>NC_057836.1:44050000-44675000 GCF_910594005.1 Cervus elaphus
AAGCTTCCAAACTCATTCTATGAGGCCACGATCACCCTCATTCCAAAACCAGACAAAGATGCCACAAAAAAAGAAAACTACAGGCCAATATCACTGATGAACATAGATGCAAAAATCCTTAACAAAATTCTAGCAAACAGAATCCAACAACATATTAAGAAAATCATACACCATGACCAAGTGGGCTTTATCCCAGGAATGCAAGGATTCTTTAATATCCGCAAATCAATCAATGTAATACACCACATTAACAAATTGAAAGATAAAAACCGTATGATTATCTCAATAGATGCAGAGAAAGCCTTTGACAAAATTCAACACCCATTTATGATTAAAACTCTCCAAAAAGCAGGAATAGAAGGAACATACCTCAACATAATAAAAGCTATATATGACAAACCCACAGCAAGCATCACCCTCAATGGTGAAAAATTGAAGGCATTTCCCCTGAAATCAGGAACAAGACAAGGGTGCCCACTCTCACCACTACTATTCAACATAGTGTTGGAAGTTTTGGCCACAGCAATCAGAGCAGAAAAAGAAGTAAAAGGAATCCACATAGGAAAAGAAGAAGTGAAACTCTCGCTGTTTGCAGATGACATGATCCTCTACATAGAAAACCCTAAAGACTCTTCCAGAAAATTACTAGAGCTAATCAATGAATATAGTAAAGTTGCACGCTATGAAATTAACACACAGAAATCCCTTGCATTCCTATATACTAACAATGAAAAAACAGAAAGAGAAATTAAGGAAACAATACCATTCACCATTGCAACAAAAAGAATAAAATACTTAGGAGTATATCTACCTAAAGAAACAAAAGACCTCTACATAGAAAACTATAAAACACTGATGAAAGAAATCAAAGAGGACACAAACAGATGGAGAAACATACCGTGTTCATGGATTGGAAGAATCAATATTGTCAAAATGGCTATTCTACCCAAAGCAATATATAGATTCAATGCAATCCCTATCAAGCTACCAACGGTATTTTTCACAGGACTAGACCAAAGAATTTCACAATTTGTATGGAAATACAAAAAACCTCGAATAGCCAAAGTAATCTTGAGAAAGAAGAATGGAACTGGAGGAATCAACCTGCCTGACTTCAGACTCAACTACAAAGCCACAGTCATCAAGACAGTATGGTACTGGCACAAAGACAGAAATATAGATCAATGGAACAGAATAGAAAGCCCAGAGATAAATCCACGAACCTATGGACACCTTATCTTTGACAAAGGAGGCAAGGATATACAATGGAAAAAAGACAACCTCTTTAACAAGTGGTGCTGGGAAAACTGGTCAACCACTTGTAAAAGAATGAAACTAGAACACTTTCTAACACCATACACAAAAATAAACTCAAAGTGGATTAAAGATCTAAATGTAAGACCAGAAACTATAAAACTCCTAGAGGAGAACATAGGCAAAACACTCTCCGACATAAATCACAGCAAGATCCTCTATGACCCACCTCCCAGACTATTGGAAATAAAAGCAAAACTAAACAAATGGGACCTAATTAAACTTAAAAGCTTTTGCACTACAAAGGAAACTATAAGTAAGGTGAAAAGACAGCCCTTAGATTGGGAGAAAATAATAGCAAATGAAGAAACAGACAAAGGATTAATCTCAAAAATATACAAGCAACTCCTGAAGCTCAATTCCAGAAAAATAAATGACCCAATCAAAAAATGGGCCAAAGAACTAAACAGACATTTCTCCAAAGAAGACATACAGATGGCTAACAAACACATGAAAAGATGCTCAACATCACTCATTATTAGAGAAATGCAAATCAAAACCATAATGAGGTACCATTACACGCCAGTCAGGATGGCTGCTATCCAAAAGTCTACAAGCAATAAATGCTGGAGAGGGTGTGGAGAAAAGGGAACCCTCTTACACTGTTGGTGGGAATGCTGGGAATGCAAACTAGTACAGCCGCTATGGAAAACAGTGTGGAGATTTCTTAAAAAACTGGAAATAGAACTGCCATATAACCCAGCAATCCCACTTCTGGGCATACACACTGAGGAAACCAGATCTGAAAGAGACACGTGCACCCCAATGTTCATCGCAGCACTGTTTATAATAGCCAGGACATGGAAGCAACCTAGATGCCCATCAGCAGATGAATGGATAAGGAAGCTGTGGTACATATACACCATGGAATATTACTCAGCCGTTAAAAAGAATTCATTTGAACCAGTCCTAATGAGATGGATGAAACTGGAGCCCATTATACAGAGTGAAGTAAGCCAGAAAGATAAAGAACATTACAGCATACTAACACATATATATGGAATTTAGAAAGATGGTAACGATAACCCTATAGGCAAAACAGAAAAAGAGACACAGAAATACAGAACAGACTTTTGAACTCTGTGGGAGAATGTGAGGGTGGGATATTTCAAAAGAACAGCATGTATACTATCTATGGTGAAACAGATCACCAGCCCAGGTGGGATGCATGAGACAAGTGCTCGGGCCTGGTGCACTGGGAAGACCCAGAGGAATCGGGTGGAGAGGGAGGTGGGAGGGGGGATCGGGATGGGGAATACGTGTAAATCTATGGCTGATTCATATCAATGTATGACAAAACCCACACACAAAAAAATTAATTAATTAATTTAAAAAAAAGAACAGGAAGAGAAGGAAGCTCCTGGTAAATTCCTAGATAGACTGAGGAAGCCCGTTTCAGATTCACTGAGATTGATCCTGAAAGTGAAGAGGGAAGAGTGATCTTGAAGCACAGATTTCTCACTCAATCGGCTCCAGATATCCACCGTAAGCTACTAAAACAAATGTATGGACCAAATCAGTCTTTAGATAATCTGTTGCAACTGGCTCAGATAGTCTATTATGGCAGGGAATATGAGGAAAAGGAAAGGCAGAGAAAGATCAAGGAACAGGTGGAAGCCCTTGTAATGGCTGTCAGAACTGTTCTTTAACAGCTTGAGAAAAATACCAGGAGGGACCTTGGTGAAAAAGGGATGGCTTGCTATTACTGTGGAAAGGAGGGGCACCTCAAGCGGGATTGCCCTCAGGCATCTAAGCCACCCCAGGCTCCATGTCCAGTCTGCAAGGGACCACACTGGAGGAGAGATTGCCTCCAGAGGTGTAGGTCCAAGGGGTCAGACTCTCAAGACAATCAGGACTGAAGGTGCTTGGGGGTTTACACACAAGCTCCCATCCTAATTATACCCGAGGAACCCCAGGCATTAATAACTGTGGGGGCCCAATCTGTCGATTTCCTTTTGGAAACCAGGGGAGCTTATGCTGTGCTTCCTGAAGCCCCTGGCCCACTTTCTCCCCAATCTGCTTCCATAATGGGGCTGTCTGGATTAGCCAAACGTTATTATTTCTGTCATCCTCTAAGCTGTCACTGGGACTCTGTGCTATTTTCACATGAATTTCTCATCAGGCCAGATTCTCCCTCACCCCTTTTGGGAAGAGATACACTGAGCAAGGTCCATGCCTCTGTTTTCATGAATATGGAGCCTTCCCTTTCTCTCCCATTAATTGAACAAAATGTAAATCCTAGAGTGTGGGCTGATGGAAAAACTGTGGTCAAGTACAAAACGCTATTCCTGTAGCTGTCAAGCTCAAAGACTGACACTTATTTCCACATCAAAAACAGTATCCACTAAAACCAAAGGTTAAAGAAGGGTTAAAACCCATCACTGAAAATTTGATGGACCAGGGGTTATTAATTCCCTGTAGCAGTCCATGCAACACTACTATTTTGGGTGTAAAGAAGTCAAATGATGAATGGAGACTAGTTCAAGATTGACAATAAATGAGGCTGTAGTTCCTTTACACCCTGGGGTGCCTAATCCTTATACTCTATTGTTTGAAATTCCTGAATGAGCCAAATATTTTTAAATCATCCCCTACCTATGACTTTAAGACAATTGAGAAGGTTTTTAGGAATCACAGGCTACTGCCACATTTGGATTCCAGGTTATGGGGAACTTGCCCAGCCTTTATATAAACTTATAACTGAAACTCAGCTAGCCCAAACCAACAAACTGGTTTGGTCTCCAGATGCTCTAAGACTTTTAGGGCTCTTCAGATTGCTCTCCTGCAAGCTCCCACTATGATCTTGCCCACAGGGTCAGAATTTAATTTGTTTGTCACTAAAAGAAAAGGTATGACCTTGGGAGTTTTGACACAACCCCGAGGGCCTCACCAGGAGACTATAGGATACCTGAGCAGAGACTTAGATGTAGTGGGTTAGAGTTAGGGCATGTGGGTGGCCACACTATCTAAGAGTAATTTCTGAAACTGCTTTATTAGGATGTGAAGCTCTTAAAATTATTAATGGGTGAAATCTTACTGTACTAATGAGAGAGTCAATTCCTGGGCAGGTTGATAAGAAGTCCAGGGGTCCCCAAGGAGAGAGGGGTCTGGAATTCTCAAGGAGGAAGAAAGGACAAGCTTTTTTGTCTTTCTATATTCCTTAGGATTATATAACAATAATGTATCCTGCTTGAGGACAGTCTCTGGAAAAAAACCTTCTGGCTAATCCTGTTATCTTAAGGTGTAAATTATGGGAGTAGGTCTAGTGAGGTCTTTATAACCTCCAGACATTCTTTTGATTCACTGTAATAACCAATTAGAGAGTATATAACTCCATGGGTAACACTAGCAAGTGGGTACTCTTTCTGCCCCCTTCTGATGCCTATGTCAGAAGCTTTCTCTATCTCCTTTATACTTTAATAAAACTTTATTACACCATGTCTGATTCCTGTCAATGTATGGCAAAAACTATTGTAAAGTAATTAGCCTCCAACTAATAAAAATAAATGGAAAAAAAACTTTATTGTACAAAAGCTCTGAGTGATCAAGCCTTGTCTCTGGCCCTGGATTGAATTCTTCTCCTCCAGAGGCCAAGAATCCTGGCGTCTTGCATGGTTCAAAAACAACCTTTCATCTTGGGGGCTCGTCCGGGATCCTTCAGGGCAAGGTAAGGATGCTTGGAGCTCTAGCTCTTTGTTCTCCTGGAGAACACGTTTTCCGCTGTACTTTACTAACTCTACGGTGTGCTTGCGTGAATGAATGAAATGCCCTGCGTGAAGCAAGTGAGGAGCCCTGCTCTGCAGTTCTGCGGTGACCTCATATGGCTTATGGCAGAAACATGTCGGGGGTTTATACCGACCTGCCAATGCCAAGAGGCACCCAATGTCTCCTTTAGGGACAAACCAGAAATGGGCAAAGCGTGTGGACCGAACTCTCCTTTCTCGGTCAAACTTTTCAGTCTCTTTGATCATTTCATAACTCCTTGGAATTAGAAATACTGACCTAATCTGTCGGATCATAGACTTCCAAGGGACTTGTGATCTATGCTGTTACTGCGTACTATGACTTAGGTCCCAAACTTGGATCGGTAGTCAGGAAGCACCTAGCTTCGAGAGGCATGGAAAGTTTGGAAGATAGATGGAGCTCTAGCTCCAAGAGCATCTCTGAGGTTAAAGGTTACTCAGATTGGAACTACAAGGGATTTTTTCCCTTTGGTAACACTGGCTCTTAGTGGGCCAGAGGAGACTCTTATACTGGTGTGGTGACGCTTAGGAGGCTCTTGTATTGGTGTGGTGATGCTTGGAAGGAACATCTCAGTTTTATGTTGTATCGGTCTTACTGTCGTCAGGAATATACTCAGGGTCGTGCACAGGCACTCAGGTGACGAATGTTTCCCCCAGCAGTCTTAGCCTGGGAGGCGTTCCGGAAGGTTACTCTGATTGCACCCTGGGTGGCATCAGAGGCAAGCAAGGTTTTAATGGTGAGGAGTTGGACGTCAGTCAGGGATGCCATCAGGTCTACCCCTGGTGCATCTCCACCCCGTCTCGGTGGTAGAACCGGGAAGGACGAGTAGGTCGCCTGCGTCGGTAAGGGACAGACTTAAGTCCAACCAGGAAAGAAAAGCTTTGGTGTAAAGTCTGTCTACACCCCCATCTAGAGCAGGGAGGGATGCCTCTGGTAGAATGAGGGTGCTGGTCGCTTTTTTTTCTCTCTTACAGATGGGAGTTAACAATTCCAGCCTCATTTCTTTGAACTGCATCCTGAAAAACTGGGATAGATTTGACCCCCAGGGCTTAAAGAAGACACACCTAGCCTTCCTATGTGATAGTGCATGGCCATGGTATCCACTGGAGGATGGCGAATGGTGGCTGGTTGGAGGGTCTGTTAAGTATAACACTGTTTTACAATTAGACCGGTTCTGTAGAAAACAAGGAAAATGGGTAGAAGTAGCATATGTGTTGCCCTTTTTCTCTCTGCAAAATATGCCAGACTTATGTCCTAAGGGTATAGATTTGGGTGTGACACCTTCAGCTCCCTCCTGTCCTCCTACTTTGCTAGATGAGATGGAGGACAGGAGACAAAGAGATAAAGAAAAGCAGGTTTCTCCAATCTATCCCTGGGATCATATGTGCAGAGCAGCCAGAGAGACTGAGGAACAGCCACATAAGCTGTTGCCTCTTCGTGAAGCACCCACCAGGAGAAATAATCAGTCTATGAGAGTTAATAAGCCTTTTTCTTATCAAGAAATACAACAAATCAAGGAGGATCTGGGATACTATTTAGAGGACCCAGAAAAATATATTAGAGCTTTTAAAGGTGTTACTCTGCTTTTTTACCTTACTTGGAAGGATGTGGTGTATATCTTGGGACAAATGCTGACTTCCGACTCAAAGACTCAAGTTTTGGGGAAAGGAGTTGCTTATGGAGATGAATGGCTTGGTAATGAATCAGCAGGGAAGAGGGAGGACGAGATAACCGCCCTCCCCACTGGGAATCAGGCGGTCCCAACTACAGAACCAGACTGGGACTACAACACAGCTAAAGGAAGATGGGAGCAGAGTCCTTTTGTCAGATGTATTCTGACTCAGGCAGGCGCATGCCAAGCCTTTAAACTATGGCAAATTGGCAGACATAGAACAGGAGAAGGAAGCTCCTGGTAAATTCCTGGATAGACTGAGAGAAGCCTTTCACAGATTCACTGAGATTGATCCCGAAAGTGAAGAGGAAAAGGTGATCTTAAAGGATAGATTTCTCACTCAGTCGGCTCCAGATATCCGCCGTAAGCTATTAAAACGGGTGTATGGACCAAATCAGTCTTTAGATACTCTGTTACAACTGGCTGAGACAGTCTATTATGGTAGGGAATATGAGGAAATGAAAGAAAGGCAGAAAAGGACAAAGGAACAGGTGGAAGCCCTCGCAATGGCTATGAAAACTTTCCTTAAACAGCCTGAGAAAAATGCCCAGAGGGACCCAGGTGAAAAGGATGGGCTTGCTATTGCTGTGGAAAGGAGCGGCACCTCAAGCGGGATTGCCCTCAGGCATCTAAGCCGCCCCGGCTCCATGTCCGGTCTGCAAGGGACCACACTGGAAGAGAGACTGTCCCCAGAGGTGCAGGTTTCAGGGGTTGGACTCTCAAGATAATCAGGACTGAAGGTGCCTGGGGGTCCCCACGAAAGCTCCCGTCCTAATTACACCTGAGGAACCCCGGGTATTAATAACTGTGGAGGGCCAATCCATCGATTTCCTTTTAGATACTGGGGCAACTTACTCCGTGTTTACTGAAGCCCCTGGCCCACTTTCTTCCCGATCCACTTCCGTAATGGGACTGTCTGGACGAGCCAAACCATATTACTTCAGTGTATCTGTCAGTTGTGACTGGGACTCGGTGCTATTGTCACACGAGTTTCTGATCGTGCCAGAGTCTCCTTCACCTCTTTTGGGAAGGGATATACTGAGCGAGGTCCATGCCTCTGTTTTCATGAATATGGAGCCTTCCCTTTCTCTCCCTTTAGTTGAACAAAATGTAAATCCTAGAGTGTGGGCTGATGGAAAGTCTGTGGGTCGAGCACAAAATGCTATTCCTGTAGTTGTCAAGCTCAAAGACCCGCACTTATTTCCACATAAGAAGCAGTATCCACTGAAACCTGAGGTTAAGGAAGGGTTAAAACCCATCGTTGAGAATTTAAAGGAGCAGGGACTGTTAGTTCCCTGTAACAGTCCATGCAACACTACTATCTTGGGTATAAAGAAATCAAATGGTAAATGGAGACTAGTTCAAGATTTACGAATAATAAATGAGGCTGTAGTTCCTTTACAACCTGTGGTGCCTAATCCTTATACTCTATTATCTGAAATTCCTGAACGAGCCAAATATTTCTCAGTAATTCATTTGAAAGATGCCTTCTATTCAGTGCCTTTAGCGGAGGATGTCAATTTCTATTTGCCTTTGAGGACCCTATGCAGCCAGTTTCTCTGTTAACCTGGACAGTTTTGCCCCAGGGATTTCGTGACAGTCCTCACTTACTAGGACAAAGTTTGTCACGGGATCTACAAAACTTTAATACCTCCAAAGCAGTGGTATTACAATATGTAGATGATATTTTGCTCTGTGCTGAGACAGAGGAAGCTTGTTCACGAGCCTCAGAAAACTTCTTAAACTTCCTGGCAGGCTGCAGTTACAAGGCATCAAGAGAAAAGGCTCAGCTTTGTCAACAATCTGTTAGATATTTGGGTCTAATCATATCAGAAGGGACTAGGGCCATAGGCCCTGAGAGAATTAAGCCTATACTAAATCATCCCCTACCTATGACTTTAAGACAATTGAGAGGATTTTTGGGAATCACAGGCTACTGTCGCATTTAGATTCCGGGTTATGGGGAACTTGCCCATATAAATTTATAGCTGAAAAAAAAAAAAATTTATAGCTGAAACTCAGCAGGCCCAAACCAACAAACTGGTTTGGTCTCCAGATACTCAAAAGGCTTTTAAGGTTCTTCAGACTGCTCTCCTTCAAGCTCCTGCTCTGAGCTTGTCCACAGGGTCAGAATTTAATTTGTTTGGCACTGAAAGAAAAGGTGTGGCCTTGGGAGTTTTGACACAACCCCAAGGGCCTCACCAGCAACCTATTACTTATCTAAGCAGAGAATTAGCTGTAATTTCACGTGGGTGGCCTCACTGCCTAACAGTAATTGGGGCAGCGGCTTTATTAGCACCTGAAGCTTTAAAAATAATTAATGGACAAAACCTTACTGTACTGACTTCTTATGATGTGAGTGGAATCTTAAATTCTAAGGTCAATATTTGGATGGCAGACAGTAGGCTTCTTAAATATCAGTCATTGTTGTTAGAAGGGCCAGTAACTAAGCTTAAAGTTTTGGAAACTTAAATCCTGCCTCTTTCCTTCCTGAGAAGGAAAATGAAACACCTGATCACGATTGTTCCCAATTCCTAACTTTAAACTATGCAGCTCGGGATGATCTAATGGATACCCCATTAGACAATCCTGACATGGAAATATTTTTTGATGGCAGTTCTTTTGTTTGGGAAAAGCATAAGCAGATTACGCCGTGGTGACTGCTGAACAGGTTTTAGAAGCAAAATCTCTCCCCCCAGGGAACCAGTGCTCAGTTAGTGGAGCTTGTGGCTCTGACCCGAGCTCTAGAGTTAAGCAAAGGGCAGCGAGTAAATATCTACACTGATTCTAAGTATGCTTATTTGACTTTACATGCTCATGCTGCAATATGGAAAGAAAGACAGTTTAAAACAGCAACAGGAGAACCTATTAAATATTTCAGAGAGATTGAGAGACTTTTAACTGCTATACATTGTCCTGAAGAAGTAGCTGTTATGAATTGCAAAGGACACAACAGGGATGGGAGTAAAGTAGCTGAAGGTAATCAACTGGCTGACTCTCAAGCCAGAAAAGCAGCACTTTACGAAACCCCTCCACTACAGATGGACAGGTCCTGTGGAACAGGAAAAACCACAATATTCTGAGGAAGAATTAGAAAGATATGAGAAAAGAGGAGCAAAGATGGCGGATACAGGATGGTTACAGTCTGAGGATGGACGATTAATAATTCCTGAAAGTGCTCAAAGGAAAATTCTTAAGGGTTTACACCAGAGTTTTCATTTGGGTGCAGAGAGTACTTACCAGATGGCTTCTCATTTGTTTGAAGGTTAAAATGTAATGAAAACTTTAAAGAACATCATCAAAAGGTGTGAGGTTTGTCAGAAAAATAACCCAAAGACTGAAAAGCTAGCAAAATCTGGATTACAACGACGTGGAAAGTATCCTGGAGAGAACTGGGAAATTGATTTTACTCATATGCCAAAAGCTAATGGATATTCTTGCTTAAAAGTTTGGGTGGATACTTTTACTGGATGGATTGAGGCTTTTCCATGTTGTAGTGAACAAGCTAAGGAGGTTATAAAGATTTTAAATCATGAAATTATCCCCAGGTTTGGACAATGGCTCCGTCTTTAAAGCTGCTGTAACTCAGGGGGTGTCTAAAGCTCTAGGAATAGAATATCACTTATACTGTTCCTGGAGACCCCAATCCTTAGGAAAGGTTGAAAAAGCTAATGACATTATCGAAAGACATCTGTGCCCCAGAGGGATGGGATGGGAAGGGAGGCGGGAGGGGGGATCGGGATGGGGAACACATGTAAATCCATGGCTGATTCATGTCAACGTATGGCAAAAACCACTACAATATTGTAAAGTAATTAGCCTCCAACTAATAAAAATAAATGAAAAAAAAAAAAAGACATCTGTGCAAATTAACTCAAGAGACGTAGGACAACTAGATTAAAGTCCTACCCATAGCTTTAATGAGGGCTCGAACTGCCCCCCAAAAGGAGGGACTGTCCCCCTTTGAATGTATTTATTGAAGGCCTTTCTTATGCACAGACATTGTTATAGGCCCTGAAACCTTGGTATTAACTAATTATGTAACTCAGCTCTCAGTGTTTCAACAGGCATTAACAGAACTCTGGGAGACGACTCCTGACCCAGCTTGAGTCAAGCAAGCGTCTATTTGAGCCAGGAACTGAGGTCCTCATAAAAACATTGGGATCTGGGGGCTCATCCCTCGAGCCCTCTGGGAAGGCCCTTACCAGGTTATTCTTTCTTCTCCCACAGCTGTCAAAGTGCCAGGAATTGATTCGTGGGTACATCACACTCGAGTTAAGAGGTGGCACCCTGACCAGAACTAAGTGATTTCATTTTATGTCTTTACTTTCTATGCTCTGACTTTGTACTTTTCAGATGGGCCTGATAATCTATGTGAGCCTACTTATGCTGACTCCAAAAAATCCTGAGTCTGTCGTTTGATCCTCAAGACAATGCCTTCCTGTCCTGGGCTCACTCCTAGCAGTATTTCACGATCAGTCTAACAGCTGGGTCTGTGGAGCGCTCCCCTCTTCATCAGTGGAAGGCTTCCCGTGGTGGACATCTCCACTTCAAGGAAAAGACTTTCTCCAAGTCTGCGAATACCTTGAACAACAATCATATGCGATGCCTCCTCTTCATCTGATGACATCTAATAACCTTAAGATGGACTGATGTAACTATGGACATAATATGACTTTTCATTTTGATTTTAACTTGGTTTAATAATATTTTACCTTACGTATGTAACTGTATAATGAGGTTTTCTAACCGTCTAAAAGCTTTTAATTTACAAGTGGTTGTCCAAGCTCCTACGAGTGCCACAGCCTCCTCCAACTATTACTTGGGGCCCCTGGATCAGAGACCCTCAATATGAGGGTTAGGAGAATATGTTGCCTTAATAATTTAGGGACCACACCCCTAAACAGCAGGAAGTAGTTATGGAACAAAAACGACACCCCTTTCCCTTGGCAACATAATTCTCCTAAAAGAAAAGGGGGGAATGAGAGAGTCAATTCCTAGGCAGGTTGATAAGAAGTCCAGGGGTCCCCAAGGAGAGAGGGGGTCTGGAATTCTCAAGGAAGAAGAAAGGACAAACTTTTTTGTCCCTCTATATTCCTTAGGATTATATAACAATAATATATCCTGCTTGAGGACAGTCTCTGGAAAAAATCTTCTGGCTAATCCTGTTATCTTAAGGTGTAAATTATAGGAGTAGGTCTAGTAAGGTCTTTACAACCTCCAGACATTCTTTTGATTCACTGTAATAACTAATTAGAGAGTATATAACTCCATAGCTAACACTAGCAGGGGGGTACTCTTTCTGCCCCCTTCTGATGCCTATGTCAGAAGCTTTCTCTATCTCCTTTATACTTTAATAAAAGTTTATTACACAAAAGCTCTGAGTGATCAAGCCTTGTCTCTGGCCCCGGATTGAATTCTTCTCCTCCGGAGGCCAAGAATCCTGGTGTCTTTGCGTGATTCAACAGCAACCTTTCACTGACTTCTCATGATGTGAGTGGAATCTTAAACTGTAAGGTTAATATTGGATGGTAGATAGTCAGCGTCTTAAATATCAGTCATTGTTGTTAGAAGGACCAATAGCTAAGCTTAAAGTCTGTGGAAACTTAAATGCTGCCACTTCCCTTCCGGAGAAGGAAAATGAAACACCTGATCATGATTGTTCTCAATTTCTAACTTTAAACTCTCCTAATTACAGTAATTCTGATTGTTCCGTTTTTGCTGTTTTCTCCCTGCATCTATCACGGTGTAGCTGGATTTGTTTCTAGCCACATGAAGGCTTTTAAGTTACAAATGGTTGTGCTCAAACTTCTGCGACTGTGGCGTCTTCTTCCAGCTACTACTTCAGGCCCCTGGATCAGAGACCCTCAATATGAGGGTTAGGAGAATATGTTGCCTCACCAACTTAGGGACAATGCCCCTTATCAGCTCAGAAGCAGTTACAAAATGAGAAGGATGCCCCTTTCCCTAGGCAATATAATTCTCCTAAAAGAAAAGGGAGGAATGAGAGGGTAACAGGCAGGAAGGCTAGAGGCCCCCAAATGTGGAAAATAGGCTGCAAGTGTTAGACATTCTTTCTCTCTCTCATAAGTGGCAGGAGGAAACAAACTACAAGTGTCAGATTTTTTCCCCCTTCTCTATACAAAATTAAAATGAGATTTCTTTTCAAATTCTGTTGCCATCATGACACCTGATTCCACCTGAACTAAACTTTTCTCAAAACTTGAGCGACCCAATGCGTTTTTCTCATGGAAATGTTTTTCTTAAGCTATGTTAGTTAATTATATATTTACCCTAGACTTAGATCAAGAACTCCTTATTGCCAAATTTAGACATAAATTGAAGAAAGTAGGGAAAACCACTAGACCATTCAGGTATGACCTAAATCAAATCCCTTTTGACTTTACAGTGGAAGTGAGAAATAGATTTAAGGGACTAGATCTGATAGACAGATTGCCTGATGAACTATGGACAGAGGTTCATGACATTGTACAGGAGACAGGGATCAAGACCATTCCCACGGAAAAGAAATGCAAAACGGCAAAATGGTTGTCTGGGAGACCTTACAAATAGCTGTGAAAAGAAGAGAAGCGAAAAGCAAAGGAGAAAAGAAAAGATACACCCATTTGAATGGAGAGTTCCAAAGAATAGCAAGAAGAGATAAGAAAGCCTTTCTCAGCGATCAATGCAAAGAAATAGAGGAAAACAACAGAATGGGAAAGACTAGAGATCTCTTCAAGAAAATTAGAGACACCAAGGGAACATTTCATGCCAAGATGGGCTCAATAAAGGAAAGAAATGGTATGGACCTAACAGAAGCAGAAGATATTAAGAAGAGGTGGCAAGAATACACACAGGAACTGTACAAAAAAGATCTTCACGACCCAGATAATCATGATGGTGTGATCACTCACCTAGAGCCAGACATCCTGGAATGTGAAGTCAAGTGGGCCTTAGAAAGCATCACTATGAACAAAGTTAGTGGAGGTGAGGGAATTCCAGTTGAACTCTTTCAAATCCTGAAAGATGATGCTGTGAAAGTTCTGCACTCAATATGCCAGGAAATTTGGAAAACTCAGCAGTGGCCACAGGACTGGAAAAGGTCAGTTTTCATTCCAATCCCAAAGAAGGGCAAGGTCAAAGAATGCTCAAACTATAGCACAATTGCACTCATCTCACACACTAGTAAAGTAATGCTCAAAATTCTCCAAGCTAGGCTTCAGCAATACGTGAACCATGAACTTCCAGATGTTCAAGCTGGTTTAGAAAAGGTAGAGGAACCAGAGATCAAATTGCCAACATCCGCTGGATCATCGAAAAAGCAAGAGAGTTCCAGAAAAACATCTATTTCTGCTTTATTGACTATGCCAAAGCCTTTGACTGTGTGGATCACAATAAACTGGAAAATTCTGAAAGAGACGGGAATACCAGACCACTTGACCTGCCTCTTGAGAAATCTATATTCATGTCAGGGAGCAACAGTTAGAACTGGACATGGAACAACAGGCTGGTTCCAAATAGGAAAAGGAGTATGTCAAGGCTGTATATTGTCACCTTGCTTATTTAACTTATATGCAGAGTACATCATGAGAAATGCTGGACTGGAAGAAGCCCAAGCTGGAATCAAGATTGCTGGGAGAAATATCAATAATCTCAGATATGCAGATGACACCACTCTTATGGCAGAAAGTGAAGAGGAACTAAAGAGCCTCTTGATGACAGGGAAAGAGGAGAGTGAAAAAGTTGGCTTAAAGCTCAACATTCAGAAAACTAAGATCATGGCATCTGGTCCCATCACTTCATGGCAAATAGATGGGGAAACAGTGTTAGACTTTATTTTTCTGGGCTCCAAAATCACTGCAGATGGTGATTGCAGCCTTGAAATTAAAAGACGCTTACTCCTTGGAAGGAAAGTTATGATCAACCTAGACAGCATATTAAAAAGCAGAGACATTACTTTGCCAACAAAGGTCTGTCTAGTCAAGGCTATGGTTTTTCCAGTGGTCATGTATGGATGTGAGAGTTGGACTGTGAAGAAAGCTGAGAACCAAAAAATTGATGCTTTTGAACTGTGGTATTGGAGAAGACTCTTGAGAATCCTTTGGACTGCAAGGAGATCCAACCAGTCCATCCTCAAGGAGATCAGTCCTGGGTGTTCGTTGGAAGGACTGATGTTGAAGCTGAAACTCCAATACTTTGACCACCTCATGCAAAGAGTTGACTCATTGGAAAAGACCCTGATGTTGGGAGGGATTGGGGGCAGGAGGAGAAGGGGATGACAGAGGATGAGAGGGTTGGATAGCATCACTGACTCGATGGACATGAGTTTGAGTAAACTCCCGGAGTTTGTGATGGACAGGGAGGCCTGGCGTGCTGCAATTCATGGGGTCGCAAAGAGTCGGACACGGCTGAGCGACTAAACTGACTAACTTGTCTTTCTTCAAGTCCGTTCTGGCTATGAGTCAGAACAAACTTGACAAACCAGTATGTTTTACTCAACAAACCAGTATGTTTTACTCAACAAACCAGTGTGTTTTACTCATGCAAATGTTCTCTTAAGCTATGTTAATGAGACTATGTATTTGCTTGGAAATCTGCCTTTCTTCAAGATTCATGTCAATAGTTTTATGGCCTGAGATGACTCACCTTGTGCCAATGTTATCTCAAAATACATGCTGTGGCTGGGTGCCCTGGTGCCAGTCTATGAGTTCTGAGACATTTCCTTTTACTAATTAGCAGCCTGCTAGTATGTATATAACTTCATGCTAAAGACTAGCAGGGGGCACTCTTTCTGTCCCCTTCTGATGTCTATGTCAGAAGCTTTCTCTATCTCTTTTATACTTTAATAAAACTTTATTAAAAGCTCTGAGAGATCAAGCCTTGTCACTGGTCCCGGATTGAATTCCTCTCCTCCAGAGGCCAAGAATCCTAGTGTCTTTCACCGCTCAGCAACAATCTCTCAACACCACCCTCAATTCTGGATCACAAGTAGAAACCAGTCAGAGACGAGGCAGCTGATTACCTGAGCTTTCCTTAAGGTCTTCTGAGTTCATGATGGCAGCAGCTGGGTCTCAGAGCTCTCCCTCAGCTCCTTGTCTGGGTCAGGCTGGAAGGAGGTGATGCTTCACCCCTGGGGAAGAGAACACAGACTGTGGACTCCGTCAGTAGTGAACAGTGGCTGCAGGGAGCAGTGAGGGGGCGAGGTGTCTGGTGGGTTCCCCTGGGGTGGCTGCAAGCGCCACTGGGGACTTAACCTGGCTTGTTTCTCTGTCTCCTGGGCTCTGCTGGCTGCTAGTTAAGGAAAGTTACTCATCCTCCCACCAGCTCCCTCCAAGCCAACTCAAAGTCCTGATCTCCTGTTGGGGCACAAGGAGAGGATAATCAAACAGGAGGCAGCCATCTGTGAAGTTATAAAAGCAATAAAACCAGAGACAGAAAAACAGATAGGAAGGGAATACTCTGGAAATTATACGAGGTTGGGAACACTTGTGCTTACTAACTGGTAATAACCAATATTGATCCATTGTCTATGATGTGCAGGCTCCTGAAACTCACCTAAACTTAGGTCAGCCCAAGTTTTCACGCTGCTACCAGAGCCTGGACTTGAACCCAAGTGTTTCTGATCCAAATCCCAGGTTTGTGATGACTATGCTCTACTCCCTTTAATGTAAAAAAATTTATAATTGTGGATGTATGCTTATTGGAAAATAACTCTTCTTAATTAAAATGATGTCTTGCTCCTGTGCTTGAGTCTCTGCCTTGATAAAGTTCCTGGTGATACAGCTCCCACAGCCTGCGCTCTCCTTGATTCTACAAGGCTCTTTATCCCACAAGAGCCTGGGGTCCTGCCCCAATCCTTGTATGCCCCACTGGGCGGCTGAGGACCCCGATGGTGCCCCGTCCCCTCTGTTGTCCCCCCCTGACCCCCCCAGACTTTCAGGCTGCTTCTAATTCTTTTATGTAAATAATAATGCAAAGAACATTCTTCCTGTTAAAAACTTCACCTGTATTTGAGACTGTTTCCTTAAGCCATTTCTAGGAGCATAATTACTAGATTAGAAGGCATGAACACCTAAAAAATTTTCATACCTAGAGCCAAACTGTTATGCAAACACATTATAGCAATTTACATTCACACTCATAATATATGAGAGTGTCCATCTTTCAAAGGTACTCATTCTCAGTGGACTTTTTAAAACAAAAAAATCCAGATATTTTGGGATACATTTCAATTCTATTTATGTTTAGCTCAATCAATGATATCCATTCTTTGGTTAACGCTAAATCCTAATGTTATTATAAATTCAGCTATATTTTAAATTAATTTAAAATTTTAGCTATGTAGACACATAAGATTATCATTGAATCAGAATATATCATATTAAATAAAAGATTAAATTTTGGATAATAAAATAAAAAATCCAGATATTTATATAGAGACAATTTATTTTGGTTCTTCTTGTGATTATGTTGCCTTGAGAGGTGAAGAAAGAGAGCAAATGTTGATTATATTTAGCCACATTTTTAAAGAGCACTTATTAACTACCTCTGCTGAGACCTGACTTAGATGACAGTAAAGATACTTATAGGTGTAATAACAGCTATTGATAAGAGTGACTTGTGTTTGTGGTCTTTGCTCTGCATCAGTATTTGCTATAAAACTTTACCAATAATAACTCGTATTTCATTCCATTAATCTTTGAGATATGTACATTGTATCAGTATTTACAGATAAGGAAGCTGACTCACAGATGTTACACGACTTGCCCAAGGTCAGAAGTCTTGACTGGATTCCAACCTCCTCACTGGGCTCAAGAACCCATAGCCTGCCTCTTCTCCCTCTGCTACTAATAAAATCAAGCATGGGGGCAATAGGAGACCAGTGTTTTCAACAAATATTTGAAGACTCACTGGATGGAGAAGTGATAGCTGAATAAAGAGGAGTGTGGTAGAGGGACAGAAACAGGGAGCGTGTTCACAGGAGAGAAGACTGGTCTGCTGGGCAGAGCCCCAGAGAGGGGGCAAGATGAGAGGGAGGCTGAGGGGAGAGCAGGGGACAAGCTCACCAACCTCACATCCCATCCCATATTCACAGCAGCCTTCACTCTTCACCAGACTTTTCAGAGAGCTACAGGAGTACAATCAGTGATTCAAAATTTTAAAGTTGGTATTTCATTTATATTCATTATTTTATGATTTTTATCTTTCAAGATAAAAAACTATTTAAACATTAAA
This sequence comes from Cervus elaphus, assembly GCF_910594005.1. Taxonomy (NCBI): domain Eukaryota; kingdom Metazoa; phylum Chordata; class Mammalia; order Artiodactyla; family Cervidae; genus Cervus; species Cervus elaphus. The sequence goes on from NC_057836.1 coordinate 44,067,966, forward strand.
AATGAATCTACTTGTTAATCAATATAAAAATTAAGGCACGCTGCTACAAGTTGGGAGCTGAAGCACTGGAGGGAGGATGAGGATTAATATTTCATTTTACAAAGCAGGAAGTCAAGAAATACTGGCTTCAGTTGAGGGCTTAAGAAACAAAGGAGTAAGCAAAGTGCTTACAGTTACAAGGTTTTCTAATAGAGGGTATAAACTTAGTGATATAAAGATATTAGGAGAAAGTGGGGAAAGGTACAAGAAAAAGCATACAAACAAATGAAATCATTATTTTTTCCTAGTAAGAAAATAAATAGTAACACAATTTTTAAATCATGAAAAAGAAAAATGCAATATCTAATATGTATTAGCTATCATGATTGATGACTTCTCTCTTTGTACCAGGCAACATTCCAAGTGCTTGGCAGGCATTCACTCACTTTTAGTTCTCATAATGACCCTGTAAAAAAGGAAGCAGAAGCTCAGAGAGGTGAAGCAATTTACTCAAAGCACACAGCTAGTGCTAGGGCTAGAATCCAAGTCCAGGTTCCTGTCTCCTGCACACACATTCTCACACTATTCTGCCTCCCAATGTAGTAATATCATTTAAAGACATTGATTAACTATCTAAAGAAATAGCTTTTCCTTGGGAAGGAATGAGCAGAACCCTCTACAAATTGATCTATTTTAACCATATGCACTTAGGACTTTGGATTGTTTTAACTCTAAGACAGCAGCAGTCACTTTACAGCAGTCAGTAACCCACAAAATGGGGTGGTTTCTCGTACCACCACCTTAAAGATGATTGAAGGTGGTTGAATCAAGTGCCAACAAGAAATAAGCCTGACTCCTGCTGTGACAACTGTCAGTGTAGCAGACATGTTCGTGTGGATGAAACCAACTTCTCTAGAAAAGTAGGAATGATAGCAGGGTTAAACCAGAATAATCAGTGTGAATGGTGACCTTAAACAGACACATTGTCCAGCAGCATCTTGCCCACCCACATCTGCACCCATGAGCTTCCTTCTGTCCACTCAAAGGAAGGAAGACACCGTGCAGGGGAGGTGAGCTCCACAGATCGGCATCTCTGCTACTCAAAAGGGGCACCCACATATAACAATAATAATAAATAAAAAGGTAATGATTACTATAAATATGTTTCATTGGACCAGGTTGAGTCCGTGAAAGGCCATAAGTTCATAATAATATTTAAAGGAGAGGACTTTAGAGAAAGTATGGTCAGAAAGGGAGACATAAAGGTTAAAAAGCACGAAGATCCTCTGGAGAAGGGAATGGCAACCCACTCCAGTATCCTTGCCTGGAAAATCCCATGGACCAAGGAGCCTGGCACATTACAGTCCATGGGGTCGCAAAGAGTTGGACATGACCGAGAGACTTTCAGTTTCAGTGGTAATGCAGGAGATGCAAGACTCAAGAGATGTGGGTTCAGTCCCTGGGTTGGGAAGAACCCCTGGGGAAGAAAATGGCAACCTGAACCAGTATTCTTGCCTGTCCCCTACTCTCTGCAGCATCCAATCTAGAGCAGCCCTATTTCCTTAGAGCCTCCCCCAAATCCCCTTACGTGAGCCCCCATCCTAGCATCTTTGTTTCTAACACTTTCTCTCTGAGATAGCCAGGAGAGGGTCCTGCAGCTGGAAAAGATACTCTTCCAGCCTTCAGGAAGAGTAACCACCAGCTTGTTCACTAGGGAGTGTGCCTGGTGGCGGAGGCTGGAGGCACTGACTGTGGGGATGGGAGAGAACTCACACAGGAGGGCCCACCTCCAAGCAGCTTCCTTTCTCTGTCCAAGACACCCCTGCTCTGCTTATTCCCTGGCTGCTCCATTTCCAGCTGCTGCTGTTTGTTCTCTGTCTAGATCTTAACACAAAGAGTTCCTTTGGCCTTGAATGCTCCTCAGGCCCACCTGCTCTCCTGAAAGTCTACCTGCTCCATTGCCACCTGCCTTTACCCTGGACCTTTCTGCCTCTCGTCTCAGGGCCTGGACATCAGGGATGTGTTTTCTGGGCTGCTCTACGGTGAAGGGTGTCTGTACGACCCTGTCCTGCCGAAGCACACACAGGGGAAGACAGCTGAGGGGTCTGGGGGCTCCTGTTATAGGGTAAGGAGGGAGAGGAGAGCTGGCTGGCCTCTGTCTCCTTCTCTGCCTCAAAGCTGCAGGACCCTGGGAGCCAGGGCAGCCAACTGAAACTCTGAAACACAAGGACCAAGAGCCAAGGAAGAGAGAGGAGGAGGGTGCGGGCAGAAAGGACTGATCCTGGATGATGCCAAACTCTTGTAAATGCGTGTGGACCCTCCACGTCATCTTTCCGTCCTTCCTTCCCATTCCTGGCCTGGTCCTGACCCTTGTCTGGGGCCTCAGCTGCCTGAGGATGCTGATGGTGCTCCCTCTGCTGGATTACTCTCGCTGCATCCTCCTCTGTTAGCCTCTGACTGGTCCCTTTCCCAAAGGGCTGTTTCTGAGAAAAGGGAGGACTGCGGAGAAGCCCATTCCTGCCCAACTGCATGGCCAGACACAGAGCCCTTCTCTCCCTGTGGGCAGACAGAGATTCTACCAAACATCTCCCTCCATGTGACTTCAGGGCATCATCCTTAGGCTGGGAAAGGGGCGGTTATGGCAAGATCAAGTTCAAAGTCCTTAGCCCAGCACCCAGGCCCTCCTGATGCTCCTACTCCTGTCTTCCTCACCTTCCTGCCTTCTCAGAGTGTGATCCAGGGGCCTTGAGCACTCCTGGACTCTGACTCCCCCCCAGCTTCCAGGCCTTCACTCAGGCTGCCCCTGCCCCCAGGTGGTGAGACATTTCCCCACCTGCCTCACCAGGTGAAATGTTACCTGATCTTGGAGGCCCAGCTCCAAATCCTCCTCCCCCTGCTGTCTACCCCAGTTCCTCTCTAGGCCCCCGTGGAATCTTGCACTTTCCTACCTGTGGGTCTATTTGTATTGAGTTTCTTTAGCTCCCAGCACCAGGCAGGGGTCTTGTCTCTTCTCTGCTGCTCTTCCTGCTCCAGGGCCTCGGGGGCTCCCTCCACCCTTCCGGGCACAGCCTGGCTACAATACGAGGTGTGGGACCTGTTACAGGCACGTGAAGCAACCAGCTTCTCAAAGACGCAGCACAGCTCTCGTTTCACCTGCGGTGCAGTAATTCTATTTGTTTTCCTTGTCTGTCTTGATGAAAGGCCCTTTCTGACAGATAGCACTATCAGATTTCTGAGTGTTTCCATTTATGGGCATCCCTTGTTTTCCAAAAGATCACCCTGTGTAGCGAGACCTACGTGGCCTATTCCCTATGCCATCTTGGTTTAGGAAAGCTTTTGTAGGAACACTGTACTTTCAGGTAGCAGCAGACACCTGTATTTCCTCAGGTCTCCTTACTCCAGCCATGATATTTTTATAGGAGAAAGAGGAAGAGAGAATTGGGGGAAAATATGGGTCTTACCTAAAATCTGATACTAGCCTGAGCCTTGAGCCGGACATTCCAAAACCTCTCCTCCCACAGGGTGTCTGGGCCAGGTCTGGGTGTGCAGCCCAGCTCTCTCCAGCCTCTTGCTCTCTGTTCCCTAACTGCTGCCTAGAACTTTGCGGGGGGTAGGGGGGGGAGAAGGAGGAGTCATATCCTGATTGCAATGAATGCTCTTTTGAAGGCACATAAAAGGGTGTGTTCATTTGTGACTGTGAAACGTACCCATGAAGTATGTTCTGTTTGAATGAGAAGAAGACAAAGAAGAAGGAAAATACCAAGGACGGAAGGAGGAAGAGGAAGAAACAAGAAGATTCTAATCAATCAGTGACTCCAAAAGGGATCTAAATGTAAACTAGAAAGAAAAAAACTACAAAGGTACTGGAAAAAAATGTTAAAAATAATGTTGATTTGAGGAAACCTTTCTCATCAAGACACAAATCCCAGAGCCATAAAGAAAAGTCTGATTTATTTGACCTCTTAAAAATTAAATATTGCCATGGACACCATAAAACAGGCCAGAATACAATGAGAGAGCAGCAGACACTTTTTGCAGTATTTACTGTTCACAAAGGTGAACATCCCTAACACACAGCCTAAAATCCGCATGAAAAGACTGAAATCAGTTTTTAAAAATTGAGTAAGGGATCTGAGAGCAAACAGTTCCCAAGGAGCTGACTTGCTCAGGGTCACACAGCTCTCGGTGGGCAGGGAGGAGGCCAAGACCAGTGCTTCTGACATGGGTATGCGAGAGGAATACTGTGGATTTAATAAACCAGAAGTTTCTAGGATTGTTTCTGCCTGTAAAACACATAGATCTACGCTCATGCCCCTCCTGTTATACTGACCTGTCTACTGTTTGGGTTTTTATCTTAAGATGGCAAAGCCAGGATCTTAGTGTGGGCATCGTGCAATGAGCCCTTCTCTTTGTCTGCTGGGCTGTCTTCCCTACACAGGGCCACCCATCACCTACATCCTGAGCTGAGTTGAGCACAGGAAGACAGAGCCCTGGGTCTCTCCATTTGCTCTCCTGTCCTTCCCCAGGCCTCAGTTTTTCCCCAAGGCCTTGCTCTGAGCAGGCAGTTAGAAAGCAGCGGTCAGAGGTTAGGTGATGAAACCTGGATTCCTTACGTCTCAAAAGAAATCCTTTGCCCCCTTGGCCTCAGCACAGCACCTTGGGGGAAGCCTCAAGGTGGCCAGGCACAAGGAGGAAAGGTTCTGACCCTCCTGACCTCCTTAGCCCCCTCTACTTCCTCCAAATTTCCCAACAGACTGAGCACCCCCAACACTCACCTTCCTTCTGGGGTCACTGCTCATGTCTCAGGAGTCCACATCCTGAGCTGAGCCCATGAGCAGGTGTGACCCTCTGCACTGTTCAGGGACCCAAGGGGCGGGAGGAAGCCGTCAGACGCACCGGCCTCCACAGCCAGGCTCAGCTCCTGCTTAACCAGCCATGTCGGCCATGAACTCACCTCTCTGAGCTTCCATTTTCCCTTCTTCTGTCAACTAGCAACAATTATCAGACCGTTGTCCTGAGGACGGGGTGATGGGGGGCGGGGGGTCCTACCCTGCCTGCTTACCCAGAAATCTTCTCTGGCTGAATGTAAACAAGATCCAGTTGTTCTCAGCTATGCAATGCAGCTACTAGCTTTTTGACTCGGCAATAACCACACACAACCTCTGGACCCAGATATACCCGGAGAACTGAAAGGGAAAGTGAAACCCTCATCTCTGAGTGGCTCAGGTCAAGCAAACATCCTGCGCACCAGGCCCCACCCTGGGCTATTCTCACCCTCTCTGCTGATGGTCTTAGAGAAACAGGCCCAGTCCTGACATCCAGGTCCTTCTGGGCATGGTCTACCCTGTCTCAGGCTTCATGATGGAAGACCTGCCACCAATTGACTATGAAACCCTTGGTCAATCACTCTCCCACTCTATGAACTTCTTCCTGGCTCCTTCCACCCTTTCCACCCACTTACCGGCCTGCCTGCCTTATTCACCTTTGCACCAGAAGCACTTGGCACAGTCTCCCAGAACATACCAACTGCTCACGGCATACTGGTCATACTGCTGCTCCTGAGGGCCACACCCATGTGGGTTCTAGGCATTTGCTCATGCAGTTCCTTCTGCCAGGGACATTTACTCCTACCACCTAGAAAAATCATACTTCCTATAAAGCCCAAATCTGTTATCACCTCCTCTGAGAAGCCCTCCAGGATCCTTCCCTGCAGAGTCCACTGTCCCCAGCTCTGCTCAAAGGGTACCTGCAAGAGGGGCCCAAGTCCACCCCTCAGCCACTCTGTCCACACCCCAACCCCACCTTTTTGCTCAGGTCCCTCTAGATTGAACCCTGGTGACAGCGACAATACTACTATCTTCAGGCGCTAGTGCCCTCAGGCAACTCACCTGAGCAGGCCCAGCCTTGGTGGTCAAGGCCATCTGGATGGATGCCAAGTTCATGCAAAGGGCTGAGAGCCCATTGCTCTTTGTTCCCTGACTTATTTGCACTTGACAACAGACCTCTTGTCTCCAAATGGAGGAAGGCTAGTGACCTGGCAACTCAGAAAAGTCTACAACAGAAAGCCAGTCTTAATTCCTGTTTGGATGTTCAGCAAAGAGCCAAGGTGTATGGAGGGCTGAAGTGTGCCACACTCTGCAGGCACCGTCCACACCTTGCCTGTTGTACTCTCACATCAGCTAGAGGAAGTGTCGGCTCCATTTCTCAGATAAAGAAACTGAGAAGAAAAGGTCCCAGAGCCCGGGAGTCGTGCAGCTGGACTGCTGGTGCACTTTCCTGCTTTGACCCAAGCAGAAGGAACAGCGGTGGGGCTGGATTCCCCCTCACCATGGAGGCCGCCTGACCTTCCATCTGGGCTGCTTCATCCCAGGAAATGTCCCTGTGTCATCGTGGTCACCTCCCCCAGCCTTAGAGGGAGGCACAGAGGAGTGATGGGTGTTATCCATGAGGACCACACACTATAGTTTGGTCTTACACTCACGCTGGAACACTGGCCAGGAGTCTGATCTGATTTTGTAAATAACAGGGGAGGGGCGAGGCGGGGGATTTCTTCCAGCAACTCAGGGGAGGAGCCAAGATCGCAACCAAGTTTGAGATCTGCACTTGCAAATACCACTCCTAGTTTCAGTTCAGTTCAGTTGCTCAGTCGTGTCTGACTCTTTGCGACCCCATGAATAGCAGCACACCAGGCCTCCCTGTCCATCACAAACTTCCGGAGTTTACTCAAAGTCATGTCCATCGAATCGGTGATGCCATCCAGCCATCTCATCCTCTGTCGTCCCCTTCTCCTCCTGCCCCCAATCCCTCCCAGCATCAGGGTCTTTTCCAATGAGTCAACTCTTCGCATCAGGGGGCCAGAGTAGTGGAGTTTCAGCTTCAACATCAGTCCTTCCAATGAACACCCAGGACTGATCTCCTTTAGGATGGACTGGTTGGATCTCCTTGCAGTCCAAGGGACTCTCAAGAATCTTCTCCAACACCACAGTTCAAAAGCATCAATTTTTTGGCGCTCAGCTTTCTTCACAGTCCAACTCTCACATCCATACATGACCACTGGAAAAACCATAGCCCTGACTAGACAGACCTTTGTTGGCAAAGTAATGTCTCTGCTTTTTAATATGCTATCTATATTGGTCATAACTTTCCTTCCAAGGAGTAAGCGTCTTTTAATTTCATGGCTGCAGTCATCATCTGCAGTGACTTTGGAGCCCAGAAAAATAAAGTCTGACACTGTTTCCACTGTTTCCCCATCTATTTGCCATGAGATGATGGGACCAGATGCCATGATCTTAGTTTTCTGAATGTTGAGCTTTAAGCCAACTTTTTCACTCTCGTCTTTCACTGTCATCAAGAGGCTCTTTAGTTCCTCTTCACTTTCTGCCATAAAAGTGGTGTCATCTGCATATCTGAGGTTATTGATATTTCTCCCGGCAATCTTGATTCCAGCTTGTGCTTCTTCCAGTCCAGCATTTCTCATGATGTACTCTGCATATAAGTTAAATAAGCAAGGTGACAATATACAGCCTTGATGTACTCCTTTTCCTATTTGGAATCAGTCTGTTGTTCCATGTCCAGTTCTAACTGTTGCTTCCTGACCTGCATATAGGTTTCTCAAGAGGCAGTCAGGTGGTCTGGTATTCCCATGTCTTTCAGAATTTTCCACAGTTTATTGTGATCCACACAGTCAAAGTCTTTGGCATAGTCAATAAAGCAGAAATAGATGTTTTTCTGAAACTCTCTTGCTTTTTCAATGATCCAGCGGATGCTGGCAATTTGATCTCTGGTTCCTCTGCCTTTTCTAAAACCAGCTTGAACATCTGGCAGTTCATGGTTCATGTATTGCTGAAGCCTGGTTTGGAGGATTCTGAGCATTACTTTACTAGTGTGTGAGATGACTGCAATTGTGCGATAGTTTGAGCATTCTCTGCCATTGTCTTTCTTAGGGATTGGAATGAAAACTGACCTTTTCCAGTCCTGTGGCCACTGCTGAGTTTTCCAAATGCAGTACTTGGATGCAATCTCAAAAATGACAGAATGATCTCTGTTCGTTTCCAAGGCAAACCATTCAATATCACGGTAATCCAAGCCTATGCCCCAACCAGTAACACTGAAGAAGCTGAAGTTGAACGGTTCTATGAAGACCTACAAGACCTTTTAGAACTAACACCCAAAAAAGATGTCCTTTTCATTATAGGGGACTGGAATGCAAAAGCAGGAAGTCAAGAAACACTTGGAGTAACAGGCAAATTTCGCCTTGGAGTATGGAATGAAGCAGGGCAAAGGCTAATAGAATTTTGCCAAGAGAACACACTGGTCATAGCAAACACCTTCTTCCAACAACACAAGAGAAGACTCTACACATGGACATCACCAGATGGTCAACACCGAAATCAGATTGATTATATTCTTTGCAGCCAAAGATGGAGAAGCTCTATACAGTCAGCAAAAACAACACCGGGAGCTGACTGTGGCTCAGATCATGAACTCCTTATTGCCAAATTCAGACTTAAATTGAAGAAAGTAGGAAAAACCACTAGACCTTTCAGGTATGACCTAAATCAAATCCCTTATGACTATACAGTGGAAGTGAGAAATAGATTTAAGGGACGAGATCTGAGACAGAGTGCCTGATGAACTATGGATGGAGGTTTGTGACACTGTACAGGAGACAGGGATCAAGACCATCCCCATGGAAAAGAAATGCAAAAAAGCAAAATGGTTGTCTGAGGAGGCCTTATGAATAGCTGTGAAAAGAAGAGAAGTGAAAAGCAAAGGAGAAAAGGAAAGATATTCTCATTTGAATGCAGGGTTCCAAAGAATAGCCAGGAGAGATAAGAAAGCCTTCCTCAGCGATCAATGCAAAGAAGTAGAGGAAAACAACAGAATGGGAAAGACTAGAGATCTCTTCAAGAAAATTAGAGATACTAAGGGAAGATTTCATGCAAAGATGGGCTCAGTAAAGGACAGAAATGGTATGGACCTAACAGAAGCAGAAGATATTAAGAAGAGGTATCTGTGTATCAAGAATACACAGAAGAACTGTACAAAAAAGATCTTCACGACCCAGATAATCACGATGGTGTGATCCCTCACCTAAAGCCAGACATTCTGGAATGTGAAGTCAAGTGGGCCTTAGGAAGCATCACTACTAACAAAGCTAGTGGAGGTGATGGCATTCCAGTTAAGCTATTTCAGATCCTGAAAGATGATGCTATGAAAGTGCTGCACTCCTAGTTTAAAGTTCTTTTTCTGTCATTTTTTCCCCCAATAAACTCTTCTGTCTTTCACTAGCATGACTTTAGTTTGACAGCCAAGCAAAACCACAGTGAGAAGAAGAACTCAGTTAAACATCCTTTTAAGGTGGGCAGGTTATCATAAAGGTCCTCTGATGAGAATGCAGAATGGACACTGGACATTCCTGGACTCAATAAACACCAGCTCACAGTAGAGCCACCAAGGGGTCTGCAGACTCAAATCAAGGTGAGGATTTAGCACATCCTTTTTACCACAGTCAAAAGGAAAAAAAAAGTTTGTCACAAAAGGACAAATACTGGATGACTCTACTCAAATAAGGTCCCAAGAGGAGTCAAATTCACAAAGACCAAGGATTCAGAGGTGCCTGTCAGGGGTGGAACGGAAGGAGAGTGGGGTGTTAGTGTTTAATGGGGACAGAATTTCACTTTTGATGTAAAACATTCTGTGAATGGAGGGTGATGCTAATTGCATGACAGTGTGGATGTCCTTAACACCGCTGAACTCTACACTTAGCAATGGCTAAACTAGGACTTCCCTGGTGGTGCAGATAAGACTCCTCCTGCTAATGCAGGGGATTCAGGTTCAATCCCTGCTCCAAGAAGATTCCACATACTGGGGAGCCACCCAGCCCAGGTGCCACAACTACTGAGCCTGTGCTCTAGAGTTTGTGAGTCACACATATCCGGAGCCTGTGCTTTGCAACAAGAGAAGCCATCGCAATATGAAGCCCGAGCACCATCACAAAGAGTAGGCCCCGCATGCCACAACTAGAGAAAGCCCGCCCTAAGCAAGGAATGGCAACCGCTCCAGTTCTTGCCTGGAAAATCCCATGGACAGAGGAGCCTGGTAGGCTACAGTCCATGGGGTCACAAACAGTCGGACGGGACTGAGCATGCATATCAAAGCAAGAAGAACCCAGCCAAGTAAAAAGTCAAACAAGCGAATAAATAAAAATTGTAAAAATGGCTAAAATGGCAAATTTGAAGATTTAAAAAAATTTAAATAAACTGTTAAAAAGCTGAACCTTTATGGAAAAACATAGCAGCACCTGAACCCTTTACAACCTGCAAAGCACTTTAACACACATTGTTGGGTAAGCTACCACAGCCCTCTGATGACAACATTTATTATCCCTGAGTCACAAGGGAAAACTAAGCTTCAGACTTGCCCCTCAAGTGGGGAAACTGGGCTGGTCTCCCTGCCTGTTGTTTTGGTCTGTTTTATGGACTATGCCATTTCCTTAGAGGAAGAGAAATCTGTAAATCCTTGAATAGTCTAAAAAGGTAATTTTCTTCCACAATTGCTCCCCGTTAGCTTGAGATGAGCCACAGTGTCAAATACCACTTGGCCTAAGAAGTGAGCCCAGCTGCCAGAGTCCCTAGTGGGCACTGGGAGCCGGGTCTGACCAGGCCCATGGGGACCCACTTCTACTGGCACCAAGTCTTAACTCGCTCCTGGAACAGCCCCACCTCAGGGGGAAATCTGCCTGAATTCTTTTGTCACAGAGACTCTGGGCCCCATTTGGCTGCGTCCATGACTCCGCATCTTCCGTGAGTGGGGAGAGAATTTGCCATCACACAGCCCTTTTAGGCCACCCCAGGTTTTGCTGTGACTTGGTTTCCTTGCTCATAGAAAGAGTGAGTAGCCTGTAGAGTCACTGAGAGGATGAGTGAGACAGGGCAGGGACTGGGCTTGGCGAACAGTAGGTGCTCAGTCAACAGGAAGTGCTGTTTTCTGGGCTCACCGCGTCGGCATTACCTCCTTTCCTCTTTCAAAACCTCCCTGAGTTGTCTGCCGTTCTCATCATTCCTGTGCGTGGATCAGAAAGCAGACTTAGAGGATTCATTCATTCATTTCCCAAGGTCACAAAGCTGGCCTCGCCTCGCCTACATTTATCCAACGATCCTTACCTCCACAATTCAACTCTTGAATCAGAGACTAAAAAATAATAAGTATAGACTGACAGACAAAATCACACAGTTGTAAAATTGCTACAGAGAGGTCCTGTGTCCCTTCACCTAGTTTTCCTGCAGTGGTGATATTTTACGTAACTACAGTCACTATCAAAATACAACTAACTAGAATATAGATTGCACTCAACTTTTACCAGTTTTTGCATGCTCTCGTTTTTGTGTCTTTGGGATGGTCCTACCACATTGTAACACGTGTGCGGATTCATTTAACCATCATGACAACTGATGTACAGAGTGTTCTGTCCCAGGAAGGAACTCCCTGTGCTGATCCTTTGGGGTCACCGCTTTCTGGGCCTTTGCTAACTCTGGGAAACCGCTGATCTGTTCTCCATTCCTAGAACTGTGGCATTTTGCGACTATTTTATAAGTGGAATCATGTAGCATGTAACCCTTTAAGACCGGCCTTTGCATTTTTTTTTTTTTTAATTTTTTTGTCTGTCTTGAGAATGAACTGAAGGCAGCAACAGCCGGTGTAAGGAGACCAATTCAGAGGCTAGTCCAGGTGTCAATGATGGAGATGGAGAGAAGCAGACAGTCGGTTCAGAGAGCTTTCAAAGGAAGAATACACAAGACCCAGCAATTGATTTATGGAAAAGTCAGAGGGTGAGCCAAGGAGCCGGCTATCATGTTTCTCATTTGAGCACCTGATAGATGGTAGCGTCTGAGACAGAATACTGATGATCTGTTGGGGGTGGGGGGTGGGGGGGGATGAATGTCTGTGACATGGATGAATTTACTGGGTGACTTCCATTTGAAACAAAACCTAAATTTTACTAACATCTCTTCAGATACTACAAATGAGGTTTGTGCTATAATATCAGCTGGTATCTCAAAGAATATCTCCTTGATTAATATTAATCAAGTATAGTTGTTTACATGTCCTTTCACATTGCTAAATTTCTCTTAAAAATTAAAAGTGGAAAATATGATGGAAATGAGAATAATTCTACAGTGAAAAAAAGAAAGTGCAAGTGAAGTCGCTCAGTCATATCTGACTCTTTACAACCCCATGGACTGTAAGCCTACCAAGCTCCTCAGTCCATGCGATCTTCCAGGCAAGAATACTTGAGCAGGTTGCCATTTCCTTCGCCAGGGGATCCTCTTGACTCAGGGATCGAACCCTGGTCTCCGGCACTGTAGGCAGACGCTTTACCGTCTGAGCTACCAGGCATTGCGCCAATCCTGCATAATTAAATGCTAACTTGTGTTTGATTTTATTCCTTCAAGTTGAACATGAGGAGGAGATTAGAACTTAAGATCATAGCTCCTAGATAAAGAATAGACATGTGGGTCATTTCAAGGTTGAGAAATGTAGTTAGGCAACGGTTTTCAGTAAAAGCTAACTTTGACATTTCCTGATATTTGTATTAAAACAGTTGCTAACAACTATCTGATATACATTTCAAAACACAAAGTGAACTCCATGGGAGCCAGGATCTGATATGTCACTCCAATATCTCCTAACAACCAGAACCTACAAGGTACCTAAAGCATGGTGATCGGTTTGTTGAACTGAAGCAGCTCATTCAATTTTCTAATTTTTTTTTAAAGTTTTCTCCTTCTTGCTACATTTATTTTTAAACCAGTGAGTGAAAAGAGCCCTCACCCATTTCTCTCAGCTGAGGAAAGAGTACCTGTGACACAGGAGTCTTGAGCCAAAACCCATGATTCTATCTGCATTAAAAACTAAAGAGGGAAACTGGAAAAACAAATACTGAAGACCATTAAAGAAAAAGCTTTGGGAAATAAGAGGCAAACTGATAATCAATGGCTTGGGGCAAACCCTCTCTTACTGTGCAAGGGTCCGCTGTGACTACCTTGGGAGGAGCGCACTTTCATGGAAACAGTTACTAGCCCCGGGTGGGAGAAAGCTGCCCCCACATAGCGCCTCACCATGCCAGGCTCAGAAGCTAGCACCCCGGCCCCACACCCTCGTCTCGCCCGGGGTCACCTTTCTTCTCTCAGCCCCACATTCCCCGCCTTCTTGTTGCCGGTGGTGTCCCTGGCTCAGCCTCCCCCACTCCCCGAACCTCCGCTCCTGGTCCCTGCCTTTACCGCTCGGGGAGTCAGCCGGCGCGCACTTTGCCTCGTACCTCTCCCCTGGGGCGGTAGCCGCCTCCCGGCCTTTGCATTTTTTACTTTTATTTTTCAGTTGTGCCATGTGGCACGCAGGATCAGACCTGTGGCTCTGGCAGAGGAAGTGCAGAGTCTTAACCACTGGACCCCCAGGCAAGTCCCAAGACTGGTCTTTTCAAATTCACTCAGCAAACTGCTCTCGAGATTCACCCAATGGGCTGCGAGTATCAGTAGTTCATTGCTTTTAGTGGATAAGTAATCCTAGAGCCATAAGAGAGGACCGTGGAGGCCTCACCCACCTCCTCCACTGCCAGGATCCCCTGCAGAGCCCCCAGACGTGCTTCACCTCCAGGAACCAGCAGCTCCACGCATGACCCCTGTCACTTGTCACTTGGATTTCTGCAGGAAGACAGCTGGTCACGGCTTCCTCCCCTCTGCCCTGTCTTCTCTCCTGACTCTCCATTACCCCTTTCTTGTCCCTTTCCAGGATGTACTCTCTGAAACTCTTTCCCTACCATTTCCACAGCTTTCTAAAAAGTAGCATTTAAAAGAATTGAGATATCAGTCACATAACATACAATTCACCATTGAAAAGTAGCTTTTAGTATATTCACTATGTGTACAAACATCACCATTACATAATTCCAGAACTTTTCCATCATCCCCAAAACAATGCCCATACCTATTAGAAGTTAGTCCCAAATCTTCTTACCACCTTGCCTTGGTCCTATGATTGCCATCCTCTCATTCCTGTCTGTCTATTTCACCAGTTAAGTGTGGAAGTTAAAAGGAAGGCTGAGGGATGGGTGTGGGTGTGGGGGGGGGTGGTCCTTAATCTTGTCTAATATAAGAGTTGGGCTGGGCCAGTCTGGGAACTGAGTCTTAGAAGCCTAAAGAGGTCATTGATTCACAGGCCACAGTGTTGGGATCCCCTGGAGAGGTGAGGGCTCAGACATGGGATCCTGGGAGAAGTCAATGTCAAAGCCACAGGCGATCTAAGCAATGGTCAACTCACAGGGGCTGAACAGAGAGGCAGAGTTCTGAACGGAAGAGAAGACTCAAAGCCTAGAGGAGGAATGAAGCCTAGGGATGGTTTTGTATTGGTTAGGATGTGGATGCTGAGCTGCTGTAACAAAGGGCTCACAAGATATTAACATATTGACTCAAACAATGTAGATGTATTCATTTCAGACGTGAATGTCCAAGTTGCTAGGCATTTGGGAGGTAGGTGGTAGGTAAGTCAACCAGAAGTCCAGCCTGTTATTACTCGGCCATCATTTCCAGTGAGGGGTCTTATTCAATGTGGAAGCTGGTTTTCATCAGACATTCCAGCCCAAAATAGAGCAGAGAAGGACACAGAGCTCATAATTTCCCTTCAAAGACATGACCTAGAAGATCCACACATCATTCCTCTAACCTTTGATTAGTCAGAATTTAGCAATGAGGTTACATGGAGCTACAAGGGAGGCTGGGCTGCCATATACTCACCTAAACTCAGTGTCTTCTCTATAAAAAATTAGGACACTAAAAATGGCTAAAGTGGTTAATTTTATGTTGTGTGTTTTTTCCTATAATTAGAAACATTTTTTTTTTAATTTTTAGTTGTTTTTTTTTTTGAAGGCGTGAAGGATGAAAATTTAGGAATGACTATTTGGTCTCTTCAGGGCTTCCCTGGTGGCTCGGACAGTAAAGAATCTGACGCAATGCGGGAGACCTGGGTTTGATCACTGGGTCAGGAAGATCCCCTGGAGAAGGAAATGGCAACCCACTCTAGTATTCTTGCTTGGAGAATCCCATGGACGGAGGAACCTGGAAGGCTACAGTCCATGGGGTCGCAAAGACTTGGACATGACTGAGTAACTTCACTTTTCTTTCTATTGGTCTCTTCTACAGCCGCTAATTCAGAAAAAAGTATGACATTTTCGTAGGAAAAAAACTAAAAGATATTACCTGGTCACTGTTGAAAAATTATTCAAAGAACAGAATCAGTGTCATCTTTTCTGTTGATCTCTCTAGACTGATCTCACTGCAGTGTTTTATAAAACCTTAACAGGAAGCTAAAGCCTTTTTATTTGCTCAGCGATTAGAGAACAAAGTTCGTCAACCTGGCCACCACGTCGTCCTCTGTCTCTAAATGTCCATTGCTGGCATATAGAAGGGAGATGCTGGGACACAGCATCGGATGTGATCTCCCTTGCTCTTGTATTTATTATCCCTCTACAGTTCCCCTCTGAGCATCTCACCATCACCCCAGGGGACCACAGCCAGAAAATTAACATAGACATTTCTGGCTTTGTATTCACAACCATAGTCTGGGAGGAAACTTCAGGATTATTTGGAAAAATAAACAACTGTATGAAGTTAGGGATAAGGGGATCTTTAATGCCAGCAATCAGAGACCAGTAGGAAAGTCGACAGCTCAGTGGAGGCAAGTGAAGAGGTGAGCACTTGCTGGGACCAGGGTGGACAGTCCACCTCAGGGGCCAGCAGTGAGGAGGGATGAGCAGGGGTGACAAGAGAGGCTGGACAAGAAGGGGCATTAGCATTTAGGCTCCACGGACACACATGGACAGCTGGAGAGGGAGCAAGGACCCCTCCCTTCCACAAGGGACTCTGGGCTCAGTGGCCCCTGGGCTCTCCTGCTCACGTGTGGTGGGCGGTCAGGCAGCCCTGGGGACTGCTCCCTCCCCCTTGGTGGGCAGACATGGGCACCCCCCAGCACGTCTTCTGCACAAGGTGAACATTAGTCCAGAGGACCTTAAGGGGGAGAACTGATATTTGTGGGTCCTGTAGTGAGTTAAATGGTAGCTCCCCAAAAAGTACATCCACGACCTAATCTCTGCATCTGTGTATGGGACCTTATGTGGAAAAGGGTCTCTGAAAACCCTTTAAGTGAAACATCTTGTAATGAGAGCATTATGGGTTCTCTGAGCAGGCCCTAAATCAACTAGCATCCTTGTAAGACACACAGAGACAGCAGAGAGTAGGGGGAGAAGCCAGGAAGAGACAGGGGCGGGATGGAGGCGTGAAGCCACAGCCAAGGAGCGCTGCAGCCACCACCAGCTGGGAGCGGCGGGGAGGGACCCCAGAACTTCTATGGGAGTGGGGCCCGCTGACAGGAAGCAGCACCCCAGACTCCAGTGCTGGCCCCCACCTCTCTCATCACCTCCTGCCGCTCCCTTCCCAGGGCCTGAAAGTGTACCTGCTCGGAGGCTGGACGGGTCAGCAGCTGGAGGCCTGGCAAGCGTTTGATCTAGGAGCCTGCAGCTCTCCTGAGCAACCAGGCCAGTCAAACAGTGACCCAGGGGCCTGTGTGCTAACCTGCTGCCCAAGTGCAAAACATACCTTCTTTGCCATAAATAAGTCTAAACCCAGCATATACAGAACAGTGAGGAATACAGGGAAATTGAGCCACCAGTGTAGACCTGGTAGGACAAGCCACTCTCTTCTAGATGTGGAAGTGAAAGTGAAAGTCCTTTAGTCCTGTCCGGCTCTTTGCGACCCGTGGACTATACAGTCCATGGAATTCTCCAGGCCAGAATACTGGAGTGGGTAGCCGTTCCCTTCTCCAGGGGATCTTCCCAATCCAGGGATAGAATCCAGGTCTCCCTCATTGCAGGCAGATTCTTTTTTTTTTTTCTTTTGCAGGCAGATTCTTTAGCAGTTGAGCCACCAACAAAGCCCAAAACTTGAAGCACTTCCTTTGAGCCAGAATCCAACCAGCAACCCAAGGATGACAGCAGCTAACCACCTCTACAGTCCTCTGGTCTACCAGCTGAGCTACCGAAGGATGCAGACGTGGAAGGACAGTGATAAAGACTAGGAATTTTACCATTTTTATAGGAAGAGGAGAAAAGAAATCTTTTTTTAAAATTAAAAATGTAAAAATTAAAAAAATTTGCAACTACCACAGATTATTTTTTATGAACAAAGCAGCCTGACACACTTTAATAATAAAGGGATGTTTTTAAGCCTAGGGAGGACCTCGTCAGACGCAGATCCCGAGCCAGATTTCCTGAGTAGGCAGTGCTGTCTCTACGTGGAGCCGACGTGGGGACGTTGGGGTCGACAGCACCTCGGCTGTCCACGCTGGACACACGCCCCAGCTCACACCCCGGGGACCCCTCAGGGCAGGACCATCCCCGGCTCAAGTCCTGGGCCCGGGGACACAGGGGCAAAGTGCCAGCCCGGGGCCCGAGCCCCGCAGGAGGCCCGCGTGCTGCGGCCCGCTGGTCCCTCTGCCGCACGGAGCCCCCCCAGACCCACCTTGGTGAAGAGCCGCCATCACTGCCAGATGCGCAGCTTGAGGTAGGCGGCGCAGTTCCTCTGCAGGACCTTCATGGCCGTCAGCTGTTGCTGCCGCTTGCCCGAAGGCCCTGTGGGGCGAGGGTCATGGTCAGCGCCTCCAGGCGGGGGCGGGCCGGCCAACCTCCCTGCCCACAGTCCTGACCTCGCTCCCGGGGGTTTTTTCCCGGAGCTAAGATCCAGTGGTGTGACCTCACCCAGGGAACTGTGTCACCCCCCACCCCCACCCAGCAGATGTTCCAGGACGTCTGGAGACGTTTCTGGTTGTCACAAGTAGGGAGGGCGCTGCTGACCTCTGGTGGGGAGAAGCCAGAGCTGCTGCTAAAGCCTCTGAGAGTCCCTCCGTGGGCCACAAAAATGTGGTTGTGTGAGGGTTGGAAAGAATTTCCAGATACAGGGTATTTAGAAGAGAGAAAGTGTTGGGAACAAAGGACAGAGGGAGTGAGGAGTGCTGCTCAGACAGTGGGCAGACTTCCTGAAGGACCAGGGACAGCTGACTGATCAGCCGGCCTGCTTGATGCTCTTTGTGGGCCAGTGGCCAGTTTTTATAGCCTCAACACAAAGAAAATTCCTGCTGGAAGGGTGGCATTAGGTGATTCGTTAGGGTGAGTTTGTTTGTTTGTTTGTTTGTTTTTACCTACTATGGGGTCAGGGAGCTGGCCGGTTAGATCACGGGACTCATGGCGACGGTCGCTGTGGGGCGCAGTCAGTTTGGGAGATGACCGTGGTGTGGAGCTCTGTATCTGTGGCCGTGGGATAGGGCTCCACATGGCATCTAGCTTTGCCCTCGGGGGACCCCAGGGTCCAGAAGAATACTTTGGGCTGCATGTGTTGCAGAATGCAAGTCCCAGAGCCTGACATACTGTGAGCCAGACAATAGCAAAACATCAGAGTTTGGGGCCCAGAAAGATTTTTTGCTGGGCCATGCAAGGAGATGAGAAGTAGCTCATTCCTTAAACATCCTGAAGTCCCCAAAATCTCTCAGCAAAGCCCTTGGACAGGAAAGATGTGGGAGGGGAGTGGTGAATTTTTGTAAAGTTCTTGTTGTCAGATCCTTTGTTCTTAAGGTCAGGTCACTGTCAGCTCATGATGTTTGTCAAAACCTCTACAATAGAAATGTTATTTTCTCTTCAGACAAGAAAGGGCAAATTCCCAAAGCTCAACTTTCGCTCTCTGAGGTCCAGGCCCTATCTAAGAGGAGAGGGTCCCGTGTGGGCCGGTTACCCTGCCCAGGAGCCTTCTTCCAGCACCCAGTCTAGGTCCTCCCACCAATGCCCAGGCCCCTATAATATGGCAGATCTCAGCTGGCAACACCCTCAGGTCCCCAGGCCCTGTCCAGCCGTCATCACTGAGGGAGCCAGGCACCCAGACCCAGCTGGTCCTCAGGCTTCACATTTAACCTGGAGAGATCATTGCATGGGATCCATAGGGACATGTGTTGTAGCAAATGCCCTTCAGGTTAATCCCTAGCCCCCAGCTGTTGCCCTTCTTAGAGAACAGCCCCCACCACAGAGTAGACCTGAAGCAATGCGGTGCAATGTCTTTGCCACTTAACCCTGACCTCTGGCACCTCCTTGGGATCGACAACTGAGCTCAGCTGGACCAGTTCTTGGAACTTGAATGGAGTGACTGAAGCTGGTTAAAGCTGTCACCTTAATGACAGTGTCCAGTTACTCCAGTTGCTGAGGCCTCAGTGGACTGGGACCCATGGAGACCTCCACCACCTCAGGGCTCAGAGGTGGGGACTGGGGAGAGGTTCACTGCCTTCTCAAGGATGGGCCTGGCCAGTGGGCGGCCAGGCGGGGTCTGGAGCTCTGCAGGTCACTGTCCCCAGCCTATCCCCTTCTAGGTGACCCTTCAGCTCACCTAGAGGCCTGAGGCTAGAAGGCCTGGAGGGCCGGGGAGAAGGTGGCCATCCCCCTCTTATCACACTCCGCGTTGAGAGGACACTGCTGCCAGGCTGACTGTTGGTGGGGTGGGACCTGCTCCCAGGTCTCCTGCTGACAGTCTCCTAATTGTCTCGAACTAACGGCTGTAGGACTCCACCCCTATTACACCGGGAGGCTTTGGGCATCTGTGCTCGGAGTCATAGGTGCCAGGGAAGAGCTGGAGGCGGGTGCTGCTAAGGTCGATATTTTTAAGGATCATTCTAGCCCCATGGGGAATAGACGGGTGGGGGCAGGACAATGCCCCAAGGTAAACACAGGAAGATGGTTCTGGAAGCTCCTGGTGAAACGTGAAGGCAGCCTAGGTGAGGCATGTGCTGTCCTTCTCTGCCCCTCTGTTTACAGCTGACCCTCTCTCACACCTGCACACAAGCCCTCTGCCCTCAATCACCCTTGAGTGCCCCATGTCCATCGTGGTCCCCAGGGCTAGAGGAGGAGCATCCCCATGCTCAGCCCAAGTCAGACAACACGGGCTCCCTTGGGGGTCCCATGGGCTATGTCTGTTTGCCCCAGGCTTGTTGACCTCCTTGTCACACCCTGAAGTTCCTTGACATGTTGCAGCCAACCGGTTTCATTTTTTCTCTTTCTTTTTTGTTTTTTCCGAATCAAACTCTGTTACTGCACAATGTCTGGAATTTCATGGGAATTTCCAGACCAGTGCACTGATCTCTCAGTACACTCCAGACCCAAACGGCACCTTGCAATTTGTTAGATGTTCCATCCACTGTGTTGTCATCACCACTGGGGCCACCACCACTATCTTCACCATCGTCATCAAGAAGTCACTGCCTTAAGATCTACATAGACCATTCTTCATAAAGACATACAGACGGCCAACAGGAATAAGTAAAGATGGTCAACATTGCTAATAATTAGAGAAATGCTAATCAAAACTACAATAAGGTATCACTCCCTACCAGTCAGAAGGGCCATTGTCTAAGTCTACAAATAAACAATTTTGGAGAATATGTGGAGAAAAGGGAAGCCTCCTGCACTGCTGGTGGGAACGTAAACTGGGGCAGCCGCTATGGAAAACAGTATGGAAGTTTCTTAAAAACTAAAAATAGAACTATCGTGTGATCCAGCAATCCCACTTGAGGGCATATATCTGGAAAAGACAAAAGCTCCAATTCAAAAAGACACATGCACCTCAATGTTTCTAGCAGCACTATTTACTATAGAAAGACATAGAAGTAACTTAATGTCTGTCAACAGACAAAGGAATAAAAACCATGTGGCACATACATGGAATGGAATATTGCTCATTATTTCAAAGAATGAAATAATGCCATTTGTAGTAACATGTATGGATCTAGAGGTGATCATACTAAGTGAAGTAATTGAGACAGAAAAGACAAATATATAGTGTCACTTATACGGAGAACCTAAAAAAATAGCACAGGGAGTACCTTGGTGGTCTAGTGTTTAGAATTTGGTGTTTTCAATGCTATGAAATTGAAAGTGAAAGCCGCCTAGTCATGTACGACTCTTTTTGACCCCATGGACTATATAGTCCATGGAATTCTCCAGGCCAGAATACTGGAATGGGTAGCCTTTTCCTTGTCCAGGGGATCTTCCCAACCCAGGAATCAAACCGAGGTCTCCTGCATTGCAGGTGGATTCTTTACCAGCTGAGTCACCAGGGAAGCCCCGTTGTTCATTCCCTGGTCAGGGAACTGAGATCCCAAAAGCTGCTTGGCATGGCCAAAAAAAAAAAAAGAATACAAATGAACTTATTAACAAATCAAAACAGACTCAGAGTCACAGAAAACAAATTTATTGTTACCAAAGGGGCAGAGGGGTAAATCAGGAGTGTGGGATTAAAAGACACACATTACCGTACATAAATAGATTAAAAAAAAAACCCAAGAACTTAATGTATAGTACAGGGGAAAACATTCAGTACCTTGTAATAATCTGTAATGAAAAAATTAAAAAGAACAGATATATACAGAATACGTGATAACTGAAACATTTTGCTGTATATCTGAAACTAATACAATATTGTAAATCAACTGTACTTCCGTTAAAGAAACAAGCAAGCAAAAGAAGTCACTGGCTAATTAATAATTAAGATAAGCTGCTGGGATCAAAGGTGAGTTGATGCTGGAGAAGTAGGGCTAGAGACCACCAACAGGGGGAGACTCTCTTTGCTGGGGCATCAGACCTTGGTGAGGGTGCTAGTGGAGCCCCTGCTACTTCTCCTGGATTCCAACAATCCTAACTCTTTGACTTTCTCTCATTTTCAACCCATTCATGTTCCTGGTCTTTCATTGCTAGTTCCCCTGCCTCTCCCTTTATTCTGCCCCCAGTGACTTCTTTAGTTCAAAATAAGTGGTTTCTGATGGGAGGGGGTTTGAGGGGAGAATGGATACATGTAGATGTATGGCTGAGTCCCTTCACTGTTCACCTGAAGCTATTTTGTTTCACAACATTGTTAATCGGCTATTTCTCAAAACAAAGTAAAATTTCATAGTATGAAGGGAAAAAGTGGTTTCTCTCCCCCAACCCCCAACCCTTCTCTAGTTCCCCGTCTTCCCTCAATCCAGGCTCCAGGCTCCTTCCTTCACTCTCCCTGAGTGGTCACCAACATCCATCCCTCGTCTGCTGTGCTCAGGTGCAGAAACCCCAAATTCCTGATACTCAGCTCCAAAAATTTTCTGTCCTTCTCCTTTTTTTCTCTAACAAGGTACCTCTGCACCTCGACCCATGTGTATCCTGATCCATGCACTGCTCTGGGGGTGGCTGAGTCAGGCCCTACTGCAGAAGTTCATACATATTGTTGAGCTCCTGCAAATTCCTCTCCAGCTCCCTGGCCTGCTGCCTCAGGTTTTCAGCAGACTCTGCCTTTGCACCATCATGCAAGTGCATTGACTCCCTCACTAGGAAGCCCACATCCACCAGGAGAAAGACACCTGCGGTGGCTGCACCCACAATCCGGGCCCCTGTGACAGCTGCCGGAGCCATGGTAACGGAACAGGCCTTCTTTACCAGCCGGGCGCCTGGGACTATGATTTTCCCAGGGCCCAAGTAGTCGCTTACATTGGTTGCAAATTCAGGGTTGTCTTTGCCTGTTTCCATGGCACGTATATTTTTTTGAATCTGTCGCACAGCTTTTGCCAATTTCTCTATTGATCTAATTCGGGAGTTGCTCCTGAGTACATTTAGGAGCACCTTCCATTTCTTGACACCAGTTGCCATCAGGCTATTGGCTTCAGTTTCAGCTGCTGACCTGCTTGCGTTTTCCTTGTAGCTGGTGGACACAGTTGCCCCAGCAGCTGCTGCTCCCAGCACGAACCCAGTGGCCGAGAGTGCCAGACTGCCCCCGCCTGTCACGGGTGCCAGAGCCAGGCCAAGGAGGGTCAGGGCGCCAGATGCAACGCCAGTGGTGTGGGCCATCACTTTGAAGATGGTAGACTCCTTGTGGTCCTTGTCAACCTTGTCTGCGAGCTCTTGGAGCTTTCCTATGCGCTCGTCCAGCTGCTGCTTCACCCGAGGAAACTTCTTCAGAAACCTCCTCCTGTCCAGCTCCTCTTTTGTGAGCGTTTCCTGGTCCTTCTCTATCAAGTCTCCTTTCAATTCATTTAGATATTCGTGTAGTGCAGCCTCGTCTTTCCTGTAACAATGAAGATCAAGGGACTAGAAAGGCAGTTTGCTTGTCTGCAAAATAGGTTCCATAATGTCTATTCTGCATAAATATGGATTTAGCATTATAAATCTATTAGAGAAGAATTTTTCAAATGTAAAATTTTCTCTTTCAACATTAAACACAGGTTTTGTACCTTGTAGATGCTTCATATACTTATTCAATCCTGGAAAGAAAGAAGAGAAAGTGAAGTCGCTCAGTTGTGTCTGACTCTTTGTGACCCCATGGATTTCAATCTGCCTGGCTTCTCTGCCCATGGGATTTCCCAGACAAGAATACTGGAGAGGGTTGCCATTTCCTTCTCCAGGGGATCTTATCAACCCAGGGATTGAACCCAGGTCTCCCGCATTGTGGGCAGACTATTTACCAGCTGAGCCACCAGATAAGCCCCATTTAATCCTGAAACAGATCAGCAAATGTCACCTTAGGATACTGGTAAGTTAAGGGAGATATTTGCTGGAATTCCCTGGTGATCCAGAGGTTAGGACTCTGCACCCTCACTGCCCAGGATATGACTCAATCCCTGATTGTGAAACTAGGATCCCACAAACCATGTGGCTCAGCCAAAAATTAAAAATAGATATTTGGTAAAGATGTCTCAGACAGGTGAACATCATCACTTCCAAAGAGTTGGTAGGTTGGGAACTCCACAAATAAAGAAAAGTGGGATTGGAGCAGAAAATTTGTATTCAAAGGCCTTGGTGTGTAGTGAGGAGTCAACATTTCTTTGCCCTTGACTACAGGGAAGTGGTCCCTAAGCCCCTAGAATATTCTGGCTGGTACAAATGTCCTCGTCTGCCTGGGCCTCTTGCCACAGGACAGTCTGATGAGATGTATGATGGGGCCTCTGGGTCATGTGGTATCAGTTCTGACCTCTGAAGGAGCTGGACTCTAGGACATTTGTCCGACCTCTGGGAGAGGCTAGAGACCACAAGTCAGGGTAATTTGTCTTTAAACGGGTGAGTGTCCCTGGCAGGCAGTGTTCCCTGTGCCCTGCCACTCACCGAGCTCCAGAACAGTAATGCATCCTGGGGACAATCGAAGCTTCGGGTGTGAAATCCGCCCAGGCTCTGCCCTGTGGCTGATGGAAACCCACAGGCTTCCTGTAATACACTGGGGTCATGATGGCTCTCAGTGAGTCCTGTCTGTTCTGTAGGGAATTCTCAAACCTGAGGGGGGTTTTGGGGATCCCCTAAATATGCCATTGGTTCAAATGAAAGCATAGTCCTGGGCACTGTGCCCTCACCCTTTGCAGATTGGCTGTCTCTATGACTTAGAATTTGTAGAAGAAAGAAAAAAAAAGCCCAAAGTCAGAACTAGGAGGCACTTTAACAGTCCTTTAGTCTGCCATCTGCTGTCTTCTAAGACTTGTGCCCTTGACCTTCCCAGCAGAAGGTCCCTGAGTCCATCCACTGCCCCAGCTGCCTGGAGATCAGGAGATGTGTTGCTGGATCCCCTGGCCTCTGCAGCCCACCTCACTGACTCCTGACCCAGCACGCAACGAGCCTGACCTCTCAAGGTTCACATGTTAATTTGTGACAGCCTCATGAGCCTGCACCCCAAGGTCATGCGCAGCTTTGTAGAACCTCTAAAAAAGATGAGGAAACATCCATCTGAATGGTTAAACCTGAGGAGACCGGCACTTGCACAGCTGGTGGAGGAAGCGTTTTCCTCTTGGGTGGGGATGCATGAGGCTCCTCAGAATCCCTCAAATGACACACAGTCACAGCCACTCACTGTGACCCTGGAGGGCTCACTGAGTCACACGGCCTTCCACTGTCAGGCGGCTCAACGTAGCTTAGAAGAGGGTCCCAGATGGAGTGAGAAGCCAAGTCCCAGGCAGGGTGTGCAGACACGGTCACCCAGGGCTCTCTAGCCCAGCATGAGGGGATCCTGTCAGGGAGGGAAGAAATGCCCCCCCTCCCACTTATGGGACCTCTGCTAGGGTCACAGCCCCTTCAGTTCCATGTCCTCGGGGCCCGCTCTCCTCACTCTAGTCCTGGCCCTGCTGCCCAAGCCTGCCTACTAGTCCTCCAGCCTGGACCCTCTGCTCCACCCTGACCCCTGGGTCTGACCCTGGTCCAGGCTTCCCTGGTCCTCGCTTCCCCACCTCTGACCCTACAGTTCACTCTGAGGCCATGAACATAGTCCATCAGACTGAATTGCTATTCCCATTGGACACAGGCAAGTCTGAGACTCTAACATATAAGCACAGAGCCCCAGAGTTGGGCAGTGCTAGATCCAGGATCCATCCAGCTCCAACCAGTTCTTCTCTAGCCTTTCTGCCTTGTGGGCCAGCAGGATCCTGCTGTTTGGTTTGATACAATCATTTGGTACAATTCCTAAGATGGGGAATAGAAAGGCTCTAGGCAGAAGCCTGAGTAATACAAACGATGGCGTCAGGATTTTCAGACTTGCCCCAAAGGAAATTCTGCTTGATTCTCATCACCAGAAAGAAGACTCTTGGCCCCTGTCTCTTCCCAGCAAGTTTTTAAAATGTTAATATTGACTGAACACCTACTCTGTGTCAGTCATTATGGGAAGCTCTTTGCAAGCATAATCTCAGTGTCCTCACAGTTTAACTGGACAGATGAAGAAACTAAAGGAGAGCGTAGTTCAGTAACATGTCCAAGGTCACATAACCTGCTCCTTTCTTGCAGGTTTCATCTTTTGTCAATTCAGGGTTGTTCACCGCCAGCAGATGACATGGAGGAAACATTCCTCACGAGATGTTGAGAAGGAACATCCTCAGCCCCCTCCATAGGGTCCTGCTTGGAGGAGGTGTGCCTGCCAGGAGGAGACTAGCCTGGTGCTGGGGGTGTGGGTGACCTTCCTGATACACCTGTGCAGGTTACCTGGACAAACCAGCCTTCACCTCAATTTTCCTCAGGAATTCAGTCAGCAGGAGAAGCAGTTCCTCTCTGCTGAGTATGTCCCAGAGACACTCAACGACATCCTCAAAAAAGATCTCAATATCTAGATGAGAGGAAAGGGAATAAGTTTAGAACTTGTGAAGTGAAAAAGGGAAAGCGTTTGTCGCTCAATGAATGCTCTTTGACTCTTTGCGACCCCATGGACTATAGCCCGCCAGTCTCCTCTGTCCATGGAATTCTTCAGGCAAAAGTACTGGAGTGGGTAGCCGTTCTCTCCTCCAGGGGATCTTCCCGATTCAGGGATCAAATCCAGGTCTCCTGTGTTGCAGGCAGATTCTTTAGTGTCTGAGTCACCGGGAAAGCCCAGAAAAATGTGTGGTGGATAATAAATGGTATTGAGTAGCTTTTTTTTTTTTTTTTTTTTAAACCCTGTGGAATCTGGGCTTGCAGATTTTGGTTTTCCAGCCTAGAACAGGTATCTAGATCACTATGGTGACAGGATAGAAGTTGGTGAGAGCTATTTGAGTTTTTGAATTTGGTGGATCCGAAGTGCTGAAATTCCAGTTGGATGTTGTTGTACCAATTCTGAAAGACCACCAGGTTCTAACAAAGTCCAAGCATGTGGTGTAAACCCAGTGGACACATATATCCGCTCTGGCACTCACAGTATAATACCATTTCTACCTTATACTCCTAGCTGAGATGTGACTGGGATAGTAGAAGCTGCTGGAGAGAACATATCTGCTTTCAAGAAAGGTGACATTCACTACCAGGATGATCTCTGGGGGCTACACCGAGTTTGCTTTGGCAGCCCATCACACTGTTCACGCGTGTCCCAAAAAAATTGGATTTTAAAAAAGGAGCTGCCATCAGCATCTCATGTTTTACTGCTTATCGAGTCTGCTGCACAGTGCCCATGAAAGCTGGAGGAAGTGTTCTGGGGCTAGTGGAGGAGCTGGAAGAGCAGCAGGCCAAATGGTTAGAGCTTATGGCTTAAAGATTTTGGACACAGCTACTACTAAGAAAGGACAAAAGATTGCTTTCCAAAATGGAGCCCATGAAGTGTTTAATCACAAAGAAGCTAATTATATTGATAAAATTAAGAAATCTGTTGGTGAAAAAAAGTTGATGTGATTATTGAAATATTTGCTAATGTCAATGTTAGTGATGATTTGAATTTTTGTCACATGGAGGACGAGGAATAGTTGTTGGCTGCAGAGGTCCTATTGAAATAAACCCACAGGATCCATGACAAAGGAATCTAGCATAAAAGCAGTAGCTCTCAAAAAAAAAAAAAAAAAAAAAAAAAGCAGTAGCTCTCCAGTCATCCTTCAAGAAGCATTTCAGCAGTTTGCAGCAGCCCTCCAAACCAGAATGGAAATTGGTTGGTTGAAACCATTAACAGTCCCCGGTATTCACTGGAGAAGGCAGCCCAGGCTCATGAAGATATCATTCATAGCTGTGGGGCTATGGAAAAATGAATCTTCTCTTCAAATGATTAATCCTTCCATTGATTTCCTGTGTAATTAGAGGTTTCTTACTTCAGTTTTGAGTACACTGCATTTGCTCTGCTTAGCATTCATTTGATTCAGTGAGTTTCTTCTATTTAAAAAAAAATTCTTTTTAGCTATCATAGGCATTGGAGTGTAGTTTATTTTATAGCTGGCAGTATTCTTTATGCCTTCTACCTCTCATCAAGGAATCATCATAATGGGAAACAGGGTGCTAGTGGTCACTTGGCATTGGAGGACATTACAGATTCCTAACCGATGCTTATCATTAATTCCATACCTTTGACTAAAACATGCTAATTTAAAAGAGGATCACTTGATTTCCAAGTCTACTTCTCCTTATAAAGTTTCTTTAGTCTCTGATTATTCCACAACTATACTGGACTCTTTGACGATTCTCTGAACTAAACAAGACCTCTTTTCCAAACTAATCTCATCTAGATCTACAAGTCTCTCAGAGGGGCAAGATAAAAGAAGTCCAGAGAAATCTGTTAGCTTTCCAATATTCCCCAATATTTTATGCTATTCACTAGGTTCAGGATTGATTACCAGTGATCCATGTACTCTCTGAGGACAGCAGCCTTATCTCTGGTATGATATGATACTAGGAGCACAGTTGGGCTTCCCAGGTGGTGCTAGTGGTAAAGAACCTGCCTGACAATGCAGAAGGTGTAGGAGATGGGGGTTTGATCCCTGGGTTGGGAAGATCCCCTGGAGAAGGGAATGGCAACCCACTCCAGTATTCTTGCCTGGAGAATCCCATGGACAGAGGAGCCTGCTGGGTTGTAGTCCACGGGGTCACAGAGAGTGAGACGTGACTGAGAGGACTTAGCACTTCAGGTGCATGGTTTCCAAACATATATGTATTGATTGGTTCAACATCCAAGTAAATTTAAAATTACCTCTTTGTGTGACAGGGATCATATATTTTTGTTTAAATTAATAAAAAAATCTGATGCCTTAAGGATGATCTGCTTTTGTTATCATAACATGGTATCAGCAATAAATTCTATAGTGCATTAAAAAATGGTATTTAGTATAAATTAGTTAAAATTCATTTTCTTGAGCAGCAATCACCTGGGCACTCTTGGCAGACTAACCTTGGGTTATGGATGAAATTGCTTCCCTCCCACCCTCCAATTCATATGTTGAAGATTTAACCCCCTGGTGACTATGTTAGAAGACTGGGCCTTTAAGGAGGTCATTACGGTAAAATGAGGTCATAAGTGTGGGGCCCTAATCCAGTAAGTTGAATGTCTTTATTAGAAAAGAAGACACCAGATTCTCTCTCTATTCCTTCCCTCTCCCCCAGAGGAAAGGCCATGTGAGGACACAGAGAGAAGGCAGTTAGAATTTACAAAAGAGGTAGAGAGGTCTCACCAGAAACCACCACGACCTTGATCTTGGACTTCCAAAGCTCCAGAAATAATTATTTAATCCTGGGATTTAGGTGTCTTCAGGAATCTACAATTTTAAACCTTCAGAAAGAGAAGGAGGGCTTCCCAGGAGATGCAGTGGTAAAAATTCGCCTGCCAGTGCAGGAGATGCAAGAGTCATGCGTTTGATCCTTGGGTCGGAAATATCCCCTGGAGTAGGAGATGGCAACCCACTCCAGCATTCTTGCCTGGAAAATCCCAAGAACAGAGGAGCCAGGCAGACAACAGTCCACGAGGCCATAAAGATTCGGACACAGCTGAACAACTGAGCACACACACACACATAAAGAGATGGAATACAAGGGATGTGTTTTGTTAGTTACTACTTGTGGCAGAGACTGGCGGCACCCTATAAATGACTGCTTTCACGTTTTGGTAGTGAAACAAAAGAATATTCACATTAAATGTGATAAAGAATGTAATGACAATAAATAGCCTCAGATCAGTACAGAGCAAGATCACTGCTCAAATGAGTTACCGAAATCCCCGTGTGATTTCAGGGATCTAGAGGTTATGGAATTGCTCAGTGTTAGTTACTCAGTCCTGTCCAACTCTTTGTGACCCCATAGACAGTAGCCCGCAAGCCTCCTCTATGCATGAAATTCCCCTGGCAAGAATACTGGAGTGGGTTGCAACTTCTTTCTTCAGGGGATCTTCCCGACCCAGGAATCAAACCTGGGTCTCCTGCATTGCAGGCAGATTCTTTTACCGTCTGAGCCACCAGGGAAGCCCAGAAGTTATGGAATTATAGGTAAGACATGGGCAACTGGAAAAAATATATATAATATATGGAGGGTGGGGCTGGGTCACGATGTAAGATGTGTTTCCTGGTACATGCACACACAGATGCATTATTCTTATTTCACAGATGAGGGAAGTGAGACTCAGCCAGGATAAGGGACAGCCCAAGGCCAGTGAGCAGAAAGCTCAGAGGTGGAATCCAAGGTCAAGTGTCAGATACTTCTTAGACATGACTTGAATCCTCCTTATTTTAAACTCCTGTGATTTCTTCATTCTACCATGCAGTACACCTAGAGGGATTTTTGCAAGTGATTTTTGGTGGTGAGCACGTGCAGCATATACAGAAGTAGAAATATAGTGTTGTACACATGAAACTTATAGAAAGTTATAAACCGATGCTACCTGATTTTAAAAAAGGGTTTTGGGCCACCTGCCATTGAATAAGACTACCATGTGAGAGGCTTCATCTTACTGATCAGAGACACTCAGGATGGGCAGTGAGGGGGTGGAGCCAGACGTGATCCTGTGTAAAACCCCATCATCCCTCCCCTCCAGGAGGGAGCTGGCAAAGATCAGACTGGGGTTCAGTTCAGGGTCCGCTGATCCTCGCAGAGCGGCTGGGCAGGTGGCAGGGCAAGTGCTGGACAAAAGGTGTCTATGGTGATGCCCAGGGCCTGGGAACAGGAGTAGACCCAGGCCAAGGGAGAGGGCAGGAGGAGTTCCAGGGACCCCGGATGACCTCCCCTCACTGCCCTGCCTGGCCTTGGGGACTCTCTCTGCTGTCCCCCTCCCCATGGGCTGTCCTGGCCTCACTTCTGAGTCACTTGCTAGAAGGCAGTGGGGGAGGAAGTGAGCACCTAGCAAGTGGCTCCCTAAGGAGAGGGCTGGGAAAGAGGCTCTGTGGACACTCCCCCATTGGGGGAACTCCATGTGGCCCCTCTGGGGGGCTCCAGGACGCTTATCCATCCTCTTCCTGGTTCTTGATTCCTCTGTGGGTTAACTCTGCCTGGAAGAACCACCCTCAGTTCTGGGTCACATGCAGAACTGGACAGAAAAAAGGCTGCTGACTACCTGAGCATTTTCCAAGGTTTTCTGAGCTCATGGTGGCAGCAGCGGGGTCTCAGAGATCTCCCTTCAGATCCTTGTTTCTGTCAGGCTGGAAGGAGGTGTGGCTTCACCCTTGGGGAAGAGAAAACAGCTTGTGGGCTCGATCACGAGTGAGCAGTGCCTGCAGGGAACAGGGAGTGGTGAGGTCTCTGGTGAGTTCCCCTGGGACGGCCGCCAGTGCCACCCGGAATTTAACCCACTGTGGTTCTCTGTACCCTGGGCTCTGCAGGTCACTAGTTAAGGAAAGTTACTCATCTCCTGCCAAGTCAGAGTCCTGCTCTCCTGTTGGGGCACAAGGAGAAGGTCATCAGACAGAAGACACCCATCTGCAAAGTTATAGGAGCAATAAAACGAGAGACAAGAACAGACAGGAAGGAATAATCTGGAAATTAGGTGAAGCTGGGAACATTTGTGTTAACTAATTGATAATAACTAATATTGATCCATTGTCTATGATGTGCAGGCTCCTGAAGCTCACTTGAACTTACATCAGCCTAAGTTTTCAAGCTGATTCCAGAACCTGGGCTTGAACCCAGTCTTTCTGATCCAAATCCTAGGTTTGTGATGACCATGCTCTACTCCCTTTAATATACAAAAATATTTATTTGTGGGTATATGTGTATCAATTAAATGAGTGCTTTCATCCCCAAATAATGTCTTGCTCCCCGTGCTCGATTCTTTGCCTTGATAAAGTTCCTGGTGACACAGCTCCCACAGCCCACGCCCTCCTTGCTTCTGCAAGAGCCTGTATCCCACAAAGGCCTGGAGTCCCATCGTCCCCACCTCAATTCTTATATCCCTGCCCTGGGCAGCTGAGGACCCCGATGGTGCCCCATCCGCTCTGCTGTCCTCCCCTGACTACTGGACTTTAGGTGGTTTATAATTCCTTATGAAAATAATAGTGTAAAGAGCATTCTCCTTGTATAAAACTATATTTGAGACTGTCTCCTTAAACTATACCTATGAATAGGATATAGCTAGATAGCTATCTAGGATATAGGTTATAGGATCTAGGATATAGCTATCTAGGCTAGACCACAAGGCATTAGCACCTAAAAATATTCATACCTAGAGACACAGCTGACAGGAGAGAAGAATGGTCTGTTGGGCAGAGTCCCAGAGAGGGATCAAGATGAGAGGGAGGCCAAGGGGAGAGCAAGGGACAAGTTTACCAACACCACGGCCCATCCCATATTCACAGCAGCCTTCACTCTTCACCAGACTTTTCAGAAAGCTACTTGAGAATGAGTTGCAGGAAAAAAAAACAACAGGTGGTGTGTTTGTATAATTATGGAGGAAGATAAAGGATACCTATGAGAGAGATAGACATGGGATCCAGAAATCAGGAACATCAACCCAGAGGGAAGGGAATCCAAGGATCCCAGCTGGGTGTGCAGCAGACCTAGAGAGAAACCAGTCCAGAATGGGATAAGAAGTCCAGAGTCTGTGGGGACAGGGGACTTGGTATCATATGAGGCACAGTTGGAAAGAAATGGAGGAAATGTTGGAGATAAGCAGTGCAAGGGGTGAAAACGAGGCCAATTAGAAACATCAGGAAAAACTAAAGCTTTGCTGAAAATCATGTGCAGCTACAAGGTACAACTTAGCTCTAAAAATATATTAAAATAGCACAAAAGTCTAAACTCCTTTGTTTGATTTTTTTAAATTTAAGGTAAATTTATTTATGTTCAAGTCTTGGTTTTGGAGTTTACCCAAACTCATCTCCACTGAGTTGGTGATGCCATCCTACCATCTCATCCTCTGTCGTCCCCTTCTCCTCCTGCCCTCAATCTTTCCCAGCATCAAGATCTTTTCAAATGAGTCAGCTCTTCTCATCAGGTGGCCAAAGTATTGGAGTTTCAGCTTCAGCATCAGTCCTTCCAATGAACACCCAGGACTGATCTCCTTTAGGATGGACTGGTTGGATCTCCTTGCAGTCCAAGGGACTCTCAAGAGTCTTCTCCAACACCACAGTTCAAAAGCATCAATTCTTCTGAGCTCAGCTTTCTTTATAGTCCAAATCTCATATCCATACACAACTACTGGAAAAACTGTAGCCTTGACTATATGGACATTTGTTGGCAAAGTAATGTCTCTGCTTTTTAATATGCTGCCTAGTTTGGTCATAACTTTATTTCCAAGGAGTAAACGTCTTTTAATTTCATGGCTGCAATCATCATCTACGGTGACTTTGGAGCCCAGAAAAATAAAGTCTGACACTGTTTCCACTGTTTCCCCATCTATTTGCCATGAGGTGATGGGACCAGATGCCATGATCTTAGTTTTCTGAATGTTGAGCTTTAAGTCAACTTTTTCACTCTCCTCTTTCACTTTCATTAAGAGGCTCTTTAGTTCCTCTTCACTTTCTGTCATAAGGGTGGTGTCATCTGCATATCTGAGGTTATTGATATTTCTCCTGGCAATCTTGATTCCAGCTTGTGCTTCCTCCAGCCCAGCGTTTCTCATGATGTACTCTGCATATAAGTTAAATAAGCAGGGTGACAGTATACAGCCTTTGTATATTTGTATATTTGAAAAGTACTGCTTTCCAGATTTGGAACCAGTCTGTTTTTCCATGTCCAGTTCTAACTGTTGCTTCCAGACCTGCATACAGATTTCTCAAGAGGCAGGTCAGGTGGTCTGGTATTCCCATCTCTTGAAGAATTTGCCACAGTTTGTTGTGATCCACGCAGTTAAAAGCTTTGGCATAGTCAACAAAGCAGATGTTTTTCTGGAACTCTCTTCCTTTTTCGATGATCCAGCAGATGTTGGCAATTTGATCTCTGGTTCCTCTCCCTTTTCTAAATCCAACTTGAACATTTGGAAGTTTATGGTTCATGTACTATTGAAGCCTGGCATGGAGAATTTGAGTGTTGCTTTGCTAGCATGAGAAATGACTGCAATTGTGTGGTAGTTTGAACATTCTTTGGCATTGCCTTTCTTTGAGATTGGAATGAAAACTGATCTTTTCCACTCCCATATGAAAAGGCAAAATGATAGGATACTGAAAGATGAACTTCCCCGGTCAGTAGGTGCCCAATATGCTACTGGAGATCAGTGGAGAAATAAATCCAGAAAGAATGAAGAGACAGAGTCAAAGCAACACCACCACCCAGTTGTGGATGTGACTGGTGGTGGAAATAAAGTCTGATGCTGTAAAGAGCAATATTGCATAGGAACCTGGAATGTTAGGTTTATGAATCACGGCAAATTGGGAGTGGTCAAACAGGAGATGGCAAGAGTGAATATGGACATTTTATGAATCAGTGAACTAAAATGGACTGGAATGGATGAATTTAACTCAGATGACCATTATATCTACTACTGTGGGCAAGAATCCTTTAGAAGAAATAGAGTAGCCATCATAGTCAACAAGAGTCTGAAATGCAGTACTTGGATGCAGTCTCAAAAACGGTAGAATGATCTCTCCTTTTTTCCAAGGCAAACCATTCACTATCACAGTAATCTAAGTCTATGCCCCGATCAGTAATGCTGAAGAAGTTGAAGGTGAATGGTTCTATGAAGACCTACAAGAACTTCTAGAACTAACACCCAAAAAAGATGTCCTTTTCATTATAGGGGACTGGAATGCAAAAGTAGGAAGTCAAGAAACACCTGGAGTAACAGGCAAATTTGGCCTTGGGGTACAGAATGAAGCAGGGCAAAGGCTAACAGAGTTTTGCCAAGAGAACACACTGGTTTTAGCAAACACCCTCTTCCAATAACACAAGACAAGACTCTACACATGGACATCACCAGACAGTCAACACCGAAATCAGATTGATTATATTCTTTGCAGCCAGAGGAGAAGTTCTATACAGTCAGCAAAAACAAGCGCAGTAGCGGACTGTGGCTCAGATCATGAACTCTTTATTGCCAAATGCAGACTTAAATTGAAGAAAGTAGGGAAAACCACTAGACCATTCAGGTATGACCTAAATCAACTCCCTTATGACTATACAGTGGAAGTGACAAAGAGATTCAAGGGATTAGATCTGATAGTGCCCGAAGAACTGTGGATGGAGGTTCGTGACATTGTACAGGAGGCAGGGATCAAGACCATCCCCAAAGAAAAGAAATGCAAAAAGGCAAAATGTTTGTCTGAGGAGGCCTTACAAATAGCTGTGAAAAGAAGAGAAGTGAAAGGCAAAGGAGAAAAGGAAAGATATACCCATTTGAATGCAGAGTTCCAAAGAATAGCCAGGAGAGATAAGAAAGCCTTCCTCCGTGATCAATGTACTTGTTAATCAATATAAAAATTAAAATACACTTCTAGAATTTGGGATCTGAAGCACTAAGGGGAGGAGGATTAATTAATTATATCTCAATTATATATTAATTAATTAATTAATTAATATCTCAGTTTACAAAGCTGAGAATCAAGAAGTAGTGGGTCCAGTTGAAAGCATAACAAATGAAGATGTAAATAAGATGCTTACAAGTACAAAGCTTCATAATAGGGGCTATCAAATTAGTGAAATAATGATATAAACAGAAGATGGGGAAAGGTATAAGAAAAAGTAAAAAATAAATGGAATCCTTATTTTTCCCAGTCAGAAGTAAGTAAATAATACCAAATTTTTAAGTCAAGAAAAAGAAAAATGCAACTCTGAATATTGATTAGCTACTGTGGTTGATGACTCCCCACTTTGCACAAGGCACCTTCCCAATTGCTTGGTATGAATTCACTTCCTTTGAGTTCTCACAATGATCCTATAAGAAAAGCAACTGAAGCTCAGAGAGGTTAAGCAATTTACTCAAAGCACACAGCTAGTGCTAGAGCCAGAATCCAAGTCCAGGTTCCTGTCTCCTGAGGACACATTCTCACACCATTCCGCCTCCCAATGTAGTAATATCATTTAAAGACATTGATTAACTATCTAAGCTTTTCCTTTGGAAGGAAAGAGCAGAACCCTCTGTACAAATTGATCTGTTTAACCATATGCACTTAGGACTGGATTTTATTAACTCTAAGACAGCAGCAGTCACTTTATAGCTGTCAGTAACCCACAAAATGGGGTGGTTTCTAGTGCCAGCACCCTCAAGATGATGGAAGCAGTTGAATTTAATGCCAACAAGAAATAAGTGTGACTCCTGCTGTGACAGCTGTCAGTATGGGAGACACGTTCCTTTTGATGAAACCAGTTCTCTTAGAAAGCAAAAGTGAAAGTGGAAGTGTTAGTCACTCACGGTGTCTGACTCTGCGACCCCAGGGACTGTAGCCCTCCAAGCTCTTCTGGAGGAAATTCTCCAGGCGAGAATACTGGAGTGGGCATTACCTCCTCCAGGAGATCTTCCCAACCCAGGGATGGAATCCAGGTCTCCTGCATTGCGAGCAGATTCTTTACCTTCTGAGCCACTAAGGAAGCCCTTTAAGTTCTCTAAGTAGGGATGGTAACTGGGGTTTAACCAGAATAATCAGAATGAACAGTAACCCTAAACAGACACACTGTCCAGCAGCCTCTTGCCCACCCACATGTGCACACACGGGCTTCTGTCCACTCAAAGGAAGGAAGACCCCTTGCAGGGGAGGTGGATCCCACAGGCTGGCATCTCTACTCCTGCAAGGGCAAGGATGCTCTTGAAGATGATCAGAGAAGGTCAGAAGGGGCACCCACATAAATAATAATAGTAAAAGATAGTGATTACTATAAAGATGTTTCACTGGGCCAAGCTGAGTCTGTGAAAGGCTGTGAGTTCAAAATAATATTCCATTGAGAGGACTTTAAATAAAGTGTGATCAAAAAGGGAGATATAAAGGTTAAAAAGTGTGCTAGTGGTAATGCAGGTGATGCAAGACTCAAGAGACATGGGTTCAGTCCTGGGGTTGGGAAGATGCCCTGGAGAAGGAAATGGTAACCCACTCCAGTATTCTTGCCTGGGAAATACATTGGACAGAGGAGCCCAGTGGGCTACAGTCCATGGGGTCACAAAGAGTTCGAATCTTTCTTTTCTTTCTAAGTTGCCAAGAAGAGTAAGTACAATGGGAAATACTTCATTGTTAATTAAATTTAAAAAGAAGAGGAGTCTTGAAGTCTATAGGTATATTCCTCTCTGTTTATTAACATGAATGTTTATAAAAGGTTGAGAAAGAAAGAACAAGCCCTGACATCCTGAGGCTGGCCTGGCATCACAACAGGGCAATGCTCTTCTCCTGTTGGATGTAAAGGCTCTCACAGAACTCCAGCCTCACACAGGGTCACCCTGAGAGCAGGAGTGAGGAGACAGCAAACACCCATCACTGCGCCCTCACCCACACCTCGCCCCCTCCCTTGGCTGAAAAGCGCGACTGTTCCTGCTTTTCCAATTACACCTTTATCCTCGCTCTGGTCTCCATACAGGGAGTTACTGAGACTCACACTGGTAGAACTGACCCCAATTCTCTGCAGCACCCAATCTAGAGTGGCCCCATTTCCTTAGAGTCTCCCTCAAATCCCCTCACCTGAGCCCCATCCTAGCATCTTTCTTTCTAATAGCTTCTCTCTCTGATCCCCAGGGTTGTCCCTCAGGAAGAGTAACCATCAGGTTGCTCACTAGGGAGTGTGCCCAGTGGCAGAGGCTGAGGCACTGGCCGCGTGGGTGGGAGAGAATTCACACAGGCCCACCTCCAAGCAGGTGAGAGAGCAGAGCTCACTGGTCTCCTGCCTCCTTCTCTGCCTAGAAGCTGTGGGAGCCCAGGAGCCAGGGCAGCCAATTGCAATTAAGAAACATGGGGATGAAAAGTCAAGTCAGAGAGAAGAGGTGGGCTCAGGCAGAAAGGGCTGGATCCTGGATGATGTCAAACACTTGTAAATGCGTCACGACCCTTGACTTATTCTTCTGTCCTTCCCTGCCATTCTTGTCCTGGTCCTGACCCTTGTCTGGGGGCTCAGCTGGGTGTGGATGCTGGATGGTTCTCCCTTCTGCCGGATTCCTATCTGGGTGTCCTCCTCTGTTAGCCTCTGATTGGTCACTTCCTGGAAAGGCTGCCAGTGGGAGAGGGGAGGAACCTAGAGCAGCCTGTCCCTGCCCAACTGCATGGCCAGACACAGAGCCCTTCCCTCCATGTGGGCAGACAGAGATTCTACCAAACCTCTTCCTCCACGTGGGACAGCTCATACTCTATGCGCAGGGACAGGAGGGGTAAAGGCAGTGTCAAATTCAAAGTCCTTAGCTCATCAC
Organism: Cervus elaphus; assembly: GCF_910594005.1. NCBI lineage: Eukaryota > Metazoa > Chordata > Mammalia > Artiodactyla > Cervidae > Cervus > Cervus elaphus. The sequence continues at coordinate 44,105,975 of NC_057836.1, forward strand.
CGGGCCCTCCTCATGCTCCAACTCTGTCTGACTCACCCTCCTGACTCTATAGGGCTTGGTGGAGGGGCCTGGAGGACTCCCAGCTGCCTGGACTCTGATTCCCCCCAAGCCTCCAGGCCCTCGCTCAGGTTGCCCCTCTAAGGCCTTTCCCCACGTGCCTCACCAGGTGAAATGTTTCTTGTCCTTGGAGGCCCATCTCAAAAGCTTCCTGCCCCTGCTGTCTTCCTCTAAACCCTTCCAGTCTCCCTTGGAATCTTGTACTTTCCTGCCTGTGGGTCTATTTGTGTGGAATTTCTTTAGCTCCCAGCACTGGGTGGGGGCTCTGTCTCTTCTCTGCTGCTCTTCCTGCTCCAGGGCTTCTGGGGCTCCCGCCACCCTCCTGGGCACAGCCTAGCTAACACATGAGGTGTGGGACCTGTTACTGGGGCATGAAACAACCAGATTCTCAAAGACATGTTACTATACCTCTTTTACCCACAGTTGAGTAATTTCATTTGTTTCCCTTGTCTGTCTTCATAAAAGCTCTTTCTGATAGAGAGTGTCATCAGATTTCTGAGCATTTCCATTTATGGGCATGTCATCGTTTCCCAGAAGATCACCCTCTGCCGGTAAAAGAGTATGTGAGACCTACGTGGTCTATGCTCTCCACCATCTTGGTTTAAGAAAGCTTTTGTATGAACACTGTACTCTCAGGTAGCAGGAAAACACCTGCATTTCTTCATGTTTCCTTACTCCAGCCATGATATTTTTGTAGGAGGAGAAAGAGGAAGAGAGACCTGTGGAAAAGCATGAGGCTTACCCAAAATCTGATATACTATCCTGAGACTTGAAGACTTGAGCAGGACATTCCTAAACCTCCCCTCCCACAGGATGTTCAGTCCAGGTCTGGTCTGGGTGTGGGGCCCAGCTTCCTCCAGTCTCTCGCTCTCTGCTCCCTAACTACTGCCTGGGACTTTGAGGGGAAAAGCGTGGAGTCATTTCCTGACTGCAATGGAGGCAATTTTGAAAGCACAGAAATGGGTGTGCTACTCTTTGACTGAGAAAAGTACCACTTAAACATGTCCTGCTTGAAAGAAGAGGAGGAGAAGAAGGAGAAAAAGGAAGGGGGGGGGGCGAAGAGAAAGAGGAAGAAACAAAAAGATTCTAAGCAATCAATCAATTCCAAAGGATCTAAATGAAAATGGAAAAGAAAAAGAACTACAAACATACTAGAAAAAATGTTAAAAATAATTTTGAGTTGAGGAAACCATTCTCATCAAGACAGAATTGCCGGAGCCATAAGGAAGGTTTGATTTATTTGACTTCTTAAAAACTAAATATTTCAAAAGGATGCCACAAAACAAGTTAGAAAAGAATGAGAGACCGGAAGACACTGTTCGCAATATTTATAGTAGACAAAGATGAACATTCCCAACACAGAGAGAGCCTAAAATCCACATGAAAAGACTGAATGCAGTTTTTCACAAGTGGGTAAGAGATGTGAACAGACAATTCCCAGGGAGGCAACTTGCCCAGGGTTGCACAGCTCTCCGTGGACAGAGTGGAGGCCAAGGCCAGACCTTCTGGCATGGGTATGTGAAGGAGGGGAGTGGAATGTGATTTTAATAACCCAGAAATTTCTAGGTTTGTCTCTACCTTTATAAACACATAGATCTAATCTCATGCCCCTCTTGTTATACTGATGTATCTACAATTTGGCTTCTTGTCTTAAGATTGTAAAACCTGTATCATAATGTGGGCATTGTGTGGCAAGGCCTGCATCTCCCCACTTGGTCTCCTCTCCTTCCTCTCTCAGGCCTTTTTTTCTCCCCCAGGACCTGGCACTGAGCAGGCACTCAGAGACCGGGTGGGTGATGAAACCTGATTCCTTGTATCTCAAAAGAAACCCCCACCAGCCCCAGCACAGCACCCAGGGGCAGACTTAAGGTGGCCAGGCCACAAGGAGGAAGGACTGTAGCTGCTTTGCCCTCCTCCATCCCATCAGCTTTCTTGAAATTTCCCAAAGGACTGAGCACCCACAACATACACCTTCCTTCTGGGGTCACTGCTCATGTCTCAGGGGTCCACATCCCAAGCTGAGACCCCCTGAACAGGCATCTACCTCCCTCTGCCCTGTTTAGGGGCCCCGGGCGTGGGAGGAAGCTGTCAGACAGCTTCGGGCCATGGTCTCACCTCTCTGAGCTTCCATTTCCCTTCTTATGTCAACTAGTGACAATCAAGGTTTTCTCAGACAATTGTCCTGAGGATGAGGAGATGGGCAGGGGTCATACCCCCTGCTGCTTACCCAGGAGACTTCCTCTGGCTAAGTGTGAGCAAGATCCAGTTTTTCTCAGCTATGCAAATACAGCTGCCTTCTGGGTGTCTCTGCAATAAACCCATACCTTCCGGTCCCAGATATATTTGGAGAACCAGAAGGGAAAGTGAAACCCTCACTTCTGAGTGGCTCAAGTTACCATCACCCTGCCCCCACCAGGCCCTGCCCAGAACTATTCCCACCCTCCTGCTGCCCGTTTAGTGAAACAAACCCAGCCCTGACATCCCACATCCTTCTGACACAGCCCCCCTGCCTCGGTTCCTTGAAGGAGACCTGCCATCAACACACCGAGAGTCCCTTGGCCAACCACTGCCCCACCCCATGGCCGTCCTTCCAACCCCTCAGCCCTCCCCACCACCCGCTCACCAGCCTGCCTGCTTTATTCACCCTCAGGCCACCAGCATGTGGCACAGTTCCAGAGCACACCAGCTCCTCACTGCATACTGGTCATACTGCTGCTGCTGAGGGTCACATCACCGTGGCTTCTAGGGTTTGTTCATGCAGGTCCTTCTGCCAGGGACACCTGCTGCATCGAACCTGGAGAAATCATACTCACCCTGTAAAGCCAAAGTCTGGCATCACCTCCTCTGAGAAGCCCTCCAGGACCTCCCCTGCAGAGTCCCCTGTCCCTGCTCTGCTCCCTTGGTACCTGGGAGAGGAGCCTAAGGCCACCCCTCAGCCTCTCTGTCCATTCCCCACCCCCACTCCTTTTGATCAAGTCCTTCTAGACTTGGCCCTGCTGACAGGCACAGAACTAGTGCCTTCCGGTCCCAGCAACTTGCGTGAGGAGGCCCAGCCTTGGTGGTCAAGGTCATTTGAATGAATGGAAAGTTTGTGGGAAGGGCTGAGAGCATGCTGCTATTTTCTAGCCTGGATTATTTCTAGTTGCAGTTTCTTTTCTCGAAATGGAGGACCTTTATAGGAAGGCTAGTGATCTGGCAACTCAAAAGTCAACAACAGAAAACCAGTCTTATTTTCTGCTTGGTTCCTGAGCAAAGAGCCAAAGTGTATGGAGGGCTGAGCATTAGCCCCGCTCTGTGCAGGCTCTGTCCACACCTTTCCTGTTTTACTCTCACAACAGCTCTAGGACGTGTCGGCTGCATTTTTCAGATAAAGAAACAGAAGAAAAGGTCCTGCAGCCTGAGAGTCCTAGTAGATTTTCTTCTTTGCCCCAATGACAAGGCGCAGCAGTGGGGCTGGACCCCCCATGGAGGCACACCTGCCCATCCATCAGGGCTGTTTCATCCCAGAAAACAGCCCCGGTCATCATGACCACCTTCCCCATCTTAGAAGGAGGGACAGAGGAGTGATGGGTGTTACTCCATGAAGACCACACTCTACGGTTTGGTCTTACAATTACTGACCAGGAATCTGACCTATCTTTGCAGTAGGGTAGCTGATGGCAGGGGCAAGGAGGGGGCTTTCTTCCAGCAACTCAGGGAGGAGCCAAGATTCAAACCAAGGTTGTCACTGCCTATTGGAAACGCCACTCCTTGTTTAAAGTTGCTTTTTTTTTTCCCTTTAAATCATTTTTTCCCCAGTAAACTCCCTCCTACTGATTCTTCTCTCTTCCACTAGCATGAGTTTGTCTGGAAGTTAAGCAAAACCTCCCTGAGATGCAGAACTCAGCTAATCCAGAGGACTCTGTCCAGCTGTCATGAAGTTCCTCTGCTGAGAACGCCTAATAGACGCCAACCCATCATGGACTCAATAAACACCAGCTCATGGGAGAGCAGCCACGGGAACTGCAGACTCAAATCAGGTGAGGACTCAGCAAGGCTTCAATCCAGGGCATGAGCTGAGACCACCCATTTGGAGATCCTAAAGATTCAATAATGATAAAATTGGGCTCCACTTAACCCCAACATCACAAGAGAAGCACCCCAGGATGGCTCCAGAAACCCACCTGCCTGTCCTCGTCCCTTTTTATAGGATCGGTGGGAGTGAGTAGGGAACTTCAGACTGAGCATGTGACCAGAGGGCTTTAGAGTCATCAGAGTTGCTGATGGAGGTGGACCCCAGGGGGCAGAGCACAGGGGATGCCCTCCAGGCCAACAGCACAGGCGACCTCAAGGGAACAGGTCTCGGCCACTCACTGCCAGGCTGCCCTCATCACAATAGCCAGAGTGAGGAAGGAAGAAAAATAATATAAGAGAAATTCTGCCTATACATACCACAGGCTATTACTCACTTAAAAAAGGAAGCAAGTTCTTTTTTAAAAAATTATTTTAAAAGGAAGAAAATTCAGACACATGCTACAGCCTGGATGCGCCTTGAAGACATCATGTTCAGTGAAATAAAACAATTACAAGAAACTTATTGTATTTTCTGTTTTTATTAGGTTTGCAGAGTAGGCAAATTGATCAAGACAAAAAGTAGGGTGGTGGTTGTCAGGGGCTGTGGGAGGAGGAGGGGGAGTCACGGTCCAGAGGAGTCTCAGGTTTCAGGAAGAAAGAATATGGAGATGGATAGTGGTGATGGCTGCAAAATATATAAATGTATTTGATACCACTCACCTGTACATTTAAAAATGGTTAAGTGGTAAATTTTATGTTGTGTATATTTTACCACAGGAAGAAAAAAGAAAGAAAAAAATCCTATCACAAAGGACAAATATTGTATGATTCCACTCACATGAGATCCTGAGAGGAGTCAAATTCATAAAAACCAGGGGCACACTGGTGCTTTCCAGGGGTGGAGAGGAGGGAGAATGAGGTATTAGTTTATAGTTGGGACAAAGTTTCATTTTTGATGTAAAACATTCTGTGGATGGATGGTGATCCTGGGTGTACAATGATGTGAGTGTCCTTAATACCACTGACCTGTACACTGAAAAGTGGGTAAAATGGTAAATTTGATAATTTTAAAATTAAAACAAATTGTTAAAAAGCTGAGCCTTTGTGGGGTAACATAGCACCTGAACCCTTTACAGTCCGTAAAACACTTTCACACACACCGTTGTGCAAACTACCTCAGCCCTGTGATGGAAACATTTGCTATCTCAATGTCACCTGGCAAAACTAAGGTTCAGACTTGCCCCCAAATGGGGCAACAGGCTGGTCGGTCTTTTTTCTGGACAATGCCATTTCCTTAGAAGAAGAGTAATCCTTAAACATCCCAGTAGTCTAAAAATGTACTTTCCTTCCATAAATGCTCCCTGAGAGCTCGAGATGAGTCATAAACATCAATTACCTCTTGTTCAAAGAAGTGAGCTCAAGGCCCGAGCCCCTAGGGGCCACAGGGAGCTGAGTCTGACGGGGCCAATGGGGACCCTCTGTGACTGGCATCAAGTGTCAACTCATTTCTGCAACAGCCCCACCTCGGGGGAAAGCTGCCTAAACTCTTCACAGAGACTCTGGGGCCCACTCTTCTGTGTCCACATCTGTCCATCTTCCATGAGTGGGGAGAGAATTTGGCATCACGCAGCCCTCCTTGATGGGGATAAAATGGAAGCAGTGACACACTTCATTTTCTTGGGCTCCAAAATCACTGTAGATGGAGACTACAGCCATGAAACTAAAAGACATTTGCTTCTTGGAAAATAAGTTATAACCAACCTAGACAGCGTATTAAAAAGCAGAGACATCACTTTGCTAACAAAGTCCCCTATAGTCAAAGCTATGATTTTCCCAGTAGTCATGTATGGATGTGAGAGTTGGAGCCTTCTTTATAGAAGGCTGAGTGCTGAAGAATTGATGCTTTTGAACTGTGGTGTTGGAGAAGACTCTTGAGAGTTCCTTGGACTGCAAGGAGATCCAACCAGTTCATCCTAAAGGAAATCAGTCCTGAATATTCATTGAAAGGACTGATGCTGAAACTGAAACTCCAATAGTTTGACCACCTGATGTGAAGCGCTGACTCATTTGAAAAGACCCTGATACTGGGAAAGATTGAAGACGGAAAGAGAAGGGGACGACAGAGGATGAGATGGTTGGATGTCATCGTCGACTCAATGGACATGAGTTTGAGTAAACTCCGGGAGTTGGTGATGGACAGGGAGGCCTGGCATGCTGCAGTTCACAGGGTCGCAAAGAGTCGGAAATGACTGAGTGACTGAACTGAACTGAAGAACTTATAAAAAATTAAAAAAAATAAATATGTACATAGATACACGTATAATTGAATCACTTTGCTATACACCTGAAGCTAATACAGTATTGTAAATCAACTATACTTTAATAAAACATGGAAACAAACAACTCACTACCCAATGAGTTCAAAGGTGAGTTGATGCTGGCGAAGTAGGGCTAGAGACCATCACCAGGGGGAAACCCTTCTTGCTGGAATATCAAACCCTGGGGAGGGCGACAGAGGAGCCCCTGCTACTTGTGCTGGATCTCTGCAATCCTAACTCTTTGGCTTTCTCCCGTTTTCAAAGCTCCCCTATTCCTGGCCTCTCACTGCTAGTCTCCCTGTCTCTCCCTTATTCTGCCCTCTGTGTCTTCTTTAGTCCAAAACAAGTGGTTTCTCCCCGTGACCCTGCACATGTGCCTGGTCCCTGCATTGCTCTAGGGGTGGCCAGTCGGGCCCTATTGCAGACTCTCATAGATCCAGGTGAGCGCCTCCAACTTCTTCTCCAGCTCCTGCGCTTTCTGCCTCATGTTCTCAGCTGATGCTGTCTTTGCCCCCTCCTGCAAGTCCTGTACGTCTTTCACCAGGGAGTACACGTCCAGCGCCAAGAATAAACCTGACGCGACTCCACTCGCGATGCGGGCTACTCTACTCACTGCCCGAGCTGTGCCTCCAACATGTCCTCTCACTTGGGCACTTCGGACAGAGGCTCTCCCGGTGGTTAGGTAGTGCCGAGCAGCGGCTACAAATTGAGGGTTGCCTCTGGCCACCCTGGTGGCATGAATATATCTCCCAAAGTCTTTAACTTGGTAGAGATTCCATCCATAGGCAATCATTTCGGCTGTGTTAATATGACTGGCCTCCGTTTCTGCTGATGACGTGTTTACCTTTTCCACCACCATGCTGGACACCCCTGTCACAGCAGCTGCTGCTCCCAGCCCTATTCCAGCAGCTGAGAGTCCCAGACTGAGGCCCGCTGTAAAGGGTGCCAGGATTAGCCCAAGGATGCCCAGGGCACCAGACGCAACGCCGGTGGAGGAGGCTACCACATTGGAGATGGTGCAGTCCCTGTGCACCTTGTCAACTTTGTCTGCGAGCTCACGGAGTTTTCTTATGCTCCTCTTCAGCTCCTGTTTTACCTGAGGAAACTCCTTCAGAAACCTCTCCTTTTCCTGCTGGTATTTTTGGAGCCTGTCTGGGTCCTCCCTGGCCAAGTTTGTTTGCAGCTTGATCAGAAATTCACGGAGTACATCTGCCTCTTCCCTGTAACAATGAACAGTAAAGCCTTAGAAAGAGAGTTTGCTTGTCTATGAAACAGGCTCAACAAGCTCTATCCTGAATAAACCACAGAGATTTTATTGTAAATCACAAGAATTTTACTAACGTAAAAACTTTGCCAACCTTAAACCCTCATTTGGATATTGTTAGTGCTCCATGTGCTTATTCAAACATGGAATAAATAAGCAAAGGTCATCTTAGGATACCTTTAACCTAAGAGAGATATTTGATAAAGACACCTCAAAGGCAGACCAATACCATCACTTCCAGAATGTGTGTAAAATGGGAACTTCACAGATAAACAAAGAGAAGTGGGATTAGAGAAGAAATCCCTTCATTCAAGGACTTTAGTGTATAGTGAGGAGTCCACTTGTTCTTTGCTCTTGGCTGCTAGGATGTGGTCCCTAGGCCCCAAGAATATTCTGGCTGATAAGAATGTCCTCATCTGCCTGGGACTTTGGCCACTGGACAGTCTGACAAATTGACATGTGATGGGCCTCTGGGTCATGTGGTATCAGTTCTGACCTCCGGAGGAGCTGGGCTCTAGGGCATTAGTCTGAGCTCTGGCAGGGGCTGGAGATGACAGGTCAGGATAATTTGTTGTTAAATAGGGTGAGCGTCCCTGGCGGGCAGTCCTCCATGTGTCCTGCCCCACTGAATCCAGGACAGTAACGCATCCTGGGGACAATGAAAGCTTCGTGTGTGAAACCCGCCTAGACTCTGCCCTATGGCTGATGGGAAACTGCATCCTTCCCTGTAATAGACCATAACTGGGATCCTGAAGCTTTAAGTGAGTCTGTGAATCCTTTTATGGAGTTCTACAATCTGAGGGTGGTTGTGGGATCCCCCAACTTTGCCCTTGATGGGAAATGTAAGGACAGTCCCAGCACTGTGTCCTCATATTTTTCAGATTGGCTAACTGTGTGCCTAGAATTTTATTTTTTTTTAAATCAAAACTCAGCTAGAAGGACCCTTAACGATCCTATTGCCTGGCATCTGCTCTCACCCAAGCCTGAACCCTTGGCCTTCTCAGCAGAAGGACACTGGGTCTGTCCACTGCCCATATTGACTGGGAAGCAGGAGATGTGCTGTGAGCCCTGTTCTCCGTGGCCCCTCCAGCCCACCTCACTGACTCCTGACCCAGGACCCAGCACCCCTGATCTCTCAGGGGTTTTAGGTTAATTTCTGACAGCTTCATGAGCCTGCACCCCAAGGCCATGTGCAACTTTATGGAACCTCTAAAGATTCAAGAGACGTGAGGAAACGCCCATCTGAGTGGCTGAGCCTGAAGAGACTTGCACTTGCACAGCTGGTGGAGGAAGCGTTTCCTCTTGGGTGGCGATGCGTGAGGCTCCTCAGAATCCCTCAAATGACACACATCAAAGCCACTTACTATGACCCTGGAGGGCTCACTGAACCACACAGCCTTCCCACTGTCAGGGCATCTCCACGTAGACTAGAAGAGGGTCCCAGATGGAGTGAGAACCCAGGTCCCAGGCAGGGTATGGAGGACACGGTCACCCAGGGCCCTCTAGCCCAGCTTGAGGGGATCCCATCAGGAAGGGAAGAAATGTCCCCTCTCCCACTCCCGGAACCTCTGTTAGAGTCACAGCCCCTTCAGTTCTGTGTCCTTAAGGCCCACTCTCCTCACTCTAGTCCTGGCCCTGCTGCCCAAGCCTGCCTACTAGTCCTACAACCTGGACCCTCTGCTCCACCCTGACTCCTGGGTCTGACCCTGGTCCAGGCCTCCCTGGGCCTTTGGATGAGATGATTGCACTTGTTTCCCCACCTCTGACCTTGCAGTTCACTCAGAGGCCATCACCACAATCCATCAGATTGAATTGCTATTCCCACTGGACACATAACACATGAAAAATCTGAGACTCAAAGTCTTAAACCCACCGGCCCACAGTTGGGCAGGGCTAGATTCAGGATCCCACCAGGTCCAACCAGTTCCCCTCCAGCCTCTCTGCCTTATTGGCCAGCAGGAACCTGCAGTGTTGGTATAATTCCTAAGATGGGGAATGAAAGAGTTCTAGTTGGAATCCCCAGGAACACAAAATGATGTTCGGGTCAGAATTTTCTGACTTGACCCAAAGGAAGTTCTTGGTTCTCATCTCCAGGAAGAAGGTCCCTGATTCTTCCCAACAAGCTTATTTTAAGATTAACATTGATTGAACACCTACTCTGTGTCAGCAATCATGAAAAGCACTTGCGTGCATGATCTCAGGGTCCTCACAATAAAACTGAACAGATGATGAAGCAGAAAGTAATTCAGTAACTTGTCCAAGGTCATATAACCTGCCCTTCCTTCCAGGTTTTGTCTCTTCTGACCCAACGTCATTCACTGCCAATAAATAACACGGAGGAAACATTCCACATAGCATCTTGAGGAGGAACATTCTCGACCCCAACCATAGGATCTGCCTGGAGAAAACTAGCCTGGGAGAATCTTCCTGGGGGCATGTTGGTGACATTTCTGGTGTACCTGCATGGTTACCTGGACAAATCTGCCTCAGTCACAAAATTCTCCCAGGGTTTGTCTTCAGTGAGCAGGAATTTCAGGTGTTCCCATCTCACACTATTCTGGAGAAACTCAACGACATCCTCAAAAAAGCTTTGGCTCTCTAGACAGAAAAATAAAAATTGACGATTCGAATAAACTATGGTGTGATGTAAATGGTATCGAGTATAAGTGGTTAAAGTTCACCTTTCTGAGCAGGATTCATCTGGCATGCTATTGATGGATTTTTCTGGGGTCTCAGGGGGACTGTATTCACCAGCCCCAATTCATAAGTTAATGCCCAGACCCACCCACTCTGCAATGACTGTATTAGAAGATAGGGGGCTTTAAGGCAGTAATTAGGTGAAATGAGGCCTTAAGTGTGGGGCCTTAATTCAGTAATACCAGTGTCCTCATTAAATGAAGAGACGTCAGATCTCTTCCACTCTCTCTCTCTTCCCTGAAGTATTAAGTGTTCTTAGGTTTTCTTTTTCTCATGCATCACTAAGGGAGAAATGAACTCAGGGCTCACCGGGAGGGAACCCACAGCACTAGATCTGTGTGTTGATTGATGAGGGTGGTGTGGGTGGAGGAAATAACCGAGCACCTGGGTGTCTGTGTGGGCGTTTGAGAATGACAGAGCTAGTGCCTGCCTGAGGCAGTCACCTGGTAATCAGGTGTGTATCATGGGAGCACTGGGCAGAGGCCCTAACACTCCACAGGGGAGAGGGGATTCTAGAGAAGGGGAGAGGTTTCTACTTGGAACTAACACATTCCAGGTAGGGGGGACAGTAGGACACTAGGCAGGACCTGCTATGTGGTAGGCCCCGGCCCAGGCCACGGACACACATTATATTTGGTCCTCATCAAAACATAGGGAAATATCCTTCTCATTTTACAGGTTAGGTCAGGTCAGGTGCCCCAGATCAGGGAGGCAGATGTGGGAGGCAGCAAAGGCCAGATTGGGGTTCAGTTTAGAGTCCACTGACCCTCACAAAGCTGCTGGGTGGGCAGCAGGGCGAGCGGTGGAGGAAACAGCCTCTGTGTTGACAGCCCAGGGTCTGGGAGCAGAAGAAGGCTTGGACCAAGGGAGAGGGCAGGAGAAGCTCCAGGGGACCTCTTCTCCCTGTCCCACCTGGCCTTGGGGACTTCTTCTGCTGTGCCCAGCCCCCTCCATGGGCTGTCCTGGCCTCACCTCTGAGTCATTAACTGGGGGTCAGGAGGCAGGGGGAGGAAGTTAGCATCTTGGCTGTGGCTCCCTGAGGAGAGGACCAGGAAAGAGGCTGTGGGGACAGACCGCCAAGTGTTAGGGGACTCCCCATTGCCTCTCTGGGGGATGCTTCTCCACGCCTTTCTTTGTTCTTGATTACTCAGCAGGTTAATTTGGCCAGGAGGCACCGCCCTCAATTCTGGGTCACAAGTAGCAACCTGCCAAAGACGAGGTGGCTGACTACCTGAGTGGTCCCTGGGATCTTTTGAGCTCATGGTGGCAGCAGCAAGGTCTCAGAGATCTCACCCGTCTGTGTGAGGCTGGAAGAAGACGTCATTTCACCCTTGGGGAAGAGAAAACAGATTGTGGGCTTGATCACACGTGAGCAGTGGCTGTAGGGAGCAGCGAGGGGCGTGGTCTCTGGCAGGTTCCCCTGGGATGGCCACCAGCGCCACCAGGGACTTAACCCAGTGTGGTTCTCTGTTCCCTGGGCTCTGCAGATCACTTGTTAAGGAAAGTTACTCATCCTCCCACCGTCCTCCCCAGCCAGAGTCCTGCTCTCCTGTTGGGGCACAAGGAGAGGATAATCAGAGAGGAGACAGCCATCTGCGAAGTTATAGGAGCAATAAAACCAGAGACAGAAGAACAGGCAGGAAGGGAACACTCTGGAAATTACATGAGGTTGGGAACGCGTGTATTACTAATTGGTTATAGGTGATATTGACCCACTGTCTATGATGTGCAGGCTCCTGAAACTCACCTAAACTTAGGTCAGTCCAAGTTTTCCCATTTCTGCTGGAGCCGGGCCTTGAACCCAAGTCTTTCTGATCCAAATCCCAGGTTTGTGATGACTATGCTCTACTTGCTTTAATGTATAAAAATGTCTATTTGTGGATGCATGTTAATCAGAAATGGGCTCTTTTTACTGCAAATGATGTCATGCACCCTGTGGTCGAGTCTCTGCCTTGATAAAGTTCCCGGTGCTGTAGCTCCCACAGCCCACATCTTCCTCGCTTCTGCAATAGCCTTTATCCCACAGACCTTTTTTCTGGAGTCCCACCAGCTCCACTCCAATCCCTGCAGCCCTGCCCTGGTCAGCTGAGGACGTGAATGGTGTCCTCTTTGCTGTCCACTCCTGATTGTTGGACTTCAGGCTGTTTTTAATTCTTTATGTAAATAATAGTGCAAAGAACACTATTCTTGCATAAAACCTTGCCTACATTTAAAATTCTTTGATTAAACTCTTTCTAGAAGTAGAATGACTGGATCCAAGGGTATCAACGCCTAACATTTTTTCATACTTAAGCTACTTTGTTATGCAAAGAAACTGTACAAATTTACATTCACACATATCATATGTGATGGTGTCCATCCTTTGTCTTGCCAGTTCTCTGTTATTTTTTTAAATAGCAGATCTTTATATAGAAAGAATGTCTTTCGGTTCCAGTTGTGACTATCTTGTGTTGGGAGATGAGACAAGAAAGCGTGTTAATTACACTTAGGCAGTATTTTAAGAAGGCAAAAGAGTACTTATTTAAGTATTCTTCCTGAGACCTGACTGAAATGATAGTAAAGGTCCTTATAGTTACAGTAACAGCTACTCATGACAGTGGCTTGTATTTCTGATTTTCTTCTGTACTGGTAGTTACTCTAAGACTTTATAAATTATAATCCATATTGTTCTGATAACCAGGAGGTGTGTACCACTGTATCCCCGTTTACAGCTTAGGAAGCTGACGCATAGATATTCTGTGATTTGCCCAAGGTCAGAAACCTCGTTCATGAAGAATTGGGTCCCACCCCACTCTCTGGGCTCAAGATCCCATACCCGGCTTTTTCTCACTTTGTTGCTAACACTAATAGTAATTAAAAGCAGGGTTGGTGGTGGCAGGAACTCAGAGTCTTCACACTCCCTCCCTTGGCTGAAAATTATGACTGCTCTTTATTTACCAATTGCACCTTTATCCTTGCTCTGGTCTCCCCTCTCCATAGATAGTTACCGACACAATCATTGGTAAAACTGCCCCTGCCATTCTCTACAGCACCCAATCTAGAGTGGCCCAACTTCCTTAGAGTTCCCCCAAACCCCCTAACCTGATATCTGATCCTAGAATCTTTCTACCACCTTCCCTCTGCAATGCCCAGGGTTCCCCTCAAGAAGAGTAACTATCAGCTTGATTACCAGGGGTATGCCTGGTGGCAGAGCTGTGGGCACTGACTGTGTGGATGGGAGAGAATTTACACAGACAGGCCTGCCTCCAGGCATGTGGGAGAGGAGAGCTGGCTGGTCCCTTGCCTCCTTCTCTGCCTCGAAGCTGTAGGACCCCAGGAGCCAGGGCAGCCAATTGAAATGGGGAAACACAAGGACCAAGAGCCAAGGCAGAGAGAGGAGGAGAGCTTGGGCAGAAAGGACTGATCCTGGATGATGCCGAACACTTGAAAATGCATTTGGACCCTTGACTTCATCCTTCTGTCCTCTCCCATTCTTGTCCTGGTCCTGACCCTTGACTGGGGCCTCAGCTGGGTGTGGATGCTGGACAGTACTTCTGCTGCTGGATTACTATCTGGGGTGTCTTCCTCTGTTAGCCTCTGACTGGTCACTTCCTGAAAAGACTATCAGTGGGAGAGAGGAGAACCCTGAAAAGACTGTCCCCACCCAACTATGTGGCCAGATGCTGAGGCCTCCCCTCCATGTGGGCAGAGGTTCTCACCAAATATCTCCCTCCATGTGGCTACAAGTTATCCACCTTGGGCAGGGAAAGGAAGGGTTAGGGCAGGATCAAGTGCAGAGTCCTTAGCCCATCACCAGGCACTCCTGATGCTCCTACACCTGTCCTCCTCACCCTCCTGACTCCACAGGGCCTAGTCCAGGGGCCTCGAGGACTCCCAGCTCCCTGGAATCTGATTTCCCCCCAGCCTCCAGGCCTTTGCTCAGGCTGCACCTCCCCCTGCAATGCCTTTACCCACCTGCCTCACCAGCTGAAATGTTACCTGTAATTAGAGTTCCCACTCCAAAGCCTCCTTCCCCTGCTGTCTCCCCCAGTTCCTGTCCAGTCACCCCTGGAATCTTGCACTGGTTGCGGGTCTGTTTGTGTGGAGTTCCTGCATCTTCCAGCACTGGGCAGGGGCCCTGTCTCTTCTCTGCTGCTCCTCCTGCTCTGGGACCTCTGGGTTCCCTCCACCCTCCCGGGCACAGCCTGGCTAGAATACGAGGTGTGGGACCCGTTACTGGAACATGAAACCACCAACTTTTGAAGACACAGCACCACACTTCTTTTACCTGCAGTTGGGTAATTCCATTTGTTTTCCTTATCTGTCTTGATAAAAGCTCTTTTTGACAGAGAGGGCCATCAGATTTCTGAGTGTTTCCATTTATGGGTGTCCCTTGCTTTCCAAAAGATCACCCTCTGCCCCTAAACTGTGCAGTGAGGCCTACATCCTCCTCACACTATGCCATCTTGGTTTAGGAAAGCTTTTGTAGGAATACTGTACTTTCAGGTGGCAGGAAACACCTGTATTTCCTCATGTTTCCTTACTCCAGCCATGATATTTTTACAGGAGGAGAAAGAGGAAGAGAGAATTGTGGAAAGACGTGGGCTCCTGCTAAAATCTGAATAATGCCTTACTGCACTGGAGGCTCCTTTAAAGGCAGAACAAAACAGTGTATTCCTTTTTGATTGCAGTAGATACCTCTTAAGTAAATCCTGCTTTAAGGGGATAAAGCAGCAGACATGCAGGAAGGAAGGTAGGGAGTCTGGGAGAGCAGGAGAGGAAGAGGAGAAAAAAAGAAGGAGGGAGAAGGTAGAAGTAGGAAGAAAAAGAGGAGGAAGAAGAAAAAAAAAGCTCTAATCACTTAGTGAAACCTAAAGGGATCTAAAGGTAAACCAGAATGAAAGAACTGAAAACATTATGCAAAACATACTGGAAAAATACTGCTAACTTGAGGAAAACTGTTTCACCAAGACACAGATCCTAGAAACCATTGGACCTCTTAAAAATTTGAAATTGCTTAGGACACTGCAAACCAAATCAACATGCAAGGGATCTGGAGACAGTGTCTGCAATACTTAGAGAAGATAATGGTGAGTATCCCCAACACAGGGAGAAGCTACAAACCCATATGAGCAGACTGAAACCAGCTTTTAAAACTGGGTAAGAGAACTGAACAAACACTCCCTGGGGAGGTGGCCTGTCCAGGGTCACACAGCTCTCCCTGGGCAGAGTAGAGGCCAAAACCAGGCCTTCTGACACTGGTATGTAAGTAGGGAATGTGATTTTCTTTTCTTTTATGTAAACTGATCAAATTGAACCCTCTGTTTTTATTTTTTTCTTTTTCACTTTTTAGCTGCACTGTTCAATATGTGGGATCTTAATTCCCCAACCAGGGACTGAACCCACAACCCCTTCAGGGGAAGCAGGTCGTCTTAACCACTGGACCTCCAAGGAAGTCACAGGAACATAATTTTAATAACCCCAAAGTTCCTAAGTTTATCTCTGCCTGTCTAAACAGATAGACCTAAGCCTATCCCCTCCTGGTACACTAGTGTGTCTACAGTTTGACTTTTTATCTTTATATTGCAAAACCAGGATCACAATGCCGACGTTGTGTAGTGAGCCCTTTTCACTTCCTCCATCTGGACCATCTTCCCCACACGTGATCAACCATCATGGGCAGCCCTGAGCTGAGGACCCAGAGAGCACAGGAAGGCAATGCCCTGACTTTCCCCACTTGGTCTCCTGCCCCTCCCCTCTCAGGCCTCAGTTTCCCTCTAGGAGCTGGCACTGAGCAGGCACTCAGAGACAGGGTGGTGATGAACCTGGATTCCTTGTATCTCAAAAGGAACCCTTTCCCCACCCTGGGGGCAGCCACAAGGTGGCCAGGCCATAGGAGAAGAGGCTTTCATTCTCCTGTCCTCTACCCATCTGCTTTCTCCAGATTTCCCAAAGGGCTGAGCACCCCCAACACCCTCCTTCCTTCTGGGATCACCGCTCGCCTCTCAGGAGTCCACATCCTGAGCTGAGCCCACCTGAGCAAGTGTCTGACCTCCCTCTGCACCGTTTAGGGGCCTCGGGGGTGGGAGGAAGCCCTCAGACACACCTGCCCCCACATCCAGGCTCTGCCCCTGCTTAAGCTGCCCCTCTGGCCATGACCTCATCTCTCTGAGCTTCTGTTTCCTTCTTCTGTCAACTAGTGACAATCATCCTTTTCTTAGATGGTTGTCCTGAGGATGGGGAGATGGGCAGGGTCCTACCCCCTTGCTTACCCAGGAGTCTTCCTCTGGCCGAGTGTGAACAAGATCCAGTTGTTCTCAGCTCTGCAGATGCAGCCACCAGCTGTGCAATAAACAACACACACCATCTGGGCCCAGCTATACCTGGAGAAGCAAAAGGGAAAGTGAACGCCCTTCCATCTGGGTTGCTCAGATTAAGCAATCACCCTGCCCACCAGGCCCCACACTGAGCTAATCCCATCCTCCCTGTTGACTGCCTTAGATAACCAAGCCCAGTCCTGTCCTGTGGAGTCCTTCATGGCCGAGCACATTGTGCCCTGGGCTCTGTGAAGGAAGACCTGCCAGCAACAGACTGAGGTCCTTTGCCAATAGTGCTCCATCTACTCCAGGGCTGTCTTCCCAGCCCCTCCACCCTCTCCATCCACCCTCACTCACCAGCCTGCCTGCCTTACTCACCTTCGCACTGCCAGCACTTGGCACAGTCCCAGAAGATACCAGCTGCTCACTGCATACTGGTCATACTCCTGCTGCTGAGGGCCACACTCATGTGGGTTCCAGGCACTTCCTCCCTCAGATCTTTCTTCCAGAAACACCTGCTCCTACCACTTGGCAAAGTTATGCTCATCTTTCAAAGCCCAATCCTGGCATCACTTTGCTGAGAAATCCTCAGGAAGTGCCCTGCTCTGCTCCCATGGTACCTGGGAGAGGGCCTTAAGTCCACCGCTTAGCCATTCTGTGCATGTCACATACAACCCTTGTAGTCTCAGTTCAGTTCAGTTCATTCACTCAGTCATGTGTCCAACTCTTTGCAGTCCCATGGACTGCAGCACACCAGGCTTCCCTGTCCATCACCAGCTCCTGGAGCTTGCTCAAACTCATGTCCATTGAGTCGGTGATGTCTGGGTCCCTGTAGTCTTGTCCATGAGGGCAAGAAAGACACCAGTGACTTTGGTCCCAGTGGCCCAGGCTGGGTGACCAAGGCCATGTGGATGGATGCAGAGTTCACAGGAAGGGCTGAGAGCACACTGCTCTTTTCTACCTCAACTTATTTTCACTTGACAATAGGTCTATTTTGGAGGACTTTTGTAGGAAGTCCAGAGTCTTAGCAACTTAGGAAAGTCTACAGAGAAGGCCAACCTTGTTTCCTCTGCCCATGATGATTCTTTTCTGGGGAACCTAAAAGGAAATAGGGTTTGTTCTCTCAGGAGCGCATCAGTCAAGGTGCTCACTTCCTCTCCCACTGTCATCTAGCACCTGACTCAACAGTGAGGGCAGGACGGGGAGGGGGAGGGGACAGCAGATTGAGTCCCCAAGGTCAGGAGGAGAAGGGGAGGTGACCTCCCAGCATCCCCAGAGCTTCTCCTGCTCTCTCCCTTGGGCTCAGCCTCCTCCTGCTCCCAGGCCCTGGGGCGTCACCACAGAGGCCCTTTCCTCCAGCTCTTGCCCTTGTCCACCCAGCTGCTCTGTGAGGTCAGCGGACCCTGAACTAAACCCCAGTCTGGCCTTTGCCACGTCCCACCTGTGTGACCTGGAGCTCCTTAACTGACCTCACCTTAAGATGGAAATCATGTTTCCCTATGTGTTCATGAGGGTGAAATCGCGTGTGTGTCCATGTCCGGGGCCAGTGCCTGCCACACGGTAGGTCCTGCCTAGTGTGCTGCTGTCCCCTCTACCTGGAATGTATTGGTTTCAGGTGGAAACCTCTTTCTCTAGAATCCCCCCTCCCCCATGCTGTTAGGGCATTTTTCCCAGGGCTCCCTTATGTAAACACCTGCTTACCAGGTGTGACTGCCTCAGGCAGATACTGGTCCTATTGATCTCAAGCACCCCTGCAGACACCCAGGTGCTCCATTGTTTCCCCCACCCACCTCCCCTCTATCAATCAATACAGAGTTAATTCTGTGGGTTCCCTCCAGGCAAGTTCTAGTTTCTTTTCTCCCTAAGTGATGCAGGAAAAAAGGAAAAATTTAGAAGCCTTCTTGCTGAGGGGGTAGAGAGTGAGATAAAGAAATCTGATGTCTCTTCTAATATGGGTACCAATCTTATTAGATTAGGGCTCTGCACTTATGGTCTTGTCTTACCTAACTACTGCCTTAAAGGCCCTATCTCCTAATACAGACAGTGCAGGGGGAAGAATGGGTCAGGATTTCAATTTATGAATTAGACCATTATGAATGGTCTACCTGCAACCCCAGGAGAATGCATTAAGAGTACCTCAATGACTTTTGCTCAGGAAGGTGAACTTGAACCACTTTATGTGTGTTCTTGTTTGCTCAGTCACTCAGTCACACTAACACTTTGCACCCTCATGCACTGTAGCCACCAGGCTCCTCTTTTCATGGGATTCTCCAGACAAGAATACTGGAGTGAGATGCCAGTTCCTCCTGCAGGGGATACTCCAGACCCAGGGATGGAACCTGTGTCTCATGTGTCTCCTGCACTGCAGGCAGATTCTTTACTGCTGAGCCACTTTAAACTCAATACAATTTATGTTACACCATAATTTCTTCTAATCTTTTTTCTTTTTTCTCTGTGTAGAGAGTCAAGACGTTATTGACGATCTCATTGAGTATTTCCCGGAGAGAGTGAGCAGGGAAGAACTGCAGTTCCTGCTCACTGAAGACAATGCCTGAGAGAGTTTTGTGGCTGAGGCCAAATTGTCCAGGTAAACCACACAAGCGTGCCAGGAATTTTACCCAGATCCCTTGGGAAGATCTCCCAGGCTAGCTTCCTCCTGGCAGACACACCTCCTCCAGGCAGGATCCTAAGGTTGGGATCCTAGTTGTTCTTTCTCAAGATCCCATCAGGAATATTTCCTCCACATCATTTGCTGGCAGTGAAAGGCCTCAGGTTGAGAAGAGATGAAACCTGTAAGGAAGGGGCAGGTTATGTGACCTTCAACAAGTTCCTGAACTACTTTTGGCCTTAGTTTCTTCATCTGTTCCATTTTATTGTGGAGAAAACTGAGATCATGCATGAAAAATGCTTCACATGATGCTGACATAGCGTAGGTGCTCAATTAATGCTAACTTTTAAAAAACTTGTTGTGAAGAGATGGGATCAAAGTTCCTTTCCCTAGAGATAAGAACCAAGCCGGACTTCCTTTGGGACAGGTCAGAAAATCCTGCCACCAGCATCACTTTGTGTTGGAAGACCTTTTAGAACTAACACCCAAAAAAGATGTCCTTTTCATGATAGGGGACTGGAATGCAAAAGTAGGAAGTCAAGAAACACCTGGAGTAACAGACAAATTTGGCCTTGGAGTACAGAATGAAGCAGGGCAAAGGCTAATAGAGTTATGCCAAGAGAACGCACTCTTCATAGGAAACACCCTGTTTAACAACACAAGAGAAGACTCCACACATGGACATCACCAGATGGCCAACACTGAAAATAGACTGATTATATTCTTTGCAGTGAAAGATCGAGAAGCTCTATTCGGTCAGCAAAAATAAGACTGGGAGCTGACTGTGGCTCAGATCATGAACTCCTTATTGCCTAATTCAGACTTAAATTGAAGAAAGTAGGGAAAACCACTAGGCCAATCTGGTATGACCTAAATCAAATCCTTTGTGATTATATAGTGGAAGAGAGAAATAAATTTAAGGGACTAGATCTGATAGAGTGCCTGATGAACTATGGATGGAGGTTTGTGACATTGTGTAGGAGGCAGGGATCAAGACCATCCCCAAGAAAAGGAAATGCAAAAAAGCAAAATGGCTGTCTGAGGAGGCCTTACAAATAGCTGTGAAAAGAAGAGAAGCGAAAGGGAAAGGAGAAAAGGAAAGATGTACCCATTTAAATGCAGAGTTCCAAAGAATATCAAGGAGAGATAAGAAAGCCTTCCTCAGTGATCTGTGCAAAGAAATAGAGGAAAATGATAGAATGGGAAAGACTAGAGATCTCTTCAAGAAAATTAGACATACCAAGGGAACATTTCAGGCAAAGATGGGCTCAGTAAAGGACAAAAATGGTATGGACCTAACAGAAGCAGAAGATATTAAGAAGAGGTGGCAAGAAAACACAGAGGTACTGACAAAAAAGATCTTCACAATCCAGATAATCACAATGGTATGATCCCTCACCTAGAGCCAAACATCCTGGAATGTGAAGTCAAGTGGGCCTTAGGAAGCATCACTACCAACAAAGCTAGTGGAGGTGATGGGATTCCAGTTGAGCTATTTCAAATCCTAAAAGATGAAGCTGTGAAAGTGCTGCACTCATTATGCCAGCAAATTTGGAAAACTTAGCAGTGGGCACAGGACTGGAAATGGTCAGTTTTCATTCCAATCCCAAAGAAAGGCAATGCCAAAGAATGCTCAAACTACCTTACAATTGCACTCATCAAACACGCTCGTAAAGTAGTGCTCAAAATTCTCCAAGCCAGGTCTCAGCAATACGTGAACCGTGAATTTCGAGATGTTGAAGCTGGTTTTAGAAAAGGCAGAGGAACAGAGATCAAATTGCAAACATTTGCTGGATCATCGAAAAGCAAGAGAGTTCCAGAAAAACATCTATTTCTGCTCTATTGACTATTCCAAAGCCTTTGACTCTGTGGATCACAATCAACTGTGGAAAATTCTGAAGGAGATGGGAATCCCAGACCACCTGACCTGCCCATTGAGAAACCTGTATGTAGGTCTGGAAGCAACAGTTAGAACTGGACATGGAAAGACAGACTGGTTCCAAATAGGAAAATGCATATGTCAAGGCTGCATATTGTCACACTGCTTATTTAACTTATATGCAGAATACATCATGAGAAACTCTGGGCTGATTGAAGCACAAGCTGGAATCAAGATTGCTGGGAGAAATATCAATAACCTCAGATATGCAGAGGACACCACCCTAATGGCAAAAAGTGAAGAAGAATTAAAGGGCCTCTTGATGAAAGTGAAAGAGCTGAGTTTCAACTGACCCAACTAAACGTTGAGTTAAAGGTCAACATTCAGAAAACTAAGATAATGGCATCCAGTCCCAACAATTTATGGCAGACTGATGGGGAAACTGTGGAAGCAGTGGCTGGCTTCATATTTGGGGCTACAAAATCATTGCAGAAGGTGACTGCAGCCATGAAATTAAAAGACACTTACTCCTTGGAAGGAAAGTTATGACCAACCTAGACAGCATTTTAAAAAGCAGAGACATTACTTTGTCAGCAAAGTTCTGTCTAGTCAAGGCTCTGGTTTTTCCAGTGGTCATGTATGGATGTGAGAGCTGGATTGTGAAGAAAGCTGAGCACAAAAGAAATGATTCTTTTGAACTCTGAAGGAGACTCTTGAGAGTCCCTTGGACTGCAAGGAGATCCAACCAGTCCATCCTAAAGGAGATGAGTACTGGGTGTTCATTGAAAGGACTGATTCTGAAGCTGAAACTCCAATACTTTGGCCACCTCATGTGAAGAGCTGACTCATTTGAAAAGACCCTGATGCTGGGAAAGATTGAGGGCGGGAGGAGAAGGGGATGACAGAGGATGAGATGACTGGATGGCATCACTGACTCAAAGGACATGAGTTTGGGAAACTCCGGGAGTTGGTGATGGACAGGGAAGCTTGGCGTCCTGCAGTCCATGGGGTCGCAAAGTCGGACACGACTGAGCGGCTGAACTGAACTGAACTGAATGTTAGTTAATCAAATGGCCTAGGAAGAAGTTGGTGCATTTTGAAGTATTACTGAAATGGATCAGGACCCTATGGTCCTTGCCCCCCACTCCCTGTCCCCCAACCCACCACTATGTCCTCTGTTGTCTTTTGCATGTGGAAAACTTAATCAAAGAATAAATTTGATCAGAGAAGTGAGAAATGCTGAAACAAAGGAAAACAAAATAAGGAGATAAACAATGAAGTCATTAAGGATTTTCAAGGACCTTCAGTTCTTTCTCAAGGGCTATAGGTCATATTCTAAGCCTTATCCTGTGAGCTGTCTAACAGATACTAAAACACCAGGTGGAGAAGTTAGCTACATGACGACCAGACTTACACCCAGGACTTGAGCTGTCACAATTCTGAGAAGTGACCACAAAGAGATGGGAACAAGTGCACCCTGGAACTGAAGATTAACTGTGCCTAAAACAACCAAGATGATGCTAGCCAGACCAGTGGTGACCAGTTGAAGATGACTGTTAGAGATGACTCTGCTGTTTCTGCATGTGACGCCACCCCCTCCTCAACTCTGTCTATAAATGCTCTCACATCCTGCTTGTCCGGGGCGTGTGGGGAGTCAGGCTGAGGACAGATGTCCACCACCCTCCCCTGCAGTTGCCAGCATCTGAAATAAAGCAAACTTTCCTTTCCACCCACTTGCCTGTTTACTGGCTTTTGAGTGACAAGCAGAGGGACCCTCCCATGCATACCTTTTGGTAACATTACCTGAGGCGGGATAAGGGTGAGGGTGGGGCTGGAACTGTCTGCAATCCTAACGTGGAATGATTTACTTCTATGACGAGTCTTTTTTAAGAACCCATGTGGCTCCTGGCCTGTCAGCCAGTCCCCACACTGTCTGAGTCGGTCTCTTGTCTTGTGAACTCCGTGCACAGAAGGTTCTGGGGCTCTGGGGGCACGTCTCCAGAGTTTTGTTCTAATGTCACCACTTGCCACAGAGTTGTGCAGCCGTAGAGCTTGTGGCAGGGGCCCTGAGAGGAACTCCAGGGCTCGGAGCACCAATTGAGGGCAGCCTCTGGACATAGGTCAGGGTCCTCACAAGCAATCAACCCCACCAGGTGATTTCCAGGGCACTCGTTGGAGAACCACTGTCATGGATCATTGGGTTCAGTTGAGTCGGCTGTAGCCTGGATACCAGAAGTTCCTCTTTAAACTAGAACTCTTAAATTGAGTGCTTTCATTAAG
This sequence comes from Cervus elaphus, assembly GCF_910594005.1. Classification (NCBI taxonomy): domain Eukaryota; kingdom Metazoa; phylum Chordata; class Mammalia; order Artiodactyla; family Cervidae; genus Cervus; species Cervus elaphus. The sequence continues at coordinate 44,129,427 of NC_057836.1, forward strand.
TCTTCTTTTTTTCCCCATGGTAAGGGAAGAATTGCCCACATTCTGGTGAAATTCTGGAGATTCTGGTGACAGTGGGTAGCTTTGCAGGTCAAGGTCATCTGTGGGATACTGTGCCCCCTCCATGCAGGCCCCCTGGCATTCTTGCCCCGCTGGATGAGGAGTGCTGGTTCTCCAAAGCCACGGGAAAGAGCTTCAAGGAGAACGTGGTGCAGGAACAGGACACCCACCCCAAGTTCCAGAAGCCCAAGCAGCTGAAGGACAAAGCAGATTTCTGCATCATCCACTTCACTGGCAACATGAGGAGTGCACACAAAGGAAGGTGCAGCTGGACCTTCTTGGGAGACAGAGAGACGATTCTATGACCTTGAGCCCTGAGGTGGGGGACAGGTGGGCGGTACTTATTCATCATCACATATTCCATTTTGCTAGAAGCTTGCAGCAGTCCTGTAAGGTGCTCAGACTGTGTATTATTATTAGGTGCATTTTCCAGGTAAGGAAGTGAGATTTGTGCTAAAGGTGCTGGCTCCGGAGTTTGTACTGGGGTTCTGTGTCTGTGATATTTTGGGCCAGACAATTCACCTCTCTGAGTCTTGGTTGCCTCACATGGAAATTGGGGGTGACCAGCACTGTATCAGGGAACATGAATGAAATAGTCTTGGGAAGCCTAACACTGCACTGTCAGTACTCTGCGGCAGGGCCTCTCAGCCTCCACATTGCCCTTCTTGAGGGGTGGAGGCTGGATCCGTCTTTACTGTCCAGGACAGTCCTGTGAATTGTAGGACGTTTAGCAGCAGCCCCGACTCCTCCCCTCCAAGGTCAGTAGTGCAGTCCCTACTTGAAACAGCCAGTAAGGCCTCCAGACACCCCAAACATCTGCAAGGTGTGGCCAGTAAGTGGCCGAGCTGCCGTCACACCTGCTGGCGCACCTTCCCCGGTTGGCTTGTTCCTGGGGCTTGGCCCTGACCGAGCAGGACTGTTCTGAGTCCTGGTCCTTCTCAGCATGTTGTGCTGTTGGTACAGAATATCTAGCAGTTGGTTACTCTTGGATGTGTGATGAGCCAGGCTGTACTCAGTCTCCCCGTCAATGACAACTGGTGACAGGAGACTTATACTGACGCAGTGCTGCTCCCAAGTCACCTCTGGGCCTCGCCCACCATCCTCCACATGGCCCCGCACTGCTTGGCCTTGCGTGCTTGACTCCTCTGGCTCCTTAGTATGTTGAAGCCACTGGTGACTTTCAAATGCCTGTTTAAAGAAACTCCGTTTCTCTAGTTATCTAATGTCACCTGAGCCCCCTTGTCCATTGGCACCTTGGTTAGAAATGCACGTGGGCAGAGATGTTTGCAGGTAAGGCCCTTTCAGGGCCGAGGATTTTCTTTCCCTGCAAGTCTGACTCGTCATCTGCCCTGCGCTGCTGAACCCCACCTGCCCACTTTCCTGCCTCCTTTCAGTCTCATTTCCCTCTACCAGGTGAGGCTGCCTACAGCAGTGGGCCCAACCCTAGCTCTAGGCCCGCCCTCGACTTTGGCCTTGCTCCAGTGTTCCTTGGTGGCTAGGGTAGCCTCTTGGAGAGGGCTAGCAGCCGGCTCTCCTCCTCTAGATCGAAGCCCTTGAGCTCAACAGCAACCTGTACGGCATCAGCGAGAGCAAGGTCTTCTTCTGGGCCAGCGTGCTGGCCCCCCTTGAGGAGGAGCGGGACCTGAAGATCACGGACGTCATCATCGGCTTCCAGGCCTGCTGCAGGGGCTACGTGGCCAGGAGGTGCATCCTGGGATGCCCACCCACAGCTCAGGGCCCCGCGCTGTCCTGTGGTGGAGGCACTGAGGAAGCGGGGCCTGGGCGCCCTCACTCAGGCAGGTGTCCCACGGGGATGCCCATGTGCTTTCCCTGCCCCCTTCTTTCTGGATTTCTACCTGAGGTTTAAAGTAAGCAGGTGGGAGGGGTGACTGTGCTCAGATTTTCCCTGCAGGAAAACCCCTGTTCCCACTGTTCCTCCCTATACAGCCCTTCCTGTAGGGGTGACTCCCAGAAGATCCCAAGCTCCAGGGAGGAGGCGTCCTTGAGTACCAGCAGCTCCTGTGTGGTCAGGGGCAGGCTTGTGCAGGTCAGTGGGCAGGACAGCTGAATGTTAACCCCCTGGCCCCTCTAAATCTGTACTCAGGGGTGTCTGTTCCAGCCTGAACTCTGAACTCTGTGGGCAGAGCGTGAGTGTGTGGTGTTTGGACAAATGGACTTTTGCAAGACATGAGCTGCTGACGTTCTCCTGCCAAATGAAAGTCCCTGAGTTACTGGAAGAAATCCCCTGCCTCCCCCTTCCCCCACTCCACTCCTCCCAACCCCTCTTCCTTATCTGCAAAATCAAATTGAATTCCTGGCTTTTATTATGGGTGATTGTAAGACCGAACAGTAGTGTGTGGTCCTCATGAAACAACACTCATCACTCTTATGTCCCTCCCCTAAAATCAGGGAGGAGGTGGCCGTGATGGCCCAGGGACATTTCCTGGGATGAAGCAGCCCTGAAGGAAGGTCAAGCAGGCCTCCAGGAGTGGTCAGGGTTCCAGGAAAACTGCAGTCCCTTCTGCTTGGGACAAAGCAGAAAAGTCCACCAGCAGTCCAGCTGCAGGACTCTCAGGCTGTGGGATCTTTGCTTCTCAGTTTCTTTATCTGTACAGTGGAGCCGACAGTTCTTAGAGCTGATGTGAGAATTAAATAGGAAATGTGAGGGTGGTGCCAGCAGGGACCCTGGCACATGCTCAGTCCTCTCCCCACAATGAGTCTCTTCTCAGGCACTAAAAAGGAAAAGGACTGACTCTCTCTTGTAGACTTTTCTGAGTTACCAGGACACTAGCCTTCCTGTTAAAGTCCTCCATTTGGACAGAAATATATCTGTTGTCAGGTGGAAATAAGCCAGGGGAGAAAAGAAGTGTGCTCTCAGCCCTTCCCACAAACTTAGGCATCACTTAATGGCGGTGACCATCAAGGCCAGCCCTCCTCCTGTGGGTCACTGGGACAAAAGGCACCTGTATCATCCCTCTCATCAAGGCCAAGTCTAGAAGGATCTGATCACAAGTTTGAGGGTAGAGGCATGGATAGAGTGGCTGAAGGGTGGCCTTAGGCCCCTCTCCCAGGTACTGTGGGAGCAGAGCAGGGGACAGTGGACTCTGAACCCACATGGACGTGGCTCTCAGCGAGAACAATATGACCAGTATGTGGTGAGCAGCTGGTATGTTCCAGGACTGTGCCACGTGCTGGTGGCATCAAGATGAATAAGGCAGGCAGGCGGGTGAGAGTGAGTGGATAGACAGGGTCAAGGGGTCTGGAAGAAGCCACGGGAAGGGGGAGGGATTGGAAAAGGAGCTCACAGTGTATTGGTGACAGGTCTTCCTTCGGGGAGCCCAGGGCAAGATGTGCTGAGTCAGTAAGAACCTGGCATGTCAGGCGTGGCTTGTTTAGCTAAGGGAGTCAACAAACAGTAGCTAAGGGAGTCAACAAACAGTCTGGGTTTAGCCCAGGGTGGGACCTGGTAGGCAGAGTGTTTATTTAATCTGAGCAATCCAGATGTGAGGGCATTCACTTTCTCTTTTGCTTCTGCAAGTGTATCTGGACCCACACGATGTGTGTGGTTTATTGCAGAGATGCACTGCTGGTGGCTGCATCTGCAGAGCTCAGAACAACTGGATCTTGTTCACACCCAGCCAGAGAGGATTCCTGGGTAAGCAGGTGGGAGGACCCCCACCCCTCTCCCCATCCTCAGGATGAATGTCTGAGAAAAGATGATTGTCACTAGTTGACAGAAGAATGAAATGCAAGCTCAGAGAGGTGACGTCATGGCCGAGACAGCAGGCTAAGCAGGAGCAGAGCCTGACTGTGGAAGCAGGTGTGTCTGACAGTTTTCTCCCTCCACCTGGGCCCCTGAACAGTGCAGAGGGAGGGCGGCACCTGCTCAGACTGGCTCAGCTCAGGATGTGGACTCCCGAGACATGATTGGTGACCCCAGAAGGAAGGCGGTATTGGGGGTGCTCAGTGCTTTGGGAAATTTAGAGAACGCTGAGGGGGTAGAGGAGGGTGGTGGGGTCAGACTCACCTTCTGTGGCCTGGCCAGCTTGAGGCTTCCCCCAGGGTGCTGTGCTGAGGCTGACAGGGACAAGGGTTTCTTTTGCGATATTAATATAAGGAATCCAGGTTCATTACCATTTTGTCTCTGAGCGCCTGCTCAGTGTCAGGCCCTGGGGGGAAACTGAGGCCTGAGAGGGGAGGGACAAGAGACCGTGTGGGGCGACACAGGGCTTTGTCTTCCTGAGCTTGCCAGGCCCTCAGGTCAGGACTGTAGGTGATGGTGCTACTTTGGGGGAAGATGGCCCTAATAGAGTGAGTGGGCTTAGTGTGCTGTGTCCACATTATGATGCTGGATTTGCAACATTAAAATAAAAAAGCCAAACTGTAGACATGTCAGTATAACAGGAGGGGCATGACCTTAGATCTATGTGTTTAGACAGGCAGAGACAAACCTTGAAAGTTTGGGGTTATTAAAAGTATATTCCCGGGACTTCCCTGGTGGTTTAGTGGTTAAGACTCATGCTTCCATTGAATTGGTTGTGGGTTCAGTCCCTGGATGGGAAACTAAGATCCCACATGCTGGGTTTCAAGGTTAAAAAATTAAGTAAAAGATAAAAATAGAATGTATATTTTGATCAGTTAAAATAAAATAAAATCACATTCCCCACTTACATACCCACGTCAGAAGGCCTGGTCTTGGCCTCCACTCCACCCTCTTGCCCTCTGAGAGCTGTATGACCCTGGACAAGTCACCTCCCTGGGAATTGTTTGTTTAGATCTCTTGCATGCATGACTTCTTAGTAGTTAAGTCGTGTCAAATTCTTTGTGACCCCATGGACTGTAGCCTGACACGCTCCTCTGTCCATGGGATTTTTCAGGAAAGAATACTGGATTGGGTTGCCGTTTTCCTCCTCCAGGGGAATCTTCCCAACCCAGGGATCCAATCCACATCTCCTGCAATGCAGGCCGATTTTTTACTGTCTGATCCATCTAGGAAGCCCTTTCAGATCTCTTATGCATTTCTTAAAAGCTGGTTTCAGTCTTCACATGTGGGTTTGTAGTTTCTCTCTGTGTTGGAAATATTCACCTTTGTCTACTCAATATATTGCAAACCTTGTCTCCAGGTCGCTTATCGTATATTCTGATCAGTTTATGGTGTCCTTTGAAATTTTTGATTTTTGAGGTCAAATGGTTTCTGGGATTTGTGTGTTGGTGAGAAAGTTTTCCTTAACAATATTTTTCCAGATTATTTCCTTTCTTCTAGTATGTTTTTTTTTTTTCTTTTTTCTTTTGGGTTTACATTCAGATCCCCTCAGGTTTCATTGATTGATTGATTAGAAGCTTTTTGATTCTGCTTCGCCCTCTATTTCTTATCATTTTTATCTTCCCCTTCCTTCCTTTTTTTCCTCCTACTCACCTACTGTCCTGAACTCCCTCTCTCCCTGCCTATGTCCTTCTTCTTCTCCTTAAAGCGAACATGTTTAACAGGTACCTACTGCAGTCAAAAAGGAGCACACTGTTCTCTATGGCTTCAAAGGAGCCTCCAGTGCAGTAAAGCATCTTTCAGATTTTAGCTGGAACCCATATCTTTCTTCTTATAGAAAACTATCATGACTGGAGTAAGGAGACATGAGGAAATGAAGGTGTTTCCTGCTACCTGAAAGCAGTGTTCCTAGGAAACTTTTCTTAAACCCGGATGGCATTGACGAAAAAGGATATAGGTCTCATAACACAGTTTATTGGCAGAGGGTGATGTTGAAGGAGGAAACAGACAGAGCTGGACTCCATCTTAGGCCAGGCTGCGAACATTAGTCTACACGCATGGTCACCCTCCTAATGGACTCTGAACTTTGTGCCCGGTGTCTATAGAAGTGGCATACCAATGGGAAACCAGACTCCCTGGATAGCCTCAGGACTTGGATTCTCTGCAGCCTATAAAGAATATGGTAATTATCTCTAAACAGAACAAAGTCGTAAATTCCATTATGTTTATCGGGATATGACCACAGGCCTATTGATAAATGTCCACTGTTTATCTAGTCTTGTGACACATGAATCATGGGTTATCTTTGATCGTATCTCTCTTTTACCTTGTTCAAACTAGTTTCAAGGAATTTGGAGAGGTGGGTTTGAGCAAGTACACTTAGGGTATATAAGGTTTTCACAAAAACTGGCTGGGGTCCTTGGCTAAGAGGAGACTCTGCCTTGGGCCCGCAGGTGTAATAAACTGCACTCCACTATGTGCATTGTCCTTCTGAGTGAGTTTGTTTCCCAGAACACATGGCTACAACATTTGGTGCGTTGGCCGGGAAACTCCTTACTTTGAGGAGACAAGTCCCATTTGGGACTCCTCTGAGGCCTTGCGGCTTGAATCTTCTAGAAGGGGGCAAACACCTCACCCTTCTGAAAGGATTCTTCTTCTCAACGCGCAGACCTTTCACGTTAGCAGGTAGTGGACAGCAGCTGGGAAACTGAGTGCTCAGGTGAGGAGGAATCCACCTGGCAAGGTGGAAGAGGGGGCCTGATCACCCCCCTGGGAGGGACTAGAAGGGGCACGGCCCCACAGGAGCCTGGAATAGGCAGGCAGCAGCGATTGCTTGGTACACAGGTTGATGAGCATGCTAGGGTTTAGGAAGAAATTTGTGAAGGTCGTTTAGGAGGTGTGTCCATGCCGTCTCAGGGAAAATTATTACCAAGTGATCACCAGGGGATTTTTAGGATAGGAAACTGGTCCTTGTATGCTCGTATTCTGCCCACCCCCAGGAGGTGTCCTGTCTGCTGTGAAATTCTTGACCCCCTTGTAATTGTTAGGCTAGAAGGAGGGGGATACATAAGTGAGGATGAATTGGCTTTTCCGGAGATGGCCTGGGACATGGGATATTTAACCCATCTGTGTTTTCGTCCACACCTGATCAGGCCCACCAAGGCAGAACAGATTTTAAGGGAGAAACAGCCTTGGACCACGTGGTGTTCTGGTTTGGCTGTGCTGACCAGCAGGTGAAGACACGCCGATCCCCCTTCTCCCTCTGGGATCTGGCAGGTAAGGCTCTTCTCACCCCAATTAGGAAGGAAGCAGAATGGCAATTTAAGTGTCATTGAGTAGAAATATCAGAAGTACATAGGGTACTGAGAACTTCGTAGACAGAACGAAAAGGAAAAGTAGAAGAAAGTCCAAGAAGGTAAGCAAGATGGGGGGAAGTGAATCTAAGGCAACTGTACTGGAGTGCATGATTAAAAACTTAAAGAAGGGATTAGGAGGAGGCTATGGGGTGACTCGATGGACATGAGTTTGAGTAAACTCTGGGAGTTGGTGATGGACAGGGAGGCCTGGCATGCTGCGATTCATGGGGTCGCAAAGAGTCAGACACGACTGAGCGACTGGACTGAACTGAACTGACTGATGGGGTGAAGATGAAGCCTAACCCCCTCCACATACTCTGTGAAGTCAAATGGCCCCCTATGGGAGTAGGATGAAATTCAAGATTTTCACCACCAGAGAACACTATGAGCTTAAAAATAGTGGAAGCAGTCTATACAGTAGTCACAGGAGAGCCAGGACACCTGGATCAATATCCATATAATGACTCATGGCTAGGGTTAGCTCAAGACCCTCCTACTTGGACAAGGTTCTGTATCCAGAAGGGAAAGGGAAAAATATTAATGGCACAAAAATTGACTGATGATAAAAAAGGAAATTCTACAGGATTTGGACGGGGATGACCTGACCCTTCCCCCATATTGGATAATGGCACGCCTGCCTCCCAGTACTCCACCAGGACCGGAGGCCGCCTTAATGCCAGATCCAGGGCCTGGTGAAGTTCTTGCAGCAGCCACTGCTCTTCCATCAGCTCTCCTGGAGTTCGTAGAGCCGCCGTTTTGTAGGCTCTGATCCCCGGTGACAGAAGCCTCTGGCCAACACTTCCAGGATCCGGCTCCAGCCGAATCTCCCAACTTATACCTGCACTCCAGGTGAGTACTGACAAGAAGGGGAGGGAGACGTTAGAATTAAGCAGAGACTGCGCTCTGCCAGAGAGCTGGAAGGAACAAAAGAGAACAGACAAGAGATTTGCACTGCTAGCTGCTGCTCTGGGAAAGTCTATCTCGGGCCCTCTGGAAAACCTCCTCTGCCCCAGGGACAGTACAGTCCTTCAACCGGTCCCAACAGAGGCCCCGGGCCCTGCTACAGCCCAACAAGTGTGCCCGGTGCCGAGCTTTTGGCCACTGGAAGAATGAATGCCCTAAGGCAAGGAAGGAAGAGGACGTTCCCACAGTTGGGGGCTTGCTAACTTGGAAATTAAATAGGGCTGCTGGGGCTCAGAGATATCAGGTCCCTGAGAGCCCATGGTAACCTTAAAAGTGGGGAACCAAAACATTGACTTCATGGTGGATACAGGAGCAGAACTGTCAGTAGTAACAAAACCTGTGGCACCACTGTCCAAAGAGACTACCGCTGTAACTGGGGTATCGGGAGAAGAGATGATTAAATTGTTTTGCCAGCCCAGAAAATGTCAGATGGGGGGGGCACCAAGTGATTCATGAATTCTTCTACATTCCTGAGTGCCCAGTACCCCTGCTGGGATGAGACTTGCTCTCCAAACTAGGAGCACAAGTGACTTTCTCTCCCGAGGAAAGGCCAGTGCCCTTCCAGATGGGCACTATGACTTATTTGCTCTCTCTCTCAATACCACCCCAAGATGTGTGGAGGTTGCATGAGCCTTGAAAGGAAGAACCGGCTGGGCCGGAAGAGCATGAGACAGAGAGGTAACTCAATTATTCCCTGAAGTCTGGGTGGAATACAACCCCACCTCCCCCCAGGCTGGCTAAACATCAAGCCCCAGTGATAATAGAGCTCAAACAAGGCACCATCCTGGTTAGAAAGCGCCAGTACCCACTGCCGATAGAGGCCTGGGCCGGCATACTGCTCCACATCAACAGATTGAAACAAGCGGGCATTCTAGTAGACTGCCAGTTGGCTTGGAATATGCCGATCCTGCCAGTGAAAAAGGAAGGAAGACAGGACTGTAGGCCTGTACAAGATCTCAGGCTAGTCAACCATGCTACTGTGACTTTACACCCCACTGTTCCAAATCCCTATACCTTACTTAGCCTCCTGCCAAAGGCTAAAGTTTATATTTTCTTAGATCTCAAGAATGCCTTCTGCGTACACCTCGCCCCAGCATCACAGCCCATCTTTGCCTTTGAATGGGAAGATCCAGTCCGGGGCACCAAAAAGCAGTTCACCTGGACTCCCCCACAAGGGTTTAGGAACTCCCCAGCCATCTTTGGGGAAGCCTTGGCTTCTGACCTGGACTCATTCTATCCGGAAGAGTATGGATGTCGGCTCCTACAATACAGAGATGACCTGCTGCTGGCTGCTGAGACCAAGGAAAAATGTTGGGAAGGGACAAAAGCCCTGCTCCAGGTATTGATGGAAGCAGGTTACCGGGTGTCAAGGAAGAAGGCACAGATCTGCAAGGAGGAGGTAAGGTATCTGGGGTTTGTTTTAAAGAAGGGCACAAGGTTCCAGACCCTAACTGGGTCCTATATACTAATGGCACTAGCCTGATAAAACAAGGACAACGGCTGTCAGGTTAGCCAAAGTGGAAGGGGCCATCAAGACTGAAAAGGGGTGGTGGGAACTGCCAAGTGGCAAATTATTGGTACCGGAGGAGCTGGCACACACTCTGGTAAGCCAAACACACCAAGCGACCCACCTAGGCCATGCTGCCTGCTCACAAGTTAATGCTGCCTCTCGGGTATTCAGACAAAATCCTCCGGGTATTCAGCTGAAAGGCATGATGCCATTTGAACACCTGGGAGTGGACTTCACTGAAATGAAACCTCACTGACACTACCGTTACCTGCTGGTCATGGTATGTATGTTCTCAGGATGGGTAGAAGCTTTTCCTACCTGGACTGAAAGAGCATCAGAAGTAGCCCAGTGCCTGCTTAGGGAAATAGTTTCCAGATTTGGACTTCCTACCAGCATTGGTTCAGACAGTGACACAGCTTTTGTAACTGATTTAGTACAACAAGTAAGCAAAACTTTAAACATCAAATAGAAACTGCACGCTGCATATAGGCCCAGAGTTCTGAGATGGTGGAATGAACCAACTGGACACATATAAAGACTCTCCAAGTGGATCATAGAGACTGACTGCTCCTGGGTGGACTTGCTTCCGACGGCTCTGCTCAGACTCAGGATGACCCCACAGTCCCAAAGCTGTTCTCCATACGATATTGTGTATGGGAGGCCCCCTCCCATAATAAAACAGGAGCCAACAAATTTGCCTCAGGTAAGGGGGGATAGGATTTCGCAGCAGATGGAACTGGATAAGGTAATAATTGGGTAACTAAGTTTGTACAAGAAAGGGTGCCATTCCCCCTTGGGGAACAGATTCATGAGTTTACACTTGGTGACCAAGTATGGGTCAAAGATTGGAAACTTGATTTACTAGCCCCTTGGTGAAAGGGCCCTTATGTTATTCTAACTACCCCTGCTGCAGTTAAAGTTGCAGGTATTGTCCCTTGGATCCATCATACAAGGGTGAAGAGAGCCTACCACACAGACCCAGAAAACACTGAGTGGACTGCACAGAGGGACCCCGCTGACCCTCGAGAGACTAAGACCATCCTTAAGAAGGAAAAGAAGATCCTGGACGAACCCCTTCAGGATGAAGCCGCACAATCAACTCCTGCTGCTTGGCCTCATCAATGTGATCTTGAATTTAACTTCCGTTTCAACTCAGGACAATGTTTTCATCTCATGGGCACATTCCTACGTGGACTTCCACAACACCTTCAACTGCTGTGTATGTGGGACTATACCTCTGTCTGTGATGGATGGACTTCTTTGGCGGGTGTCACCACTATGCCAAGGAGATTTTAAACCACTCTGCTCTTTTCTGGGACAACAAAAAGACTTTCCTCTCTCTTTTCAAACATAACTTCTTCTTGCTGTCTTGGAGTAAGACCTACAGTCAATAGACTCCGGTCATGGGGTTACATTTGATATAAATGCCAGTGTAACAAAAGCCTAACCTACATCAAGCCCCAGTAAATCTACCTTATTTACATGCTAGGTGGATAAGATCTGTGTTTCAATGGTATGAGTATATTGCTGCCTTATTCGTACCCTCTATAGGGACAACAGATATTATGATTAAAGTAGAGGCCTTGACCAATCTCACAAAACAGGCCCTCCTAGATAGAACAAAAGCCATCCAACCCTTAAATGAAGAGCAAATCCAGATGAGAAAAGCAGTAATTCATAATAGAATGGCTTTGGACATACTCACAGCTGCTCAAGGAGGGATCTGTGCTAAAATTAAGGTTGAATGTTGTGTATACATTCCTGACTTATCTGGCAATGTATCGACTGCTTTAGATGACACGAAAAACCAGGTAAAAGCAATGTCAAATGAAAACATTCCTTTCTGGACTTTGGTCCTATCTTGGGTGAAGGGCGATTGGTAGAAAACTGTATTTACCATTGTTATAGTTGCCTTGATAGTTCTGCTTTGTGGACCCTGAATTTTACAACGTATTATGAACTTTGTAACCCTAAGGTTGATGTCATTCTCCCAAACTGGCGGTCGGAGAGCCAGGGTGCAATATATCCCTATGAATGATGCTCATAATATGAGTTAAGAGCATCAAGAGGGGAGAATGAAGGAGGAAACAGAGAGAGCTGGACTCCATCTTAGGCCAGGTTGCAAGCATTAGGCTATATGCTTGGTCACCCTCCTAATGGACTCTGAACTTTGTGCCCGGTGTCTATAGAAGTGGCATACCAATGGGAAACCAGACCCCCGGATAAAAGAGCCTCAGGACTTGTACTTGGATTCTCTGTTGCCTAAAAGAATATGGTAATTATCTCTGTAAAAGAACAAAGTCGTAAATTCCATTATGTTTATCGGGATATGACCACAGGCCTATTGATAAATGTCCACTGTTTATCTAGTCTTGTGACACATGAATCATGGGTTAACTTTGATCGTATCTCTCTTTTACCTTGTCCAGACTAGTTTCAAGGAATTTGGAGAGGTGGGTTTGAGCAAGTACATTTAGGGTATATAAGGTTTTGATAAAAACTGATCGGGGTCCTTGGCTAAGAGGAGCCTCTGCCTTGGGCCCACCGGTGTAATAAACTGCACTCCACTATGTGCATTGTCCTTCTGAGTGAGTTTGTTTCCTGGAATGTGTAGCTACAACGTTTTGGAAATTGGGGAATGCCTGTAAATGTAAATGCTGAGAAATCTGATCACAGAGATTGTCAGAAAGAGTTTTTCACCCAGATAGACAAGGAAAGCAAATGGAATTATTGCACCAAAGGAAAAACAAGGGCTGTGCTGTGTCTTCAAGAAGCTGGTTGTTTCGTGTCACAGTAACAGGTCCCACACCTCGTGTTTTAGCTAGATTTTGTTCAGGAGGTTGGAGGGTGCCCTGGAGGCCCTGGAGCAGGAAGAAGAGAAGAGAAGAGACAGGGCCCCTGCCCAGTGCTGGGAGCTGCAGAACTTCACACAAATAGAGTCACAACCAGGGAAGTGCAAGATTCCAGGGGTGCCTGGAGAGGAAGTGGGGGAAGGCAGTAGAGGAAGAAGGCTTTGGAGCTGGTCCTCCAAGGACAGGTAACGTTTCACTGAAATCAGATTGATTACATTCTTTGCAGCTGAAGATGAAGAAGCTCTATACAATGAGCAAAAACAAGACCTGGAGCTGACTGTGGCTCAGATCATGAGCTCCTTATTGCAAAATTCGGACTTAAGTTGAAGAGAGTAGGGAAAACCACTAGGCCATTCAGGTGTGACCTAAATCAAATCCCTTACTTACAATTATACAGTGAAAGTGACAAGTAGATTCAAGGGGTTAGATCTGATAGACAGACTGCCTGAAGAGCTATGGATGGAGGGTCATAACATTGTACAGGAGGCAGTGATGAAAACCATCCCCAAGAGAAAGAATTGCAAAAAAGGGAACTAGTTGTCTGAGAAGGCCTTACAAATAGCTGTGAAAAGAAGAGAAGCAGAAGACAAAAGAGAAAAGCAAAGATACACCCATCTGAATGCAGAGTTCCAAAAAACAGCAAAGAGAGAGAAGAAAGCCTTCTTAAGAAAACCATGCCAAAAAAAAAAAAAAGGAGGAGAACATAGAATGGGAAAGACTAGAGATTTCTTCAAGAAAATTAGAGATACTGAAGAGGATATTTCATGCAAAAATGGGCACAATAAAGGACAGAAGTGGTATAGTTCTAACAGCAGCAGAAGATATTAAGAAGAGGTTGCAAGCATACACAGAAGAACTATAAGAAAAAGGTATTAATAACCCAGATAACCACAATGGTTTGATCACTCACCTAGAGCTGAACATCCTGTAGTATGAAGTGAAGTGGGCCTTAGGAAGCATTATTACAAACAAAGTTTGTGGAGGTGATGGAATTCCAGCTGAGCTATTGAAAGGTTGAGGCTGTGACCCTTTAATGACACCCAGCTTCTTGGCCTCTGGAGGAGAGGATTTCGATCCAGGGCCAGAGATGAGACTTGATCACTTGAAGCTTTTGTGTAGCAAAGTTTTATTAACATGTAAAAGGGATAGAGAAAGCTTCTAACATAGACATCGGAAAGGGCAGAAAGAGTGACCCCTTGCTAGTTTTTAGCAGGGCATTATATACCTGATAGCAAGCTGCTATTAGATAAAAGAAATGCCTCAGACAGAGAGCGTTGCATCAGGCTCCTCCCCCACAATATGCATTTTGAGATAGAATGGCCCAAGGGGAGTCATCTCCAGCCATAAAACAATTGACATGCATCTTGAAGAAAGGCAGATTTCCAAGCAAATACATAGTGTCATTAATATAGCTTAAGAAAAATATTTCCGTGAGTAAGATATACTGGTTTGCTGAGCTATTATCAGCTCAAAGTTTGAGAAGAGGTTAGTCTTAGGGGGAATCAATTTGAAGAAAAGCAGATTTCAAAGCAAATACATAGTTTCATTAGCATAGCTTAAGAAACACATTTCCATGAGAAGAATGCATTGGTTTGCTGAGTTATTAGTAGCCCAAGGTTAAGTTCTGACACTGAGTTCACAACCAAGTGTCCTCCTTCAACACAGGGTTAGAGGAGCCTCCTTTAATTTTGTGTTAAAGAAGAAGAAAAGCTTCTGCCACTTGCAGTTTATTTCCTCCTGCCACTTGGGTACCCCTGGCCTTCCTACCTGAGTGTTAACCCTCTCACTAGTTCAAATCCTAAAAGATGCTGCTGCTAAGTGCTCTACTCAGTATGTCAACAAATTGGGAAAACTCGGCAGTAGCATCAGTCAAGGTGCTCACTTCCTCTCCCACTGTCATCTAGCACCTGTCTCAGCAGTGAGGGCAGGACGGGGAGGGGGGCAGGACAGGGAGGGGGACAGCACATTGAGTCCCCAAGGCCAGGAGGGGCGAGGAAGGCGGCCTCCCAGAACCCCGGGAGCTTCTCCTGCTCTCTCCCTTGGTCTCAGCCTCCTCCTGCTCCCAGGCCCTGGGGCGTCACCACAGAGGCTCTTTCCTCCAGCTCTTGCCCTTGTCCACCCAGCCGCTCTGTGAGGGTCAGCAGACCCTGAACTAAACCCCAGTCTGGCCTTTGCCACGTCCCACCTGTGTGACCTGGAACTCCTTAACTGACCTCACCTTAAGATGGAAATCATGTTTCCCTATGTGTTCATGAGGGTGAAATCGCGTGTGTGTCCATGTCCGGGGCCAGTGCCTGCCACACGGTAGGTCCTGCCTAGTGTGCTGCTGTCCCCTCTCCCTGGAATGTGTTAGTTTCAGGTGGAAACCTCTCCCTCTCTCTTGAATCCCCCCTCCCAGTGATTTTGGAGCCCAAGAATATGAAGTCTGTCACTGTTTCCATTGTTTCCCCATCTATTTGCCATGAAGTGATGGGACTGAATGCCATCGTCTTGGCTTTCTGAACGTTTAGTTTTAAGCCAAATTCTTCACTCTCCTCTTTCGCTTTCATAATAGGCTCTTTAGTCTTTCTTTTCTTTCTGCCATAAGGGTGGTGTCATCTGCATATCTGAGGTTATTGATATTTCTCCCAGCGATCTTGATTCCAGCTTGTGCTTCATACAGTCCAGCATTTCGCGTGATGTACTCTGCATATAAATTAAATAAGCAGGGTGAAACCATACAGCCTTGATGTACTCTTTCCCCAATTTGGAACCAGTCTGTTGTTCCATGTCCGGTTCTAACTGTTGCTTCTTGACCTGTGTACAGATTTCTGAGGAGACAGGTAAGGTGGTCTGGTATTCCCATTTCTCGAAGAGTTTTCCACAGTTTGTTGTGATCCACACAGTCAAAGGCTTTGGCATAATAGTAAAGCAGAAGTAGATGTTTTTCTGGAACTGTCTTGCTTTCTTGATGATCCAACGGACGTTGACAATTTGATCTCCGGTTCCTCTGCCTTTTCTAAATCCAGCTTGAACATCTGGAAGTTCATGGTTCATGCACAGCTGAAGCCTGGTGTGGAGAATTTTAGGGTTTCCCTGGTGGTTCAGAAGGTAAAGCATCTGCCTACAATGCGGGGGAGCCGGGTTCGATCCCTGGTCGGGAAGAGCCTCTGGAGAACGAAATGACAACCCATTCCAGTACTCTTGCCTGGAAAATTCCATGGATGGAGGAGCATGGTAGGCTACAGTCCATGGGGTCGCAGGGAGTTGGACATGACTGAGCGACTTCACTTTCTTTCACTTTGCTAGTGTGTGAGATGAGTGCAATTGTGCGGGAGTTTGAGCATTCTTTGGCATTGCCTTTCTTTGGGATTGGAGTGAAAACTGACCTTTTCCAGTCCTGTGGCCACTGCTGAGTTTTCCAAATTTGCTGGCATATTGAGTGCAGCACTTTCACAGCATCGTCTTTCAGGACTTGAAAGAGCTCAACTGGAATTCCATCACCTCCACTATCTGTGTTTGAAGTGATGCTTCCTAAGGCCCACTTGACTTCACACTCCAGGATGTCTGACTCTAGTCCAGTGATCACACCATCATGGTTATCTGGGTCATTAAGATCTTTTTCATACAGTTCTTCTGTGTATTCTTGTCACCTCTTTAATCTTTTCTGCTTCTGTTAGGTCCATACCATTTCTGTCCTTTATTGTGCCCATCTTTGCATGAAATGTCCCCTTGTTGTTTCTAATGTTCTTGAAGAGATTTCTAGTCTTTCCCATTTTATTGCTTTCTTCCATTTCATTGCATTGCTCACTTAGGAATGCTTTCTGATCTTTGCTTAATATTCCTCTTGAACTCTGTATTCAAATGGATATATCCTTCCTTCTCTCCTTTGCCTTTTGCTTCTTTCTTTTCTCAGCTATTTGTAAGGCCTTCTCAGATAGCCATTTGCCTTTTTGCAGTTCTTTTTCTTCGTGATGATTTTGATAACCACATCCTGTACAACATCAAGAACCTCCGTCTATAGTTATTCAAGCACTCTGTCTATCAGATCTCATCTCTTGAATCTATTTGTTACTTCCAATGTATAATCATAAGGGATTTGATTTAGGTCATACCTTGATGGTCTAGTGGTTTTCCCTTCTTTCTCCAATTTGAGTCTGAATTTTGCAGGAAGGAATTCATGATCTGAGCCACAGTCAGCTCCCGGTCTTCTTTTTGCTGACTCTATAGAGCTTCTTCATCTTTGGCTGCAAAGAATATAATCAATCTCATTTTGGTATTGATCATCTGGTGATGTCCATGTGTACTCATCTCTTGTGTTTTTGGAAGAGGGTGTTTGCTATGACCAGTGCATTCTCTTGACAGAACTTCGTTATCCTTTGCCCTGCTTCATTTTGTACTCTAAGGCCAAACTTGTCTGTTACTCCAGGTATCTCTTGACTTCCTACTTTTGCATTCCAGTCCCCTGTGATGAAAAGGACATCTTTTTTGGGTGTTAGTTCTGGAAGGTCTTGTAGGTCTTCATAGAACCATTCACCTTCAGCTTCTTCAACATTAGTGGTTTGGGTATAGACTAGATTACTGTGATATTGAATGGTTTGCCTTGGAAAGGAACCAAGATCATTCTGTCACTTTTGAGACTGCACCCAGGTACTGCATTTCAGACTCTTTTGTTGTTTATGAGGGTTACTCCATTTCTTCTAAGGGATTTTTGCCCACAGTAGTAGATATAATGGTCATCTGAATTAAATTTGCCTATTCTGGTTCATTTTAGCTCAATGATTCCTAAAATGTCAGTGTTCACTCTTGCCATCTCCTGTTTGACCACTTCCAATTTACCTTGATTCATGGACCTAACATTCCCAGTTCCTATGCAATATTGTTCTTTTCAGCATCGAACTTTAGTTTCACCACCAGACGCATCCACAACTGGGTCTTGTTTCCGCTTTGGCTCAGCCTCTTCATTCCTTTTGGAGGTATTTCTCCGGTCTTCTCCAGTACCATATTGGGCACCTACCAACCTGGGGAGTTCATCTTTCAGTGTCAGATCTTTTTGCCTTTTCTTACTGCTCATGGGGTTCTCAAGGCAAGAATACTGAAGTGGTTTGTCACTCTCTTTTCCTGTGGACCACTGAGCAATGGAATATTACTCAGCCATAAAAAGGTACACATTTGAGTCAGTTCTATTGAGGTGGTTGAACATAGAACCTATTATACAGAGTAAAGTAAGTCAGAAAGAGAAAAACAAATAGCATATACAAATTCATATGTATGAAATCTAGAAAGATGGTTCTATGAAATTATTTGTAGGGCAGCAATGGAGACACAGACGTAGAGAACAGACGTATGGATACGGGGTGTGGGGGAGGAACGAGAGGGTGGGATGTATGGAGAGAGTGACATGGAAACTTACCTTGCCATATGTCAAATACATAACGAATGGAATTTGCTGTCTGACTCAAGGAAATCAACCTGGGGCTCTGTAACAACCTAGAGAGGTGGGAGGGAGGTTCAGGAGGGAGGGGACATATGTATACCTATGGCTGATTCATGTTGATGTTTGGCAGGAACCAATACAATTCTGTAAAGCCTTTATCCTTCAATTAATAATAAATAAATTTTTAAAAATTAAAAAAAAAATGTCACTACTTGAAGACCTACATAGACATTTCTTCAAAGAAGACATAAGATGGCCAACAGGCATATGTAAAGATGCTCAACACTGTTAATTATTAGAGAATGCTAATCAAAACTATAATAAGGTATCTATCACTGCATACTAATCAGAAGGGGCATCATCATCTGAATATCTACAAATAATCAATGTTGGAGAAGACATGCAATAAGAGAAGTCTTCTACAGAAGGTGAGAATGTAAATTGGGGAATCTGGTATAGAAAACAATATGGAATTTCCTAAAAAACTAAAAATAAAGCCATCATGTGATCCAGCAATCCCATTTCAGGGCATATATCTAGAAAAGACAAAAGCTTCAACTCAAAAAGATACATGCACTCCAATATTCATAGTAGCACTACTTACAATAGCCAAAACAAGAAGGTAACCTTAACGTCTGCCAACAGATGAAGGGATAAAGACAATGTGGTACATATACACAGTGGCATATTACTCAGCCAGAAGAACGAATGAAATAATGTCATGTGCAGCAACATATATGGATCCAGAGATAATAAGTAAAGCAAGTGAGAAAGAAAAGTAAAATACATACTGTCACTTAAATGTAGAATCTAAAAAACAGTGCAGGGAGTTTCCTGGTAGTCTAGTGGCTAGGATTTGCACTTTTACTGCTGTGACCACATTCATTCCCTGGCCAGGGAACTGAGATCCCACAGTTCCACTTGGCATTGCCAAAAAAAAAAAAAAAAAAAGAGTAAAAATGAACCTATTTAGTTCAGTTCTGTTGAGTCCCTCAGTCGTGTCTGACTCTTTGCGACCTCATGAACTGCAGCACTCCAGGCCTCCCTGTCCATCGCCAACTCCCGGAATTCACCCAAACCCATGTCCATCGAGTCGGTGATGCCATCCAACCATCTCATCCTCTGTCGTCCCCTTCTCCTCCTGCCCCCAATCCCTCCCAGCATCAGGGTCTTTTCCAACGAGTCAACTCTTCGCATGAGGTGGCCAAAGTATTGGAGTTTCAGCTTCAACATCAGTCCTTCCAATGAATATTCAGGACTGATCTCCTTTAGAATGGACTGGTTGGATCTCCTTGCAGTCCAAGGGACTATCAAGAGTCTTCTCCAGCACCACAGTTCAAAAGCATTAATTCTTCGGTGCTCAGCCTTCTTTATAGTCCAACTCTCACATCCATACATGACCACTGGAAAAACCATAGCCTTGACTAGACAGACCTTTGTTGGCAAAGTAATGTCTCTGCTTTTTAATATGCTGTCTAGGTTGGTCATACCTTTCTTCCAAGGAGTAAGTGTCTTTTAATTTCATGGCTGCAGTTACCATCTGCGGTGATTTTGGAGCCCAGAAAAATAAAGTCAGCCACTGTTTCCACTGTTTCCCCACGTATTTGCCATGAAGTGATGGGACCAATGCCATGATGTTAGTTTTCTGAATGTTGAGCTTTAAGCCAACTTTTTCACTCTCCTCTTTCACTTTCATCAAGAGGCTGTTTATTTCTTCTTCACTTTTGCCATCAAATGGCTGTCTGAGGAGGCCTTACAAATAGCTATGAAAAGAAGGGAAGAGAAAAGCAAAGGAGAAAAGGAAAGATAAACCCATTTGAATGCAGAGTTCCAAAGAATAGCAAGGAGAGATAAGAAAGCCTTCCTCAGTTATCAATGCAAAGAAATAGAGGGATGGGGGGACGGGGAGTGGGAGGCAAGGACCATAGTGTCCTGTTCCATTTCAGTAATACTTCACAATGCACCAACTTCTTCCTAGGCCATCTGATTAACTAACATTCAGTTCAGTTCAGTTGCTCAGTCATGTCCAACTTTGTGACCCCATGGACAGCAGCACGCCAGGTTTCCCTGTCCATCACCAACTCCCGGAGTTTACCCAAACTCATGTCCATTTGAAGTGACTTAGCAGCAGCAGCAGCATGTCCATTGAATCGGTAATGCCATCCTACCATCTCATCCTCTGTCATCCCCTTCTCCTCCTGCCCTCAATCTTTCCCAGCATCAGGGTCTTTTCAAATGAGTCAGCTCTTTGCATCAGGTGGCCAAAGTATTGGAGTTTCAGCTTCAACATCAGTCCTTGCAATGAACATCCAGGACTGATCTCCTTTAGGATGGACTGGTTGGATCTCCTTGCAGTCCAAGGGACTCTCAAGAGTCTCCTCCAACACCACAGTTGAAAAGCATCAATTCTTCTGTGTTCAGCTTTTTTATAGTCCAACTCTCACATCCATACATGACCACTGGAAAAACCATAGCCTTGACTAGACAGACCTTTGTTGGCAAACTAATGTCTCTGCTTTTTAATATGCTGTCTAGGTTGGTCATAACTTTCCTTCCAAGGAGTAAGTGTCTTTTAATTGCATGACTGCAATCACCATCTGCAGTGATTTTAGAGCCCAGAAAAACAAAGTCAGCCACTATTTACTGTTTCCCCATCAATCTGTCATGATGGGACTGGATATCATGATGTTAGTTTTCTGATTGTTGAGCTTTAAGCCAACTTTTTTACTCTCCTCTTTCACTTTCATCAAGAGGCTCTTTAGTTCTTCTTCATTTTCCGTCATAAGGGTGGTATCATCTGCCTATTTGATGTTATTGATATTTCTCCTGGCAATCTTGATTCTAGCTTGTGCTTCCTCCAGCCCAGCATTTCTCATGATGTACTCTGCATATAAGTTAAATAAGCAGGGTGACAATATACAGCCTTGACGTACTCCTTTTCCTATCTGGAACCAGTCTGTTGTTCCATGTCCAGTTCTAACTGTTGCTTCCTGACCTGCATAGAGGTTTCTCAAGAGGCAGGTCAGGTGGTCTGGTATTCCCATCTCTTGCAGAATTTTCCACAGTTGATTGTGATCCACACAGTCAAAGGCTTTGGCATAGTCAATAAAGCAGAAATAGATGTTTTTTTGGAACTCTCTTGCTTTTCAATGATCCAGCGAATGTTGGCAATTTCATCTCTTGTTCCTCTGCCTTTTCTAAAACCAGCTTGAATGTCTGGAAGTTCACGGTTCATGTATTGCTGAAGCCTGGCTTGGAGAATTTTGAGCATTACTTTATTAGCATGTGAGATGAATGCAATAGTGCTTTAGTTTGAGCATTCTTTGGCATTGCCTTTCTTTGGGATTGGAATGAAAACTGACCATTTCCAGTCCTGTTGCCACTGCTGAGTTTTCCAAATTTGCTGACATATTGAGTGCAGCACTTTCAGAGCATCATCTTTCAGGATTTGAAATAGCTCAAGCGGAATTCTATCACCTCCCCTAGGTTTGCTTGTAGCGATGCTTCCTGAGACCCACTTGACTTCACCTTCCAGGATGTCTGGCTCTAAGTGAGTGATCACACCATTGTCATTATCTGGGTTGTGAAGATCTTTTTTGTACAGTTCTTCTATGTATTCTTGCCACTTTTTCTTAATATCTTCTGCTTCTGTTAGGTCTATACCATTTCTGTCCTTTATTGAGCCCATCTTTGCATGAAATGTTCCCTTGGTATCTCCAATTTTCTTGAAGAAATCTCTAGTCTTTCCCATTCTATCATTTTCATCTATTTCTTTGCACTGATCGCTGAGGAAGGCTTTCTTATCTCTCCTTGCTATTCTTTGGAAATCTGCATTCAAATGAGAATATCTTTCCTTTTCTCCTTTGCCTTTCACTTCTCTTCTTTTCAGTTATTTGTAAGGCCTCCTTAGACAGCCATTTTGCTTTTTTGCATTTCTTTTTCTTGGGGGTGGTCTTGATCCCTGTCTCCTGTACAATGTCAGGAACTTCTGTCCATAGTTCTACAGGCACTTTGTCTATCAGATCTAGTCCCTTAAATCTATTTCTCACTTCCACTTTATAGTCATAAGGAAATTTTAGGTCATACCTAAATGGTCTAGTGGTTTTCCCCACTTTCTTCAATTTCAGTCTGAATTTGGCAATAAGGAGTTCAAGATAATTTGTTTTAAAATGTGTGAGTGTGCCTGGCAGGCAGTGTTCCCTGTGCCCTGCCACTCACCGAGCTCCAGAACAGTAACGCATCCTGGGGACAATCGAAGCTTCGGGTGTGAAATCCGCCCAGACTCTGCCCTGTGGCTAATGGAAACCCACAGGCCTCCTGTAATGCACTGGGATCATGATGGCTTTCTGTGTGTCCTGTCTGTTCTATAGGGAATTCTCAAACCTGAAGGTGGTTTTGAGGATCCCCTAAATTTGCCATTGGTTCAAATGAAAGCATAGTCCTGGGCACTGTGCCCTCACTCTTTTGCAGATTGGCTGTCACTGTGACTTAGAATTTGTAAAAATAGAAAAAACACCCCAAAGTCAGAACTAGAAGGCACCTTAAGAGTCCTTTAGTCTGCCATCAGCTGTCTTCTAAACCTTGTGCCCTTCACCTTCCCAGCAGAAGGTCCCTGAGTCCATCCACTGCCCCAATTGCCTGGAAATCAGGAGATGTGTTGCTGGTTCCCCTGACCTCTGCAGCCCATCTCACTGACTCCTGACCCAGCACCCCTGACCTCTCAGGGGTCACATGTTAATTTGTGACAGCTTCATGAGCCTGCCCCAAGGTCATGTGCAGCTTTTTTGATCCTCTAAAGATTCAAGAGACTTGAGGAAACACCCATCTGAACGGCTGAGCCTGAAGAGACCAGCATTTGCACAGCTGGTGGAGGAGGTGTTTTCCTCCTTGGTGGGGATGCGTGAGGCTCCCCAGAATCCCTCAAATGACACACAGTCACAGCCACTCACTGTGACCCTGGAGGGCTCACTGAGCCACACGGCCTTCCACTGTCAGGGAGGCTCCACTTAGATTAGAAGAGGGTCCCAGATGGAGTGAGAATCCAGGTCCTAGGCTGGGTGTGGAGGACATATTCCCCCAGGGCCATCTAGCCCAGTGTGAGGGGAATCCCATCAGGAAGGGAAGAAATGTCCCCCCTCCCACTCTGGGGACCTCTGCTAGGGTCACAGCCCCTTCAGTTCTGTGTCCTCGGGGCCCACTCGCCTCACTCTAGTCCTGGTCCTGCTGCCCAAGCCTGCCTACTAGTCCTCCAGCCTGGACCCTCTACTCCACCCTGACCCCTGGGTCTGACCCTGGTCCAGGCCTCCCTGGGCCTTTGGATGAGAAGATTTCACTTGGTTCCCCACCTCTGACCCTGCAGTTCACTCTGAGGCCATCAGCATGGTCCATCAAACTGAATTGCTATTCCCATTGGACACAGGAAAGTCTGAGACTCTAACATATAAGCACAGAGCCCCAGAGTTGGGCAGGGCTAGATCCAGGGTCCCACCAGCTCCTCCAGTTCCTCTCTAGCCTCTCTGCTGTATGAGCTAGCAGGATCCTGCTGTTTTGTTTGGTACAATCTTTTGGTACAGTTCCTAAGATGGGGAATATAAAGGCTCTAGGCAGGAGCCTGAGTAATACAAATGATGGCGTCAGGATTTTCAGACTTGCCCCAAAGGAAATTCTGCTTGATTCTCATCACCAGAAAGAAGACTCTTGGCCCCTGTCTCTTCCCAGCAAGTTTTTAAAATGTTAATATTGACTGAACACCTACTCTGTGTCAGTCATTATGGGAAGCTCTTTGCAAGCATAATCTCAGTGTCCTCACTGGACAGATGAAGAAACTAAAGGAGAGCGTAGTTCAGTAACATGTCCAAGGTCACATAACCTGCTCCTTTCTTGCAGGTTTCATCTTTTGTCAATTCAGGGTTGTTCACCGCCAGCAGATGACATGGAGGAAACATTCCTCACGAGATGTTGAGAAGGAACATCCTCAGTCCCCTCCATAGGGTCCTGCTTGGAGGAGGTGTGCCTGCCAGGAGGAGACTAGCCTGGTGCTGGGGGTGTGGGTGACCTTCCTGATACACCTGTGCAGGTTACCTGGACAAACCAGCCCTCGCCTGAATTTTCCTCAGGAATTCAGTCAGCAGGAGAAGCAGTTCCTCTCTGCTGAGTATGTCCCAGAGACACTCAGCGACATCCTCAAAAAAGATCTCAATATCTAGATGAAAGGAAAGGGAATAAGGTTAGAACTTGTGAGGTGAAAAAGGGAAAGCGTTTGTCGCTCAATGCTCATTGACTTTTTGCGACCCCATGGACTATTGCCCGCCAGGCTCCTCTGTCCATGGAATTCTTCAGGCAAAAGTACTGGAGTGGGTAGCCATTCCCTCCTCCAGGGGATCTTTCTGACCCAGGGATCAAATCCAGGTCTGTGTTGCAGCAGATTCTTTAGTGTCTGAGTCACCAGGAAAGCCCAGAAAAATGTGGTGGATAATAAATGGTATTCAGTAGCTTTTTTTTTTTTTAAACCCTGTGGAATCTGGAGGAGGGCTTGCAGATTTTGGTTTTCCAGCCTAGAACAGGTATCTAGATCACTATGGTGACAGGATAGAAGTTGGTGAGAGCTATTTGAGTTTTTGAATTTGGTGGACCCGAAGTGCTGAAACTCCAGTTGGATGTTGCTGTACCAATTCTGAAAGACCACCAGGTCCTAACAAAGTCCAAGCATGTGGTGTAAACCCAGTGGACACATATATCCGCTCTGGCACTCACAGTATAATACCATTTCTACCTTATACTCCTAGCTGAGATGTGACTGGGATAGTAGAAGCTGTTGGAGAGAATGTATCTGCTTACAAGAAAGGTGACATTCACTACCAGGATGATCTCTGGGGGCTACACCGAGTTTGCTCTGGCAGCCCATCACACTGTTCACATGTTTCCCCAAAAAACTGGACTTTAAACAAGGAGCTGCCATCAGCATCTCATGTTTGCTTATCAAGACTGCTCCACAGTGTCCGTGAAAACTGGAGGAAGTGTTCTGGGTCTAGTGGAGGAGCTGGAAGAGCAGCAGGCCAAATGGTTAGAGCTTATGGCTTAAAGATTTGGGCACAGCTACTACTAAGAAAGGACAAAAAATTGCTTTCCAAAATGGAGCCCATGAAGTGTTTAATCACAAAGAACCCAATTATATTGATTAAATTAAGACATCTTTTGGTGAATAAAAGTTGATGTGATTATTGAAATGTTTGCTAATGTCAATCTTAGTGATGATTTGAGTTTTTTGTCACATGGAGGACAAGTAACAGTTGTTGGCAGCAGAGGTTGTATTGAAATAAACCCACAGGATACATGACAAAGGAATCTAGCACAAAAGGAGTAGCTTTCCGTTCATCCTCCAAGGAGGCATCTCAGCAGTTTGCAGCAGCCCTCCAAGCTGGAATGGAAATTGGTTGGTTGAGACCAGTAATAGGCCCCTGGTATTCACTGGAGAAGGCAGCCCAGTCTCATGAAGATATCATTCATAGCGGTGGGGCTATGGAAAAATGAATCTTCTCTTCAAATGATTAATTCTTGCATTGATTTCCTGTGTAATTAGAGGTTTCTTACTTCAGTTTTGAGTACACTGCATTTGCTCTGCTTAGCACTCATTTGATTCAGTGAGTTTCTTCTATTAAAAAAAAATATTTCTTTTTAGCAATCATAGGCATTGGAGTGTAGTTTATTTTATAGCTGGCAATATTCTTTATGCCTTCTACCTCTCATCAAGGAATCATCATAATGGGAAACAGGATGCTAGTGGTTCTTGGCATTGGAGGACATTACAGAAATTCCTAATCGATGCTTATCATTAATTCCATACCTTTGACTAACACATGCTAATTCAAAAGAGGACTGCTTGATTTCCAAGCCTACTTCGCCTTATAAACTATCTTTAGTCTCTGATTAGCCTACAACTATATTGGAGCTTTTGACGATTCTCTGAACTAAGCAAGACCTCTTTTCCAAACTAATCTCATCTAGATCTACAAAAGGGGCAAGATAAACAATGTCCAGAGAAATCTGTTAGCTTTCCAATATTCCCCAATATTTTATGCTATTCACTAGGTTCAGGATTGACTACCAGTGATCCATGTACTCTCTGAGGCCAGCAGCCTTATCTCTGTTATAATATAATACTAGGAGCACAGTTGGGCTTCCCAGGTGGTGCTAGTGGTAAAGAACCTGCCTGACAATGCAGAAGATGTAGGAAATGCGGGTTTGATGCCTGGGTCGGGAAGATCCCACGGAGAAGGGAATGGCAACCCACTCCAGTATTCTTGCCTGGAGAATCCCATGGACAGAGGAGCCTGCTGGGTTGTAGTCCACGGGGTCACAGAGAGTGAGACGTGACTGAGAGGACTTAGCACTTCAGGTGCATGGTTTCCAAATATATGTGTATTGATTGGTTCAACGTCCAAGTAAATTTAAAATGATCTCTTTGTGTGACAGGGATCATATGTTTTTCTTTAAATTAATAAACAAATCTGATGCCTTAAGGATGATCTGCTTTTGTTATCATAACATGGTATGTGCAATAAATTCTACAGCCCATTAAAAAAATGGTATTTAGTATAAATTAGTTAAAATTCATTTTCTTGAGCAGCAATCACCTGGGCACTCTTGGTAGAGTCACCTGGGATTATGGATAGAACTGTTTCCCCCCCACCCCACAATTCATATGTTGAAGATTTAACCCCCTGGTGACTTTATTTGAAGACGGGACCTTTAAGAAGGTAATTAAGGTAAAATGAGGTCATAAGTGTGGGGCCCTAATCTAATAAGTTAATGTCTTTATTAGAGAAGAAGACACCAGATTCTGTCTCTATTCCTTCCCTCTCCCCCAGAGGAAAGGCCATGTGAGGACAGAGAGAGAAGGCAGTTAGAATTTACAAAAAAGGTAGAGGTCTCATCAGAAACCACCAATACCTTGATCTTGGACTTCCAAAGCTCCAGAAACAATTATCCAATCCTGGGATTTAGGTGTCTTAAGGAATCTACAATTTTAAACCTTCAGAAAGAGAAGGAGGGCTTCCCAGGAGATTCAGTGGTAAAAATTCGCCTGCCAGTGCAGGAGATGCAAGAGTCATGCGTTTGATCCTTGGGTCGGAAACATCCTCTGGAGTAGGAGATGGCAACCCACTCCAGCATTCTTGCTTGGAAAACCCCAAGAACAGAGGAGCCTGGCAGACAACAGTCCATGAAGCCATAAAGATTCGGACACAACTGAACAACTGAGCGCGCACGCGCGCGCACACACACACACACACACACACACAAAGAGAAGGAATACAAGGGATGTGTTTTGTTAGTTACTACTTGTGGCAGAGACTGGCAGCACCCTATAAATGACTGCTTTCATGGTTTGGCAGTGAAACAAAAGAATAGTCACATTATATGTGATAAAGAATGTAATGACAATAAATAGCCTCAGATCAGTACAGAGCAAGATCACTGCTCAAATGAGTTACCAAAATCCCCGTGTGATTTCAGGGATCTAGAGGTTATGGAATTGCTCAGTGTTAGTTACTCAGTCCTGTCCAACTCTTTGTGACCCCATGGACAGTAGCCCGCAAGTCTCCTCTATGCATGAAATTCCCCTGGCAAGAATACTGGAGTGGGTTGCAACTTCTTTCTTCAGGGGATCTTCCCGACCCAGGAATCAAACCTGGGTCTCCTGCATTGCAGGCAGATTCTTTTACCGTCTGAACCACCAGGGAAGCCCAGAAGTTATGGAATTGTAGGTAAGACACAGGCAACTGGTAAATATATATATATAATATATGGAGGGCGGGGCTGGGTCACGATGTAAGATGTGTTTCCTGGTACATGCACACACAGATGCATTATTCTTATTTCACAGATGAGGAAAGTGAGACTCAGCCAGGATAAGGGACAGCCCAAGGCCAGTGAGCAGAAAGCTCAGAGGTGGAATCCAAGGTCAAGTGTCAGATACTTCTTGGACATGACTTGAATCCTCCTTATTCTAAATTCCTGTGATTTCTTCATTCTACTATGCAGTACACCTAGAGGGATTTTTGCAAGTGAATTTTGGTGGTGAGCACGCTGCAGGATATACCGAAGTAGAAATATAATGTTGTACACATGAAACTTATAGAACATTATAAACCGATGCTACCTAATTTTAAAAAAGGGTTTTGGGGCACCTGACATTGAATAAGACTACCATGTCAGAGGCCTTATCTTGCTGATCAGAGACACTCAGGATGGGCAGTGAAGGGGTGGAGCCAGACGTGATCCTGTGTAAAACCCCATCATCCCTCCCCTCCAGGTGGGAGGTGGCAAAGATCAGACTGGGCTTCAGTTCAGGGTCCGCTGACCCTCGCAGAGCAGCTGGGTGGGTGGCAGGGCAAGAGTTGGAGGAAAGGCCTCTGTGTTGACGCCCCAGGATCTGAGAGCGGGAGGAGGCTGGGCCAAAGCAGAGGGCAGGAGGAGCTCCAGGGACCCTGGGGGACCTCCCCTTGCTGCCCTGCCTGGCACTGGGGACTCCCTCTGCTGTCCCCCTCCCCATGGGCTGTCCTGGCCTCACTTCTGAGTCACTTGCTAGAGGGCAGTGGGGGAGGAAGTGAGCACCTAGCTAGTGGCTCCCTAAGGAGAGGGCTGGGAAAGAGGCTCTGTGGACACACCCCCACTGGGGGAACTCCAAGTGGCCCCTCTGGGGGGCTCCAGGATGCTTATTCCTCCACTTCTTGTTTCTTGATTCCTGTGTATGTTAACTCTGCCTGGAGGAACCACCCTCAGTTCTGGGTCACATGCAGAACTGGACAGAAAAAAGGCAGCTGACTACCTGAGCAGTTTCCAAGGTTTTCTGAGCTCATGGTGGCAGCAGCGGGGTCTCAGAGATCTCCCTTCAGATCTTTGTCTGCGTCAGGTTAGTAGGAGGTGTGACCTCACCGTTGGGGAACATAAAACAGATTGTGGGCTCGATCACAAGTGAGCAGTGCCTGCAGGGAACAGGGAGTGGTGAGGTCTCTGGTGAGTTCCCCTGGGACGGCCACCAGTGCCACCGGGAATTTACCCACTGTGGTTCTCTGTACCCTGGGCTCTGCAGGTCACTAGTTAAGGAAAGTTACTCATCTCCCCCCAAGTCAGAGTCCTGCTCTCCTGTTAGGGCACAAGGAGAAATTCATCAGACAGACGACACCCATCTGCAAAGTTATAGGAACAATAAAACCAGAGACAAGAACAGACAGGAGGGAACAATCTGGAAATTAGGTGAAGCTGGGAACATTTGTGTTTACTAATTGGTAATAACTAATGTTGATCCATTGTCTATGATGTGCAGGCTCCTGAAGCTCACTTGAACTTACATCAGCCTAAGTTTTCAAGCTGATTCCAGAACCTGGGTTTGAACTCAGTGTTCTGATCCAAATCCCAGGTTTGTGATGACCATGCTCTACTCCCTTTAATATACAAAAATATTTATTTGTAGATATATGTGTATCAGTTAAACGAGTGCTTTCATCCCAAAATAATGTCTTGCTCCCCGTGCTCAATTCTTTGCCTTGATAAAGTTCCTGGTGACACAGCTCCCACAGCCCACGCCCTCCTTGCTTCTGCAAGAGCCTGTATCCCACAAAGGCCTGGAGTCCCATCGTCCCCACCCCAATTCTTATATCCCTGCCCTGGGCAGCTGAGGACCCCGATGGTGCCCCATCCGCTCTGCTGTCCTCCCCTGACTACTGGACTTTAGGTGGTTTCTAATTCCTCATGCAAATAATAGTGTAAAGAGCATTCTCCTTGTATAAAACTACATTTGAGACTGTTTCCTTAAGCTATATCTAGGAGTAGGATATAGCTAGATGGCTATCTAGGATATAGGATAGAGGATCTAGGATATAGCTATCGAGGCTAGATGACAAGGCATTAGCACCGAAAAAATATTCATACCTAGAGACACTTGTTATGCAAAGAAATTGTAGCAATTTATGTTTACACTCATGATACATGAGGGTGTCCATCCTTTCAGACTTTCCCATTCTCAGTGGTCTTCAAAAAAAAAAGAGCAGTTCAGATTTTTATATATAAAAATTCTATTTTGGTTCTGCTTGTGATTATCTTGCCATGGGAGATGAGGAAGGAAAGCAAATGTTGATGACATTTAACTACTGTTTCAAGAAAGCAAAAGAGCCTTTGTCAACTGCTCCTACTGAGACCTGACTGAAATGATAGTAGAGGTACTTAGAGTTACAATACCAGCTATGGTGAGGAGTGACCTATGTTTGTGGTCTTTGCTCTACAATGGTATTTGCTCTGCAACTTAACAAAAGATAACTTGTATTTTATTCCATTAGCCTTTGAGGTGTGTAGCATTGTATCCTCATTTACAAATAAGGACGCTGAAGTACAGATGTTACATGACTCTCCCAAGGTCAGGAGTCTTGCCCCTGGAACTGAACTCCACCCAACAGTCTGGGCTCAAGAACCCATAGACTGCCTCTCTTCCCTCTGCTGCTAATAAAAACAAGCACGGGGGCAACAGGAGACCAAAGTCTTCAACAAACGTCTGAAGACTCACTGGATGGAGAAGTGATAGCTGAATGAAGAGGCGCGCAGTAGAGGGAGAAACAGGGAGAAAGAGCTGACAGCAGAGAAGAACAGTCTGCTGGGCAGAGTCCCAAGAGGGATCAAGATGAGAGGGAGGCTGAGGGGAGAGCAGGGGACAAGTTTACCAACACCACGGCCCATCCCATATTCACAGCAGCCTTCACTCTTCACCAGACTTTTCAGAAAGCTACCTGAGGATGAGTTGCAGGAAAGAAAAATAGTAGTGTGTTTGTATAGTTATGGAGGAAGGTAAAGGATACCCACTAGAGAGATAGACATGGGACCCAGGATCAGGAACATCAACCCAGAGGGAAGGGAATCCAAGGATCCCAGCTGGGCATGCAGCAGACCTAGAGCGAAACCAGTCCAGAATAGGATAAAAGTCCAGAGTCTGTGGGGACAGGGGACTCAGTATCATATGAGGCACAGTTGGAAAGAAATGGAGGAAATGTTGGAGATAAACAGTGCAAGGGGAGAAAATGAGGTCAATTAGAAACATCAGGAAAAACTAAAGCTCTGCTAAAAGCATGTGAAGCTACAAGGTACAAGTTAGCCCTAAAAACATACTAAAATAACGCAAAAATGTAAACTTATATGTTTGATTTCTTTAAAAATATAAGGTAAATCTATCTACGTTCAAGTCCTGGTTTTCCCATTTTGATTATTTTGGAGACTGTTTAGATGTGAAGTGTTGTTGGTATATATCAGTTCAGTTCAGTCGCTCAATTGTATCCGAATCTTTGCGACCCCATGAACCAAAGCACGCCAGGCCTCCCTGTCCATCACCAACTCCCAGAGTTTACCCAAACTCATGTCCATTGAGTCAGTGATGCCATCCAACCATCTCATCCTCTGTTGTCCTCTTCTCCTCCTGCCCTCAATCTTTCACAGCATCAGGGTCTTTTCAAATGAGTCAGCTCTTCGCATCAGGTGGCCAAAGTACTGGAGTTTCAGCTTCAACATCAGTCCTTCCAATGACCACTCAGGACTGATGGTTGGATCTCCTTGCAGTCCAAGGGACTCTCAAGAGTCTTCTCCAACACGACAGTTCAAAAGCATCAATTCTTCGGAGCTCAGCTTTCTTTATAGTCCAACTCTCACATCCATATGTGACCACTGGAAAAACCATAGCCTTGACTAGACGGACCTTTGTAGACAAAGTAATGTCTCTGGTTTTTAATATGCTATCTAGGTTGGTCATAACTTTCCTTCCAAGGAGTAAGCGTCTTTTAATTTTATGGCTGCAATCACCATCTGCAGTGATCTTGGAGCCCCCCAAAATAAAGTCAGCCACTGTTTTCCCATCTATTTATTTACCATGAAGTGACGGGACCAGATGCCATGATCTTAATTTTTTGAATATTGAATTTTAAGCCAACTTTCTCACTCTCCTCTTTCACTTTCATCAAGAGGTTTTTTAAAGTAGTTTTTCACTTCCTGCCATAAGGGTGGTGTCATCTGCATATCTGAGGTTATTAATATTTCTCCCAGCAGTCTTGGTTCCAGCTTGTGCTTCTTCCATCCCAGCGTTTCTCATGCTGTACTCTGTATATAAGTTAAAAAGCAGGGTGACAATATACAGCCTTGACATATATATATCATATATATCCTATGATATAATTCACTGGTGTGTAAGACAGTGGTTCAAAAACAAAGTTTTATTTAATTATAATCATTATTAAATGATTTTTATCTTTTTAAGTAAAGCAGAGTATTTAACTATGAGAAGTAAATGTACTTGTTCAGTCAGTTCAATTCAGTTGCTCAGTCGTGTCCAGTTCTTTGCGACCCCATGGACTGTAGCACACCAGGCTTCCTCAGCCATCACCAACTCTCGGAGTTTACTCAAACTCCTGTTATTGAGTCGGTGATGCCATATAAGCATCTCATCTTCTGTTGTCCCCTTCTCCTTCCGCCTTCAATCTTTCCCAGCATCAGGGTGTTTTCCAGTGAGTCAGTTCTTCGCATGAGGTGGCCAAATTATTGGAGTTTCAGCTTCAGCACCAGTCCTTCCAATGAATATTGAGGACTGATTTCCTTTAGGATGGCCTGTATCGATCTCCTTGCAGTCCAAGGGACTCTCAGGAGTGGTCTCCAACGTCACAGTTCAACAGCATCAATTCTTTGGTGCTCAGCTTTCTTTATAGTCCAGCTCTCACATCCGTGGAAAAACCATAGCTTTGACTAGACGGACCTTTGTTGGCAAAGTAATGTCCGTGCTTTTTAATATGCTGTCTAGGTTGGTCATAACTTTTCTTCCAAGGAGCACGCTTCTTTTTTTTATGGCTGCCGTCACTATCTGCAGTGATTTTAGAGCCCAACAAAATATAGTCTGTCACTATTTCCATTGTTTTCCCATCTATTTGCCATGAAGTGCTGGGACCAGATGCCATGATCTTAGTTTTCTGAATGTTGAGTTTTAAGCCAACTTGTTCACTCTCCTCTTTCACTTTGGTTAAGAGGCTCTGAGTTCTTCTTTGTTTTCTGCCATAAGGGTGATTTCATCTGCATATCGGAGGTTATTGATATTTCTCCCAGCAATCCTGATTTCAACTTGTGCTTCATCTAGATCAGCATTTCTCATGATGTACTCTGCATATAAGTTAAAGAAGCAGAGTGACAATATACAGCCTTTGTATATTTGTGTATCCAAAAATATTCCTTTCTGGATTTGGAACCAGTCTGTTGTTTCATGTCCAGTTCTAACTGCTGCTTCCTGACCTGCGTACAGATTTCTCAGGAGGCAGGCCAGGTGGTCTGTTATTCCCATTTCTTGAAGAATTTTCCACAGTTTGTTGTGATCCACAGTCAAAGTCTTTGGCTTAGTCAATAAAGCAGAAAGAGATGTTTTCTGGAACTCTTCTTGCTTTTTCAATGATCCAACAGATGTTGGCAATTTGATCTCTGGTTCCTCTCCCTTTTCTAAATCCAGCTTGAACATCTGGAAGTTCATGGTTCACGTACTGTTGAAGCCTGGCTTGGAGAATTTTGAGTGTTACTTTGCTAGCGTGAGAGATGACTGCAATTGTGCTGTAGTTTGAACATTCTTTGGTATTGCCTTTCTTCGGGATGCGAATGAAAAATGACCTTTTTCAGTCCTGTATGAAAAGGCAAAATATAGGACACTGAAAGACAAACTCCCCAGGTCAATAGGTGTCCAATATGGTACTGGAGATCAGTGGAGAAATAACGCAAGAAAGAATAAAGAGATGGAACCAAAGCAACAACACCACCCAGTTGTGGGTGTGACTGGTGGTGGAAATAAAGTCTGATGCTGTAAAGAGCAATATTGCATAGGAACCTGGAATGTTAGGTTTATGAATCACGGCAAATTGGAAGTGGTCAAATAGGAGATGGCAAGAGTGAACATCGACATTCTAGGAATCAGTGAACTAAAATGGACTGGAATGGGTGAATTTAACTCAGATGACCATTATATCTACTACTGTGGTCAAGAATCCTTTTGAAGAATTGGAGTAGCCATCATAGTCAACAGGAGTCTGAAAGGCAGTAATTGGATGCAATCTCAAAAACAGCAGAATGATCTCTGTTTGTTTCCAAGACAAACCATTCAATATCACAGTAATCCAAGTCTATGCCCCTACAAGTAATGCTGAAGAAGTTGAAGGTGAACGGTTCTATGAAGACCTACAAGACCTTCCAGAACTAACACCCAAAAAAGATGTCCTTTTCATTATCGGGGACTCGAATGCAAAAGTAGAAAGTCAAGAAATACCTGGAGTAACAGGCAAATTTGGCCTTGGAGTACAGAATGAAGCAAGGCAAAGGCTAACAGAGTTTTGCCAAGAGAATGCACTGGTTTTAGCAAACACCCTCTTCCAAAAACACAAGAGAAGACTGTACACATGGACATCACCAGATGGTCAATACCGAAATCAGATTGATTATATTCTTTGCAGCCAGAGGAGAAGTTCTATACAGTCAGCAAAAAACAAGCCCAGGAGCGGACTGTGGCTCAGATCATGAACTCCTTATTGCCAAATGCAGACTTAAATTGAAGAAAGTAGGGAAAACCACTAGGCCATTCAGGTATGACCTAAATAAAATCTCTAACAATTATACAGTGGAAGTGACAAAGAGATTCAAGGGATTAGATCTGATAGTGCCTGAAGAACTATGGAAGGATGTTCATGACATTGTACAGGAGGCAGGGATCAAGACCATCCCCAAGGAAAAGAAATGCAAAAAGGCAAAAATGTCTGTCTGAGGAGGCCTTACAAATAGCTGTGAAAAGAAGAGAAGTTAAAGGCAAAGGAGAAAAGGAAAGATATACCCATTTGAATGCAGAGTTCTAAAGAATAGCCAGGAGAGATAAGAAAGCCTTCCTCAGCGATGAATGTACTTGTTAATCAATACAGAAATTAAAATACACTTCTAGAATTTGGGATCTGAAGCACTAAAGGGAGGAGGAGAATTAATATCTCAGTTTACAAAGCTGAGAATCAAGAAATAGTGGATCCAGTTGAAAGCATAAGAAATGAAAATGTAAATAAGGTGCTTACAAGTACAAAGCTTCCTAATAAAGGATATCAAATTAGTGCAATAATGATATAAACAGAATATTGGGAAAGGTATAAAAAAATAAAAAATAAATAAAATCCTTATTTTTCCCAATTAGAAGTAAATAAATAATATCAAATTTAAGTTAAGAAAAAGCAAAATTCAATACTAAATATTGATTAGCTATTGTGGTTGATGACTTCCTACTTTGCACCAGGCACCTTCCCAATTGTTTGGTATGAGTTCACTTTGTTTTAGTTCTCACAATGATCCTATAAGAAAGGAAACTGAAGCTCAGAGAGGTTGACTAATTTACTCAAAGCACACGGCTAGTGCTAGAGTCAGAATCCACGTCCAGATTCCTGTCTCCTGAGCACACATTCTCACACTATTCCACCTCCCAATGTAGTAATATCATTTAAAGACATTGATTAATGATCTAAAGAAGAAGCTTTTCCTTGGGAAGGAATGAGCAGAACCCTCTGTACAAATTGATCTGTTTCAACCATATGCACTTGGGACTGGATTGTTTTAACTCTAGGAGAACAGGAGTTACTTTATAGTAGTTAGTAACCCACAAGAATGGGGTGGTTGCTAGTGCCACCACCTTAAAGAAGATGGAAGCGGCTGAATTAAATGCCAACAAGAAATTGTGACTCCTGCTGTGACAACTGTCAGTGTAGGGGACATGCTCATGTTGATGAAACCTAGTTCTCTAGAAAAGTAGGCATGAAAACAGAGTTAAACCAGAATTATGAGAATGAACAGTGACCTTCAACAGATATTGTCCAGCAGCATCTTGCCCACCCACACGTGCACCCATGGGCTTCCGTCTCCTAAAAGGAAGGAAGACCCCTTGCAGGGGAGGTGAATCACAGAGACTGGCATCTCTGCTCCTGCAAAGACAAGGATGCTCTTGAAGATGATCAGAGAAGTGGTCATAAGGGGGCACCCACATATAATAATAATAATAAAAAAAGATAATGATTGCTATGAATATGTTTCCTTGAGGCAGGCTGAGTCTGTGAAAGGACGTGAGTTCATGATAATATTCAAATGAGAGGACTTTAGAAAAGTGTGGCCAAAAAGAGAGACATAAAGTTTAAAAAGAATGCTAGTGATTATGCAGGAGACACAAGACGAAAGAGATATGGGATCCATCTCTGGGCAGGGAGGATCCCCTGGAGAAAGAAATGGTTGCCCACTCCAGGACTCTTGCTGGGAAACCCATGGACAGAGGAGCTGGGAGGGCTGCATCCATGAGGCTGCGAAGCGCTGGACACACCTGAGCTGGTGCCTTTCTTTTGTCTCTATGGTGCAAGGAAGAGTGAATGTGATGGGAATATTCTGTGTTAATTGAATTTAATAATAAAAGGAGTCTTGACGTCTATGGGTATATTCCTTTCTGTTTATTTACATGAATGTTTACAAAGTATTGAGAAAGAAAGAACTCCTGATATCCAGGGGCTGCCCTGGTGTCACAACAGGGCGATGCTCTTCTCCTGTTGGATGTAAAGGCTCTCACAGAACTCCAGCCTCACACAGGGTCACCCTGAGAGCAGGAGTGAGGAAACAGCAAACACCCATCACTGTGCCCTCACCTACACCTCGCCCCCTCCCTTGGCTGGAAAGCATGACTGCTCCTTCTTTACCCATTACAGCTTTATCCTCGCTCTGGTCTCCCCTCTCCACTGACTGAGACCCCACTGGTAGTGCTGCCCCCCCATTCTCTGCAGCACCCAATCTAGAGCAACCCTGTTTCCTTAGAGCTCCCCCCAAATCCCCTTACTGAAGCTCCACTCCTAGAATCCTTCTTTCTACCCCTTCCTCTGCGATGCCCACAGCTCTCCCTCAGGAAGAGTATCCATCAGCTTGTCTTAGGGAGGGTGCCTGGTGGGGAAGGCTGGCAGAATTGTCATGTGGATGGGAGAGAATTCACAAAGGCCTGCCCTCCTCCAAGTAAATGGGAGAGGAGAGCTGGCTGGCCACCTGCCTCTTTCTCTGCCCCGAAGCTGCAGGACCCCAGGAGCCAGGTCAGCCTATTGAAATCATGAGACATGAGAACAGAGTCAAGTCAGAAAGATAGAGGCAGGCTCGGGCAGAAAGGCTGGCTCCTGGATGACGACAAAACAATTGTAAATGCATTGAACACTGGACTCATCCTTCCATCCTTCCCTCCCATTCTTGGCCTGGTCCTGACCCTTGTCTATGGCCTCACATGGGTGTGGATGTGGGCAGTGCTTCCTCTGCTGGATTCCTATCCAGGGCTTCCTCCTCTGTTAGCCTCTGATTGGTCCCTTTCTGGAAAGGCTGTTGGTGGGAGAGGGGAGGACCCTGGAGAAGCCTGTCTCTGCCCAGCTGCACGGCCAGTCATGCATCCCTCCCTTCCTCATGGGCAGACAGATTCTCCCCAACCATCTCCCTCATGTGCCTGCAGCCATGCTCCCTGGGAAGGGAAAGGGGCATTAAGAAAGTCCCCAGCCCAGCACCCAGACCCTCCCGACTGCCCCAGCTCCTGTCTTCCTCACACTCTCTGTCTCCACAGGGCCTGCTGCAGGACTCTGACACCTCACTTGGCACAGGCTGCCCCTCCCTATGAAATGTGTTTCCCCACTGGCCTCACTATGTGACAGGTTTCTTGTCCCTGGAGGCCCAGCTCCAAGCCTCCCTCTGCCAGCTTCCTCCAGTTCCTCTCCAGCTCCTCTTGAAGGTCACACTTTCCTGGTCACGTTCTCTTATCGCTCAATTCCTCCAGGTCTGAGAACCCTACCCACATCATCAGGGGCCCTGTCTGTTCTCTGCTGCTCCTCCTGTCCAGGGTCTCTGGGCACCCTCCACCCTTCTGGGCATAGTCTGGCCAAAATATGAGGGGTGGGACCCCTTCTGGGGATATGAAACAACCAGCTTCTCGATGACACAGCACAACCCCAGTTCCCCCTGTGAAAGTTAGAAAGGGGAGGGAGAGTAGAAGGGGGAGAAAGAGGAAGAGAAAAAGGTGGAAAAGAAACTAAAGGTTGTAATCAGTCAATCATTCAAAAGGATCCAATGTAAGCCAGAGAGAAAAAACTGAAGGGACTGAAGGAAGCATTAACAGTAACATTGATTTGAGGAAACCTTTCTAAATACACACTTTCCACAAGATATAAAGGAAATTCTGACCCGCTGGACTCTTGGAAATTAAAATTGCCAAGGATCCCATAAACCAGGTCAGAAAAAACATCTGCACCCACAGGGAAAATGGAAATCAGCTTTTAAAACCTTAGTAAGAGAATAGAACAACCCATTCCCCAGGAGGTTGCCTGCCCAGGGTCACACAGCTCTCTGTGGGCAGAGAGGAGGCCAAGACCAGGCCTTTGGACATGGGTATGAGGGAGGGGTGGGAATGTGGTTTTAATAACCCAAAGTTTCCAGGGTTGGCTCTGCCAGTAAAAAACATAGATCTAAGCTCTTGTCCCTCCTGTTATACTGATGTCTGTAGCGTTTGGCTTTTTATCTTAATATTGCACCAGAGGGATTATATGTGGACCTTGTGTAGTGAGCCCTTCTCACTTCTTCTAGCAGGGCCATCTTCCCC
The DNA here is from genome assembly GCF_910594005.1 of Cervus elaphus. NCBI lineage: Eukaryota > Metazoa > Chordata > Mammalia > Artiodactyla > Cervidae > Cervus > Cervus elaphus. Next base: position 44,168,027 of record NC_057836.1, read on the forward strand.
ACAGGACCTCCCATCACCCACATCCTGAGCAGAGGGCCCAGGGAACACAGGAAGCCAATGCTCTTTGACACCCTGCTTGGTGTCCTGTCCATCTCCAGGCCGCAGTCTCCCCCAGGGCCTGGCACTGAGCCTGGCACTCAGAGGCAGGGTTTTTCAACAAACCCTGATTCCTTGTAACTGAAAAAACTCCCCTTTCCCCCATCAGCCCCAGCCTAGCTCCCTGGGGGCAGCTTCAAGGAGGCCAGGCCATAGGAGGGGAGGCTCTGACTCCCCTGTCCTCCTCCACCCGCTCTGCTTCCTCCAGTTTCCCAAAGTACTGAGCACCCCCAACACCCCACTTCCTCCTGGGCTCACTGCTCATGTCTCAGGGGTCCACGTGCTGAGCTGAGCCCACCGGGATGGGTGCTGCCCTCCCTCTGCTCTGTTCAGGGGCCCTCGGCTGGGAGGAAGCCCTCAGACACACCTGTCCCCACATCCAGGCTCTGCCCCTGCTTCACCTGCTGTCGTGGCCATGGCCTCACCTTTCTGAGCTTCCAGTTCCCTTCTGTCAACTAGTGACATCATCCTTTCTCAGACATTCATCCAGAGAATGGGGAGATGGGCAGGGCCCCTCCCCACTGCTTACCCAGTGATCCTCCTCTCGCTGAGTGTGAACAAGATCCAGGTGTTCTCAGCTGTGCAGATGCAGCCGCCGGCCGTGCATCTCTGCAATGACCACACACACCCTCTGTGCCCAGATATACTCTGGGAAGCAAAACTGAAAGCAAAGCTGTCACTTCTGAGTGGTTCCAGTCAAACAAACAACCTGCCCACCAGCCCCACCCTGGGATTAATTCCGCCTTCAGCTGACCCCCTTAGAGACAGAAGCCCAGTCCTGACATTCCATGTCCTTCTTGACACAGCCCACTCTGTCTCAGGCTTCATGAAGGAAGACCTGCCACCAACACACCGTGAGTCCCTCGGCAAATCCCTCCTCCGCCCACCCTACCCCCAACCCGTTTCCATCTTCTCACCCCTCCAACCCCACACTCATCCTGTAGGGACACCCAGGGCGGCTGGTGGCAGTTGGCAGGGGGGAATGGGTCAAACACAGGGAGCCTTGAAGCGCTCATTCCCTTTACCCCAACAATGTCATCTGCAGGGCCCACTCCCAGAAAAACAGCCTCAAAGATGAGGAAAAACTTCATACACAAATATGTTCACTGCAATGTTATTTAAAATGAAGAAAGTTGCAAGAGCCTAAATTCCAACAATATAGGCAGAGTGAACTTACACATTTGCAAAGTGTTAGTCATTCAGTTGTGTTCAACTCTTTGTGAAGCCATGGACTGTGGCTCTCCACACTCCTCGGTCCATGAAGTTCTCCAGGAAGAATACTGGAGTGGGTTGCCTTTCCCTTCTCCAGGAAGTCATCCCGACCCAGAGATATGAATTTGTGTCTCCTGCATTGCTGGCAGATTCTTTAGGGTCTGGCCACCAGGCAAAGACCTTTTTAAAATATAGGGATGAACTAAAGTATGTACAGAAGAAATGACAAGATTTTTGAGGTTTGCGTCTCAAAACATAGCTGCACTGTCGGGAGATGTCCAATAATCTTACTGGGGGATTTATTTTGCTTCTCTAGGTTTTACCCCATTTCCTGAATCTGAACTGTTAGTTGTAGTGTTTTCATAATGAAATATACAGCGTCTTTAAGTATCAGGTTAAAGAATGGTTGGTCATAACACATCTGCTGTCTTTCAAAAACAATGTCCCTGTTTTAGGAGGGAGGGCTCTGCCCAGACTCAGCTGTCGTCACTGGTGTGAGGTCCAGGACAGCACCCTTTGGAAAAGAACAAGTTAATATGAACTTCCAGGCATTTTTAAGAGATTGGTGCAGGATGTTAAAGATGCCCAGCACCAAGGCATGAGAGAAACATGAAATTGTCACCAGAGGCTCTGCCCGGAGGCACGCAGGTCCTGGGGGGCGGGCACATGTGTGCAGCACACCTCCCTGCCCGTCTCACCCACGTGGGACAGGACAGCAGGTGGGGACAGACAGCTGCAAGGTCTGGGCTCCCAGTGGGGTGGGTACACTGCCCCGGGCCCAGGATGAGCTGTGCTGCAGAAACACCACAGGCTTGCTTCACTTCCTCCGGGAACAGGACACCCTGCCTTCTCCCTACCAATCAGCTCAACATGGATCAGGGAGGAGGCTCAAGGCACCCAGAGGGCCCACCCAGGAGTGCCCTTCCCAGGCAGGGGCCTCAGCCACTCTCCTGGTCTCTGGGCCCGGCTTCCTCCTGTTCTCCATGGGGGTGATACCACCTGCTCTCAGAGGGGCAGTGAGGTCCTGATGAGAACCCAGGTGACAGTGCTGACACAGCGATGGCCAAGCCCAGGCTCCCCAGGCGTGAATTTCCCCACAGAAAAGAGGAACAGGGAGTGGGATCCCAGTGAAGACTGGTATCAGGGGAGCAATTTTCCTGGAGGCCGGGGTCTCTACTGCACCTCCTTGTTGCCTGCACATATATGACATACAGGCAGAATACTGAGAAGGGAGCTCAACAGGGCAGGAGATGCACTAGCATTGAACTAGGGCCCTTCCTCCCTGACATCACAGCAAGATGCAGCAGGTGGCAATGATTCATGTCTGTCTCCAGCTGGGGAAGTGGGCAGTGTACTTACTGTCGTGTGTGGGGTGGTTGGACCCAGAACAGTGCGAGGAGAGTCATATCCATTGGTCTGAGAAGAGGGCATGTGTGCATCCAGGAAGCACTAAATCTGGAGCATCTCTTCCTGAGAATTTCCCCCAGGGTTTGGGTCCCTGTTACACAGTCATCTTCCTCATCCTTCAGCCTGTTACTATTAGTAACAGCCTGGACTATTAGTCCAAGGATACAGTCCCCAGACCCAAGTTATTCTGTCTTCTGGGAACTTGACACTGAGATTCCAGGTGTTTGGACCTAAGGCCCCTGCTCACGGGACCTCAGGGGCCAGACTGTGGGATCCTGGGGGGGACCTGTCCTGCTTCCTGTCCTCCCTGAACTGTGCACGTTGGGGACGTCTTTCTGTTCTCTGACCTGGGCTTCTTCCCTCCCAGTGCACGCTCTTCTGCGCTCACTTAGCCAGACTCAGTCTCTGTGCTCAGAACCACAGGGCTCTCACCTGACATGCATCACCGTGGAGTTGCATAAGCCACACAGTGAGCTCAATGGGGTCCAGCTCTAAGGGCTCAGGGGCGATGGGGGGGACGCTGAGTGGTTCTGTACCCGGTGCCTGAAACCTGCCCAGAGAAGTCTGTGCAGGATGGGAATTCTCCAGGAACTGAGGAAGAACTGATGAAGGAATGAACTCACATTTCCGAAGGTCAGGGAGCGATGGCCATGACTGCTGACGTCTTCAGGAAGGAATGAGAGGACCAGTTGGAGCCTCAGGAAAACCTGGGCTGAGAGGGAGTCAAGGCACTGAGGACAGTCTTCTGAGGGAGGTTTGGACAGAAGTGGGGAGAAGGCTGTGCAGCACGTGGGGAGGGACTTAGGAGACATCCTGGGATCATTTCCAGGTCCCGCGTCTCTGGCTTCCTACCCTGGGCTCCAGGTGTGGGAGACTGTTAGGTGCTCACATGCTCCACATGGAAACACAGAGAGTCAGTGCCTCATGGAGCAGACCCGTGGGGTGAGAGCAACACCCAGATGCTCCCCTCTCCTCCCTGGAGAGGAGGAGCCTGAGGCATCCCATGAAGGCTCCTCAGAAGGTCCAGGCAGGTGCAATCCCAGATGGGTGACCAGGTCAGAACATGGCCTTGGATGGACCTTCCCTCCTTCCTGCCCACTTCCCCCAGCCCCTCAGTCCTGCTCCTGGGGATCGAGTGAGCCTGGCATCCAGCTCTGCCTTTGAGGGACCACAGGCTCCAGCAGGCTAGGCTGCAGGGAGGCTTTGAGTATCTGGGCTCAGAGTCATGGGCCGCCGTGGAGGAAGGGAAGCAGGTAGGTCTAAGATCAAGTCATTCTAGTTCCGTGTGGGAAATAGACAGGTGAGGCAGGGTAGTGCCCCGAGGTAAACACAAAAAGACTGTTCTGGAAGCTCCTGCAGGAGTACTGGTAAAACATGAAGGCAGCCTGGATGAGGGATGTGCTCTCTCTCTCTGCCCCTCTGTTTACAGCTGACTGTCTCTCACACCTGCACACAAGTCCTCTGCTCTCAATCACCCTTGGGTGCCCCGTGTCCATCCTGGTCCCTGGGGCTGGAGGAGGAGCATCCTCATGCTCAGGTCAGATGACACGGGCTCCCTCAGGTGTCCCACGGGGCCTGCAGGGCTCCAGGGTCTGAGGGAAATGACTGAATGGGAGCCCAGCAGGCAGATAGGAGCCATGGAGGACATGCTCCCTGAGACCCTGGGAGACAGGCTCATGGGGAAGGAGGTCAGGCATCCGGAGCCCAGCTGAGCTCATTAATCAATGCAGGGAAGCCTCAGTGAATCAGCTCATATTTATTGAACTAAAGTCTGTAGAACACAATGTTGAGAGAGGTAGATAGTCCTAGAATACCTTGTTCAGCTTCATCCCCAACTGAGGAGGAAATTGAAGGTCAGAGAGGCCTTGTCTGTTGGCCCCAGGCTGGTTGATCTCCTTGACACACCGCATAGTTCCTTGATCTGTTGGTGCCTTCTGCTTTCATCTTTATTTCTTTTTTTTTTTCCCAAATCAATCTCTGTTCCTACACAACACTGGGAATTCCATGGGAACTTCACTGGTCTCAGTGCACCCTGAACTCAAAGGGCACCTGGATACTTGTCAGATGTTCCATCCACTGTGTTGTCATCACTGCTGCTGCCACCACCATCATCACCACCATTGTCATCAAGAAGTCACTGCCTGAAGTGCGATGTAGACCATTCTTCAAAGAAGATATACAGATGGCTAACCAGCATATGTAAAGAGGCTGAACACTGCTAATTATTCAGTTCAGTTCAGTTCAGTCATTCAGTCCTGTCCGACTTTTCACGACCCCATGGACCACAGCACACCAGACCTCCCTGTCCATCACCAGCTCCAGGAGTCTACTCAAAGTCATCTCCACTGAGTCAGTGATGCCATCCAACCATCTCATCCTGTGTGTACGCTAATCAAAACTATAATAAGGGATCACCCTCTACCAATCAGATGGGCCATTAAGTAAAAGTCTACAGACAATCAATATTGGAGATGATGTGGAGAAAAGGCAAGCCTCCTACACTGTTGCTGGGAATGTAAATTGGTGTGGTCATTATGGAAAACAGTAAAGAAGTTCCTTAAAAACTAAAAATAGAGGTATCATGTGATCCAGCGATCCCCCTTCAGGGCATATGTTTGGAAAAGAAAAAGTTCCAATTTGAAAAGATACATGCACCCCATGTTCATAGCAACACTGTTTACAATAGCCAAGACATGGAAGCAACCTAAATGTCTGTCAGCAGATGAAGGGATAAAGACAATGTGGTACATACAAATAATGGAATATTACTCAACCATAAAAAAGATGAAATAATGCCTTTTGTAGTAACATGTATGGATCTAGAGGTGATCATACTAAGTGAAGTAAGTCAGGCAGAAAAGGCAGACATATAATATCACTTATATGGAGAATCTAAGAAATAGTCTAGGTGGTTCCCTGGTGGTCTAGTGGTTAGAATTTGGTGATTTTGCTGCTATGGCCACGTTTATCCCACATCAGGGATCTGAGATCCCACAAACTGCTTGGCATGGCCGAAAAAAAAGAGTACAAATGAACTTATGAACAAGCCAAGACAGACTCATAGTCATAGAAAACATAACTTGTTGTTATGAAAGAGAGAGAGGGGTAAACTAGGAGTATGGGATTAACAGATGCACACTACCATACATAAAACATTAAAATAACAAGGACTTTATGTATAGCACAGGGAATAATATTCAGTATCTTATAATAATCTGTAATGAAAAAATTTAACAGAATATAGATATATACATAGATTATGTATAACTGAATCACTTTGATGTATACCGGAACTAACAGAATATTGTAAATCAACTCTACTTCAATTAAAAAAACAAGCAGACAAAAGAAGTCACAGCCTAATTGAGATAAAATGCTGGAATCAAAGCTGAGTGGTTGGAGAAGTAGGGCTCGAGACCACCACCAGGAGGAGACTCTTCTTGCTGGGTCGTCAAACCCTAGGAAGGGCAATAGAGCAGCCCCTGCTACTTCTGGAACCCAACAATCTTACCTCTCTGACTATCTCCCATTTTCAACCCTTTTGTATTTCTGGTCTCTTGTTGCTAGTTCCCCTGCCTCTCCTTTTATTCAGCCCCCAGTGACTTCTTTAGTTCAAAGTAAGTGGTTTCTGATGGGAAGGGAGTTGGGGGAGAATGGATACATGTGTGTGTATGGCTGAGTCCCTTCTCTGTCCACCTGAAACTATCACACCACTGTTAATCGACTGTTCCTCAATACAAAACAAAAAGTTCACAGTATGAAAAAAATAAGAGGTTTCTCCCTTGGCCCCCGCCCATTCTCTAGTCCCCCTTCCTCCCTTAATCCAGGCTCCTCCTCTCTCCCCATCTATCACCTACATTCACCCCTCCCTTCCTGTGCTCATCTGCAGAAATGCCAGTTTTCTAACCCTCAGCTCCAATAATTTTGTCTCACTCTCCATTTTTCTCTAACAATATGCCTCTGCACCTTGACCCTGAATGTGCCCCTGGACCCTCAGTGCTCTGGCGGTGGTGGAGTTGGATCCTCTTGCAGATGCTTATTGGTCTGGGTGAGCTCCTCCAACTTCCTCTCCAGCTCCCTGACCCGCTGCCGCAGGTTTGCAGCTGATGCTGTCTTTGCACCATCATGCAGGTGCATTCACTTGTTCACCAGGAAGCCCACATCCATCAGGAGGAAGACACCTGCAGTGGCCGCACCCACGATTCGGGCTCCTTTGATAACTGCCGAAGCCGTGCATTTGAAAGCTGCCTCTACCTGCTGGATGGCTGGGGCTGAGATTCTCCCAGGGCTCACGAGGATGTTTGCATTAGCTGCAGAGTCAGGGTTGGCTTCACCTGTCTCCATGGCATGGATATTTATTTCAAGGTGTTTCTTGGCTTTTGCCAATTGCTCTGTTGTGTCAACAGTTTTGGGGTTGCTCTTGAGTACCTCTAGGAGCACCTTCCATTTCTTGACAACAATTGACATCAATTGACTGGCTTTGTTTTCTGCTGATGACCTACTTACATGTTCCACGATGCTGGTGGACACAGTGGTCACAGCACTTGCTGCTCCCAGCCCTATCCCAGTGACTGAGAGTGCCATACTGGCCCCGGCTGTCACAGGTGCCAGAGCCAGGCCAAGGATGGTCAGGGCGCCAGATAAAGTGCCGGTGCTGTGGGTCACCACATTGGAGATGGTACAGTCCCTGTGGACTTTGTCTACATTGTCTGCAACTCCCAGAGCTTGCTTATGAGCTCCACCAGCTGCTGCGTCACCCAAGGAAACTTCTTCAGAAACCTCTTCCTATCCAGCTGCTCTTTTGGGAGCATTTCCTGGTCCTTCCCAGCCAAGTCTCTTTTCAATTCATTCGGATATTCGTGTAGTGCATTAATGTCTTCCCTGTAACATGAAGGTCAAGGGCTTAGAAAGGCTGTTTGCTTGTCTGTAAAATAGGTTCCAAAATGTCAATTCTGCATACATACAGAGATAGTACTATAAATCGATTAGAAGAGAAATTTACAAAAGTAAAATTTCCTCTTTCAACATTAAACACAGGTTTTATACCTTGTAGATGCTCCATATACTTCTTTAATCCTCTAACAGATAAACAAAAGTCACCTTAGGATACTCATAACTTAAGAGAGATATTTGATGGAATTCCCTGGTGGTCCAGAGGTTCTGATTCTGCACTCCCACTGCCTCGGGCATGACTCAGTCCCTGGTCAGGGAACAAGGACCCCACAAGCCATGTGGCTCAGCCAAAGAAAAAAAAATGTATTTGGTAGAGACGTCTCAGAGGCAGGTCAACACCAGCACTTTGAAAGAGTTGGTGAGTGGGAACTCCACAGAGAAAGAAGAGAAGTGGTGTTAGAGCAGAAAACCTGCATTCAAGGGCCTCAGTGTGTAGTGATAGGGAAGGCAATGGCACCCCACTCCAGTACTCTTGCTGGAAAATCCCATGGACGGAGGAGCCTGGTTGGCTACAGTCCATCGGGTTGCTAAGAGTTGGACACGACTGAGTGGCTTCACTTTCACTTTTCACTTTCATGCATTGGAGAAGAAAATGGCAACCCACTCCAGTGTTCTTGCCTAGAGAATGCCATGGACAGGGGAGCCTGGTGGGCTGCCGCCTATGGGGTCGCATAGAGTTGAACAGGACCGAAGCGACTTAGCAGCAGCAGCTGCAGCAGTGTGTAGTGAGGAGTCAACCTGATCTTTGCCCTTGGTTACTGGGAAGTGGCCCCTAAGCCCCTAGAATATTCTGGCTGATATGAGTTTCCTCATCTGCCTGGGCCTTTTGGCCACTGTTCAGTCTGACAAGGAGACATGTGATGGGGCCTCTGGAGGATCTGGACTCTAGGACATTCGTCTGACCTCTGGGAGGGGCTGGAGACCACAAGTCAGGGTAATTTGTCTTTAATCGGGTGAATGTCCCTGGCAGACAGTGTTCCCTGTGCCCTGCCACTCATTGAGCTCCAGAACAGTAATGCATCCTGGGGACAATCGAAGCTTCGGGTGTGAAATCCGCCCAGACTCTGCCCTGTGGCTGATGGAAACCCACAGGCTTCCTGTAATACACTGGGATCATGATGGCTCTCAGTGAGTCCTGTCTGTTCTATAGGGAATTCTCAAACCTGAGGGTGGTTTTGGGGATCCCCTAAATTTTCCATTGGTTCAGATGAAAGCATAGTCCTGGGCACTGTGCCCTCATCCTTTGCAGACTGGCTGTCTCTATGACTTAGAATTTGTAAAAAAAAAAAACCCAAAACTCCAAAGTCAGAACTTGAAGGCACCTTAACAGTCCTTTAGTCTGCCATCGGCTGTCTTCTAAGGCTTGTGTCCTTGGCCTTCCCAGCAGCAGGTCCTTGAGTCCATCCACTGCCCCAGCTGCCTGGAGATCAGGAGATGTGTTGCTGGTTCCTCTTGGACTCTCCAGCCCACCTCACTGACTCCTGACCCAGAGCCCCTGACCTCTCAGGGGTCACATGTTAGTTTGTGACAGCTTCATGAGCCTGCATCCCAAGATCATGTGCAACTTTGTGGAACCTCTAAAGATTCAGGGACTTGAGGAAACACCCACCTGAACGGCTGAGCCTGAGGAGACCGGCACTTGCACAGCTGGTGGAGGAAGAGTTTCCTCTTGGGTGGGGATGTGTGAGGCTCCTCAGAATCTCTCAAATGACACACAATCGCAGCCACTCTTTGTGACCCTGGAGGGCTCACTGAGCCACATGGACTTCCACTGTCAGGTGGGCTCCACGTAGATTAGAAGAGGGTCACGGATGGAGTGAGAAGCCAGGTCCCAGGCAGAGTGTGCAGTCAGGGTCACCCAGGGCCCTCTAGCCCAGCATGAGGGGATCCCATCAGGGAGGGAAGAAATGACCCCCCTCCCACTCAGGGGACCTTTGCTAGGGTCACAGCCTCTTCAGTTCTGTGTCCTTGGGGCCCACTTTCCTCACTCTAGTCCTGGTCCTGCTGCCCAAGCCTGCCTACTAGTCCTCCAACCTGGACCCTCTACTCCACCGTGACCCCTGGGTCTGACCCTGGTCCAGGCCTCCCTGGGCCTTTGGATGAGATGATTTCACTTGGTTCCCCACCTCTGACCCTGCAGTTCACTCTGAAGCAATCACCATAGGCCATCAGATTGAATTATTATTCCCACTGGACACATGCAAATCTGAAACTCTAGCACATAAGCCCAGAACCCAGGAGCTGGGCAGGTCTAGATCCAGGATCCCATCAGCTCCACCCAGTTCCTCTCCAGCCTCTCTGCTTTGTGGGCCAGCAGGATCCTGCAGGGTTGGTACAGTTCCTAAGGTGGGGACTAGAAAGGCTTTATCTAGGTAGAAGCCCGAGTAATACAAATGATGGCGTCAGGATTTTCTGACTTGCCCCAAAGGAAATTCTTCTTGGTTCTCATCACCAGAAAGAAAACTCTTCCCAACAAGCTTTTTAAATGTTAATATTGATTGAATGCCTACTCTGTATCAGTCATAATGGGAAGATTGTTGCATGTAAGATCTCAGTATCCTCACAATAAAACTGAACAGATGATGAAGCAAAGGCAGAGAACAGCTCAGTAACTAGTCCAAGGTCACATAACCTGCCCCTTCCTTACAGGTTTCATCTTTTCTCAACCTGAGGTTGTTCAATGCCAGCAAATGAATGGAGGAAACATTCCTCATGAGATACTGAGAAGGAACATCCTCGACCCCCACCACAGAGTCCTGCTTGGAGGAGGTGTGCCTGCTAGGAGAAATCTAGTCTGGTGCCGCGGGGTGTGGGTGACCTTCCTGACACACGGATACACCTGTGGAGGTTACCTGGACAAACCAGCCTTCGCCTCAATTTTCCTCAGGAATTCAGTCAGCAGGAGAAGCAGTTCCTCCCTGCTCAGTATGTCCCAGAGACACTTGGCGACATCCTCAAAGAAGATCTCAATATCTAGATGAGAGGAAAGGGAATAAGGTTAGAAGAATTTGTGAAGAGAAAAAGGGAAAGCGTTAGTCGCTCGGTCCTTTTTGACTCTTTGTGACCCTGTGGACTATAGCCCGCTAGGCTCCTCTGGCCATGGGTTCTCCAGGCAAGAACACTGGAGTGAGTAGCCATTCCCTCTTCCAGGGGATATCCCAACCTAAGGATAAAATCCAGCTCTCCCACATTGCTGGCAGATTCTTTACTGTCTGAGTCACTGGGAAAGCGAAGAAGATTTTGTGGTGGATCATAAATGGTATTGGGTAGCTTTTTTTTTTTAAGCCTGTGTAACCTGGGGGAGGGCTCACAGATTTTGACAGTCCACTCTAGAACAGGTATCTAGATCACCATGGCAATAGAAGCTGAAGAGAGCTATTTGAGTTTTTTAATTTGGTGGACCCGAAGTGCTGAAACTCCATTTGGATGTTGCTATACCAATTCTGAAAGACCACTACGTTCTAACAAAGTCCAAGCATGTGGTGTAAACCCAGTGGACGCATATATGCGCTCTGGCCCTCACAATATAAAACCACTTCTACCTTATACTCCTAGCTGAGATGTGGTTGGGATAGTAGAAGCTGCTGGAGAGAATGTATCTGCTTTCAAGAAAGGTGACATTCACTACCAGGATGATCTCTGGGGGCTACGCCGAGTATGCTCTGGGAGCCCATCACACTGTTAATGCGCTTCCCCAAAAAACTGGACTTTAAACAAGGAGCTGCCATCAGCATCCCATGTTTTACTGCTTATCGAGTCTGCTCCACAGTGCCCGTGTGAAAGCTGGAGAAAGTGTTCTGGGGCTAGTGGAGGAGCTGGAAGAGCAGCAGGCCAAATGGTTAGAGCTTATGGCTTAAAGATTCTGGGCACAGCTACTACTGAGGAAGGACAAATGATTGTTTTGCAAAATGGAGCCCATGAAGTGTTTAATCACAAAGAAGTTAATTATATTGATAAAACTAAGAAATCCATTGGTGAAAAAAGAGTTGATGTGATTATTGAAATGTTTACTAATGTAAATCTTAGCAAAGATTTAAATTTTTTGTCACATGGAGGACAAGTAACAGTTGTTGGCAGCAGAGGTTGTATTGAAATAAACCCACAGGATCCATGACAAAGGAATCTAGCATAAAAGAGTAGCTCTCCATTCATCCTCCAAGAAGGAATTTCAGTAGTTTGCAGCAGCCCTCTAGGCCAGAATGAAAATTGGTTGGTTGAGACCAGTAATAGGTCCCCAGTATTCACTGGGGAAGGTGGCCCAGGCTCATGAAGACATCATTCATACCACTGTGGCTATGGCAAAAATCATCCTTCTCTTAAAATCATTAATCCTTCCATTGGTTTCCTGTGTAATTAAGAGGTTTCTTACCTTAATTTTATGTAGACTGCATTTGCTCTGCTTAGCAATCATTTGATTCAGTGAGTTTCTTCTATCTAAAAAAATATTTATCTTAGGACTCACAAGCATTGGAGTGCACTTTATTTTATAGCTGGTAATATTCTTTACGCCTCCTACCTCTCATCAAGGAGTAGTGGGAAATAGGATGTTAGTGGTCACTTGGCATTGGAGGACATTGCAGAAATTCCTAACTAATTCTTATAATTAATTCCATACCTTTGACTAAAACATGCTAATTCAAAAGAGGACTGCTTGCTTCCCAAGCCTAGTTCTCTTTACAAAGGTTCTTTAGTCTCTAATTAGCCCAGAACTATACTGGATTCTGACAATTCTCTGAACTAAGTGAGACCCCTTTTCCAAACTAATCTCATCTAGATCTATAGGTCTCTCAGAATGGCAAGATAAACAATGTCCAGAGAAATCTGTTAGTTTTCCAATATTCCGCAGTATTTTATGTTATTCACTAGGTTAATCATTGACTACCAAGGATCCATGTACTCTTTGAGGACAGCAGCCTTATCTCTGGTATGATATGATACTAGGTGCATAGTTGAGCTTCCCAGGTGGTGCTAGTGGTACAGAATCTGCCTGTCAGTGCAGGAGATGTAGGAGATGTGGGTTTGATCCCTGGGTCAGGAAGATCCCCTGGAGAAGGGAATGGCAACCCACTCCAGTATTCATGCCTGGAGAATCCCATGGACAGAGGAGCCTGGTGGGCTACATACAGTACCCAGGATTGCAAAGAGTCGTACATGATGAAGTGACTTAGCACATCAGGTGCATAGTTTCCAAATGTATATATATTGATTGATTCAACCTGTTTCTGGCTGCATGAAGCCTTTAAATTACAAATGGTTGCTCAAGCTCCTCCAAGTGCCACAGCTTCCTCCAACTATTACTTGGGGCCCCCTGGATCAAAGATCGTCAATATGAGTGTAAGCAGAACATGCTGCCTCAACAATTTAGGGTCTGTGTCCCTGGCCATCTCAAAGCAGTCTGAACAGAATGGCCACCCCCTTTCCCTAGTAGCCATATTCTCCTAAATGAAAAGGGGGGAAATAAAGGATAACAGTCAGGGAGGAAGGACAGGGGTCCCCACGTGGCAGGAGGAAATAAACCGCTAGTGGCAGACGTTTTTTCCCCCTTATCTACATGAGATTAAAAGGTTCCTTGTAATCCTGTGTTGCCATGACGACACCTGGTGCCCCCTGAACTTAACTTTTTCTCAAACCTTGAGCTAACCAACATGTCTTTCTCATGGAAATATTTTTCTTAACCTGTGTAATGAAACTATTCATTTGCTTGGAAATCTGCCTTTCTTCAAGATTCATGTCAATTGTTTTATGGCCAGAGGTGAGTCCCCTTGTGCCATTCTCTCTTACAATGCATGTTCTGGGAGAGGAGCCTGGTGCAACACTCTCTGTCTGAGGCATTTTTTTTATCTGATTAGTAGCTTGCTATCAGGTATATGCTGAAACTCCAATACTTTGGCCACCTCATGCGAAGAGTTGACTCATTGAAAAAGACCCTGCTGCTGGGAGGGATTGGGGGCAGGAGGAGAAGGGGACGACAGAGGATGAGATGGCTAGATGGCGTCACTGACTTGATGGACATGAGTTTGAGTAAACTCCGGGAGTTGGTGATGGACAGGGAGGCCTGGCGTGCTGCGATTCATGGGGTTGCAAAGAGTCGGACATGACTGAGAGACTGAACTGACTGACTAACTGATCAGGTATATAATGCCTTACTAAAAACTAGCAAGGGGACACTCTTTCTGTCCCCTTCTGAAGTCTATCTTAGAAGCTTTCTCTACCCCATTTACAGTTTAATGAAACTCTACTACAAAAAAACTCTGAGTGATCCAGCCTTGTCTCTGCCTCCAGACTGAAGTCTTCTCCTTGGAGGCCAAGGATACTGGATTCGCTCACAGCTCACAGAAGTAAACTTTCAGAATTGTATCTGTGTGTGACGGGGATCATTTATTTTTATTTAAATTAATAAACACAGTTGATGCCTTAAGAATGATCTGCTCTTGTTATCATAAAATGGTAACTGCAATAAATTCTAGAACAATTCTTTTAAAAAAATGCTATTTAGTATACATTGTTAAAATTCATCTTCCTGAGGAGTGATCACCGGGGCACTGTTGGTAGAGTCACCTGGGTCATGGATGGACCTGCTTTTCCCGCCCTCACCCCCCAAGTCATATGTTGAAGCTTTAACCCCCAGTGACTGTATTTGAAGATTGGGCCTTTAAGGAGGCAATTGAGGTAAAATGAAGTCATAAGTGTGAGGCCCGAATCCAATACGATTGTTGTCCTGATTAGAAAAGAAGACACCAGATTCTCACGCAGGAGAGGCGGCTCAGTGGTAAAGAATCCTCCTGTCAATGCAAGAGACCCAGGTTCGATCCCTGGGTCGGGATCTTCCCCTGGAGAGGACTTCCCTGGTGGCTCAGATGGTAAGGAATCTGCCTGCAATGCCAGAGACCTGGGTTCAATCCCTGCATTGGGAAGATCCCCTGGAGAAGGGCATGGCAACCCACTCAGGTATTCATGCCTGGAGAATCCCATGGGCAGAGGAGCCTGGCAGGCTGCAGTCTATGGGGTCGCAACGAGTTGGATACGACTGAGTGACTACGCACGCCGATTCTCTCTCTTCCTCTGCCCTCCTCCAGAGGAAAGGCCATGTGAGGACACAGTTAGAGGGCAGTTAGGATTTGCAAGCCATGTGGAGTGGTCTCATCTGAAACCACCACTACTTTGATGATCTTGGACTTCCAAACCTCCAGAAATCATTATCTAATCCGAGGATTTAGATGTCTTCAGGAATTTACAATTGCAATGTTTAGAAAGAGAATGAGGGCCAGAAAGAGAACGAGGGCTTTCTAGGTGGTACAGTGGTAAGGAATTCACCTGCCAATGCAGGAGACACAGGAGTTGTGGGTTCGATCCCTGGGTTGGGAAGATCCCCTGGAACAGGAGATGGCAACCCACTGCCAGTATTCTTGCCTGGAAAATCCCAAGAACAGAGGAGCCTGGCGGGCTACAGTCCATGAGGTCACACAGAATTGAACAGGTCTGAACAGATGAGAACATGCATACACACAAAGAGAGAGAGCACAGGCCTGTGTGTTTGTGAGTTACTTCTAGCAGAGACTGGCAGCACCCTGCAAATGCATGCTTTCGTGTTTTGGCGGTGAAACAAAAGAATATTCACATTAAATGGGATAAAGAATGTAAGGAAAATAACTAACCTCGGATCAGTACAGGGCAAGATCACTGCTCAAATGAGTTACCAAAATCCCTGTGTGATTTCAGGGATCTAGAGGTCACGGAATTTCAGGTAAGACACAGGTATATATGGGGGGCTGCGACACGATGTAAGATGTGTTTCCTGGTGCATGAACACACAGAGGCATTATTTTTACTTCACAGAAGAAGAAAGTGATGTGAAGTAATTAGCCTCCAACTAATAAAAAAATTAAAAAAAAAAAAAAAAAAAGCAAAAGAAGAAGAAAGTGAGACTCAGACAGGAGAACGGACAGCCCAAGGCCAGTGAGCAGAAAGCTCAGAGGTGGAACCCAAGGTCAAGCATCAGACACTTCTTGGACATGACTCAATCCTCCTTATTTTAAACTCTTGTGATTTCTTCATTCTGCCACATAGGGATTTTTCCAACTAAATTTTGGTGGTGAGTATGCTTCAGCTGGAGGAGAGCATGGAAACCCACTCCAATATCCTTCCCTGGAGAATCCCATGGACAGAGGGGCCTGGTGGGCTGCAGTCCTGGGGGTCGCAGAGCGTCGACAGCAACTGGGCAGCTAAGCAGGGGCTGCAGCAGCACACCGCAGCACACACAGAAGGAGAAGTCCAGTGCTGATCGGATGAACTTATAGAACATTGTAAACCAATGTGACCTCATTCTAAAAAGGATTTAGGACCACCCACCGCTGAGTGAGACTGCTATGTGAGAGGATCTTAATCAGAGACACTCAGGATGGGCAGGGGAGGGGATGAGCCAGGTGGAGGAGGGGTGGAGCCAGATGTGATCCTGTGAACAACCCCGTCACCCTTCCCCTCCATGTGGGAGGTGGCAAAGGTAGACTGGTGTTCAGTTCACTGTCTGCGGACTCTTGCAGAGCGGCTGGGTGGGCGGCAGGGTGAGAGCTGAAGGAATGGTGTCTGCGATGATGCCCCAGGGTCTGGGAGCAGGAGGAGGCTGGGCCAGGGAGAAGGCAGGAGGAGCTCCAGGGACCCTGGATGACCTCGCCTCACTGCCCTGCCTGGCCTTGGGGACTCTCTCTGCTGTCCCCCTCCCCTGGGCTGTCCTGGCCTCACTTCTGAGTCACTTGCTAGAGGGCAGTGAGCACCTAGCAAGTGGATCCCCACAGAGAGGGCTGGGAAGGAGGCTCTGTGGACACACCCGCTTTGGGGGAACTCCACGTGGCCCCTCTGGGGGGCTCCAGGATGTTTATCCCTCCTCTTCTTGGTTCTTGATTCCTGTGTAGGTTAACTCTGCCTGGAGGAACCACCCTCAATTCTGGGTCACATGTAGGAACTGGCCAGAAAAGAGGCAGCTGCCTACCTGAGAGGTCTCTGAGGTTTTCTGAGCTCATGATGGCAGCAGTGGGGTCTCAGAGATCTCCCTTCAGCTCCTTGTTTCTGTCAGGCTGGAAAGAGGTGTGACCTCACCCTTGGGGAAGAGAGAACAGAATGTGGGCTCGATCTCGAGTGAGCAGTGCCTGCAGGGAACAGGGAGTGGTGAGGTCTCTGATGGGTCCTCTAGGACGGCCACCAGTGCCACCGGGGACTTAACCCAGCATAGTTCTCTGTCTCCTGGGCTCTGTAGGTCACTAGTCAGGGAAAGTTCCTCATCTCCGTCCAATTTCCTCCAAGTCGTAGTCCTGTTATCCTGTTGGGGTACAAGGAGAAAATAATCACAGAGGAGACAGCCATCTGTAAAGTTATAGGAGTAATAAAACCAGAAACGGACGAACAGATAGGAAGGAATAGTCTGGAAATTACATGAGGTTGGAGCAACTCTGTTACTAACTGGCAATAGGTGATGTTGATCCAGTGTCTATGACGTGCAGGCTCCTGAAACTAATCTAACTTTAGGTCAGCCCAGTTTTTCACACTGGTGCCTGAGCCTGGACTTCAACCCAAGTCTTTCTGATCCAGATCCCAGGTTTGTGATGACTATGCTCTACTCCATTTAATATACGAAAATAATTACTTGCGGATATATGTTTAATGGTAAATGACTCTTCTCATTCTAAAGTGATGTCTTGCCCCCCAGGCTCGAGTCTGCCTTGACAAAGTTCCTGGTGGTGCACCTCTGACAGCCCAGGTCTTCCTTGCTTCTGCAAGAGCCTTTATCCCACAAGGGCCTGGAGTCCCACCAGCCCCACCCCACTTCCTGTATCTCTGCCCTGCGTGGCTGAGGACCCCGAATGGTGCCCCCTCCTCTCTGCTGCTCTCCCCTGACTATTGGACTTTAGGTTGTCTCTAATACCTTGTGTAAATAATAAAGAACACTCTCCTTGTATTAAACTTCACTCACATTTGAGACTGTTTCCTTAAGCTATTTCTAGAAGTACAATTACTAAATTACAAGGCATCAAAACCTAAAAGTATTTTCATACCTATTTCATAGGTTTCATAAATTTCATAAAATTTCATACCTGTTGTTATGCAAACAAACTCATAATTTATGTTTGCACTCATAATATATGAGGATGTACATCCTTTCAGACTTTCCCATTCTCAGTGGTCTTTAAGAAAAAAAAAAGGCTCAGGTCTTTGTATATAAAAATTTTATTTTGGTTCTGCATGTGATTATCTTGCCAGGGGAGAAGAGGAAGGAAAGCAGATGTTGATTACATTTAGCTACTCTTTTAAGAAAGCAAAAGAGCCTTTGTCAACTCCTCCTCCTGAGACCTGACTGAAATGATAGTAAAGGTACTTACAGGTATAATAACAGCTGCGGATAAGAGTGACTTGTGTTTGTGGTCATCGCTCTGCATTGGTGTTGGCTCTGAAACTTTACATATGATAACTTGTATGTTATTCCATTAACATTTGATATGTGTACATTGTATCCCCATCTACACATAAGGAAGCTGAAGTACAGAAGTTTTATGATTTGGCCAAGGTCAGAAGTCTTGGCCCTGGTAGACTGGCCACCCCACTCACTGGGTCAAAGACCACAGCCTCCCTCTTCTTCCTCTGCTGTTAATAAAATCAAGCATGGGGGCAACAGGAGACCAGAGTGTTCAACAAATGTTTGAAGACTCACTGGATGGAGAAGTGATAGCTGAATACAGAGGAGTGCAGGAGAGGGAGAGAAACAGGGAGGATGTTCACAGGAGAGAAGACTGGTCTGCTGGGCAGAGCCCCAGAGAGGGGGCAAGATGAGAGGGAGGCCGAGGGGAGAGCAGGGGACAACCTCACCAACCCCACATCCCATCCCATATTCACAGCAGCCTTCACTCTTCACCAGACCTTTAGAAATTACTTGAGAATGAGATGCAGGAAAAAATAAGATTATGTGTTTGTTTAATTAAGGAGGAAGATAAAGGATACCCATGAGAGAGATAGATGTGGGATCCAGGAATCAGGAACATCAACCCAGTGGGAAGGAAATCCAAGGATCCCAGCTGGACGCACAGCAGACCTAGAGAGAAACCAGCCCAGAAAGGGATAAGAAGTCCAGAGTCTGTGGGGACAGGGGACTCGGTATCACATGAGGCACAGTTGTAAAGAAATGGAGCAAATGTTGAAGATAAACATGCAAGGGTGAAAATGAAGCCAATTAGAAACAACAGGAAAAACTAAAGGTCTTCCCAGAAGCATGTGCAGCTATTTGGTATAAGTTCAAAATCACTGCAGATGGTGATTGCAGCCATGAAATTAAAAGACGCTTACTCCTTGGAAGGAAAGGTATGACCAATCTAGATAGCATATTAAAAAACAGAGACATTAGTTTGCCAACAAAGGTCCGTCTAGTCAAGGCTATGGTTTTTCCAGTGGTCATATATGGATGTGAGAGTTGGACTGTGAAGAAAGCTGAGCTCCGAAGAAACAATGCTTTTGAACTGTGGTGTTGGAGAAGACTCTTGAGAGTCCCTTGGACTGCAAGGAGATCCAACCAGTCCAGTCCATCCTAAAGGAGATGAGTCCTGGGTGTCCATTGGAAGGACTGATGCTGAAGCCGAAACTCCAATACTTTGGCCACCTCATGTGAAGAGTTGACTCGTTGGAAAAGACCCTGATGCTGGGAGGGATTGGGGGCAGGAAGAGAAGGGGACAACAGAGAATGAGATGGCTGGATGGCATCACTGACTCGATGGATATGAGTTTGAGTAAACTCCAGGAGTTGGTGATGGACAGGGAGGCCTGGTGTGCTGCGATTCATGGGGTTGCAGTAGTCGGACAGGACTGAGCGACTGAACTGAACTGAGCTGAGTTCTAAAGAAAAGTATTAAAATGTCACAAATATGTAAACTCTGTTGTTTGAGATTTTTTAAAAAATCTAAGGCAAATTAATGTATGTCCATGTTCTGGTTTTCCCATTTTGATTATTTTGGATGCTGTTTTAAAACTGAAGTATTATTGATATATATAATATTTATCAATTTGGTTACTCAGTATAAAAATTAAAATACATTTCTAGAACTTGGGAGCTGAAGTTCTGAAAGGAAGCATTGTTTACAAAGCTAGGAGTAAAGAAATAGTAGCTCCAGTTGAAAGTGTAACAAATAAATATGTAAATAAAATGTTTACAAGTGCAACACTTCCTAATAGAGGAGATAAAATTAGAGAAATAACAATACAAGCAGAAGATGGGGAAGGGTATAAAAAAGTATAAAACTAAATGAAATCCTTATTTTTCCGAGTAAGAAATAAATAA
This sequence comes from Cervus elaphus, assembly GCF_910594005.1. Classification (NCBI taxonomy): domain Eukaryota; kingdom Metazoa; phylum Chordata; class Mammalia; order Artiodactyla; family Cervidae; genus Cervus; species Cervus elaphus. Next base: position 44,188,008 of record NC_057836.1, read on the forward strand.
ATAAATAAATAAAATACAGGACTGAGCTGGTATCTTTCTTTCTTTTCTTTTCATGATGTAAAGAAGAGAAAGTATAATAGGAAATATTTTGTTATGAAATAAATTTAATAAGAAGAGCTGTCTTGAAGTCTGAGGGGATATTCCATTCTGTTTATTCACAGGAATGTTTATAAAGGATTGAGAAAGAAAGAACCCCTGACATCCCAAAGCTGGCCTGGTGTCACCACAGGGTGATGTTCTTTTTCTCTTGGATGTAAAGGCTCTCACAGAACTCCAACTTCACACAGGGTCACCCCGAGAGCAGGAGTGAAGAAGAGAGCAAGCACACATCACTGCACCCCCACCAAGGAAACACCCCTCCCTTGGTTGAAAAGCATGACTGTTCCTTCTCTACCAATTGCAACTTTATCCTCGCTCTGGTCCCCAACTCCAAAGATGGAGTTACTGAGACTCACACTGGTAGAACTGACCCCAGTTCTTGGCAGCACCCAATCTAGAGTTGCCCCATATCTTTAGAGCCTTCCCCAAATCCCCTCCCATACGCCACATCCTAGGATCTATCTTTCTATCACCTTCTGTCTGTGATGCCCAGGGTTGTCCCTCAGGAACAGTAAGCATCAGCTTGTCCACTAATGAGTGTGCCTGGTGGCAGAGGCTATAGGCACGGACCTTGTGAATGGGAGGGTATTCACAGGGGAGGCCTGCCTCCAAGCAGATGGGAGAGGAGAGCTGATTGCTCCCCTGCCTCCTTCTCTGCCTCAAAGCTGCAGGACCCCAGGAGCCAGGGCAGCCAATTGAAGTCATGAAACATGAGAAGGAAAATTCAAGCCAGAAAGAAGAGGAGGGCTCCAGCAGAAGGGCCAGCTCCTGGATGAGGCCAAAGAATTGTAAATGCATCATGACCCTTGACTTATCCTTCTGTCCTTCCCTCCCACTCTTGTCCTGGTCCTGACCCTTGTCTTGGGCCTCAGCCGGGTATGGATGTTGGGCGGTGCTCCCTTCTGCTGGGTTTCTATTGCAAGTGTCTTCTTCTGTTAGCCTCCGGTTCACTTCCTAGAAAGGCTGTTTCTGGGAAAAGGGAGGACTATGGGGAAGCCTGTCCCTGCCCAACTGCATGGCCAGACACAGAGCCCTCCCCTCCCCGTGGGCAGACAGAGATTCTACCAAACATCCCCCTCCATGTGGGACAGCTCATACTCTATGGGCAGGGACAGGAGGGGTAAAGGCAGGGTCAGATTCAGAGTCCTTAGCCCATCACCAGGCCCTCCTGATGCTCCTCCTCCTGTCCTCCTCACCCTCCTGATCACCAGGCCCTCCTGATGCTCCTACTCCTGTCTTCCTCACCCTCCTGACTTCCTCACCCTCCTGACTCTACAGGGCCTGGTCCAGGGGCCTGGAGGACTCCCAGCTCCCTGGACTCTGATTTTCCCCCAGCCTCCAGGCCTTCATTCAGGTTGCTCCTCCCCCTGCAATGCCTTGCCCCACCTGCCTCACCAGGTGAAATGTTACCTGTAATTAGAGTTCCCACTCCAAAGCCTCCTCCCCCTGCTGCCTCCACCAGTTCCTCTCCAGGCCCCCCTGGAATCTTGCACTTTCCTGGTTGTGGGTCTATTTGTGTGGAGTGTTTCAGCTCCCAGCACTCTGCTGCTCCTCCTGCTCCAGGGCCTCCAGGGCTCCCTCCACCCTCCCAGGCACAGCCTGGCTAGAATACGAGGTGTGGGACCCGTTACTGGGACATGAAGCAACCAGCTTCGTGAAAACACAGCACCACACTTCTTTTACCTGTGGTGGAGTACTTAGATTTGTTTTCCTTGTCTGTCTTGATAAAAGTTCTTTCTGATAGACAGTGTCATCACATTTCTGAGTGTTTCCATTTATGGGCATCCTGCACTTTCCAGAACACCCTCTGCCAGTAAACTGCAATGTGAGGCCTACATTGTCTATGCTCTATGTCATCTTGGTTTAGGAAAGCTTTTGTAGGAACACAGACACACCTGTCTCCACATCCAGGCTCTGCCCCTGCTTAACCTGTGCCTCGGGCCATGACCTCACCTCCCTGAGCTTCCGTTTTCCTTTTGTAGTGAGATCACCCTTTGCTCAGACAGTCATCCTGAGGATGGGGAGATGGGCGGGGGTCCTACCCACCCCCTGCTTACCTAGGAGTCTTCCTCTGGCTGAGTGTGAACAAGATCCAGTTTTTCTCAGCTCTGCAGATGCAGCCGCCTTCTGTCTCTGCAACAAACCTCGCACACCTTGTGGTCCCAGATATATTTGGAGAACCAGAAGGGAAAGCGAAACCCTCACTTCTGAGTGGCTCAAGTTACCATCACTCTGTCCACCAGGCCCCGCCCAGAACTATTCCCACCCTCCTACTGCCCCCTTAGAGAAACAAGCCCAGCCCTGACATCCCACATCCTTCTGACACAGCCCACCCTGCCTCGGCTCCTTGAAGGTGACCTGCCACCAACACACTGTGAGTCCCTTGGACAACCACTCCCCCACCCCATGGCCGTCTCTCCACCCCCTCAGCCCTCCCCACCCACCCGCCCACCAGCCTGCCTGCTTTATTCACCCTCATGCCACCAGCACATGGCACAGTTCCAGTTCACACCAGCTCCTCACTGCATACTGGTCATACTGCTGCTGGTGAGGGTCACATCACCGTGGCTTCTAGGGTTTGTTCATGCAGGTCCTTCTGCCAGGGATACCTGCTGCATCGAACCTGGAGAAATCATACTCACCCTGTAAAGCCAAAGTCTGGCATCACCTCCTCTGAGAAGCCCTCCAGGACCTCCCTTGCAGAGTCCACTGTCCTTGCTCTGCTCCCTTGGTACCTGGGAGAGGGGCCTAAGGCCACCCCTGAGCCACTCTCTTCATGCCCGCCCCCACTCCTTCGATCAAGTCCTTCTAGACTTGGCCCTGCTGACAGGCACAGAACTAGTGCATTCAGGTCTAGCAACTCACCTGAGGAGGCCCAGCCTTGGTGGTCAAGGTCATTTGGATGGATGCAAAGTTTGTGGGAAGGGCTGAGAGCATGCTGCTCTTTTCTACCCTTGATTATTCTAGGTGCACAGTTTCTTTTCTCGAAATGGAGGACCTTTATAGGAAGGCTAGTGATCTGGCAACTCAAAAGTCAACAACAGAAAACCAGTCTTATTTTCTGCTTGGTTCCTGAGCAAAGAGCCAAAGTGTATGGAGGGCTGAGCATTAGCCCCGCTCTGTGCAGGCTCTGTCCACACCTTTCCTGTTTTACTCTCACAATAGCTCTAGGACGTGTCGGCTGCATTTTTCAGATAAAGAAACAGAAGAAAAGGTCCTACAGCCTGAGAGTCCTGGTGGACTTTTCTTTTTTGCCCCAACCACAAGGGGCAGCAGTGGGGCTGGACCCCCCATGGAGGCACACCTGCCCATCCTTCAGGGCTGTTTCACCCCAGAAAATGGCCCTGGTCATCATGGCCACCTTCCCCATCTTAGAGGGAGGGACAGAGGAGTGATGGGTGTTACTCCATGAGGACCACACTCTACAGTTTGGTCTTACAATTACCCTGGAACACAGACCAGGAATCTGACCTGATTTGTGCAGTAGGGTAGCTGATGGCGGGGGCAAGGAGGGGGCTTTCTTCCAGCAACTCAGGGGAGGAGCCAAGATTCAAACCAAGGTCGTCACTGCCTATTGGAAACGTCACTCCTTGTTTAAAGTTCCTTTTTTTTTTTCTTTCCTTTAAATAATTTTTTCCCCAGTAAACTCCCTCCTAGTGATTCTTCTCTCTTCCACTAGCATGAGTTTGTCTGGAAGTTAAGCAAAACCTCCCTGAGATGCAGAACTCAGCTAATCCAGAGGACTGTGTCCAGCTGTCATGAAGGTCCTCTGCTGAGAACGCCTAATAGATGCCAGCCCGTCATGGGCTCAATAAACACAAGCCCATGGGAGAGCAGCCACGGGAACTGCAGACTCAAATCAGGTGAGGACTCAGCAAGGCTTCAACCCAGGGCATGAGCTGAGACCACCCATTTGGAGATCCTAAAGATTCAATAATGATAAAATTGGGCTCCACTTAACCCCAACATCACAAGAGAAGCACCCCAGGATGGCTACAGCGACCCACCTGCCTGTCCTCGTTCCTTTTTATAGGACCAGTGGGAGTGAGTAGGGAGCTTCATACTGAGCATGTGACCAGACGGCTTTAGAGTCATCAGAGTTGCTGATGGAGGTGGACCCTGGGGGGCAGAGCACAGGGGATGCCCTCCAGGCAGACAGCACAGGCGACCTCAAGGGAACGGGTCTCGGCCACTCACTGCCAGGCTGCCCTCGTCACAATAGCCAGAGTGAGGAAGGAAGAAAAATAATATAAGAGAAATTCTGCCTATACATACCACGGACTATTACTCACTTAAAAAAGGAAGAAAGTTCTTTTTTAAAAAATTATTTTAAAAGGAAGAAAATTCAGACATCTGCTACAGCCTGGATGCGCCTTGAAGACATCATGTTCAGTGAAATAAAACAGATACAAGAAACTTATTGTATTTTCTGTTTTTATTAGTTTTGCAGAGTAGGCAAATTGATGAGAAAGGGAGGGGGTTGTCAGGGGCTGTGGGAGGAGGAGGGGGAGTCACGGTCCAGAGGAGTCTCAGGTTTCAGGAAGAAAGAATATGGAGATGGATAGTGGTGATGGCTGCAAAATATATAAATGTATTTGATACCACTCACCTGTACACTTAAAAATGGTTAAGTGGTAAATTTTATGTTGTGTATATTTTACCACAGGAAGAAAAAAAGAAAGAAAGAAAATCCTATCACAAAGGACAAATATTGTATGATTCCACTCACATGAGGTCCTGAGAGGAGTCAAATTCATAAAAACCGGGGGTACACTGGTGCTTTCCAGGGGTGGAGAGGAGGGAGAATGAGGTATTAGTTTATAATTGGGACAGAGTTTCATTTTTGATGTAAAACATTCTGTGGATGGATGGTGACGCTGGTTGTACAATGATGTGAGTGTCCTTAATACCACTGACCTGTACACCGAAAAGTGGGTAAAATGGTAAATTTGACAATTTTAAAATTAAAACAAATTGCTAAAAAGCGGAGCCTTTGTGGGGTAACATAGCACCTGAACCCTTTACAGTCCGTAAAACACTTTCACACACACCGTTGTGCAAACTACCTCAGCCCTGTGATGGAAACATTTGCTATCTCAATGTCACCTGGCAAAACTAAGGTTCAGACTTGCCCCCAAATGGGGCAACAGGCTGGTCGGTCTTTTTTCTGGACAATGCCATTTCCTTAGAAGAAGAGTAATCCTTAAACATCCCAGTAGTCTAAAAATGTACTTTCCTTCCATAAATGCTCCCTGAGAGCTCGAGATGAGTCATAAACATCAATTACCTCTTGTTCAAAGAAGTGAGCTCGAGGCCCGAGCCCCTAGGGGCCACAGGGAGCTGAGTCTGACGGGGCCAATGGGGACCCTCTGTGACTGGCATCAAATGTCAACTCATTTCTGCAACAGCCCCACCTCGGGGGAAAGCTGCCTGAACTCTTCACAGAGACTCTGGGGCCCACTCTTCTGTGTCCACATCTGTCCATCTTCCATGAGTGGGGAGAGAATTTGGCATCACGCAGCCCTCCTTGATGGGGATAAAATGGAAGCAGTGACACACTTCATTTTCTTGGGCTCCAAAATCACTGTAGATGGAGACTACAGCCATGAAACTAAAAGACATTTGCTTCTTGGAAAAAAAGTTATAACCAACCTAGACAGCGTATTAAAAAGCAGAGACATCACTTTGCTAACAAAGTCCCCTATAGTCAAAGCTATGATTTTCCCAGTAGTCATGTATGGATGTGAGAGTTGGAGCCTTCTTTATAGAAGGCTGAGTGCTGAAGAATTGATGCTTTTGAACTGTGGTGTTGGAGAAGACTCTTGAGAGTTCCTTGGACTGCAAGGAGATCCAACCAGTTCATCCTAAAGGAAATCAGTCCTGAATATTCATTGAAAGGACTGATGCTGAAGCTGAAACTCCAATAGTTTGACCACCTGATGTGAAGCGCTGACTCATTTGAAAAGACCCTGATACTGGGAAAGATTGAAGACGGAAAGAGAAGGGGACGACAGAGGATGAGATGGTTGGATGTCATCGTCGACTCAATGGACATGAGTTTGAGTAAACTCCGGGAGTTGGTGATGGACAGGGAGGCCTGGCATGCTGCAGTTCACAGGGTCGCAAAGAGTCGGAAATGACTGAGTGACTGAACTGAACTGAAGAACTTATAAAAAATTAAAAAAAATAAATATGTACATAGATACACGTATAATTGAATCACTTTGCTATACACCTGAAGCTAATACAGTATTGTAAATCAACTATACTTTAATAAAACATGGAAACAAACAACTCACTACCCAATGAGTTCAAAGGTGAGTTGATGCTGGCGAAGTAGGGCTAGAGACGGTCACCAGGGGGAAACCCTTCTTGCTGGAATATCAAACCCTGGGGAGGGCGACAGAGGAGCCCCTGCTACTTGTGCTGGATCTCTGCAATCCTAACTCTTTGGCTTTCTCCCGTTTTCAAAGCTCCCCTATTCCTGGCCTCTCACTGCTAGTCTCCCTGTCTCTCCCTTATTCTGCCCTCTGTGTCTTCTTTAGTCCAAAACAAGTGGTTTCTCCCCGTGACCCTGCACATGTGCCTGGTCCCTGCATTGCTCTAGGGGTGGCCAGTCGGGCCCTATTGCAGACTCTCATAGATCCAGGTGAGCTCCTCCAGCTTTGTCTCCAGCTCCCGGGCTTTCTGCCTCATGTTCTCAGCTGATGCTGTCTTTGCCCCCTCCTGCAAGTCCAGTACGTCTTTCACCAGGGAGTACACGTCCAGCGCCAAGAATAAACCTGACGCGACTCCACGGCCGATGCGGGCTACTCTACTCACTGCCCGAGCTGTGCCTCCAACATGTCCTCTCACTTGGGCACTTCGGACAGAGGCTCTCCCGGTGGTTAGGTAGTGCCGAGCAGCAGCTACAAATTGAGGGTTGCCTCTGGCCACCCTGGTGGCATGAATATATCTCCCAAAGTCTTTAACTTGGTAGAGATTCCATCCATAGGCAATCATTTCGGCTGTGTTAATATGACTGGCCTCCGTTTCTGCTGATGACGTGTTTACCTTTTCCACCACCATGCTGGACACCCCTGTCACAGCAGCTGCTGCTCCCAGCCCTATTCCAGCAGCTGAGAGTCCCAGACTGAGGCCCGCTGTAAAGGGTGCCAGGATTAGCCCAAGGATGCCCAGGGCACCAGACGCAACGCCGGTGGAGGAGGCTACCACATTGGAGATGGTGCAGTCCCTGTGCACCTTGTCAACTTTGTCTGCGAGCTCACGGAGTTTTCTTATGCTCCTCTTCAGCTCCTGTTTTACCTGAGGAAACTCCTTCAGAAACCTCTCCTTTTCCTGCTGGTATTTTTGGAGCCTGTCTGGGTCCTCCCTGGCCAAGTTTGTTTGCAGCTTGATCAGAAATTCACGGAGTACATCTGCCTCTTCCCTGTAACAATGAACAGTAAAGCCTTAGAAAGAGAGTTTGCTTGTCTATGAAACAGGCTCAACAAGCTCTATCCTGAATAAACCACAGAGATTTTATTGTAAATCACAAGAGTTTTACTAACGTAAAAACTTTGCCAACCTTAAACCCTCATTTGGATATTGTTAGTGCTCCATGTGCTTATTCAAACATGGAATAAATAAGCAAAGGTCATCTTAGGATACCTTTAACTTAAGAAAGATATTTGATAAAGACACCTCAAAGGCAGACCAATACCATCACTTCCAGAATGTGTGTAAAATGGGAACTTCACAGATAAACAAAGAGAAGTGGGATTAGAGAAGAAATCCCTTCATTCAAGGACTTTAGTGTATAGTGAGGAGTCCACTTGTTCTTTGCTCTTGGCTGCTAGGATGTGGTCCCTAGGCCCCAAGAATATTCTGGCTGATAAGAATGTCCTCATCTGCCTGGGACTTTGGCCACTGGACAGTCTGACAAATTGACATGTGATGGGCCTCTGGGTCATGTGGTATCAGTTCTGACCTCCGGAGGAGCTGGGCTCTAGGGCATTAGTCTGAGCTCTGGCAGGGGCTGGAGATGACAGGTCAGGATAATTTGTTGTTAAATAGGGTGAGCGTCCCTGGCGGGCAGTCCTCCATGTGTCCTGCCCCACTGAATCCAGGACAGTAACGCATCCTGGGGACAATGAAAGCTTCGTGTGTGAAACCCGCCTAGACTCTGCCCTATGGCTGATGGGAAACTGCATCCTTCCCTGTAATAGACCATAACTGGGATCCTGAAGCTTTAAGTGAGTCTGTGAATCCTTTTATGGAGTTCTACAATCTGAGGGTGGTTGTGGGATCCCCCAACTTTGCCCTTGATGGGAAATGTAAGGACAGTCCCAGCACTGTGTCCTCATATTTTTCAGATTGGCTAACTGTGTGCCTAGAATTTTATTTTTTTTTAAATCAAAACTCAGCTAGAAGGACCCTTAACGATCCTATTGCCTGGCATCTGCTCTCACCCAAGCCTGAACCCTTGGCCTTCTCAGCAAAAGGACACTGTGTCTGTCCACTGCCCATATTGACTGGGAAGCAGGAGATGTGCTGTGAGCCCTGTTCTCCGTGGCCCCTCCAGCCCACCTCACTGAATTCTGACCCAGGACCCAGCACCCCTGATCTCTCAGGGGTTTTAGGTTAATTTCTGACAGCTTCATGAGCCTGCACCCCAAGGCCATGTGCAACTTTATGGAACCTCTAAAGATTCAAGAGACCTGAGGAAACACCCATCTGAGTGGCTGAGCCTGAAGAGACTTGCACTTGCACAGCTGGTGGAGGAAGCGTTTCCTCTTGGGTGGCGATGCGTGAGGCTCCTCAGAATCCCTCAAATGACACACATCAAAGCCACTTACTATGACCCTGGAGGGCTCACTGAACCACACAGCCTTCCCACTGTCAGGGCATCTCCACATAGACTAGAAGAGGGTCCCAGATGGAGTGAGAATCCAGGTCCCAGGCAGGGTATGGAGGACACGGTCACCCAGGGCCCTCTAGCCCAGCTTGAGGGGATCCCATCAGGAAGGGAAGAAATGTTCCCTCTCCCACTCCCGGAACCTCTGTTAGAGTCACAGCCCCTTCAGTTCTGTGTCCTTAAGGCCCACTCTCCTCACTCTAGTCCTGGCCCTGCTGCCCAAGCCTGCCTACTAGTCCTACAACCTGGACCCTCTGCTCCACCCTGACTCCTGGGTCTGACCCTGGTCCAGGCCTCCCTGGGCCTTTGGATGAGATGATTGCACTTGCTTCCCCACCTCTGACCTTGCAGTTCACTCAGAGGCCATCACCACAATCCATCAGATTGAATTGCTATTCCCACTGGACACATAACACATAAAAAATCTGAGACTCAAAGTCTTAAACCCACCGGCCCACAGTTGGGCAGGGCTAGATCCAGGATCCCACCAGGTCCAACCAGTTCCCCTCCAGCCTCTCTGCCTTATTAGCCAGCAGGAACCTGCAGTGTTGGTATAATTCCTAAGATGGGGAATGAAAGAGTTCTAGTCGGAATCCCCAGGAACACAAAATGATGTTCGGGTCAGAATTTTCTGACTTGACCCAAAGGAAGTTCTTCTTGGTTCTCATCTCCAGGAAGAAGGTCCCTGATTCTTCCCAACAAGCTTATTTTAAGATTAACATTGATTGAACACCTACTCTGTGTCAGCAATCATGAAAAGCACTTGCGTGCATGATCTCAGGGTCCTCACAATAAAACTGAACAGATGATGAAGCAGAAAGTAATTCAGTAACTTGTCCAAGGTCATATAACCTGCCCTTCCTTCCAGGTTTTGTCTCTTCTGACCCAACGTCATTCACTGCCAATAAATAACACGGAGGAAACATTCCACATAGCATCTTGAGGAGGAACATTCTCGACCCCAACCATAGGATCTGCCTGGAGGAAACCAGTCTGGGAGAATCTTCCTGGGGGCATGTTGGTGACATTTCTGGTGTACCTGCATGGTTACCTGGACAAATCTGCCTCAGTCACAAAATTCTCCCAGGGTTTGTCTTCAGTGAGCAGGAATTGCAGTTGTTCCAATGTCACACTCTCCTGGAAATACTCAATGACGTCCTCAAAAAAGTTTTGGCTCTCTAGACAGAAAAATAAAAATTGAAGATTCGAATAAACTATGGTGTGATGTAAATGGTATCGAGTATAAGTGGTTAAAGTTCACCTTTCTGAGCAGGATTCATCTGGCATGCTATTGATGGATTTTTCTGGGGTCTCAGGGGGACTGTATTCACCAGCCCCAATTCATAAGTTAATGCCCAGACCCACCCACTCTGCAATGACTGTATTAGAAGATAGGGGGCTTTAAGGCAGTAATTAGGTGAAATGAGGCCTTAAGTGTGGGGCCTTAATTCAGTAATACCAGTGTCCTCATTAAATGAAGAGACGTCAGATCTCTTCCACTCTCTCTTTCTTCCCTGAAGTATTAAGTGTTCTTAGGTTTTCTTTTTCTCATGCATCACTAAGGGAGAAATGAACTCAGGGCTCACCGGGAGGGAGCCCACAGCACTAGATCTGTGTGTTGATTGATGAGGGTGGTGTGGGTGGAGGAAATAACCGAGCATCTGGGTGTCTGTGTGGGCGTTTGAGAATGACAGAGCTAGTGCCTGCCTGAGGCAGTCACCTGGTAATCAGGTGTGTATCATGGGAGCACTGGGCAGAGGCCCTAACACTCCACAGGGGAGAGGGGATTCTAGAGAAGGGGAGAGGTTTCTACTTGGAACTAACACATTCCAGGTGGGGGGGACAGTAGGACACTAGGCAGGACCTGCTATGTGGTAGGCCCCGGCCCAGGCCACGGACACACATTATATTTGGTCCTCATCACAACATAGGGAAATATCCTTCTCATTTTACAGGTTAGGTCAGGTCAGGTGCCCCAGATCAGGGAGGCAGATGTGGGAGGCAGCAAAGGCCAGATTGGGGTTCAGTTTAGAGTCCACTGACCCTCACAAAGCTGCTGGGTGGGCAGCAGGGCGAGCGGTGGAGGAAACAGCCTCTGTGTTGACAGCCCAGGGTCTGGGAGCAGAAGAAGGCTTGGACCAAGGGAGAGGGCAGGAGAAGCTCCAGGGGACCTCTTCTCCCTGTCCCACCTGGCCTTGGGGACTTCTTCTGCTGTGCCCAGCCCCCTCCATGGGCTGTCCTGGCCTCACCTCTGAGTCATTAACTGGGGGTCAGGAGGCAGGGGGAGGAAGTTAGCATCTTGGCTGTGGCTCCCTGAGGAGAGGACCAGGAAAGAGGCTGTGGGGACAGACCGCCAAGTGTTAGGGGACTCCCCATTGCCTCTCTGGGGGATGCTTCTCCACGCCTTTCTTGGTTCTTGATTACTCAGCAGGTTAATTTGGCCAGGAGGCACCGCCCTCAATTCTGGGTCACAAGTAGCAACCTGCCAAAGACGAGGTGGCTGACTACCTGAGTGGTCCCTGGGATCTTTTGAGCTCATGGTGGCAGCAGCAAGGTCTCAGAGATCTCACCCGTCTGTGTGAGGCTGGAAGAAGATGTCATTTCACCCTTGGGGAAGAGAAAACAGATTGTGGGCTTGATCACACGTGAGCAGTGGCTGTAGGGAGCAGCGAGGGGCGTGGTCTCTGGCAGGTTCCCCTGGGATGGCCACCAGCGCCACCAGGGACTTAACCCAGTGTGGTTCTCTGTTCCCTGGGCTCTGCAGATCACTTGTTAAGGAAAGTTACTCATCCTCCCACCGTCCTCCCCAGCCAGAGTCCTGCTCTCCTGTTGGGGCACAAGGAGAGGATAATCAGAGAGGAGACAGCCATCTGCAAAGTTATAGGAGCAATAAAACCAGAGACAGAAGAACAGGCAGGAAGGGAACACTCTGGAAATTACATGAGGTTGGGAACGCGTGTATTACTAATTGGTTATAGGTGATATTGACCCACTGTCTATGATGTGCAGGCTCCTGAAACTCACCTAAACTTAGGTCAGTCCAAGTTTTCCCATTTCTGCTGGAGCCGGGCCTTGAACCCAAGTCTTTCTGATCCAAATCCCAGGTTTGTGATGACTATGCTCTACTTGCTTTAATGTACAAAAATGTCTATTTGTGGATGCATGTTAATCAGAAATGGGCTCTTTTTACTGCAAATGATGTCATGCACCCTGTGGTCGAGTCTCTGCCTTGATAAAGTTCCCGGTGCTGTAGCTCCCACAGCCCACATCTTCCTCGCTTCTGCAATAGCCTTTATCCCACAGACCTTTTTTCTGGAGTCCCACCAGCTCCACTCCAATCCCTGCAGCCCTGCCCTGGTCAGCTGAGGACGTGAATGGTGTCCTCTTTGCTGTCCACTCCTGATTGTTGGACTTCAGGCTGTTTTTAATTCTTTATGTAAATAATAGTGCAAAGAACACTATTCTTGCATAAAACCTTGCCTACATTTAAAATTCTTTGATTAAACTCTTTCTAGAAGTAGAATGACTGGATCCAAGGGTATCAACGCCTAACATTTTTTCATACTTAAGCTACTTTGTTATGCAAAGAAACTGTACAAATTTACATTCACACATATCATATGTGATGGTGTCCATCCTTTGTCTTGCCAGTTCTCTGTTATTTTTTTAAATAGCAGATCTTTATATAGAAAGAATGTCTTTCGGTTCCAGTTGTGACTCTCTTGTGTTGGGAGATGAGACAAGAAAGCGTGTTAATTACACTTAGGCAGTATTTTAAGAAGGCAAAAGAGTACTTATTTAAGTATTCTTCCTGAGACCTGACTGAAATGATAGTAAAGGTCCTTATAGTTACAGTAACAGCTACTCATGACAGTGGCTTGTATTTCTGATTTTCTTCTGTACTGGTAGTTACTCTAAGACTTTATAAATTATAATCCATATTGTTCTGATAACCAGGAGGTGTGTACCACTGTATCCCCGTTTACAGCTTAGGAAGCTGACGCATAGATATTCTGTGATTTGCCCAAGGTCAGAAACCTCGTTCATGAAGAATTGGGTCCCACCCCACTCTCTGGGCTCAAGATCCCATACCCGGCTTTTTCTCACTTTGCTGCTAACACTAATAGTAATTAAAAGCAGGGTTGGTGGTGGCAGGAACTCAGAGTCTTCACACTCCCTCCCTTGGCTGAAAATTATGACTGCTCTTTATTTACCAATTGCACCTTTATCCTTGCTCTGGTCTCCCCTCTCCATAGATAGTTACCGACACAATCATTGGTAAAACTGCCCCTGCCATTCTCTACAGCACCCAATCTAGAGTGGCCCAACTTCCTTAGAGTTCCCCCAAACCCCCTAACCTGATATCTGATCCTAGAATCTTTCTACCACCTTCCCTCTGCAATGCCCAGGGTTCCCCTCAAGAAGAGTAACTATCAGCTTGATTACCAGGGGTATGCCTGGTGGCAGAGCTGTGGGCACTGACTGTGTGGATGGGAGAGAATTTACACAGGCAGGCCTGCCTCCAGGCATGTGGGAGAGGAGAGCTGGCTGGTCCCTTGCCTCCTTCTCTGCCTCGAAGCTGTAGGACCCCAGGAGCCAGGGCAGCCAATTGAAATGGGGAAACACAAGGACCAAGAGCCAAGGCAGAGAGAGGAGGAGAGCTTGGGCAGAAAGGACTGATCCTGGATGATGCCGAACACTTGAAAATGCATTTGGACCCTTGACTTCATCCTTCTGTCCTCTCCCATTCTTGTCCTGGTCCTGACCCTTGACTGGGGCCTCAGCTGGGTGTGGATGCTGGACAGTACTTCTGCTGCTGGATTACTATCTGGGGTGGCTTCCTCTGTTAGCCTCTGACTGGTCACTTCCTGAAAAGACTATCAGTGGGAGAGAGGAGAACCCTGAAAAGACTGTCCCCACCCAACTATGTGGCCAGATGCTGAGGCCTCCCCTCCATGTGGGCAGAGGTTCTCACCAAATATCTCCCTCCATGTGGCTACAAGTTATCCACCTTGGGCAGGGAAAGGAAGGGTTAGGGCAGGATCAAGTGCAGAGTCCTTAGCCCATCACCAGGCCCTCCTGATGCTCCTACACCTGTCCTCCTCACCCTCCTGACTCCACAGGGCCTAGTCCAGGGGCCTCGAGGACTCCCAGCTCCCTGGAATCTGATTTCCCCCCAGCCTCCAGGCCTTTGCTCAGGCTGCACCTCCCCCTGCAATGCCTTTACCCACCTGCCTTACCAGCTGAAATGTTACCTGTAATTAGAGTTCCCACTCCAAAGCCTCCTTCCCCTGCTGTCTCCCCCAGTTCCTGTCCAGTCACCCCTGGAATCTTGCACTGGTTGCGGGTCTGTTTGTGTGGAGTTCCTGCATCTCCCAGCACTGGGCAGGGGCCCTGTCTCTTCTCTGCTGCTCCTCCTGCTCTGGGACCTCTGGGTTCCCTCCACCCTCCCGGGCACAGCCTGGCTAGAATACGAGGTGTGGGACCCGTTACTGGAATATGAAACCACCAACTTTTGAAGACACAGCACCACACTTCTTTTACCTGCAGTTGGGTAATTCCATTTGTTTTCCTTATCTGTCTTGATAAAAGCTCTTTTTGACAGAGAGGGCCATCAGATTTCTGAGTGTTTCCATTTATGGGTGTCCCTTGCTTTCCAAAAGATCACCCTCTGCCCCTAAACTGTGCAGTGAGGCCTACATCCTCTTCACACTATGCCATCTTGGTTTAGGAAAGCTTTTGTAGAAATACTGTACTTTCAGGTGGCAGGAAACACCTGTATTTCCTCATGTTTCCTTACTCCAGCCATGATATTTTCACAGGAGGAGAAAGAGGAAGAGAGAATTGTGGAAAGACATGGGCTCCTGCTAAAATCTGAATAATGCCTTACTGCACTGGAGGCTCCTTTAAAGGCAGAACAAAACAGTGTATTCCTTTTTGATTGCAGTAGATACCTCTTAAGTAAATCCTGCTTTAAGGGGATAAAGCAGCAGACATGCAGGAAGGAAGGTAGGGAGTCTGGGAGAGCAGGAGAGGAAGAGGAGAAAAAAAGAAGGAGGGAGAAGGTAGAAGTAGGAAGAAAAAGAGGAGGAAGAAGAAAAAAAAAGCTCTAATCACTTAGTGAAACCTAAAGGGATCTAAAGGTAAACCAGAATGAAAGAACTGAAAACATTATGCAAAACATACTGGAAAAATACTGCTAACTTGAGGAAAACTGTTTCACCAAGACACAGATCCTAGAAACCATTGGACCTCTTAAAAATTTGAAATTGCTTAGGACACTGCAAACCAAATCAACATGCAAGGGATCTGGAGACAGTGTCTGCAATACTTAGAGAAGATAATGGTGAGTATCCCCAACACAGGGAGAAGCTACAAACCCATATGAGCAGACTGAAACCAGCTTTTAAAACTGGGTAAGAGAACTGAACAAACACTCCCTGGGGAGGTGGCCTGTCCAGGGTCACACAGCTCTCCCTGGGCAGAGTAGAGGCCAAAACCAGGCCTTCTGACACTGGTATGTAAGTAGGGAATGTGATTTTCTTTTCTTTTATGTAAACTGATCAAATTGAACCCTCTGTTTTTATTTTTTTCTTTTTCACTTTTTAGCTGCACTGTTCAATATGTGGGATCTTAATTCCCCAACCAGGGACTGAACCCACAACCCCTTCAGGGGAAGCAGGTCGTCTTAACCACTGGACCTCCAAGGAAGTCACAGGAATATAATTTTAATAACCCCAAAGTTCCTAAGTTTATCTCTGCCTGTCTAAACAGATAGACCTAAGCCTATCCCCTCCTGGTACACTAGTGTGTCTACAGTTTGACTTTTTATCTTTATATTGCAAAACCAGGATCACAATGCCGACGTTGTGTAGTGAGCCCTTTTCACTTCCTCCATCTGGACCATCTTCCCCACACGTGATCAACCATCATGGGCAGCCCTGAGCTGAGGACCCAGAGAGCACAGGAAGGCAATGCCCTGACTTTCCCCACTTGGTCTCCTGCCCCTCCCCTCTCAGGCCTCAGTTTCCCTCTAGGAGCTGGCACTGAGCAGGCACTCAGAGACAGGGTGGTGATGAACCTGGATTCCTTGTATCTCAAAAGGAACCCTTTCCCCACCCTGGGGGCAGCCACAAGGTGGCCAGGCCATAGGAGAAGAGGCTTTCATTCTCCTGTCCTCTACCCATCTGCTTTCTCCAGATTTCCCAAAGGGCTGAGCACCCCCAACACCCTCCTTCCTTCTGGGATCACCGCTCGCCTCTCAGGAGTCCACATTCTGAGCTGAGCCCACCTGAGCAAGTGTCTGACCTCCCTCTGCACCGTTTAGGGGCCTCGGGGGTGGGAGGAAGCCCTCAGACACACCTGCCCCCACATCCAGGCTCTGCCCCTGCTTAAGCTGCCCCTCTGGCCATGACCTCATCTCTCTGAGCTTCTGTTTCCTTCTTCTGTCAACTAGTGACAATCATCCTTTTCTTAGATGGTTGTCCTGAGGATGGGGAGATGCGCAGGGTCCTACCCCCTTGCTTACCCAGGAGTCTTCCTCTGGCCGAGTGTGAACAAGATCCAGTTGTTCTCAGCTCTGCAGATGCAGCCACCAGCTGTGCAATAAACAACACACACCATCTGGGCCCAGCTATACCTGGAGAAGCAAAAGGGAAAGTGAACGCCCTTCCATCTGGGTTGCTCAGATTAAGCAATCACCCTGCCCACCAGGCCCCACACTGAGCTAATCCCATCCTCCCTGTTGACTGCCTTAGATAACCAAGCCCAGTCCTGTCCTGTGGAGTCCTTCATGGCCGAGCACATTGTGCCCTGGGCTCTGTGAAGGAAGACCTGCCAGCAACAGACTGAGGTCCTTTGCCAATAGTGCTCCATCTACTCCAGGGCTGTCTTCCCAGCCCCTCCACCCTCTCCATCCACCCTCACTCACCAGCCTGCCTGCCTTACTCACCTTCGCACTGCCAGCACTTGGCACAGTCCCAGAAGATACCAGCTGCTCACTGCATACTGGTCATACTCCTGCTGCTGAGGGCCACACTCATGTGGGTTCCAGGCACTTCCTCCCTCAGATCTTTCTTCCAGAAACACCTGCTCCTACCACTTGGCAAAGTTATGCTCATCTTTCAAAGCCCAATCCTGGCATCACTTTGCTGAGAAATCCTCAGGAAGTGCCCTGCTCTGCTCCCATGGTACCTGGGAGAGGGCCCTAAGTCCACCGCTTAGCCATTCTGTGCATGTCACATACAACCCTTGTAGTCTCAGTTCAGTTCAGTTCATTCACTCAGTCATGTGTCCAACTCTTTGCAGTCCCATGGACTGCAGCACACCAGGCTTCCCTGTCCATCACCAGCTCCTGGAGCTTGCTCAAACTCATGTCCATTGAGTCGGTGATGTCTGGGTCCCTGTAGTCTTGTCCATGAGGGCAAGAAAGACACCAGTGACTTTGGTCCCAGTGGCCCAGGCTGGGTGACCAAGGCCATGTGGATGGATGCAGAGTTCACAGGAAGGGCTGAGAGCACACTGCTCTTTTCTACCTCAACTTATTTTCACTTGACAATAGGTCTATTTTGGAGGACTTTTGTAGGAAGTCCAGAGTCTTAGCAACTTAGGAAAGTCTACAGAGAAGGCCAACCATGTTTCCTCTGCCCATGATGATTCTTTTCTGGGGAACCTAAAAGGAAATAGGGTTTGTTCTCTCAGGAGCGCATCAGTCAAGGTGCTCACTTCCTCTCCCACTGTCATCTAGCACCTGACTCAACAGTGAGGGCAGGACGGGGAGGGGGAGGGGACAGCAGATTGAGTCCCCAAGGTCAGGAGGAGAAGGGGAGGTGACCTCCCAGCATCCCCAGAGCTTCTCCTGCTCTCTCCCTTGGGCTCAGCCTCCTCCTGCTCCCAGGCCCTGGGGCGTCACCACAGAGGCCCTTTCCTCCAGCTCTTGCCCTTGTCCACCCAGCTGCTCTGTGAGGTCAGCGGACCCTGAACTAAATCCCAGTCTGGCCTTTGCCACGTCCCACCTGTGTGACCTGGAGCTCCTTAACTGACCTCACCTTAAGATGGAAATCATGTTTCCCTATGTGTTCATGAGGGTGAAATCGCGTGTGTGTCCATGTCCGGGGCCAGTGCCTGCCACACGGTAGGTCCTGCCTAGTGTGCTGCTGTCCCCTCTACCTGGAATGTATTGGTTTCAGGTGGAAACCTCTTTCTCTAGAATCCCCCCTCCCCCATGCTGTGTTAGGGCATTTTTCCCAGGGCTCCCTTATGTAAACACCTGCTTACCAGGGGTGACTGCCTCAGGCAGATACTGGTCCTATTGATCTCAAGCACCCCTGCAGATACCCAGGTGCTCCATTGTTTCCCCCACCCACCTCCCCTCTATCAATCAATACAGAGTTAATTCTGTGGGTTCCCTCCAGGCAAGTTCTAGTTTCCTTTCTCCCTAAGTGATGCAGGAAAAAAGGAAAAGTTTAGAAGCCTTCTTGCTGAGGGGATAGAGAGTAAGACAAAGATATCTGATGTCTCTTCTAATATGGGTACCAATCTTATTGGATTAGGGCTCTGCACTTATGGTCTTGTCTTACCTAACTACTACCTTAAAGGCCCTATCTCCTAATACAGACAGTGCAGGGGGAAGAATGGGTCAGGATTTCAATTTATGAATTAGACCATTATGAATGGTCTACCTGCAACCCCAGGAGAATGCATTAAGAGTACCTCAATGACTTTTGCTCAGGAAGGTGAACTTGAACCACTTTATGTGTGTTCTTGTTTGCTCAGTCACTCAGTCACACTAACACTTTGCACCCTCATGCACTGTAGCCACCAGGCTCCTCTTTTCATGGGATTCTCCAGACAAGAATACTGGAGTGAGATGCCAGTTCCTCCTCCAGGGGATACTCCAGACCCAGGGATGGAACCTGTGTCTCATGTGTCTCCTGCACTGCAGGCAGATTCTTTACTGCTGAGCCACTTTAAACTCAATACAATTTATGTTACACCATAATTTCTTCTAATCTTTTTTCTTTTTTCTCTGTGTAGAGAGTCAAGACATTATTGACGATCTCACTGAGTATTTCCCAGAGAGAGTGAGCAGGGAAGAACTGCAGTTCCTGCTCACTGAAGACAATGCCTGAGAGAGTTTTGTGGCTGAGGCCAAATTGTCCAGGTAAACCACACAAGCGTGCCAGGAATTTTACCCAGATCCCTTGGGAAGATCTCCCAGGCTAGCTTCCTCCTGGCAGACACACCTCCTCCAGGCAGGATCCTAAGGTTGGGATCCTAGTTGTTCTTTCTCAAGATCCCATCAGGAATATTTCCTCCACATCATTTGCTGGCAGTGAAAGGCCTCAGGTTGAGAAGAGATGAAACCTGTAAGGAAGGGGCAGGTTATGTGACCTTCAACAAGTTCCTGAACTACTTTTGGCCTTAGTTTCTTCATCTGTTCCATTTTATTGTGGAGAAAACTGAGATCATGCATGAAAAATGCTTCACATGATGCTGACATAGCGTAGGTGCTCAATTAATGCTAACTTTTAAAAAACTTGTTGTGAAGAGATGGGATCAAAGTTCCTTTCCCTAGAGATAAGAACCAAGCCGGACTTCCTTTGGGACAGGTCAGAAAATCCTGCCACCAGCATCACTTTGTGTTGGAAGACCTTTTAGAACTAACACCCAAAAAAGATGTCCTTTTCATGATAGGGGACTGGAATGCAAAAGTAGGAAGTCAAGAAACACCTGGAGTAACAGACAAATTTGGCCTTGGAGTACAGAATGAAGCAGGGCAAAGGCTAATAGAGTTATGCCAAGAGAACGCACTCTTCATAGGAAACACCCTGTTTAACAACACAAGAGAAGACTCCACACATGGACATCACCAGATGGCCAACACTGAAAATAGACTGATTATATTCTTTGCAGTGAAAGATCGAGAAGCTCTATTCGGTCAGCAAAAATAAGACTGGGAGCTGACTGTGGCTCAGATCATGAACTCCTTATTGCCTAATTCAGACTTAAATTGAAGAAAGTAGGGAAAACCACTAGGCCAATCTGGTATGACCTAAATCAAATCCTTTGTGATTATATAGTGGAAGAGAGAAATAAATTTAAGGGACTAGATCTGATAGAGTGCCTGATGAACTATGTATGGAGGTTTGTGACATTGTGTAGGAGGCAGGGATCAAGACCATCCCCAAGAAAAGGAAATGCAAAAAAGCAAAATGGCTGTCTGAGGAGGCCTTACAAATAGCTGTGAAAAGAAGAGAAGCGAAAGGGAAAGGAGAAAAGGAAAGATGTACCCATTTAAATGCAGAGTTCCAAAGAATATCAAGGAGAGATAAGAAAGCCTTCCTCAGTGATCTGTGCAAAGAAATAGAGGAAAATGATAGAATGGGAAAGACTAGAGATCTCTTCAAGAAAATTAGACATACCAAGGGAACATTTCAGGCAAAGATGGGCTCAGTAAAGGACAAAAATGGTATGGACCTAACAGAAGCAGAAGATATTAAGAAGAGGTGGCAAGAAAACACAGAGGTACTGACAAAAAAGATCTTCACAATCCAGATAATCACAATGGTGTGATCCCTCACCTAGAGCCAAACATCCTGGAATGTGAAGTCAAGTGGGCCTTAGGAAGCATCACTACCAACAAAGCTAGTGGAGGTGATGGGATTCCAGTTGAGCTATTTCAAATCCTAAAAGATGAAGCTGTGAAAGTGCTGCACTCATTATGCCAGCAAATTTGGAAAACTTAGCAGTGGGCACAGGACTGGAAATGGTCAGTTTTCATCCCAATCCCAAAGAAAGGCAATGCCAAAGAATGCTCAAACTACCTTACAATTGCACTCATCAAACACGCTCGTAAAGTAGTGCTCAAAATTCTCCAAGCCAGGTCTCAGCAATACGTGAACCGTGAATTTCGAGATGTTGAAGCTGGTTTTAGAAAAGGCAGAGGAACAGAGATCAAATTGCAAACATTTGCTGGATCATCGAAAAGCAAGAGAGTTCCAGAAAAACATCATTTTCTGCTCTATTGACTATTCCAAAGCCTTTGACTCTGTGGATCACAATCAACTGTGGAAAATTCTGAAGGAGATGGGAATCCCAGACCACCTGACCTGCCCATTGAGAAACCTGTATGTAAGTCTGGAAGCAACAGTTAGAACTGGACATGGAAAGACAGACTGGTTCCAAATAGGAAAATGCATATGTCAAGGCTGCATATTGTCACCCTGCTTATTTAACTTATATGCAGAATACATCATGAGAAACTCTGGGCTGATTGAAGCACAAGCTGGAATCAAGATTGCTGGGAGAAATATCAATAACCTCAGATATGCAGAGGACACCACCCTAATGGCAAAAAGTGAAGAAGAATTAAAGGGCCTCTTGATGAAAGTGAAAGAGCTGAGTTTCAACTGACCCAACTAAACGTTGAGTTAAAGGTCAACATTCAGAAAACTAAGATAATGGCATCCAGTCCCAACAATTTATGGCAGACTGATGGGGAAACTGTGGAAGCAGTGGCTGGCTTCATATTTGGGGCTACAAAATCATTGCAGAAGGTGACTGCAGCCATGAAATTAAAAGACACTTACTCCTTGGAAGGAAAGTTATGACCAACCTAGACAGCATTTTAAAAAGCAGAGACATTACTTTGTCAGCAAAGTTCTGTCTAGTCAAGGCTCTGGTTTTTCCAGTGGTCATGTATGGATGTGAGAGCTGGATTGTGAAGAAAGCTGAGCACAAAAGAAATGATTCTTTTGAACTCTGAAGGAGACTCTTGAGAGTCCCTTGGACTGCAAGGAGATCCAACCAGTCCATCCTAAAGGAGATGAGTACTGGGTGTTCATTGAAAGGACTGATTCTGAAGCTGAAACTCCAATACTTTGGCCACCTCATGTGAAGAGCTGACTCATTTGAAAAGACCCTGATGCTGGGAAAGATTGAGGGCGGGAGGAGAAGGGGATGACAGAGGATGAGATGACTGGATGGCATCACTGACTCGAAGGACATGAGTTTGGGAAACTCCGGGAGTTGGTGATGGACAGGGAAGCTTGGCGTCCTGCAGTCCATGGGGTCGCAAAGTCGGACACGACTGAGCGGCTGAACTGAACTGAACTGAATGTTAGTTAATCAAATGGCCTAGGAAGAAGTTGGTGCATTTTGAAGTATTACTGAAATGGATCAGGACCCTATGGTCCTTGCCCCCCACTCCCCGTCCCCCCACCCACCACTATGTCCTCTGTTGTCTTTTGCATGTGGAAAACTTAATCAAAGAATAAATTTGATCAGAGAAGTGAGAAATGCTGAAACAAAGGAAAACAAAATAAGGAGATAAACAATGAAGTCATTAAGGATTTTCAAGGACCTTCAGTTCTTTCTCAAGGGCTATAGGTCATATTCTAAGCCTTATCCTGTGAGCTGTCTAACAGATACTAAAACACCAGGTGGAGAAGTTAGCTACATGACGACCAGACTTACACCCAGGACTTGAGCTGTCACAATTCTGAGAAGTGACCACAAAGAAATGGGAACAAGTGCACCCTGGAACTGAAGATTAACTGTGCCTAAAACAACCAAGATGATGCTAGCCAGACCAGTGGTGACCAGTTGAAGATGACTGTTAGAGATGACTCTGCTGTTTCTGCATGTGACGCCACCCCCTCCTCAACTCTGTCTATAAATGCTCTCACATCCTGCTTGTCCGGGGCGTGTGGGGAGTCAGGCTGAGGACAGATGTCCACCGCCCTCCCCTGCAGTTGCCAGCATCTGAAATAAAGCAAACTTTCCTTTCCACCCACTTGCCTGTTTACTGGCTTTTGAGTGACAAGCAGAGGGACCCTCCCATGCATACCTTTTGGTAACATTACCTGAGGCGGGATAAGGGTGAGGGTGGGGCTGGAACTGTCTGCAATCCTAACGTGGAATGATTTACTTCTATGACGAGTTTTTTTAAGAACCCATGTGGCTCCTGGCCTGTCAGCCAGTCCCCACACTGTCTGAGTCGGTCTCTTGTCTTGTGAACTCCGTGCACAGAAGGTTCTGGGGCTCTGGGGGCACGTCTCCAGAGTTTTGTTCTAATGTCACCACTTGCCGCAGAGTTGTGCAGCCATAGAGCTTGTGGCAGGGGCCCTGAGAGGAACTCCAGGGCTCGGAGCACCAATTGAGGGCAGCCTCTGGACATAGGTCAGGGTTTCTCACAGGCAATCAACCCCACCAGGTGATTTCCAGGGCACTCGTTGGAGAACCACTGTCATGGATCATTGGGTTCAGTTGGGTCGGCTGTCGCCTGGATACCAGAAGTTCCTCTTTAAACTAGAACTCTTAACTTGAGTGCTTTCAGTAGTGCTTCTTTTTTTCCCCGTGGTAAGGGAAGAATTGCCCACATTCTGGTGAAATTCTGGAGATTCTGGTGACAGTGGGTAGCTTTGCAGGTCAAGCTCATCTGTGGGATACTGTGCCCCCTCCATGCAGGCCCCCTGGCATTCTTGCCCCGCTGGATGAGGAGTGCTGGTTCTCCAAAGCCACGGGAAAGAGCTTCAAGGAGAACGTGGTGCAGGAACAGGACACCCACCCCAAGTTCCAGAAGCCCAAGCAGCTGAAGGACAAAGCAGATTTCTGCATCATCCACTTCACTGGCAACATGAGGAGTGCACACAAAGGATGGTGCGGATGGACCTTCTTGGGAGACAGAGAGACGATTCTATGACCTTGAGCCCTGAGGTGGGGGACAGGTGGGCGGTACTTATTCATCATCACATATTCCATTTTGCTAGAAGCTTGCAGCAGTCCTGTAAGGTGCTCAGACTGTGTATTATTATTAGGTTCATTTTCCAGGTAAGGAAGTGAGATTTGTGCTAAAGGTGCTGGCTCTGGAGTTTGTACTGGGGCTCTGTGTCTGTGATATTTTGGGCCAGACAATTCACCTCTCTGAGTCTTGGTTGCCTCACATGGAAATTGGGGGTGACCAGCACTGTATCAGGGAACATGAATGAAATAGTCTTGGGAAGCCTAACACTGCACTGTCAGTACTCTGCGGCAGGGCCTCTCAGCCTCCACATTGCCCTTCTTGAGGGGTGGAGGCTGGATCCGTCTTTACTCTCCAGGACTGTCTGGTGCATTGTAGGATGTTTAGCAGCAGCCCCGACCCCTCCCCTCCAAGGTCAGTAGGGCAGTCCCTACTTGAAACAGCCAGTAAGGCCTCCAGACACCCCAAACATCTGCAAGGTGTGGCCAGTAAGTGGCCGAGCTGCCGTCACACCTGCTGGCACACCTTGCCCAGTTGGCTTGTTCCTGGGGCTTGGCCCTGACCGAGCAGGACTGTCCTGAGTCTGCAGAGGTTCAAGCTTAGACTAAAGCTGGTCCTTCTCAGCATGTTGTGCTGTTGGTACAGAATATCTAGCAGTTGGTTACTCTTGGATGTGTGATGAGCCAGGCTGTACTCAGTCTCCCCGTCAATGACAACTGGTGACAGGAGACTTATACTGACGCAGTGCTGCTCCCAAGCCACCTCGGGTCCTCGCCCACCATCCTCCACATGGCCCCGCACTGCTTGGCCTTGCGTGCTTGACTCCTCTGGCTCCTTAGTATGTTGAAGCCACTCGTGCCTTTCAAATGCCTGTTTAAAGAAACTCCGTTTCTCTAGTTATCTAATGTCACCTGAGCCCCCTTGTCCATTGGCACCTTGGTTAGAAATGCACATGGGCAGAGATGTTTGCAGGTAAGGTCCTTTCAGGGCCAAGGATTTTCTTTCCCTGCAAGTCTGACTCGTTATCTGCCCTGCGCTGCTGAACCCCACCTGCCCACTTTCCTGCCTCCTTTCAGTCTCATTTCCCTCTACCAGGTGAGGCTGCCTACAGCAGTGGGCCCAACCCTAGCTCTAGGCCCGCCCTCGACTTTGGCCTTGCTCCAGTGTTCCTTGGTGGCTGGGGTAGCCTCTTGTAGAGGGCTAGCAGCCGGCTCTCCTCCTCTAGATCGAAGCCCTTGAGCTCGACAGCAGCCTGTACCGCATCAGTGAGAGCAAGGTCTTCTTCTGGGCCAGCGTGCTGGCCCCCCTTGAGGAGGAGCGGGACCTGAAGATCACGGACGTCATCATCAGCTTCCAGGCCTGCTGCAGGGGCTACCTGGCCAGGAGGTGCATCCCGGGATGCCCACCCACAGCTCAGGGCCCCGCGCTGTCCTGTGGTGGAGGCACTGAGGAAGCGGGGCCTGGGAGCCCTCACTCAGGCAGGTGTCCCACGGGGATGCCCATGTGCTTTCCCTGCCCCCTTCTTTCTGGATTTCTACATGAGGTTTAAAGTAAGCAGGTGGGAGGGGTGACTGTGCTCAGATTTTCCCTGCAGGAAAACCCCTGTTCCCACTGTTCCTCCCTATACAGCCCCTCCTGTAGGGGTGACTCCCAGAAGATCCCAAGCTCCAGGGAGGAGGCGTCCTTGAGTACCAGCAGCTCCTGTGGAGTCAGGGGCAGGCTTGTGCAGGTCAGTGGGCAGGATAGCTGAACGTTAACCTCCTGGCCCCTCTGAGTCTGTGCTCAGGGGTGTCTGTTCCAGCCTGAACTCTGAACTCTGTGGGCAGAGCGTGAGTGTGTGGTGTTTGGACAAATGGACTTTTGCAAGACATGAGCTGCTGACGTTCTCCTGCCAAATGAAGTCCCTGAGTTACTGGAAGAAATCCCCTGCCTCCCCCTTCCCCCACTCCACTCCCCCCAACCCCTCTTCCTTATCTGCAAAATCAAATTGAATTCCTGGCTTTTATTATGGGTGATTGTAAGACCGAACAGTAGTGTGTGGTCCTCGTGAAATAGCACTCATCACTCTTACGTCCCTCCCTTAAAAGCAGGGAGGAGGTGGCCGTGATGGCCCAGGGACATTTCCTGGGATGAAGCAGCCCTGATGGAAGGTCAAGCAGGCCTCCAGGAGTGGTCAGGGTTCCAGGAAAACTGCAGTCCCTTCTGCTTGGGACAAAGCAGAAAAGTCCACCAGCAGTCCAGCTGCAGGACTCTCAGGCTGTGGGATCTTTGCTTCTCAGTTTCTTTATCTGTACAGTGGAGCCGACAGTTCTTAGAGCTGATGTGAGAATTAAATAGGAAATGTGAGGGTGGTGCCAGCAGGGACCCTGGCACATGCTCAGTCCTCTCCCCACAATGAGTCTCTTCTCAGGCACTAAAAAGGAAAAGGACTGACTCTCTCTTGTAGACTTTTCTGAGTTACCAGGACACTAGCCTTCCTGTTAAAGTCCTCCATTTGGAGAGAAATATATCTGTTGTCAGGTGGAAATAAGCCAGGGGAGAAAAGAAGTGTGCTCTCAGCCCTTCCCACAAACTTAGGCATCCACCTAATGGTGGTGACCATCAAGGCCAGCCCTCCTCCTGTGGGTCACTGGGACAAAAGGCACCTGTATCATCCCTCTCATCAAGGCCAAGTCTAGAAGGATCTGATCACAAGTTTGAGGGTAGAGGCATGGATAGAGTGGCTGAAGGGTGGCCTTAGGCCCCTCTCCCAGATACTGTGGGAGCAGAGCAGGGGATAGTGGACTCTGAACCCACATGGATGTGGCTCTTAGCGAGAACAATATGACCAGTATGTGGTGAGAAGCTGGTATCTTCCAGGACTGTGCCACGTGCTGGTGGCATCAAGATGAATAAGGCAGGCAGGCGGGTGAGAGTGAGTGGATAGACAGGGTCAAGGGGTCTGGAAGAAGCCCATGGGAAAGGGGAGGGATTGGAAAAGGGGCTCACAGTGTGTTGGTGGCAGGTCTTCCTTCAGGGAGCCAGGGCAAGATGTGCTGAGTCAGTAAGAGCCTGGCATGTCAGGCGTGGCTTGTTTAGCTAAGGGAGTCAACAAACAGTCTGGGTTTAGCCCAGGGTGGGACCTGGTAGGCAGAGTGTTTATTTAATCTGAGCAATCCAGATGTGAGGGCATTCACTTTCTCTTTTGCTTCTCCAAGTGTATCTGGACCCACACAATGTGTGTGGTTTATTGCAGAGATGCACAGCTGGTGGCTGCATCTGCAGAGCTCAGAACAACTGGATCTTGTTCACACCCAGCCAGAGAGGATTCCTGGGCAAGCAGGCAGGTAGGACCCCCACCCCTCTCCCCATCCTCAGGATGAATGTCTGAGAAAAGATGCTTGTCACTAGTTGACAGAAGAAGGAACTGGAAGCTCAGAGAGTTGGGTCATGCCCAAGGAAACAGGCTAAGCAGGAGCAGAGCCTGACTGTGGAAGCAGGTGTGTCTGACAGCTTCCTCCCACAACCTGGGCCCCTGAACAGTGCAGAGGGAGGGTGGCACCTGCTCAGACTGGCTCAGCTCAGGATGTAGACTCCTGAGACGTGAGCGGTGACCCCAGAAGGAAGACGGTGTTGGGGGTGCTCAGTCCTTTGGGAAATTTAGAGAACGCTGAGGGGGTAGAGGAGGGTGGTGGGGTCAGACTCTCCTTCTGTGGCCTGGCCAGCTTGAGGCTTCCCCCCAGGGTGCTGTGCTGAGGCTGACAGGGACAAAGGGTTTCTTTTGCGATATTAATATAAGGAATCCAGGTTCATTACCATTTTGTCTCTGAGCACCTGCTCAGTGTCAGGCCCTGGGGGGAAACTGAGGCCTGAGAGGGGCGGGACAAGAGACCGTGTTGGGGGGACACAGGGCTTTGTCTTCCTGAGCTCGCCAGGCCCTCAGGTCAGGACTGTAGGTGATGGTGCTACTTTGGGGGAAGATGGCCCTAATAGAGTGAGGGGGCTTACTGTGCTATGTCCACATTATGATGCTGGATTTGCAACATTAAGATAAAAAGCCAAACTGTAGACATGTCAGTATAACAGGAGGGGCATGACCTTAGATCTATGTGTTTAGACAGGCAGAGACAAACCTTGAAGGTTTGGGGTTATTAAAAGTATATTCCCGGGACTTCCCTGGTGGTCTAGTGGTTAAGACTCATGGTTGCATTGAATTGGTTGTGGGTTCAGTCCCTGGATGGGAAACTAAGATCCCACATGCTGGGTTTCAAGGTTAAAAAATCAAGTAAAAGAGAAAAATAGAATGTATATTTTGATCAGTTAAAATAAAATAAAATCACATTCCCCACTTACATATCCATGTCAGAAGGCCTGGTCTTGGCCTCCACTCTGCCCTCTTGCCCTCTGAGAGCTGTATGACCCTGGACAAGTCACCTCCCTGGGAATTGTTTGTTTAGATCTCTTGCATGCATGACTTCTTAGTAGTTAAGTTGTGTCAGATTCTTTGTGACCCCATGGACTGTAGCCTGCCACGCTCCTCTGTCCATGGGATTTTTCAGGAAAGAATGCTGGATTGGGTTGCCATTTTCCTCCTCCAGGGGAATCTTCCCAACCGAGGGATCCAATCCACATCTCCTGCAATGCAGTCTGATTCTTTACTGTCTGAGCCATCTAGGAAGCCCTTTCAGATCTCTTATGCATTTCTTAAAAGCTGGTTTCAGTCTTCACATGTGGGTTTGTAGTTTCTCTCTGTGTTGGAAATATTCACCTTTGTCTACTCAATATATTGCAAACCTTGTCTCCAGTTTGCTTATCTTTTTTTTTTTTCTTTTGAGGCTTGAGTTGTTATTGACTCAATACTGTGTTTCTAAGAGTCATCCATATTTAATGAATAATTATAATGAACTAATTAGAAAAAAACTGTACTTATTCTTTTTTTTCATTTATTTTTATTAGTTGGAGGCTAATTACTTTACAATATTTTAGTGGGTTTTGTCATACATTGACATGAATCAGCCAAAGAGTTACATGTATTCCCCATCCCGATCCCCCCTCCCACCTCCCTCTCTACCCAATCCCTCTGGGTCTTCCCAGTGCACCAGGCCCAAGCACTTCTCTCATGCATCCAACCTGGGCTGGTGATCTGTTTCACTATAGATAATATACATGTTTCAATGCTGTTCTCTCGAAACATCCCACCCTTGCCTTCTCCCACGAGTCCAAAAGTCTGTTCTATACATCTGTGTCTCTTTTTCTGTTTTGCATATAGGGTTATCATTACCATCTTTCTAAATTCCATATATATGTGTTAGTATGCTGTAATGTTCTTTATCTTTCTGGCTTACTTCACTCTGTATAATGGGCTCCAGTTTCATCCATCTCATTAGAACTGATTCAAATGAATTCTTTTTAATGGCTGAGTAATATTCCATGGTGTATATGTACCACAGCTTCCTTATCCATTCGTCTGCTGATGGGCATCTAGGTTGCTTCCATGTCCTGGCTATTATAAACAGTGCTGCGATGAACACTGGGGTGCATGTGTCTCTTTCAGATCTGGTTTCCTCTGTGTGTATGCCCAGAAGTGGTATTGCTGGGTCATATGGCAGTTCTATGTCCAGTTTTTAAAGAAATCTCCACACTGTTCTCCATAGAGGCAGTACTAGTTTGCATTCCCACCAACAGTGTAAAAGGGTTCCCTTTTCTCCACACCCTCTCCAGCATTTATTGCTTGTAGACTTTTGGATAGCAGCCATCCTGACTGGCATGTAATGGTACCTCATTGTGGTTTTGATTTGCATTTCTCTGATGATGAGTGATGTTGAGCATCTTTTCATGTGTTTGTTAGCCATCTGTATGTCTCCTTTGGAGAAATGTCTGTTTAGTTCTTTGGCCCATTTTTGAATTGGGTCATTTATTTTTCTGGAATTGAGCTGCAGGAGTTGCTTGTATATTTTTGAGATTAATCTTTTGTCTGTTCCTTCATTTGCTATTATTTTCTCCCAATCTGAGGGTTGTCTTTTCACCTTACTTATAGTTTCCTTTGTTGTTGAAAAGCTTTTAAGTTTCATTAGGTCCCATTTGTTTATTTTTGCTTTTATTTCCAATATTCTGGGAGGTGGGTCATAGAGGATCCTGCTGTGATTTATGTCAGAGAATGTTTTGCCTATGTTCTCCTCTAGGAGTTTTATAGTTTCTGGTCTTACATTTAGATCTTTAATCCATTTTGAGTTTATTTTTGTGTATGGTGTTAGAAAGTGTTCTAGTTTCATTCTTTTACAAGTGGTTGACCAGTTTTCCCAGCACCACTTGTTAAAGAGGTTGCCTTTTTTCCATTGTATATTCTTGCCTCCTTTGTCGAAGATAAGGTATCCATAAGTTCGTGGATTTATCTCTGGGCTTTCTATTCTGTTCCATTGATCTATATTTCTGTCTTTGTGCCAGTACTATACTGTCTTGATGACTGTGGCTTTGTAGTATAGTCTGAAGTCAGGCAGGTTGATTCCTCCAGTTCCATTCTTCTTTCTCAAGATTACTTTGGCTATTCGAGGTTTTTTGTATTTTTGTACAAATTGAGAAATTATTTGTTCTAGTTCTGTGAAAAATACCATTGGTAGCTTAATAGGGATTGCATTGAATCTATAGATTGCTTTGGGTAGAATAGCCATTTTGAGAATATTGATTCTTCCAATCCATGAACACGGTATGTTTCTCCATCTGTTTGTATCCTCTTTGATTTCTTTCATCAGTGTTTTATAGTTTTCTATGTATAGATCTTTTGTTTCTTTAGGTAGATATACTCCTAAGTATTTTATTCTTTTTGTTGCAATGGTGAATGGTATTGTTTCCTTAATTTCTCTTTCTGATTTCTCATTGTTAGTGTATAGGAATGCAAGGGATTTCTGTGTGTTAATTTTATATCCTGCAACTTTACTATATTCGCTGATTAGCTCTAGTAATTTTCTGGTAGAGTCTTTAGGGTTTTCTATGTAGAGGATCATGTCATCTGCAAACAGTGAGAGTTTCACTTCTTCTTTTCCTATCTGGATTCCTTTTACTTCTTTTTCTGCTCTGACTGCTGTGGCCAAAACTTCCAAAACTATGTTGAATAGTAGTGGTGAGAGTGGGCACCCTTGTCTTGTTCCTGATTTTAGGGGAAATGCTTTCAATTTTTCACCATTGAGGGTAATGCTTGCTGTGGGCTTGTCATATATAGCTTTTATTATGTTGAGGTATGTTCCTTCTATTCCTGCTTTCTGGAGAGTTTTAATCATAAATGGGTGTTGAATTTTGTCAAAGGCTTTCTCTGCATCTATTGAGATAATCATACGGTTTTTATCTTTCAATTTGTTAACGTGGTGTATTACATTGATTGATTTGCAGATATTAAAGAATCCTTGCATTCCTGGGATAAAGCCCACTTGGTCATGGTGTATGATTTTTTAAATATGTTGTTGGATTCTGTTTGCTAGAATTTTGTTAAGGATTTTTGCATCTATGTTCATCAGTGATATTGGCCTGTAGTTTTCTTTTTTTGTGGCATCTTTGTCTGGTTTTGGAATTAGGGTGATGGTGGCCTCATAGAATGAGTTTGGAAGTTTACCTTCTTCTGCAATTTCTGGAAGAGTTTGAGTAAGATAGGTGTTAGCTCTTCTCTAAATTTTTGGTCGAATTCAGCTGTGAAGCCATCTGGTCCTGGGCTTTTGTTTGCTGGAAGATTTCTGATTACAGTTTCGATTTCCTTGCTTGTGATGGGTCTGTTAAGATCTTCTATTTCTTCCAGGTTCAGTTTTGGAAAGTTATACTTTTCTAAGAATTTGTCCATTTCATCCAAGTTGTCCATTTTATTGGCATAGAGCTGCTGGTAGTAGTCTCTTATGATCCTTTGTATTTCAGTGTTGTCTGTTGTGATCTCTCCATTTTCATTTCTAATTTTGTTAATTTGGTTCTTCCCCCTTTGTTTCTTAATGAGTTTTGCTAATGGTTGGTCAATTTTGTTTATTTTTTAAAAAAACCAGCTTTTAGCTTTGTTGATTTTTGCTATGGTCTCTTTAGTTTCTTTTGCATTTATTCCTGCCCTAATTTATAAGATTTCTTTCCTTCTACTAACCCTGGCGTTCTTCATTTCTTCCTTCTCTAGTTGCTTTCCAGGTCATTTATCTTATATTCTGATCTAGTTTATGGTGTCCTCTGAAATTTTTGATTTTTGAGGTCAAATGGTTTCTGGGATTTGTGTGTTGGTGAGAAAGTTTTCCTTAACAATATTTTTCCAGATTGTTTCCTTTCTTCTAATATTTTTCTTTTTTCTTTTGGGTTTACATTCAGATCCCCTCAGGTTTCATTGATTGATTGATTAGAAGCTTTTTGTTCCTTCTTTGTCCTCTATTTCTTCCCACTTTTATCTTCCCCTTCCTTCCTTTTTTTCCCCTCCTACTCACCTACTGTTCTGAACTCCCTCTTTCCCTGCCTATGTCCTTCTTCTTCTCCTTAAAGCGAACATGTTTAACAGGTACCTACTGCAGTCAAAAAGGAACACACTGTTCCTCTATGGCTTCAAAGGAGCCTCCAGTGCAGTAAAGCATCTTTCAGATTTTAGCTGGAACCCATATCTTTCTTCTTATAGAAAACTATCGTAACTTTAGAAAGGAGACATGAGGAAATGCAGGTGTTTCCTGCTACCTGAAAGTAGTGTTCCTAGGAAACTTTTCTTAAACTGGGATGGCATTGAGAGAAAAGGTTGTAGGTCTCATATCACAGTTTATTGGCATAGGGTGATGTTGAAGGAGGAAACAGAGCTGGACTCCATCTTAGGCCAGGCTGCGAACATTAGTCTACACGCATGGTCACCCTCCTAATGGACTCTGAACTTTGTGCCTGGTGTCTATAGAAGTGGCATACCAATGGGAAACCAGACTCCCTGGATAAAAGAGCCTCAGGACTTGTACTTGGACTCTCTGTTGCCTATAAAGAATATGGTAATTATCTCTGTAACAGAACAAAGTCGTAAATTCCATTATGTTTATCAGGATATGACCACAGGCCTATTGATAAATGTCCACTGTTTATCTAGTCTTGTGACACATGAATCATGGATTATCTTTGATCGTATCTCTCTTTTACCTTGTTCAAACTAGTTTCAAGGAATTTGGAGAGGCGGTTTTAAGCAAGTACACTTAGGGTATATAAAGTTTTCACAAAAACTGGTTGGGGTCCTTGGCTAAAGGAGACTCTGCCTTGTGCCTGCCGGTGTAATAAACTGCACTCCACTATCCGCACTGTCCTTCTGAGTGAGTTTGTTTCCCAGAACGCGTGGCTACAATATTTGGTGCGTTGGCCAGGAAACTCCTTACTTTGAGGAGACAAGTCCCATTTGGGTCCACTCCGAGGCCTTGCGGCTTGAATCTTCTAGAAGGGGGAAGGCGCCTCGCCCTTCTGGAAGGATTCTCCTTCTCAACGCCCAGACCTTTCACGTTAGCAGGTAGTGGACAGCAGCTGGGAAACTGAGCGCTCAGGTGAGGAGGAACCCACCCGGCAGGGTGGAAGAAGGGGCCTGATCACCCCCCTGGGAGGGACTAGAAGGGGCACGGACCCACAGGAGCCTGGAATAGTCAGGCAGCAGCGATTGCTTGGTACACAGGTTGATGAACATGCTAGGGTTTAGGAAGAAATTTGTGAAGGTCGTTTAGGAGGTGTGTCCATGCCGTCTCAGGGAAAATTATTACCAAGTGATCACCAGGGGATTTTTAGGATAGGAAACTGGTCCTTGTATGCTCGTATTCTGCCCTCTCCAGGAGGTGTCCCGTCTGCTGTGAAATTCTTGACCCCCTTGGAATTGTTAGGCTAGAAGGAGGGGGATACATAAGTGAGGATGAATTGGCTTTTCCGGAGATGGCCTGGGACATGGGATATTTAACCCATCTGTGTTTTCGTCCACACCTGATCAAGCCCACCAAGGCAGAATGGACTTTAAGGGAGAAACAGCCTTGGACCACGTGGTGTTCTGGTTTGGCTGTGCTGACCAGCAGGTGAAGACACGCCGATCCCCCTTCTCCCTCTGGGATCTGGCAGGTAAGGCTCTTCTCACCCCAATTAGGAAGGAAGCAGAATGGCAATTTAAGTGTCATTGAGTGGAAATATCAGAAGTACATAGGGTACTGAGAACTTCGTAGGCAGAACGAAAAGGAAAAGTAGAAGAAGGTCCAAGAAGGTAAGCAAGATGGGGGGAAGTGAATCTAAGGCAACTGTATTGGAGTGAATGATTAAAAATTTAAAGAAGGGATTAGGAGGAGACTATGGGGCGATTCGATGGACATGAGTTTGAGTAAACTCTGGGAGTTGGTGATGGACAGGGAGGCCTGGCATGCTGCGATTCATGGGGTCGCAAAGAGTCAGACACGACTGAGCGACTGGACTGAACTGAACTGACTGATGGGGTGAAGATGAAGCCTAACCGCCTCCACATACTCTGTGAAGTCAAATGGCCCCCTATGGGAGTAGGATGAAATTCAAGATTTCACCACCAGAGAACACCATGAGCTTAAAAATAGTGGAAGCAGTCTATACAGTAGTCACAGGAGAGCCAGGACACCTGGATCAATATCCATATAATGACTCATGGCTAGGGTTAGCTCAAGACCCTCCTACTTGGACAAGGTTCTGTATCCAGAAGGGAAAGGGAAAAATATTAATGGCACAAAAATTGACTGATGATAAAAAAGGAAATTCTACAGGATTCGGACGGGGATGACCTGGCCCCTCTCCCATACTGGATAATGACGCGCCTGCCTCCCAGTACTCCACCAGGACCGGAGGCCGCCTTAATGCCAGATCCAGGGCCAGGTGAAGTTCCTGCAGCAGCCACTGCTCTTCCATCAGCTCTCCCGGAGTTCATAGAGCTGCCATTTGGGCAGGTTCCGATCCGGTGACAGAAGCCTCTGGCCAACACTTCCAGGATCCGGCTTCAGCCGAGCCGCCCAAGTTATACCCGCATCTCCCAGTGAGTACTGACAAGAAGGAGAGGAGACGTTGGAATTAAGCAGAGACTGCGCTCTGCCAGAGAACTGGAGGGAACGAAAGAGAACAGACAAGAGATTTGCAATGCTAGCTGCTGCTCTGGGAAAGTCTATCTCGGGCCCTCTGTAAAACCTCCTCTGCCCCAGGGACAGGACAGGCTTTCAACTGGTCCCAACGGAGGCCATGGGCCCCGTTACAGCCAAACAAGTGTGCCCGGTGCTGAGCTTTTGTCCACTGGAAGAATGAATGCCCTAAGGCAAGGAAGGAAGAGGACTTTCCCGCAGTTGTGGGGCTTGCTGACTTGGAAATTAAATAGGGCTGCTGGGGCTCAGAGATATCAGGTCCCCGAGAGTCCATGGTAAACTGAGAAGTGGGGAACCAAAACACTGACTTCATGGTGGATACAGGAGCAGAACTGTCAGTAGTAAGAAAACCTGTGGCACCACTGTCCAAAGAGACTACCGCTGTAACTGGGGTATAGGGAGAAGAGATGATTAAATCATTTTGCCAGCCCAGAAAATGTCAGATGGGGGGCACCAAGTGATTCATGAATTCCTCTACATTCCTGAGTGCCCAGTACACCTGCTGGGAAGAGACTTGCTCTCCAAACTAGGAGCACAAGTGACTTTCTCTCCTGAAGAAAGGCCAGTGCCCTTCCAGATGGGCACTATGACTTATTTGCTCTCTCTCTCTCTCAATACCACCGCAAGATGAGTGGAGGTTGCATGAGCCTCCGAAGGAAGAACCGGGTGGGCTGGGAGAGCATGAGAGAGAGCTAACACAATTATTCCCTGAGGTCTGGGTGGAAGACAACCCCCCCTCCCCCCAGGCTGGCTAAACATCAAGCCCCAGTGATAATAGAACTCAAACCAGGCACCATCCCGGTTGGAAAGCGCCAGTACCCACTACCGATAGAGGCCTGGGCCGGCATACTGCCCCACATCAATAGATTGAAACAAGCAGGCATTCTCTGTAGTAGAGTGCCAGTCAGCTTGGAATATGCTGATCCTGCCAGTGAAAAAGGAAGGACGACAGGACTGTAGGCCTGTACAAGATCTCAGGCTAGTCAACCAGGCTACTGTGACTTTACACCCCACTGTTCCAAACCCTTATACCTTACTTAGCCTCCTCCTGCCAAGGACTAAAATTTATACTTGCCTAGATCTCAAGGATGCCTTCTTCTGCGTATACTTTGCCCCAGCGTCACAGCCCATCTTTGCCTTTGAATGGGAAGATCCAGTCGGGGGCACCAAATAACAGCTCACCTGGACCCCCCACAAGGGTTTAAGAATTCCCCAACCATCTTTGGGGAAGCCTTGGCTTCTGACCTGGACTCATTCTATCCGAAAGAGTTTGGATGTTGGCACCTACAGTACGTGGATGACCTGCTGCTGGCTGTCAAGACCAAGATAAAATGCTGGAAAGGGACAATAGCACTGCTCCAGCTGTTGATGGAAGCAGGTTACCGGGTGTCGAAGAAGAAGGCACAGATCTACAAAGAGGAGGTAAGGTATCTGGGGTTTGTTTTAAAGAAGGGCACAAGGTTCCAGACCCTAACTGGGTCCTATATACTGGTGGCACTAGCCTGATAAAACAAGGACAACGGCTGTCAGGTTAGCCAAAGTGGAAGGGGCCATCAAGACTAAAAAGGGATGGTGTGAATTACCAAGTGGCAAATTATTGGTACCGGAGGAGCTGGCACACACTCTGGTAAGCCAAACACACCAAGCGACCCACCTAGGCCATGCTGCCTGCTCACAGGTTAATGCTGCCTCTCAGGTATTCAGACAAAATCCTCCGGGTATTCAGCTGAAAGGCATGCTGCCATTTGAACACCTGGGAGTGGACTTCACTGAAATGAAACCTCACTGACACTACCGTTACCTGCTGGTCATGGTATGTATGTTCTCAGGATGGGTAGAAGCTTTTCCTACCTGGACTGAAAGAGGATCAGAAGTAGCCTGGTGCCTGCTTAGGGAAATAGTTCCCAGATTTGGACTTCCTACCAGCATTGGTTCAGACAGTGACACAGCTTTTGTAACTGATTTAGTACAACAAGTAAGCAAAACTTTAAACATCAAATAGAAACTGCACACTGCATATAGACCCAGAGTTCTGAGATGGTGGAATGAACCAACTGGACACTTACAAAGACTCTCCAAGTGGATCATAGAGACTGACTGGTCCTGGGTGGACTTGCTTCCGACAGCTCTGCTCAGACTCAGGATGACCCCACAGTCCCAAAGCTGTTCTCCATACGATATTGTGTATGGGAGGCCCCCTCCCATAATAAAACAGGAGTCAACAAACTTGCCTCAGGTAAGGGGGGATAGGATTTCACAGCAGATGGAACTGGGTAAGGTAATAAATCTGGTAACTAAGTTTGTATAAGAAAGGGTGCCATTCCCCCTTGGGGAACAGATTCATGAGTTTACACTCGGTGACCAAGTATGGGTCAAAGATTGGAAACATGATTTGCTAGCCCCTTGGTGAAAGGGCCCTTATGTTATTTTAACTACCCCTATTGCAGTTAAATTTGCAGGTATTGTCCCTTGGATCCATCATACGAGGGTGAAGAGAGCCTACCATACAGACCCAGAAAACACTGAGTGGACTGCACAGAGGGACCCCGCTGACCCTCGAGAGACTAAGACCATCCTTAAGAAGGAAAAGAAGATCCCGGACAAGCCCCTTCAGGATGAAGCGGCATAATCAACTCCTGCTGCTTGGCCTCATCAATGTGATTTTGAATTAACTTCCGTTTCAACTCATGTCTTCATCTCATGGGCACATTCCTATGTGGACTTCCACAACACCTTCAACTGCTGGGTATGTGGGACTATACCTCTGTCTGTGATGGATGGACTTCTTTGGCTGGTGTCACCACTCTGCCAAGGAGACTTTGAACCACTCTGCTCTTTTCTGGGACGACAAAAAGAGACGTTCCTCTCTCTTTTCAATCATAACTTCTCTTTGTTCTCTTGGTGTAAGACCTACAGTCAATAGACTTGGGTCATGGGGTTACATTTGATATAAACGCCAGTGTAACAAAAGCCTAACCTACAACAAGCCCCAGTGAATCTACTTTATTTACATGCTAGGTGGACAATATCTGTGTTTCAATGGTATGAGTATATTGCTGCCTTATGCGTACCCTCTATAGGGACAATGGATATTATGATTAAAGTAGAGGCCTTGACCAATCTCACAAAACAGGCCCTCCTAGATAGAACAAAAGCCATCCAAGCCTTAAATGAAGAGCAAATCCAAATGAGAAAAGCAGTAATTTATAATAGAATGGCTTTGGAGATACTCACAGCTGCTCAAGGAGGGACCTGTGCTAGAATTAAGGTTGAATGTTGTGTATACATTCCTGACTTATCTGGCAATGTATCGACTGCTTTAGATGACATGAAAAACCAGGTAAAAGCAATGTCAAATGAAAACATTCCTTTCTGGACTTTGGTCCTATCTTGGGTGAAGGCGATTGGTAGAAAACTATATACACCACTGTTATAGTTGCCTTGATAGTTCTGCTTTGTGGACCCTGAATTTTACAACGTATTATGAACTTTGTAACCTGAAGGTTGACGTCATTCTCCCAAACTGGCGGTCGGAGAGCCAGGGTGCAATATATCCCTATGAATGATGCTCATAATATGAGTTAAGAGCATCAAGAGGGGAGAATGAAGGAGGAAACAGAGAGAGCCAAACTCCATCTTAGGCCAGGCTGCAAGCATTAGGCTACACGCTTGGTCACCCTCCTAATGGACTCTGAACTTTGTGCCCCGTGTCTATAGAAGTGGCATACCAATGGGAAACCAGACCCCCGGATAAAAGAGCCTCAGGACTTGTACTTGGACTCTCTGTTGCCTAAAAGAATATGGTAATTATCTCTGTAACAGAACAAAGTCGTAAATTCCATTATGTTTATCAGGATATGACCACAGGCCTATTGATAAATGTCCACTGTTTATCTAGTCTTGTGACACATGAATCATGGGTTAACTTTGATCGTATCTCTCTTTTACCTTGTCCAGACTAGTTTCAAGGAATTTGGAGAGGTGGGTTTGAGCAAGTACACTTAGGGTCTATAAGGTTTTCATAAAAACTGATCGGGGTCCTTGGCTAAGAGGAGACTCTGCCTTGGGCCCACCAGTGTAATGAACTGCACTCCACTATCTGCATTGTCCTTCTGAGTGAGTTTGTTTCCTGGAATGCGTAGCTACAACAATGTTTTGGAAATTGGGGAATGCCTGTAAATGGAAATACTCAGAAATCTGATAGCAGAGACTGTCAGAAAGAGTTTTTCATCCAGATAGACAAGGAAAGCAAATGGAATTATTGCACCAAAGGAAAAACAAGGGCTGTGCTGTGTCTTCAAGAAGCTGGTTGTTTCGTGTCACAGTAACAGGTCCCACACCTCGTGTTTTAGCTAGATTTTGTTCAGGAGGTTGGAGGGTGCCCTGGAGGCCCTGGAGCTTGAAGAAGAGAAGAGAAGAGAAGAGACAGGGCCCCTGCCCAGTGCTGGGAGCTGCAGAACTTCACACAAATAGAGTCACAACCAGGGAAGTGCAAGATTCCAGGGGTGCCTGGAGAGGAAGTGGGGGAAGGCAGTAGAGGAAGAAGGCTTTGGAGTTGGACCTCCAAGGACAGGTAACGTTTCACTGAAATCAGATTGATTACATTCTTTGCAGCTAAAGATGAAGAAGCTCTATACAGTCAGCAAAAACAAGACCTGGAGCTGACTGTGGCTCAGATCATGAGCTCCTTATTGCAAAATTCGGACCTAAGTTGAAGAGAATAGGGAAAACCACTAGGCCATTCAGGTGTGACCAAAATCAAATCCCTTACTTACAATTATACAGTGAAAGTGACAAGTAGATTCAAGGGGTTAGATCTGATAGACAGACTGCCTGAAGAGCTATGGATGGAGGTTCATAACATTGTACAGGAGGCAGTGATGAAAACCATCCCCAAGAAAAAGAAATGCAAAAAAGGAAACTAGTTGTCTGAGAAGGCCTTACAGATAGCTGTGAAAAGAAGAGAAGAAGGCAAAGGAGAAAAGCAAAGATACACCTATCTGAGTGCAGAGTTCCAAAAAACAGCAAAGAGAGAGAAGAAAGCCTTCTTAACCAAACCATGCAAAAAAAAAAAAAAAAAAAATGTATATATATATATATGGAGAGGAGAACATAGTATGGGAAAGACTAGAGATTTCTTCAAGAAAATTAGAGATACTGAAGAGGATATTTCATTCAAAAATGGGCACAATAAAGGACAGAAGTGGTATGGTCCTAACAGCAGCAGAAGATATTAAGAAGAGGTTGCAAGCATACACAGAAGAACTATAAGAAAAAGGTC
Organism: Cervus elaphus; assembly: GCF_910594005.1. Classification (NCBI taxonomy): domain Eukaryota; kingdom Metazoa; phylum Chordata; class Mammalia; order Artiodactyla; family Cervidae; genus Cervus; species Cervus elaphus. Next base: position 44,228,102 of record NC_057836.1, read on the forward strand.
TTAATAACCCAGATAACCACAATGGTTTGATCACTCACCTAGAGCTGGACATCCTGTAGTATGAAGTGAAGTGGGCCTTAGGAAGCATTATTACAAACAAAGCTTGTGGAGGTGGTGGAATTCCAGCTGAGCTATTGAAAGGTTGAGGCTGTGACCCTTTAAGGACACCCAGCTTCTTGGCCTCTGGAGGAGAGGATTTTGATCCAGGGCCAGAGATGAGATTTGATCACTTGAAGCTTTTGTGTAGCAAAGTTTTATTAACATGTAAAAGGGATAGAGAAAGCTTCTAAGATAGACATCAGAAAGGGCAGAAAGAGTGACCCCTTGCTAGTTTTTAGCAGGGCATTATATACCTGATAGCAAGCTGCTATTAGATAAAAGAAATGCCTCAGACAGAGAGTGTTGCATGAGGCTCCTCCCCCACAATATGCATTTTGAGATAGAATGGCACAAGGGGAGTCATCTCCAGCCATAAAACAATTGACATACCTCTTGAAGAAAGGCAGATTTCCAAGCAAATACCTAGTCTCATTAATATAGCTTAAGAAAAATATTTCCGTGAGTAAGATATACTGGTATGCTGAGTTATTATCAGCTCAAAGTTTGAGAAAAGGTTAGTCTTAGGGGGAATCAATTTGAAGAAAGGCAGATTCCAAAGCAAATACATAGTTTCATTAGCATAGCTTAAGAAACACATTTCCATGAGAAGAATGCATTGGTATGCTGAGTCATTAGTAGCCCAAGGTTAAGTTCTGACACTGAGTTCACAACCAAGTGTCCTCCTTCAACACAGGGTTAGAGGAGCCTCCTTTAATTTTGTGTTAAAGAAGAAAAAAAGCTTCTGCCACTTGCAGTTTAATTTCCTCCTACTGCTTGGGTACCCCTGGCCTTCCTACCTGAGTGTTAACCCTCTCACTAGTTCAAATCCTAAAAGATGCTGCTGCTAAGTGCTGTACTCAGTATGTCAACAAATTGGGAAAACTCGGCAGTAGCATCAGTCAAGGTGCTCACTTCCTCTCCCACTGTCATCTAGCACCTGTCTCAGCAGTGAGGGCAGGACGGGGAGGGGGGCAGCACATTGAGTCCCCAAGGCCAGGAGGGGCGAGGAAGGCGGCCTCCCAGCACCCCGGGAGCTTCTCCTGCTCTCTCCTTGGTCTCAGCCTCCTCCTGCTCCCAGGCCCTGGGGCGTCACCACAGAGGCTCTTTCCTCCAGCTCTTGCCCTTGTCCACCCAGCCGCTCTGTGAGGGTCAGCAGACCCTGAACTAAACCCCAGTCTGGCCTTTGCCACGTCCCACTTGTGTGACCTGGAGCTCCTTAACTGACCTCACCTTAAGATGGAAATCATGTTTCCCTATGTGTTCATGAGGGTGAAATCGCGTGTGTGTCCATGTCCAGGGCCAGTGCCTGCCACACAGTAGGTCCTGCCTAGTGTGCTGCTGTCCCCTCTCCCTGGAATGTGTTAGTTTCAGGTGGAAACCTCTCCCTCTCTCTTGAATCCCCCTTCGCAGTGATTTTGGAGCCCAAGAATATAAAGTCTGTCACTGTTTCCATTGTTTCCCCATCTATTTTCCATGAAGTGATGGGACTGATTGCCATGGTCTTGGTTTTCTGAACGCTGAGTTTTAAGCCAAATTTTTCACTCACCTCTTTTGCTTTCATAAGAGGCTCTTTAGTCTTTTTTCGCTTTCTGCCATAAGGGTGGTGTCATCTGCATATCTGAGGTTATTGATATTTCTCCCAGCAATCTTGATTTCAGCTTGTGCTTCATTCAGTCCAGCATTTCGCATGATGTACTCTGCATATAAATTGAATAAGTAGGGTGAAACCATACAGCCTTGATGTACTCCTTTCCCAATTTGGAACCAGTCTGTTGTTCCATGTCCGGTTCTAACTGTTGCTTCTTGACCTGTGTACAGATTTCTGAGGAGACAGGTAAGGTGGTCTGGTATTCCCATCTCTTGAAGAGTTTTCCACAGTTTGTTGTGATCCACACAGTCAAAGGTTTTGGCGTAGTAGTAAAGTAGAAGTAGATGTTTTTCTGGAACTGTCTTGCTTTCTCGACGATCCAACTGATGCTGACAATTTGATCTCTGGTTCCTCTGCCTTTTCTAAATCCAGCTTGAACATCTGGAAGTTCATGGTTCACACACTGTTGAAGCCTGGCTTGGAGAATTTTAGGGCTTCCCTGGTGGTTCAGAAGGTAAAGCATCTGCCTATATTGCGGGAGAGCCGGGTTCGATCCCTGGTCGGGAAGATCCTCTGGAGAACGAAATGGCAACCCACTCCAGTACTCTTGCCTGGAAAATTCCATGGATGGAGGAGCGTGGTAGGCTACAGTCCATGGGGTCACAGGGAGTTGGACATGACTGAGCGACTTCACTTTCTTTCACTTTGCTAGTGTGTGAGATGAGTGCAATTGTGCGGGAGTTTGAGCATTCTTTGGCATTGCCTTTCTTTGGGATTGGAGTGAAAACTGACCTTTTCCAGTCCTGTGGCCACTGCTGAGTTTTCCAAATTTGCTGGCATATTGAGTGCAGCACTTTCACAGCATCGTCTTTCAGGACTTGAAAGAGCTCAACTGGAATTCCATCACCTCCACTATCTGTGTTTGAAGTGATGCTTCCTAAGGCCCACTTGACTTCACACTCCAGGATGTCTGACTCTAGTCCAGTGATCACACCATCATGGTTATCTGGGTCATTAAGATCTTTTTCATACAGTTCTTCTGTGTATTCTTGCCATCTCTTCTTAATATTTTCTGCTTCTGTTAGGTCCATACCATTTCTGTCCTTTATTGTGCCCATCTTTGCATGAAATGTTCCCTTGTTGTCTCTAATGTTCTTGAAGAGATTTCTAGTCTTTCCCATTTTATTGCTTTCTTCCATTTCTTTGCATTGATCACTTAGGAATGTTTTCTGATCTTTCCTTAATATTCCTTTTGAACTCTGTATTCAAATGGATATATCCTTCCTTCTCTCCTTTGCCTTTTGCTTCTCTTCTTTTCTCAGCTATTTGTAAGGCCTCCTCAGATAACCATTTTACCTTTTTGCAGTTCTTTTTCTTGGTGATGATTTTGATAACCACATCCTGTACAATGTCAAGAACCTCTGTCCATAGTTATTCAAGTACTCTGTCTGTCAGATCTCATCTCTTGAATCTATTTGTCACTTCCACTGTATAATCATAAGAGATTTGATTTAGGTCATACCTTGATGGTCTAGTGGTTTTCCCTTCTTTCTCCAATTTGAGTCTGAATTTTGCAGGAAGGAATTCATGATCTGAGCCACAGTCAGCTCCCGGTCTTCTTTTTGCTGACTCTATAGAGCTTCTTCATCTTTGGCTGCAAAGAATATAATCAATCTCATTTCGGTATTGACCATCTGGTGATGTCCATGTGTACTCATCTCTTGTGTTTTTGGAAGAGGGTGTTTGCTATGACCAGAGCATTCTCTTGACAGAACTTCGTTATCCTTTGCCCTGCTTCATTTTGTACTCTAAGGCCAAACTTGTCTGTTACTCCAGGTATCTCTTGACTTCCTACTTTTGCATTCCAGTCCCCTGTGATGAAAAGGACATCTTTTTTGGGTGTTAGTTCTGGAAGGTCTTGTAGGTCTTCATAGAACCATTCACCTTCAGCTTCTTCAACATTAGTGGTTTGGGTAAAGACTAGATTACTGTGATATTGAATGGTTTGCCTTGGAAAGAAACCAAGATCATTCTGTCACTTTTGAGACTGCACCCAGGTACTGCATTTCAGACTCTTTTGTTGTTTATGAGGGTTACTCCATTTCTTCTAAGGGATTTTTGCCCACAGTAGTAGATATAATGGTCATCTGAATTAAATTTGCCCATTCTGGTTCATTTTAGCTCAATGATTCCTAAAATGTCAGTGTTCACTCTTGCCATCTCCTGTTTGACCACTTCCAATTTACCTTGATTCATGGACCTAACATTCCCAGTTCCTATGCAATATTGTTCTTTTCAGCATCGAACTTTAGTTTCACCACCAGATGCATCCACAACTGGGTCTTGTTTCCACTTTGGCTCAGCCTCTTCATTCCTTTTGGAGGTATTTCTCCAGTCTTCTCCAGTACCATATTGGGCACCTACCAACCTGGGGAGTTCATCTTTCAGTGTCAGATCTTTTTGCCTTTTCTTACTGCTCATGGGGTTCTCAAGGCAAGAATACTGAAATGGTTTGCCACTCTCTTTTCCTGTGGACCACTGAGTAACGGAATATTACTCAGCCATAAAAAGGTACACATTTGAGTCAGTTCTATTGAGGTGGTTGAACATAGAACCTATTATACAGAGTAAAGTAAGTCAGAAAGAGAAAAACAAATAGCATATACAAATTCATATATATGAAATCTAGAAAGATGGTTCTATGAAATTATTTGTAGGGCAGCAATGGAGACACAGACGTAGAGAACAGACGTATGGATACGGGGTGTGGGGGAGGAACGAGAGGGTGGGATGTATGGAGAGAGTGACATGGAAACTTACCTTGCCATATGTCAAATACATAGCGAATGGAATTTGCTGTCTGACTCAAGGAAATCAACCTGGGGCTCTGTAACAACCTAGAGGGGTGGGAGGGAGGTTCAGGAGGGAGAGGACATATGTATACCTATGGCTGATTCATGTTGATGTTTGGCAGGAACCAATACAATTCTGTAAAGCCTTTATCCTTCAATTAATAATAAATAAATTTTTAAAAATTAAAAAAAAAGTCACTACTTGAAGACCTACATAGACATTTCTTCAAAGAAGACATAAGATGGCCAACAGGCATATGTAAAGACGCTCAACACTGTTAATTATTAGAGAATGCTAATCAAAACTATAATAAGGTATCTATCACTGCATACTAATCAGAAGGGGCATCATCATCTGAATATCTACAAATAATCAATGTTGGAGAAGACATGCAATAAGAGAAGTCTTCTACAGAAGGTGAGAATGTAAATTGGGGAATCTGGTATAGAAAACAATATGGAATTTCCTAAAAAACTAAAAATAAAGCTATCATGTGATCCAGCAATCCCATTTCAGGGCATATATCTAGAAAAGACAAAAGCTTCAACTCAAAAAGATACATGCACTCCAATATTCATAGTAGCACTACTTACAATAGCCAAAACAAGGAGGTAACCTTAACGTCTGCCAACAGATGAAGGGATAAAGACAATGTGGTACATATACACAGTGGCATATTACTCAGCCAGAAGAACGAATGAAATAATGTCATGTGCAGCAACATATATGGATCCAGAGATAATAAGTAAAGCAAGTGAGAAAGAAAAGTAAAATACATACTGTCACTTAAATGTAGAATCTAAAAAACAGTGCAGGGAGTTTCCTGGTAGTCTAGTGGCTAGGATTTGCACTTTTACTGCTGTGACCACATTCATTCCCTGGCCGGGGAACTGAGATCCCACGGTTCCACTTGGCATGGCCAAAAAAAAAAAAAGAGTAAAAATGAACCTATTTAGTTCAGTTCTGTTGAGTCGCTCAGTCGTGTCCGACTCTTTGCGACCTCATGAACTGCAGCACGCCAGGCCTCCCTATCCATCACCAACTCCCGGAATTCACCCAAACCCATGTCCATCGAGTCGGTGATGCCATCCTACCATGTCATCCTCTGTCGTCCCCTTCTCCTCCTGCCCTCAATCTTTCCCAGCATCAGGGTCTTTTCCAATGAGTCAACTCTTCGCATGAGGTGGCCACAGTATTGGAGTTTAGCTTCAACATCAGTCCTTCCAATGAACACCCAGGACTCATCTCCTTTAGGATGGACTGGTTGTTTCTCCTTGCAGTCTAAGGGACTATCAAGAGTCTTCTCCAACACCACAGTTCAAAAGCATCAATTCTTCAGTGCTCAGACTTCTTCACAGTCCAACTCTCCCATCCATACATGAGCACTGGAAAAACCATAGCCTTGACTAGATGGACCTTTGTTGGCAAAGTAATATCTCTGCTTTTTAATATGCTGTCTAGGTTGGTCATGCTTTTCCTTCCAAGGAGTAAGCGTCTTTTAATTTCATGGCTGCAATCACCATCTGCAGTGATTTTGGAGCCCAGAAAAATAAAGTCAGTCACTGTTTCCACTGTTTCCCCACGTATTTGCCATGAAGCGATCGGACCGATGCCATGATCTTAGTTTTCTGAATGCTGAGCTTTAAGCCAAATTTTCACTCTCCTCTTTCACTTTCATCAGAGGCTCTTTATTTCTTCTTCACTTTTGCCATCAAATGGCTGTCTGAGGAGGCCTTACAAATAGCTGTGAAAAGAAGAGAAGCGAAAAGCAAAGGAGAAAAGGAAAGATAAACCCATTTCAATGACTGCTCCAAAGAATAGCAAGCAGAGATAAAAAAGCCTTCTTCAGTGATCAATGCAAAGAAATAGAGGGGTGGGGGGACGGGGAGTATGGGGCAAGGACCATAGGGTCCTGTTCCATTTCAGTAATACTTTACAATGCACCAACTTCTTCCTAGGCCATCTGATTAACTAACATTCAGTTCAGTTCAGTTCAGTTGCTCAGTCATGTCCGACTTTGTGACCCCATGGACCGCAGCATGCCAGGCTTCCCTGTCCATCACCAACTCCTGGAATTTACCTAAACTCATGTCCATTGAGTCAGTAATGCCATCCTACCATCTCATCCTCTGTCATCCCCTTCTCCTCCTGCCCTCAGTCTTTCCCAGCATCAGGGTCTTTTCAAATGAGTCAGCTCTTTGCATCAGGTGGCCAAAGTATTGGAGTTTCAGCTTCAACATCAGTCCTTCCAATGAACACCCAGGACTCATCTCCTTTAGGATGGACTGGTTGGATCTCCTTGCAGTCCAAGGGACTCTCAAGAGTCTTCTCCAACACCACAGTTCAAAAGCATCAATTCTTCTGTGTTCAGCTTTTTTATAGTCCAACTCTCAAATACATACATGACCACTGGAAAAACCATAGCCTTGACTAGAAGGGCTTTTGTTGGCAATGTAATGTCTCTGCTTTTTAATATGCTGTCTAGGTTGGTCATAACTTTCCTTCCAAGGAGTAAGTGTCTTTTAATTGCATGATGGCAAAGACCATCTGCAGTGATTTTAGAGCCCAGAAAAACAAAGTCAGCCACTGTTTACTGTTTCCCCATCAATCTGCCATGAAGTGATGGGACTGGGTGTCATGATGTTAGTTTTCTGAATGTTGAGCTTTAAGCCAACTTTTTCACTCTCCTCTTTCACTTTCATCAAGAGGCTCTTTGGTTCTTCTTTATTTTCTGCCATACGGGTGGTGTCATCTCCATATCTGAGGTTATTGATATTTCTCCCGGCAATCTTGATTCCAGCTTGTGCTTCCTCCAGCCCAGCGTTTCTCATGATGTACTCTGCATATAAGTTAAATAAGCAGGGTGACAATATACAGCCTTGACGTACTCCTTTTCCTATCTGGAACCAGTCTGTTGTTCCATGTCCAGTTCTAACTGTTGCTTCCTGACATGAATATAAATTTCTCAAGAGGCAGGTCAAGTGGTCTGGTATTCCCGTCTCTTTCAGAATTTTCCAGTTTATTGTGATCCACACAGTCAAAGGCTTTGGCATAGTCAATAAAGCAGAAATAGATGTTTTTCTGGAACTCTCTTGCTTTTTGATGATCCAGCGAATGTTGGCAATTTCATCACTTGTTCCTCTCCCTTTTCTAAAACCAGCTTGAATCTGGAAGTTCATGGTTCATATTGCTGTAGCCTTGCTTGGAGAATTTTGAGCATTACTTTACTAGCATGTGAGATGAACACAATAGCGCTTTAGTCTGAGCATTTTTTTGCATTGCCTTTCTTTGGGATTGGAATGAAAACTGACCATTTCCAGTCCTGTCGCCACTGCTGAGTTTTCCAAATTTGCTGACATATTGAGTGCAGCACTTTCAGAGTATCATCTTTCAGGATTTGAAATAGCTCAACCGGAATTTCATCACCTCCACTAGCTTTGCTCGTAGTGATGCTTCCTAAGACCCACTTGACTTCACATTCCAGAATGTCTGACTCTGAGTGATCACACCATTATGATTATCTGGGTTGTGAAGATCTTTTTGTACAGTTCTTCTGTGTATTTTTGCCACTTTTTCTTCATATCTTCTGCTTCTGTTAGGTCCATGCCATTTCTGTCCTTTATTGTGCCCATCTTTGCATGAAATGTTCCCTTGGTATCTCTAGTTGTTTTGAAGAAATCTCTAGTCTTTTCCATTATATCATTTTCATCTATTTCTTTGCACTGATCGCTGAGGAAGGCTTTCTTATCTCTCCTTGCTGTTCTTTGGAAATCTGCGTCAAATGGGAATATCTTTCCTTTTCTCCTTTGCTTTTCACTTCTCTTCTTTTCACAGTTATTTGTAAGGCCTCTTCAACAGCCACCTTGCCTTTTTGCATTTTTTTCCTTGGGGGTGGTCTTGATGCCTGTCTCCTGTACAATGTCACGAACCTCCATCCATAGTTCATCAGGCACTCTATCTATCAGATACAGTCCCTTAAATCTACTTGTCACTTCCACTGTATAAGGAATTTTTTAAGGTCATACCTAAATGGTCTAATGGTTTTCCCCACTTTCTTCAATTTCAGTCTGAATTTGGCAATAAGGAGTTCAAGATAATTTGTTTTAAAATGTGTGAGTGTGCCTGCAGGCACTGTTCCCTGTGCCCTGCCACACACTGAGTTCCAGAACAGTAACGCATCCTGGGGACAATCGAAGCTTCGGGTGTGAAACCCACCCAGACTCTGCCCTGTGGCTGATGGAAACCCATAGGTTTCCTGTAATGTACTGGGATCATGATGGCTTTCCGTGTGTCCTGTCTGTTCTATAGGGAATTCTCAAACCTGAAGGTGGTTTTGAGGATCCCCTAAATTTGCCATTGGTTCAAATGAAAGCATAGTCCTGGGCACTGTGCCCTCACTCTTTTGCAGACTGGCTGTCACTGTGACTTAGAATTTATAAAAATAGAAAAAACACCACAAAGTCAGAACTAGAAGGCACCTTAACAGTCCTTTAGTCTGCCATCGGCTGTCTTCTAAACCTTGTTCCCTTGACCTTCCCAGCAGAAGGTCCCTGAGTCCATCCACTGCCCCAACTGCCTGGAAATCAGGAGATGTGTTGCTGGTTCCCCTGACCTCTGCAGCCCATCTCACTGACTCCTGACCCAGCACCCCTGACCTCTCAGGGGTCACATGTTAATTTGTGGCTTCATGAGCCTGCCCCAAGGTCATGCACAGTTTTGTGGATCCTCTAAAGATTCAAGAGACTTGAGGAAACACCCATCTGAACGGCTGAGCCTGAAGAGACCGGCACTTGCATAGCTGGTGGAGGAAGTGTTTTCCTCTTGGGTGGGGATGCACGAGGCTCCCCACAATCCCTCAAATGACACACAATCACAGCCACTCACTGTGACCCTGGAGGGCTCAATGAGCCACATGGCCTTCCACTGTCAGGGAGGCTCCAAGTAGATTAGAAGCGGGTCCCAGATGGAGTGAGAATCTAGGTCCTAGGCTGGGTGTGGAGGACATATTCATCCAGGGCCCTCTAGCCCAGTGTGAGGGGATCCCATCAGGGAGGGAAGAAATGTCCCCCCCCTCCCACTCAGGGGACCTCTGCTAGGGTCACAGCCCCTTCAGTTCTGTGTCCACGGGGCCCACTCGCCTCACTCTAGTCCTGGTCCTGCTGCCCAACCCTGACTACTAGTCTCCAACCTGGACCCTCTGCTCCACACTGACCCCTGGGTCTGACCCTGGTCCAGGTCTCCTTGGGCCTTTGGATGAGATGATTTCACTTGGTTCCCCATCTCTGACCCTGTAGTTCACTCTGAGGCTATCAGCAGAGTCCATCATACTGAACTGCTATTCCCATTGGACACAGGCAAGTCTGAAACTCTGACATATAAGCCCAGAGCCCCAGAGTGGGGCAGCGGTAGATCCAGGGTCCCACCAGCTCCTCCAGTTCCTCTCTAGCCTCTCTGCTGTATGAGCTAGCAGGATCCTGCTGTTTGGTTTGGTACAATCTTTTGGTACAATTCCTAAGATGGGGAATAGAAAAGCTCTAGGCAGGAGCCTGAGTAATACAAACGATGGCATCAGGATTTTCAGACTTGCCCCAAAGGAAATTCTGCTTGATTCTCATCACCAGAAAGAAGACTCTTGGCCCCTGTCTCTTCCCAGCAAGTTTTAAAAATGTTAATTTTGACTGAACACCTACTCTGTGTCAGTCATTATGGGAAGCTCTTTGCAAGCATAATCTCAGTGTCCTCACAGGTTAACTGGACAGATGAAGAAAGTAAAGCAGAGAGTAGTTCAGTAACATGTCTAAGGTCACATAACCTGCTCCTTTCTTGCAGGTTTCATCTTTTCTCAATTCAAGGTTGTTCACCGCCAGCAGATGACATGGAGGAAACATTCCTCATGAGATGTGAAAAAAAGTGGATGTGATTATTGAAATATTTGCTAATGTCAATCTTAGTGATGATTTGAATTTGTGTCACATGGAGGATGAGGAATAGTTGTTGGCTGCAGAGGTCCTATTGAAATAAACCCACAGGATCCATGACAAAGAAAGCTAGCATAAAAGCAGTAGCTCTCAAAAAAAAAAAAAAAAAAAAAGCAGTAGCTCTCCATTCATCCTTCAAGAAGCATTTCAGTAGTTTGCAGCAGCCCTCCAAACCAGAATGGAAATTGGTTGGTTGAAACCAGTAATAGGTCCCCGGTATTCACTGGAGAAGGCAGCCCAGGCTCATGAAGATATCATTCATAGCTGTGGGGCTATGGAAAAACGAATCTTCTCTTCAAATGATTAATCCTTCCATTGATTTCCTGTGTAATTAGAGGTTTCTTACCTCAGTTTTGAGTACACTGTGTTTGCTCTGCTTAGCATTCATTTGATTCAGTGAGTTTCTTCTATTTAAAAAAAAATTCTTTTTAGCTATCATAGGCATTGGAGTGTAGTTTATTTTATAGCTGGCAATATTCTTTATGCCTTCTACCTCTCATCATGGAATCATCATAATGGGAAACAGGATGCTAGTGGTCACTTGGCATTGGAGGACATTACAGATTCCTAACCGATGCTTATCATTAATTCCATACCTTTGACTAAAACATGCTAATTCAAAAGAGGATCACTTGATTTCCGGTCTACTTCTCCTTATAAAGTTTCTTTAGTCTCTGATTAGTCCACAACTATATTGGACACTTGACGATTCTCCGAACTAAACAAGACCTCTTTTCCAAACTAATCTCATCTAGATCTACAAGTCTCTCAGAGGGGCAAGATAAAAAAAGTCCAGAGAAATCTGTTAGCTTTCCAATATTCCCCAATATTTCATGCTATTCACTAGGTTCAGGATTGACTACCAGTGATCCATGTACTCTCTGAGGACAGCAGCCTTATCTCTGGTATGATATGATACTAGGAGCACAGTTGGGCTTCCCAGGTGGTGCTAGTGGTAAAGAACCTGCCTGACAATGCAGAATGTGTAGGAGATGGGGGTTTGATCCCTGGGTTGGGAAGATTCCCTGGAGAAGGGAATGGCAACACACTCCACTATTCTTGCCTGGAGAATTCCATGGACAGAGGAGCCTGCTGGGTTGTAGTCCACGGGGTCACAGAGAGTGAGACGTGACTGAGAGGACTTAGCACATCAGGTGCATAGTTTCCAAACATATATGTATTGATTGGTTAAACGTCCAAGTAAATTTAAAATTACCTCTTTGTGTGACAGGGATCATATATTTTTGTTTAAATTAATAAAAAATCTGATGCCTTAAGGATGATCTGCTTTTGTTATCATAACATGGTATAAGCAATTAATTCTATAGTGCATTAAAAAAATGGTATTTAGTATAAATTAGTTAAAATTCATTTTCTTGAGCAGCAATCACCTGGGCACTCTTGGCAGACTAACCTTGGGTTATGGATGAAACTGCTTCCCTCCCACCTTCGAATTCATATGTTGAAGATTTAACCCCCTGGTGACTATATTAGAAGACTGGGCCTTTAAGGAGGTAATTACGGTAAAATGAGGTCATAAGTGTGGGGCCCTAATCCAATAAGTTTAATGTCTTTATTAGAAAGGAAGACACCCGATTCTCTCTCTATTCCTTCCCTCTCCCCCAGAGGAAAGGCCATGTGAGGACACAGAGAGAAGCCAGTTAGAATTTACAATACAGGTGGAGAGGTCTCACCAGAAACCACCACGACCTTGATCTTGGACTTCCAAATCTCCAGAAATAATTATTTAATCCTGGGATTTAGGTGTCTTCAGGAATCTACAATTTTAAACCTTCAGAAAGAGAAGGAGGGCTTCCCAGGAGATGCAGTGGTAAAAATTCGCCTGCCAATGCAGGAGATGCAAGAGTCATGCGTTTGATCCTTGGGTCAGAAATATCCCCTGGAGTAGGAGATGGCAACCCACTCCAGCATTCTTGCCTGGAAAATCCCAAGAACAGAGGAGCCTGGCAGACAACAACCCATGAGGCCATAAAGATTCGGACACAACTGAACAACTGAGCACACACACACACAAAGAGAAGGAATACAAGGGATGTGTTTTGTTAGTTACTACTTGTGGCAGAGACTGGCAGCACCCTATAAATGACTGCTTTCACGTTTTGGCAGTGAAACAAAAGAATAGTCACATTAAATGTGATAAAGAATGTAATGACAATAAATAGCCTCAGATCAGTACAGAGCAAGATCACTGCTCAAATGAGTTACCAAAATCCCCGTGTGATTTCAGGGATCTAGAGGTTATGGAATTGCTCAGTGTTAGTTACTCAGTCCTGTCCAACTCTTTGTGACCCCATGGACAGTAGCCCGCAAGTCTCCTCTATGCATGAAATTCCCCTGGCAAGAATACTGGAGTGGGTTGCAACTTCTTTCTTCAGGGGATCTTCCCGACCCAGGAATCAAACCTGGGTCTCCTGCATTGCAGGCAGATTCTTTTACCCTCTGAACCACCAGGGAAGCCCAGAAGTTATGGAATTGTAGGTAAGACACAGGCAACTGGTAAATATATATATAATATATGGAGGGCGGGGCTGGGTCACGATGTAAGATGTGTTTCCTGGTACATGCACACACAGATGCATTATTCTTATTTCACAGATGAGGAAAGTGAGACTCAGCCAGGATAAGGGACAGCCCAAGGCCAGTGAGCAGAAAGCTCAGAGGTGGAATCCAAGGTCAAGTGTCAGATACTTCTTGGACATGACTTGAATCCTCCTTATTTTAAACTCCTGTGATTTCTTCATTCTACCATGCAGTACACCTAGAGGGATTTTTGCAAGTGATTTTTGGTGGTGAGCACGCTGCAGCATGTACAGAAGTAGAATAATGTTGTACACATGAAACTTATAGAAAGTTATAAACCGATGCTACCTAATTTTAAAAAAGGGTTTTGGGCCACCTGCCGTTGAATAAGACTACCATGTGAGAGGCTTCATCTTACTGATCAGAGACACTCAGGATGGGCAGTGAGGGGGTGGAGCCAGACGTGATCCTGTGTAAAACCCCATCATCCCTCCCCTCCAGGTGGGAGGTGGCAAAGACCAGACTGGGCTTCAGTTCAGGGTCTGCTGATCCTCGCAGAGCGGCTGGGTGAGCGGCAGGGTGAGAGCTGAAGGAATGTTGTCTGTGGTGATACCCAGGGTCTGGGAGCAGGAGGAGGCTGGGCCAGGGAGAGGGCAGGAGGAGCTCCAGGGACCCTGGATGACCTCGCCTCACTGCCCTGCCTGGCCTTGGGGACTCTCTCTGCTGTCCCCCTCCCCATGGGCTGTCCTAGCCTCACTTCTGAGTCACTTGCTAGAGGGCCGTGGGGGAGGAAGTGACCACCTAGCAAGTGGATCCCCAAGGAGAGGGCTGGGAAAGAGGCTCTGTGGACACTCCCCCTTTGGGAACTCCATGTGGCCCCTCTGGGGGGCTCCAGGATGCTTATCCATCCTCTTCTTGGTTCTTGATTCCTCTGTGGGTTAACTCTGCCTGGAGGAACCACCCTCAATTCTGGGTCACATGCAGAACTGGACAGAAAAAAGGCAGCTGACTACCTGAGCATTTTCCAAAGTTTTCTGAGCTCATGGTGGCAGCGGCGGGGTCTCGGATATCTCCCTTCAGCTCCTTGTTTCCGTCAGGCTGGAAGGAGGTGCGGCTTCACCCTTGGGGAAGAGAAAAGAGCTTGTGGGCTCGATCACGAGTGAGCAGTGCCTGCAGGGAACAGGGAGTGGTGAGGTCTCTGGTGAGTTCCCCTGGGACGGCCACCAGTGCCACCGGGAATTTACCCACTGTGGTTCTCTGTCCCCTGGGCTCTGCAGGTCACTAGTTAAGGAAAGTTATTCATCTCCCCCCAAGTCAGAGTCCTGCTCTCCTGTTAGGGCACAAGGAGAAGGTCATCAGACAGAAGACACCCATCTGCAAAGTTATAGGAGCAGTAAAACCAGAGACAAGAATAGACAGGAAGGAATAATCTGGAAATTAGGTGAAGCTGGGAACATTTGTGTTTACTAATTGGTAATAACTAATGTTGATCCATTGTCTATGATGTGCAGGCTCCTGAAGCTCACTTGAACTTACATCAGCCTAAGTTTTCAAGCTGATTCCAGAACCTGGCCTTGAACCCAGTCTTTCTGATCCAAATCCTAGGTTTGTGATGACCGTGCTCTACTCCCTTTAATATACAGTATTTATTTGTAGATATATGTGTATCAGTTAAACGAGTGCTTTCATCCCAAAATAATGTCTTGCTCCCCGTGCTCGATTCTTTGCCTTGATAAAGTTCCTGGTGACACAGCTCCCACAGCCCACACCCTCCTTGCTTCTGCAAGAGCCTGTATCCCACAAAGGACTGGAGTTCCATCGTCCCCACCTCGATTCTTATATCCCTGCCCTGGGCAGCTGAGGACCCTGATGGTGCCCCATCCACTCTGCTGTCCTCCCCTGACTACTGGACTTTAGGTGTTTTCTAATTCCTTATGAAAATAATAGTGTAAAGAACATTCTCCTTGTATAAAACTATATTTGAGACTGTCTCCTTAAACTATACCTATGAATAGGATATAGCTAGATAGCTATCTAGGATATAGGTTATAGGATCTAGGATATAGCTATCTAGGCTAGACCACAAGGCATTAGCACCTAAAAAATATTCATACCTAGAAACATAGCTGACAGGAGAGAAGAACGGTCTGTTGGGCAGAGTCCCAGAGAGGGATCAAGATGAGAGGGAGGCCAAGGGGAGAGCAAGGGACAAGTTTACCAACACCATGGCCCATCCCATATTCACAGCAGCCTTCCCTCTTCACCAGACTTTTCAGAAAGCTACTTGAGAATGAGCTGCAGGAAAAAACAAAACAAAACAAAACAAAACAAAACAAAACAGTGCTGTGTTTGTATAATTACGGAGGAAGATAAAGGATACCCACGAGAGAGATAGACGTGGGATCCAGGAATCAGGAACATCAACCCAGAGGGAAGGGAATCCAAGGATCCCAGCTGGGCATGCAGCAGACCTAGAGAGAAACCAGTCCAGAATGAGATAAGAAGTCCAGAGTCTGTGGGGACAGGGGACTTGGTATCATATGAGGCACAGTTGGAAAGAAATGGAGGAAATGTTGGAGATAAGCACTGCAAGGGGTGAAAACGAGGCCAATTAGAAAAATCAGGAAAAACTAAAGCTCTGCTGAAAATCATGTGCAGCTACAAGGTATAACTTAGCTCTAAAAATGTATTAAAATAACACAAAAGTCTAAGCTCCTTTGTTTGATTTTTTAAAATTTAAGGTACATTTATTTATCTTCAAGTCTTGGTTTTGGAGTTTACCCAAACTCATCTCCACTGAGTTGGTGATGCCATCCTACCATCTCATCCTCTGTCATCCCCTTCTCCTCCTGCCCTCAATCTTTCCCAGCATCAAGGTCTTTTCAAATGAGTCAGCTCTTCTCATCAGGTGGCCGACATATTGAAGTTTCAGGTTCAACATCAGTCCTTCCAATGAACACCCAGGACTGATCTCCTTTACGATGGACTGGCTGGATCTCCCTGCAGTCCAAGGGACTCTCAAGAGTCTTCTCACCACAGTTCAAAATCATCAATTCTTCTGAGCTCAGCTTTCTTTATAGTCCAAATCTCACATCCATACACGACTACTGGAAAAAACATAGCCTTGACTATATGGACATTTGTTGGCAAAGTAATGTCTCTGCTTTTTAATATGCTGCCTAGTTTGGTCATAACTTTATTTCCAAGGAGTAAACGTCTTTTAATTTCATGGCTGCAATCATCATCTGCAGTGACTTTGGAGCCCAGAAAAATAAAGTCTGACACTGTTTCCACTGTTTCCCCATCTATTTGCCATGAAGTGATGGGACCAGATGCCATGATTTTAGTTTTCTGAATGTTGAGCTTTAAGCCAACTTTTTCACTCTCGTCTTTGACTGTCATCAAGAGGCTCTTTAGTTCTTCTTCACTTTCTGCCATAAGGGTGGTGTCATCTGCATATATGAGGTTATTGATATTTCTCCTGGCAATCTTGATTCCAGCTTGTGCTTCCTCCAGCCCAGCGTTTCTCATGATGTACTCTGGATATAAGTTAAATAAGCAGGGTGACAGTATACAGCCTTTGTATATTTGTATATTTGAAAAATACTGCTTTCCGGATTTGGAACCAGTCTGTTTTTCCATGTCCAGTTCTAACAACTGTTGCTTCCTGACCTGCATACAGGTTTCTCAGGAGGCAGGTCAGGTGGTCTGGTATTCCCATCTCTTGAATAATTTGCCACAGTTTGTTGTGATCCACACAGTCAAAAGCTTTGACATAGTCAACAAAGCAGATGTTTTTTCTGGAACTCTCTTCCTTTTTCGATGATCCAGCAGATGTTGGCAATTTGATCTCTGGTTCCTCTCCCTTTTCTGAATCCAACTTGAACATCTGGAAGTTCATGGTTCATGTACTATTGAAGCCTGGCTTGGAGAATTTGAGTGTTACTTTGCTAGCATGAGAAATGACTGCAATTGTGTGGTAGTTTGAACATTCTTTGGCATTGCCTTTCTTTGAGATTGGAATGAAAACTGATCTTTTCCACTCCTGTATGAGAAGGCAAAATGATAGGATACTGAAAGATGAACTTCCCCAGTCTGTAGGTGCCCAATATGCTACTGGAAATCAGTGGAGAAATAACTCCAGAAAGAATGAAGAGATGGAGTCAAAGCAACAACAACACCCAGTTGTGGATGTGACTGGTAGTGGAAATAAAGTCTGATGCTGTAAAGAGCAATATTGCATAGGAACCTGGAATGTTAGGTTTATGAATCACGGCAAATTGGAAGTGATCAAACAGGAGATAGCAAGAGTGAATATTGACATTTTATGAATCAGTGAACTAAAATGGACTGGAATGGATGAATTTAACTCAGATGACCATTATATCTACTACTGTGGGCAAGAATCCTTTAGAAGAAATGGAGTAGCCATCATAGTCAACAGGAGTCTGATGCAGTACTTGGATGCAATCTGAAAAACGGTGGAATGATCTCTCCTTGTTTCCAAGCAAACCATTCACTATCATAGTAATCCAAGTGTATGCCCCGATCAGTAATGCTGAAGAAGTTGAAGGTGAACGGTTCTATGAAGACCTACAAGACCTTCTAGAACTAACACCCAAAAAAGATGTCCTTTTCATTATAGGGGACTGGAATGCAAAAGTAGGAGTCAAGGAACACCTGGAGTAACAGGCAAATTTGGCCTTGGAGTACAGAATGAAGCAGGGCAAAGGCTAACAGAGTTTTGCCAAGAGAACACACTGGTTTTAGCAAACACCCTCTTCCAATAACACAAGAGAAGACTCTACACATGAACATCACCAGACGGTCAACACCGAAATCAGATTGTGTATTCTTTGCAGCCAAAGGAGAAGTTCTATACAGTCAGCAAAAACAAGCACAGGAGTGGACTGTGGCTCAGATCATGAACTCCTTATTGCCAAATGTAGACTTAAATTGAAGAAAGTAGGGAAAACCACTAGACCATTCAGGTATGACCTAAATCAACTCCCTTATGACCATACAGTGGAAGTGACAAATAGATTCAAGGGATTAGATCTGATAGTGCCCAAAGAACTGTGGATGGAGGTTCATGACATTGTACAGGAGGCAGGGATCAAGACCATCCCCAAGGAAAAGAAATGCAAAAAGGCAAAATGGTTGTCTGAGGAGGCCTTACAAATAGCTGTGAAAAGAAGAGAAGCAAAAGACAAAGGAGAAAAGGAAAGATATACCCATTTTATACCCATTTGAATGCAGAGTTCCAAAGAATAACAAGGAGAGATAAGAAAGTCTTCCTCCATGATCAATGTACTTGTTAATCAATATAAAAATTAAAGTACACTTCTAGAATTTGGGATCTGAAGCACTAAAGGGAGGAGGAGAATTAATATCTCAATTTACAAAGCTAAGAATCAAGAAATAGTGGGTCCAGTTGAAAGCATAACAAATGAAGATGTAAATAAGGTGCTTACAAGTACAAAGCTTCATAATAGGGGCTATCAAATTAGTGAAATAATGATATAAACAGAAGATGGGGAAAGGTATAAGAAAAAGTAAAAAATAAGTGGAATCCTTATTTTTCCCAGTCAGAAGTAAGTAAATAATACCAAATTTTTAAGTCAAGAAAAAGAAAAATGCAACTCTGAATATTGATTAGCTATTTTGGTTGATGACTCCCCACTTTGCACAAGGCACCTTCCCAATTGCTTGGTATGAATTCACTTCCTTTGAATTCTCACAATGATCCTATAAGAAAAGCAACTGAAGCTCAGAGAGGTTAAGCAATTTACTCAAAGCACACAGCTAGTGCTAGAGCCAGAATCCAAGTCCAGGTTCCTGTCTCCTGAGGACACATTCTCACACCATTCTGCCTCCCAATGTAGTAATATCATTTAAAGACATTGATTAACTATCTAAGCTTTTCCTTGGGAAGGAAAGAGCAGAACCCTCTGTACAAATTGATCTGTTTAACCATATGCACTTAGGACTGGATTTTTTTTAACTCTAAGACAGCAGCAGTCACTTTATAGCTGTCAGTAACCCACAAAATGGGGTGGTTTCTAGTGCCACCACCCTCAAGATGATGGAAGCAGTTGAATTTAATGCCAACAAGAAATAAGTGTGACCCCTGGTGTGACAGCTGTCAGTATGTGAGACACGTTCCTTTTGATGAAACCAAGTTCTTTTAGAAAGCAAAAGTGAAAGTGATAGTGAAATTGTTAGTCACTCAGTGGTGTCTGACTCTGCGACCCCAGGGACTGTAGCCCTCCAAGCTCTTCTGGAGGAAATTCTCCAGGAGAGAATACTGGAGTGGGCATTACCTGTTCCAGGAGATCTTCCCAACCCAAGGATGGAATCCAGGTCTCCTGCATTGTGAGCAGATTCTTTACCTTCTGAGCCACTAAGGAAGCCCTTTAAGTTCTCTAAGTAGGGATGGTAACTGGGGTTTAACCAGAATAATCAGAATGAACAGTAACCCTAAACAGACACACTGTCCAGCAGCCTCTTGCCCACCCACACGTGCACACACGGGCTTCTGTCCACTCAAAAGAAGGAAGACCCCTTGCAGGGGAGGTGGATCCCACAGGCTGGCATCTCTGCTCCTGCAAGGGCAAGGATGCTCTTGAAGATGATCAGAGAAGGTCAGAAGGGGCACCCACATAAATAATAATAGTAAAAGATAGTGATTACTATAAAGATGTTTCACTGGGCCAAGCTGAGTCTGTGAAAGGCTGTGAGTTCAAAATAATATTCCATTGAGAGGGCTTTAAATAAAGTGTGATCAAAAAGGGAGACATAAAGGTTAAAAAGTGTGCTAGTGGTAATGCAGGTGACGCAAGTCTCAAGAGACATGGGTTCAGTCCTGGGGTTGGGAAGATGCCCTGGAGAAGGAAATGACAACCCACTCCAGTATTCTTGCCTGGGAAATCCAATGGACAGAGGAGCCCAGTGGGCTACAGTCCATGGGGTCACAAAGAGTTAGAATCTTTCTTTTCTTTCTAAGTTGCCAAGAAGAGTAAGTATGATGGGAAATATTTCATTGTTAATTAAGTTTAAAAAGAAGATGAGTCTTGAAGTCTATAGGTATATTCCTTTCTGTTTATTAACATGAATGTTTATAAAAGATTGAGAAAGAAAGAACCCCTGACATCCCGAGGCTGGCCTGGTGTCACAACACGGTGATGCTCTTCTCCTGTTGGATGTAAAGGCTCTCACAGAACTCCAGCCTCACACAGGGTCACCCTGAGAGCAGGAGTGAAGAGAGAGCAAACACCCATCACTGCGCCCTCTCCCACACCTCGCCCCCTCCCTTGGCTGAAAAGCGCGACTGCTCCTTCTTTTCCAATTACACCTTTATCCTCACTCTGGTCTCCATACAGGGAGTTACTGAGACTCACACTGGTAGAACTGACCCCAATTCTCTGCAGCACCCAATCTAGAGAGGCCCCATTTCCTTAGAGTCTCCCTCAAATCCCCTCACCTGAGCCCCATCCTAGCATCTTTCTTTCTAATAGCTTCTCTCTCCGATCCCCAGGGTTGTCCCTCAGGAAGAGTAACCATCAGGTTGCTCACTAGGGAGTGTGCCCCGTGGCAGAGGCTGAGGCACTGGCCGCATGGGTGGGAGAGAATTCACACAGGCCCACCTCCAAGCAGGTGAGAGAGCAGAGCTCACTGGTCTCCTGCCTCCTTCTCTGCCTGGAAGCTGCGGGAGCCCAGGAGCCAGGGCAGCCAATTGCAATCATGAAACATGGGGATGAAGAGTCAAGTCAGAGAGAAGAGGTGGGCTCAGGCAGAAAGGGCTGGATCCTGGATGATGTCAAACACTTGTAAATGCGTCACGACCCTTGACTTATTCTTCTGTCCTTCCCTGCCATTCTTGTCCTGGTCCTGACCCTTGTCTGGGGGCTCAGCTGGGTGTGGATGCTGGATGGTTCTCCCTTCTGCCGGATTCCTATCTGGGTGTCCTCCTCTGTTAGCCTCTGATTGGTCACTTCCTGGAAAGGCTGCCAGTGGGAGAGGGGAGGAACCTAGAGCAGCCTGTCCCTGCCCAACTTCATGGCCAGACACAGAGCCCTTCCCTCCATGTGGGCAGACAGAGATTCTACCAAACCTCTTCCTTCACGTGGGACAGCTCATACTCTATGGGCAGGGACAGGAGGGGTAAAGGCAGTGTCAAATTCAAAGTCCTCAGCTCATCACCGGGCCCTCCTCATGCTCCAACTCTGTCTGACTCACCCTCCTGACTCTACAGGGCTTGGTGGAGGGGCCTGGAGGACTCCCAGCTGCCTGGACTCTGATTCCTCCCCAGCCTCCAGGCCTTCACTGAGGCTGCCCCTCCAAGGCCTTTCCCCACGTGCCTCACCAGGTGAAATGTTTCTTGTCCTTGGAGGCCCATCTCAAAAGCTTCCTCCCCCTGCTGTCTTCCTCTAAACCCTTCCAGTCTCCCTTGGAATCTTGTACTTTCCTGCCTGTGGGTCTATTTGTGTGGAGTTTCTTCAGCTCCCAGCACCGGGCGGGGGCTCTGTCTCTTCTCTGCTGCTCTTCCTGCTCCAGGGCTTCTGGGGCACCCTCCACCCTCCTGGGCACAGCCTGGCTAACACATGAGGTGTGGGACCTGTTACTGGGGCATGAAACAACCAGATTCTCAAAGACATGTTACTATACCTCTTTTACCCACAGTTGAGTAATTTCATTTGTTTCCCTTGTCTGTCTTCACAAAAGCTCTTTCTGATAGAGAGTGTCATCAGATTTCTGAGCGTTTCCATTTATGGGCATGTCATCGTTTCCCAGAAGATCACCCTCTGCCGGGATATAAAATTAACACACAGAAATCCCTTGCATTCTTATATACTAACAGTGAAAAAACAGAAAGAGAAATTAAGGAAACAATACCATTCACCATTGCAACAAAAAGAATAAAATACTTAGGAGTATATCTACCTAAAGAAACAAAAGACCTATACATAGAAAACTATAAAACACTGATGAAAGAAATCAAAGAGGACACGAACAGATGGAGAAACATACCGTGTTCATGGATTGGAAGAATCAATATTGTCAAAATGGCTATTCTACTCAAAGCAATCTATAGATTCAATGCAATCCCTATCAAGCTACCAACGGTATTTTTCACAGGACTAGAACAAATAATTTCACAATTTGTATGGAAATACAAAACCTCGAATAGCCAAAGTAATCTTGAGAAAGAAGAATGGAACTGGAGGAATCAACCTGCCTGACTTAAGACTATACTACAAAGCCACAGTCATCAAGACAGTATGGTACTGGCACAAAGACAGAAATATAGATCAATGCAACAGAATAGAAAGCCCAGAGGTAAATCCATGAACCTATGGACACCTTATATTAGAAAAAGGAGGCAAGGATATAGAATGGAAAAAAGACAACCTCTTTAACAAGTGGTGTTGGGAAAACTGGTCAACCACTTGTAAAAGAATGAAACTAGAACACTTTCTAACACCATACACAAAAATAAACTCAAAATGGATCAAAGATCTAAATGTAAGACCAGAAACTATAAAACTCCTAGAGGAGAACATAGGCAAAACACTCTCCGACATAAATCACAGCAAGATCCTCTACGACCGACCTCCCAGAATATTGGAAATAAAAGCAAAACTAAACAAATGGGACCTAATTAAACTTAAAAGCTTTTGCACTACAAAGGAAACTATAAGTAAGGTGAAAAGACAGCCCTCAGATTGGGAGAAAATAATAGCAAATGAAGAAACAGACAAAGGATTAATCTCAAAAATATACAAGCAACTCCTGCAGCTCAATTCCAGAAAAATAAATGACCCAATTCAAAAATGGGCCAAAGAACTAAACAGACATTTCTCCAAAGAAGACATACAGATGGCTAACAAACACATGAAAAGATGCTCAACATCACTCATTATTAGAGAAATGCAAATCAAAACCACAATGAGGTACCATTCCATGCCAGTCAGGATGGCTGCTATGCAAAAGTCTACAAGCAATAAATGCTGGAGAGGGTGTGGAGAAAAGGGAACCTTCTTACACTGTTGGTGGGAATGCAAACTAGTACAGCCACTATGGAGAACAGTGCAGAGATTTCTTAAAAAGCTGGAAATAGAACTGCCATATGACCCAGCGATCCCACTTTTGGGCATACACACTGAGGAAACCAGATCTGAAAGAGACACGTGCACCCCAATGTTCATCGCAGCACTGTTTATAATAGCCAGGACATGGAAGCAACCTAGATGCCCATCAGCAGATGAATGGATAAGGAAGCTGTGGTACATATACACCATGGAATACTACTCAGC
This sequence comes from Cervus elaphus, assembly GCF_910594005.1. Classification (NCBI taxonomy): domain Eukaryota; kingdom Metazoa; phylum Chordata; class Mammalia; order Artiodactyla; family Cervidae; genus Cervus; species Cervus elaphus. The sequence goes on from NC_057836.1 coordinate 44,251,477, forward strand.
CATTAAAAAGAATTCATTTGAATCATTTCTAATGAGATGGATGAAACTGGAGCCCATTATACAGAGTGAAGTAAGCCAGAAAGATAAAGAACATTACAGCATACTAACACATATATATGGAATTTAGAAAGAAGGTAACAATAACCCTATATGCAAAACAGAAAAAGAGGCACAGAAGTACAGAACAGACTTTTGAACTCTGTGGGAGAAGGTGAGGGTGGGATGTTTCGAAAGAACAGCATGTATATTATCTATGGTGAAACAGATCACCAGCCCAGGTGGGATGCATGAGAGAAGTGCTTGGGCCTGGTGCACTGGGAAGACCCAGAGGAATCGGGTAGAGAGGGAGGTGGGAGGGGGGATGGGGATGGGGAATACGTGTAACTCTATGGCTGATTCATATCAATGTATGACAAAACCCACTGAAATGTTGTGAAGTAATTAGCCTCCAACTAATAAAAAAAAGAAAAAAAAAAAAAAAATCACCCTCTGCCGGTAAAAGAGTATGTGAGACCTACATGGTCTATGCTCTCCACCATCTTGACTTAAGAAAGCTTTTGTATGAACACTGTACTCTCAGGTAGCAGGAAAACACCTGCATTTCTTCATGTTTCCTTACTCCAGCCATGATATTTTTGTAGGAGGAGAAAGAGGAAGAGAGACCTGTGGAAAAGCATGAGGCTTACCCAAAATCTGATATACTATCCTGAGACTTGAAGACTTGAGCAGGACATTCCTAAACCTCCCCTCCCACAGGATGTTCAGTCCAGGTCTGGTCTGGGTGTGGGGCCCAGCTTCCTCCAGTCTCTCGCTCTCTGCTCCCTAACTACTGCCTGGGACTTTGAGGGGAAAAGTGTGGAGTCATTTCCTGACTGCAATGGAGGCAATTTTGAAAGCACAGAAATGGGTGTGCTACTCTTTGACTGAGAAAAGTACCACTTAAACATGTCCTGCTTGAATGACGAGAAGGAGAAGAAGGAAAAAAAGGAAGGGGGGGGGGGCGAAGAGAAAGAGGAAGAAACAAAAAGATTCTAAGCAATCAATCAATTCCAAAGGATCTAAATGAAAATGGGAAAGAAAAAGAACTACAAACATACTAGAAAAAATGTTAAAAATAATTTTGAGTTGAGGAAACCATTCTCATCAAGACATAATTGCAGGAGCCATAAGGAAGGTTTGATTTATTTGACTTCTTAAAAACTAAATATTTCAAAAGGATGCCACAAAACAAGTTAGAAAAGAATGAGAGACCAGAAGACACTGTTTGCAATATTTATAGTAGACAAAGATGAACATTCCCAACACAGAGAGAGCCTAAAATCCACATGAAAAGACTGAATGCAGTTTTTCACAAGTGGGTAAGAGATGTGAACAGACAATTCCCAGGGAGGCAACTTGCCCAGGGTCGCATAGCTCTCCGTGGACAGAGTGGAGGCCGAGTCCAGACCTTCTGACATGGGTATGTGAGGGAGGGGAGTGGAATGTGATTTTAATAACCCAGAAATTTCTAGGTTTGTCTCTACCTTTATAAACACATAGATCTAATCTCATGCCCCTCTTGTTATACTGATGTATCTACAGTTTGGCTTCTTGTCTTAAGATTGTAAAACCTGTATCATAATGTGGGCATTGTGCGACAAGGCCTGCGTCTCCCCACTGGTCTCCTGTCTTTCCTCTCTCAGGCCTTTTCCCCCCGTCCCCAGGACCTGGCATTGAGCAGTCACTCAGAGACAGGGTGGGTGATGAAACCTGATTCCTTGTATCTCAAAAGAAACCATTTGCCCCCACCAGCCCCAGCACAGCACCCAGGGCAGACTCAAGGTGACCAGGCCACAGGGGGGAAGGACTCTAGCCCCCCTGCCCTCCTCCATCCCCTCAGCTTTCTTGAAATTTCCCAAAGGACTGAACACCCACAACATACACCTTCCTTCTGGGGTCACCGCTCATGTCTCAGGTGTCCACATCCCAAGCTGAGACCACCTGAGCAGGCATCTACCTCCCTCTGCACTGTTTAGGGGTCCCGGGGCTGGGAGGAAGCCATTAGATACACCTGCTTCCACATCCAGGTTTTGTCCTTAGGGCCATGGTCTCACCTCTCTGAGCATCCATTTCCCTTCTTTTGTCAACTAGTGACAATCAAGGTTTTCTCAGAAAGTTGTCATGAGAATGGGGAGATGCGCGGGGGTCCTTCCCCCACTGCTTACCCAGGAGTTTCCCTCTGGCTGAGTGTGAACAAAATCCAGTTGTTCTCAGCTCTGCAGTGCAGCTGCCTACTGTGTGTCTCTGAAATACTCTACTCACAGCTTGTTGTCCCAGATGTATTTGGAGAACCAGAAGGGAAAGTGAAACCCTCACTTCTGAGTGGCTGAAGTTACCATCACTCTGTCCACCAATCCCAGCCCAGAATTATTCCCACCCTCCTGCTGCCTCCTTAGAGAAACAAGCCCAGCCCTGACATCCCACTTCCTTCTGACACAGTCCACCCTGCCTCGGCTCCTTGAAGGTGACCTGCCACCAACACACCGTGAGTCCCTTGGCCAACCACTGCCCCACCCATGGCCGTCTCTCCACCCCCTCAGCTGCCCCCCCCCCCCCCAACCCGCTCACCAGCCTGCCTGCTTTATTCACCCTCATGCCACCATACGTGGCACAGAACACACCAGCTCCTCACCACATACTGGTCATACTGCTGTTGCTGAGGGTCACATCACCATGCCTTCTAGGGTTTATTCATGCAGGTCCTTCTGCCAGGGACACCTGCTGCATCGAGCCTGGAGAAATCATATGCACCCTGCAAAGCCAAAGTCTGGCATCACCTCCTCTGAGAAGCCCTCCAGGACCTCCCCTGCAGAGTCCCCTGTCCCTGCTCTGCTCCCTTGGTACCTGGGAGAGGGGCGTAATGCCACCCCTCAGCCACTCTGTCCACGCCCCACCCCCACTCCTTTTGATCAAGTCCTTCTAGACTTGGCCCTGCTGACAGGCACAGAACTAGTGCCTTCCGGTCCCAGCAACTCGCCTGAGGAGACCCAGCCTTGGTGGTCAAGGACATTTGGATGAATGGAAAGTTTGTGGGAAGGGCTGAGAGCATGCTGCTATTTTCTACCCTGGGTTATTTCTAGTTGCAGTTTCTTTTCTTGAAATGGAGGACCTTTATAGGAAGGCTAGTGATCTGGCAACTCAAAAGTCAACAACAGAAAACCAGTCTTATTTTCTGCTTGGTTCCTAAGCAAAGAGCCAAAGTGTATGGAGGGCTGAGCATTAGCCACCCTCTGTGCAGGCTCTGTCTGTACCTTTCCTGTTTTACTCTCACATCAGCTCTAGGAAGTGTTGGCTGCATTTTTCAGATAAAGAAACAGAAGAAAAGGTCCTACAGCCTGAGAGTCCTGGTAGATTTTCTTCTTTGCCCCAATGACAAGGCGCAGCAGTGGGGCTGGACACCCCATGGAGGCTCACCTGCCCATCCTTCAGGGCTGTTTCATCCCAGAAAATGGCCCCGGTCATCATGACCACCTTCCCCATCTTAGAAGGAGGGACAGAGGAGTGATGGGTGTTACTCCATGAAGACCACACTCTATGGTTTGGTCTTTCAATTACCCTGGAACACAGACCAGGAATCTGACCTATCTTTGCAGTAGGGTAGCTGATGGCAGGGGCAAGGAGGGGGCTTTCTTCCAGCAACTCAGGGGAGGAGCCAAGATTCAAACCAAGGTTGTCACTGCCTATTGGAAACGCCACTCCTTGTTTAAAGTTGCTTTTTTTTCCCCTTTAAATAATTTTTTCCCCAGTAAACTCCCTCCTAGTGATTCTTCTCTCTTCCACTAGCATGAGTTTGTCTGGAAGTTAAGCAAAACCTCCCTGAGATGCAGAACTCAGCTAATCCAGAGGACTGTGTCCAGCTGTCATGAAGGTCCTCTGCTGAGAACGCCTAATAGATGCCAGCCCGTCATGGGCTCAATAAACACAAGCCCATGGGAGAGCAGCCACGGGAGCTGCAGACTCAAATCAGGTGAGGACTCAGCAAGGCTTCAACCCAGGGGCGTGAGCTGAGACCACCCATTTCAAGATCCTAAAGATTTAATGATGATAAAATTGGGCTCCACTTAACCCCAACATTATAAGAGAAGCACCCCAGGATGGCTACAGTGACCCACCTGCCTGTCCTCATCCCTTTTTATAGGATCAGTGGGAGTGAGTAGGGAGCTTCAGACTGAGCATGTGACCAGAGGGCTTTAGAGTCATCAGACTCGCTGATGGAGGTGGACCCCAGGGGGCAGAGCACAGGGGATGCCCTCCAGGCCGACAGCACAGGTGACCTCAAGGGAACGGGTCTCGGCCATTCACTGCCAGGCTGCTCTTGTCACAACAGCCGAAGTGTGGAAGAAAGAAAAATAATATAAGAGAAATTCTGCCTATACATACCATAGGCTATTACTCACTTAAAAAAGGAAGAAAGTTCTTTTTTAAAAAGTTATTTTAAAAGGAAGAAAATTCAGACACATGCTACAGCCTTGAAGCATTATGCCTTGAAGACATTATGTTCAGTGAAATAAAACAGTTACAAGAAACTTATTGTATTTTCTGTTTTTATTAGGTGTAGAGTAGGCAAATTGATCAAGACAGAAAGTTAGGGTGGTGGTTGTCAAGGGCTGTTGGAGGGGGAGGCAGATTTATGGTCTAGTGGAGTCTCAGGTTTCAGGAAGAAAGACTATGGGGATGGATGGTGATGATGGCTGCACAATATATGAATGTATTTGATACCACTCACCTGTACACTTAAAAATGGTTAAGTGGTAAATTTTATGTTGTGTATATTTTACCACAGGAAGTAAAAAAGTAAGAAAAACAAAATCCTGTCACAAAGGACAAATATTGTATGATTCCACTCACATGAGGTACTGAGAGGAGTCAAATTCATAAAAATCAGGGGTACACTTGTGCTTGCCAGGGGTGGAGGGGAGGGAGAATGAGGCACTAGTATATAATTGGTACAGAGTTTCATTTTTGATGTAAAACATTCTGTGGATGGATGGTGATCCTGGGTGTACAATGATGTGAATGTCCTTAATACCACTGACCTGTACACTTAAAAGTGGGTAAAATGGTAAATTTGATGATTTTCAAAAATTAAAACAAATTGTTAAAAAGCTGAACCTTTGTGGGAAAATATAGCAGCACCTGGACCCTTTACAGTCTGTAAAACACCTTCACACACACCATCGTGCAAGCTACCTCAGCCCTGTGATGAAAATGTTTACTATCTCAATGTCACCAGGGAAAACTGAGGTTCAGACTTGCCCCCAAATGGGGAAACTGGCTGGTTGGTCTGTTTTCTGGACTATGCCATTTCCCTAGAGGAAGAGAAATCCTTAAAAATACTTCCAGTAGTCTAAAAATGTACTTTCCTGTTGGGGTTATGCAGCCAGTCTTCATGCTCCAGGGAATCAGCCAGAAATAGACAGAGAGAGAGAGAGAGAAAGACACAGGGACCCAAGCTCTGATGGAACAAGGGTGCTTTATTGAATTCTATAAGAGTATATATACTGTAATACAAGGTAGCTTCTTCAGATACAGATCAAGAGATCAGACTTTATTACAAGTTACCAAGGAAGCAAGGAGCAATAGAGGCCATAAGGCGAAAATGTGATCCATATCAAAAGAGGGTCGTAAACAATCCCTTTCACCAAATGGAAAAGCTACTGAAAGAAATCCTATGCAAGCATCCCACCTCTTTGATCTCCATCCTGGGAGCAGCTTGCCTGCTCCTCTCACCAGCCATGGACTGATAAGGAAGAGAGGGCTCAAGAGAGATAGGAAACAGCACACAGGAATCCTACTGTTAAACATTCCCTGACACTTTCCTTCCATAAATGCTCCCTGTTAGCTTGAGATGAGTCATAAACATCAATTATCTCTTGTCCGAAGTAGTGAGCTCAAGGCCCGAGTCCCTAGGGGCCACAGGGAGCTGAGTCTGGCGGGGCCAACGGGGACCCTCTGCGACTGGCATCAAGTGTCAACTCACTTCTGCAACAGTCCCACCTCGGTGGAAAGCTGCCTGAATTCTTCCTTCACAGAGACTCTGGGGCCCACTCTGCTGTGTCCACATCCCTCCATCTTCCATGAGTGGGGAGAAAATTTGGCATCATGTAGCCCTCCTTGATGGGGATAAAATGGAAACAGTGACAGACTTCATTTTCTTGGGCTCCAAAATCACTGTGGACGGTGACTGCAGCCATGAAATTAAAAGACATTTGCTTCTTGGAAGAAAATTTATGACCAACCTAGACAGCATATTAAAAAGCAGAGACATCACTTTGCCAACAAAGTCCCCTATAGTCAAAGCTATGATTTTCCCAGTAGTCACATATGGATGTGAGAGTTGGACCATAAAGGAGGCTGAGTGCTGAAGAATTGATGCTTTTGAACTGTGGTGTTGGAGAAGACTCTTGAGAGTCCCTTGGACAGCAAGGAGATCCAACCAGTCCATCCTAAAGGAAATCAGTCCTGAATAGTCATTGGAAGGACTGATGCTGAAGCTGAAACTCCAATACTTTGGCCACCTGATGTGAAGAATTTACTCATTTGAAAAGACCCTGATGCTGGGACAGATTGAAGGCTAAAGGAGAAGGGGATGACAGAGGATGAGATGGTTGGATGGCATCACCGACTCAATGGACATGAGTTTGAGTAAACTCCGAGAGTTGGTTACGGACAGGGAGGCCTGGGCTTGCTGTAGTCCACGGGGTCCCAAAGAGTCGGACATGACTGAGCAACTGAACTAAACTGAAGAACTCATAAAAAATTAAAAAGGATAAATATGGACACAGATATATGTATAATTGAATCACTTTGCTATATACCTGAAGCTAATACTATATTGTAAATCAACTATACTTTAATAAAATATGGAAACAAACAACTCACTACCTATTGAGTTCAAAGGTGAGTTGATGCTGGCGAAGTAGGGCTAGAGACCATCACCAGGGGGAAACCCTTCTTGCTGGAATATCAAACCCTGGGGAGGGTGACAGAGGAGCCCCTGCTACTTATGCTGGATCTCTGCAATCCTAACTCTTTGGCTTTCTCCCATTTTCAAAGCTCCCCTATTCCTGGCCTCTCACTGCTCGCCTCCCTGTCTCTCCCTTATTCTGCCCTCCGTGTCTTCTTTAGTCCGAAACAAGTGGTTTCTCCCCGCGACCATGCACACGTCCCCGGTCCCTGCATTGCTCTAGGGGTGGCCAGTCGGGCCCTATTGCAGACTCTCATAGATCCAGGTGAGCGCCTCCAACTTCTTCTCCAGCTCCTGCGCTTTCTGCCTCATGTTCTCAGCCGATTCCGTCTTTGCCCCCTCCTGCAAGTCCTGTACATCTTTCACCAGGGAGTACACGTTCAGCGCCAAGAATAAACCTGATGTGACTCCACTCGCAATGCGGGCTGTTCTACACATTGCCAGAGGTGTGCCTCTGAAATGATTTCTCACCTGTTGGGCACTTTGGACAGAGACTTGTCCAGTGGTTATGTAGCGCTGAGCAGCGGCTACTAATTGAGGGTTGCCTCTGGCCACCCTGATGGCACGAATATGCCTCCCAAAGTCTTTAACTTCGTAGAGATCCAAGCCATAGGAAATTATTTCAGCTGCATCAAGGAGACTGGCCTGGGTTTCTGCTGATGACGTGTTTACCTTTTCCACCACCATGGTGGACACACCTGTCACAGCAGCTGCTGCTCCCAGCCCTATTCCGGTGACTGAGAGTCCCAGACTGAGGCCCGCTGTAAAGGGTGCCAGAACCAGGCCAAGGATGCTCAGGGTGCCAGACGCAATGCCAGTGGAGGAGGCTACCACATTGGAGATGGTGCAGTCCCTGTGCACCTTGTCAACATGGTCTGCGAGCTCACGGAGCTTTTTTATGCTCTCCTTGAGCTCCTGTTTTACCTGAGGAAACTCCTTCAAAAACCTCTCTTTTTCCTGCTGGTATTTTTGGAGCCTGTCTGGGTCCTCCCTGGCCAAGTCTGTTAGCAGCTTGATCAGATGTTCACGGAGTACATCTGTGTCTTCCCTGTAACAATGAACATTAAAGCCTTAGAAAGAAAGTTTGCTTGTCTATGAAACAGGCTCAACAAGCTCTATCCTGCACAAACCACAGAGATTTTATTGTAAATAACAAGAATTTTACTAATGTAAAAGTTTTTCCAACTTGAAACCCTCATTTGGATATTGTTAGTGCTCCATGTACTTATTCAATCATGGAATAAATAAGCAAAGGTCATCTTAGGATACCTTTAACCTAAGAGAGATATTTGATAAAGACACCTCAAAGGCAGACCAATACCATCACTTCCAGAATGTGTGTAAAATGGGAACTTCACAGATAAACAAAGAGAAGTGGGATTAGAGCAGAAAACCCTTCATTCAAGGACCTTAGTGTATAGTGAGGAGTCCTCTTGTTCTTTGCTCTTGGCTGCTAGGATGTGGTCCCTAGGCCCCCAAAATATTCTGGCTGATAAGAATGTCCTCGTCTGTCTGGGACTTTGGCCACTGGACAGTCTGACAAATTGACATGTGATGGGCCTCTGGGTCATGTGGTATCAGTTCTGACCTCCAGAGGAGCTGGGCTCTAGGGCATTAGTCTGACCTCTGGGAGGGGCTGGAGATGACAGATCAGGGTAATTTGTTGTTAAATAGGGTGAGCGTTCCTGGCGGGCAGTGCTCCATGGGTCCTGCCCCACTGAATCCAGGACAGTAATGCATCCTGGGGATAATGAAAGCTTCGTGTGTGAAACCCACCTAGACTCTGCCCTATGGCTGATGGGAAACTGCATCCTTCCCTGTAATAGACCATAACTGGGATCCTGAAGCTTTAAGTGAGTCTGTGCTTCCTTCTATGGAGTTCTACAATCTGAGGGTGGTTGTGGGATCCCCCAACTTTGCCCTTGATGGGAAATGTAAGGATACTCCCAGGACTGTACCCTCATACTTTTCAGATTGTCTTACTGTGAACCTAGAATTTTATTTTATTTTTTTAATAAAAACTCAGCTAGAAGGACCCTTAATGATCATTTTGCCTGGCATCTGCTCTCACCCAAGCCAAATACCCTTGGCCTTCTCAGCAGAAGGACACTGAGTCTGTCCACTGCCTATATTGACTGGGAAGCAGGAGATGTGCTGTGAGTCCTGTTACCCATGACCCCTCCAGCCCACCTCACTGAATTCTGACCCAGGACCCAGCACCCAGCACCCCAGATCTCTTAGGGGTTGTATGTTAATTTCTGATAGCTTCATGAGCCTTCAACCCAAGGCTGTGTGCAACTTTATGGAACCTCTAAAGATTCAAGACATGAGGAAACACCCATCTGAGTAGCTGAGCCTGAGGAAACCGGCACTTGCACAGCTGGTGAAAGAAGTGTTTTCCTCTTTGGTGGGGATGCGTGAGGCTCCTCGGAATCCCTCAAATGATGCACAATCAGAGCCACTCATTGTGACCCTGGAGGGCTCACTGAGCCACACGGCCTTCTACTGTCAGGGCAGCTCCATGTAGAGTAGAAGAGGGTCCCAGATGGAGTGAGAACCCAGGTCCAAGGCAGGGTGTGGAGGACATGGTCACCCAGGACCCTCTAGCCCAGCATGAGGGGATCCCATCAGGAAGGGAAGAAATGTCCCCTCTCCCACTCCTGGGACCTCTGTTAGAGTCACAGCCCCTTCATTTCTGTGTCCTTGGGGCCTACCCTCCTCACTCTAGTCCTGGCCCTGCTGCCCAAGCCTGCCTACTAGTCCTACAACCTGGACCCTCTGCTCTACCCTGACCCCTGGGTCTGACCCTGGTCCAGGTCTCCCTGGGCCTTTGGATGAGATGATTGCACTTGGTTCCCCACCTCTGACCTTGCATTTCACTCTGAGGTCATCACTACAATCCATCAGATTGAATTGGTATTCCCACTGGACACATAACACATAACAAATCTGAGACTGAAAGTCTTAAACCCACAGGCTCAGAGTTGGGCAGGGCTAGATCCAGGATCCCACCAGGTCCAACCAGTTCCCCTCCAGCCTCTCTGCCTTACTGGCCAGCAGGAACATGCAGTGTTGGTATAATTCCTAAGATGGGGAATGAAAGAGTTCTAATCAATTCCCAGGAACACAAAATGATATTCGGGTCAGGATTTTCTGACTTGACCCAAAGGAATCCTTCTTGGTTCTCATCTCCAGAAAAAGGTCCCTGATTCTTCCCAACAAGCTTATCTTAAAATTAACATAGATTGAGCACCTACTCTGTGTCAGCAATCATGAAAAACACTTGCATGCATGATCTCAGAGTCCTCACAATAAAACTGAACAGATGATGAAGCAGAGAGTAGTTCAATAACTTGTCCAAGGTCATATAACCTGCCCTTCCTTTCAGGTTTCATCTCTTCTCAACCCAACGTCATTCACTGCCAACAAATAACACGGAGGAAGCATTCCACATAGGATCTTGAGGAGGAACATCCTCAACCTCAACCATAGGATCTGCCTGGAGAAAACTAGCCTGGGAGAATCTTCCTGGGGGCATGTTGGTGACATTTCTGGTGTACCTGCATGGTTACCTGGACAAACCGGCCTCAGTCACAAAATTCTCCCAGGGTTTGTCTTCGAGCAGGAATTTCAGGTGTTCCCATCTCACACTATTCTGGAGAAACTCAACGACATCCTCAAAAAAGCTTTGGCTCTCTAGACAGAAAAATAAAAATAATTGAAGATTCAAATAAACTATGGGGTGATGTAAACGGTATTGAGTATAAGTGGTTAAAGTTCACCTTTCTCAACAGCATTCATCTGGCATGCTGTTGATGGATTTATCTGGGGTGTCAGGTGGACTGTGTGCACTAGCCCCAACTCATAAGTTAACTAACGCCCAGACCCACCCACTCTGCAATGACTGTATTAGAAGATAGGGGGCTTTAAGGCAGTAATTAGGCGAAATGAGGCCTTAAGTGTGGGGCCTTAATTCAGTAATATCAGTGTCCTTATTAAATGAAGAGATGCCAGATCTCTTCCTCTCTTTCTCTTCCCTGTAGTATTAAGTGTTCTTAGGTTTTCTTTTTCTCATGTATCACTAAGGAAGAAATGGAGGGCTCACATGGAGGGAAACCACAGCACTAGATCTGTGTTTTGATTGATTAGGGTGGGTGTGGGTGGAGGAAATAACTGAGCACCTGGGTGTCTGTGGCTTTCCCTTGTAGCTCAGTCAGTAAAGAATCTGCCTGCAGTGCAGGAGACCCGGGTTCGATCCCTGGGTTGGGAAGATCTCTGGGTTGGGAAGATCCCCTGGGTTGGGAAGATCCCCTGGAAAAGGAACTGGCAACCCACTCCAGTATCCTTGCCTGGAAAATCTCATGGACAGAGGAGCCTGGTGGGTTGCAGTCCATGGGGTAGCAAAGAGTCGGGCACGACTGAGCAACTAACACTTACTTAGGGCTTCCCTTGTGGCTCTGCTGGTAAAGAATCTGCCTGCAATGCAGGAGACCTGGGTTCGATCCCTGGGTTGGGAAGATCCCCTGGAGAACAGAAAGGCTACCCACTCCGGAAGCTCAGTGGCTGCCATGGACCGCGCAGGAAGCGCGGCTGAGTGGTGCTACCCCATGCTCAAGGTCAGGGGCGGCGGCCGAGAGGAGCAACCCCACATCCAAGGAGCGGTGGCTGCACGGGCTCAGGAGGGCCGAGAGGAGCTACTCCACGTTCAAGGTCAGGAGGGGCGACTTCTCCAAGGTAAGTAGCAGCAGCTGCGCTTTGCTGGAGCAGACGTGAAGAGATACCCCACGTAAGAGAAAGGTAAGAGAAACGCAAGTAAGACGGTAGGTGTTGTGAGAGGGAATCAGATGGCAGACACACTAAAACCATAATCACAGAAAACTAGCCAATCTGATCACAGGGACCACAGTCTTGTCCAACTCAGTGAAACTAAGCCATGCCATGTGGGGCCACCCAAGACGGACAGGTCATGGTGGAGAGGTCTGACAGAATGTGGTCCACTGGAGAAGGGAATGGCAAACCACTTCAGTATTCTTGCCTTGAGAACCGCATGAACAGTATGAAAAGGCAAAATGAAAGGATACTGAAAGAGGAACTCCCCAGGTCGGTAGGTGCCGAATATGCTACTGGAGATCAGTGGAGAGATAACTCCAGAAAGAATGAAGGGATGGAGCCAGAGCAAAAACAGTACCCAGTTGTGGGCATGACTGGTTATAGAAGCAAGGTCCAATGCTGTAAAGAGCAATATTGCCTAGGAACCTGGAATGTTAGGTCCACGAATCAAGGCAAATTGGAAGTGGTCAAACAGGAGATGGCAAGAGTGAACGTCGACATTCTAGGAATCAGCAAACTAAAATGGACTGGAATGGGTGAATTTAACTCAGATGACCATTATATCTACTACTGTGGGCAGGAATCCCTTAGAAGAAATGGAGTAGCCATCATGGTCAACAAAAGAGTCTGAAATGCAGTACTTGGATGCAATCTCAAAAACGACAGAATGATCTCTGTTCGTTTCCAAGGCAAACCATTCAAAATCACGGTAATCCAAGCCTATGCCCCAACCGTTAATGCTGAAGAAGCTGAAGTTGAACGGGTCTATGAATACCTACAAGATCTTTTGCAACTAACACCCCCAAAAGATGTCCTTTTCATGATAGGGGACTGGAATGCAAAAGTAGGAAGTCAAGAAACATCTGGAGTAACAGGCAAATTTGGCCTTGGAGTACAGAATGAAGCAGGGCAAAGGTTAATAGAGTTTTGCCAAGAGAATGCACTGGTCATAGCAAACACCTTCTTCCAACAACACAAGAGAAGACTCTACACATGGATATCACCATATGGTCAACACAGAAAAATCAGATTGATTATATTCTTTGCAGCCAAAGATGGAGAAGCTCTATACAGTCAGCAAAAACAAGACCAGGAGTGGACTGTGGCTCAGATCATGCACTCCTTATTGCCAAATTCAGACTTAAATTGAAGAAAGTAGGGAAAACTACTAGACCATTCAGGTATGACCTAAATCAAATCCCCTATGATTATACAGTGGAAGTGAAAAATAGATTTAAGGGAATAAATCTGATAGACAGAGTGCCTGAAGAACTATGGATGGAGGTTCGTGACATTGTACAGGAGACAGGGATCAAGACCATCCTCATGGAAGCAAAAAAGCAAAATGGTTGTCTGAGGAGGCCTTACAAATAGCTGTGAAAAGAAGAGAAGTGAAAAGCAAAGGAGAAAAGGAAAGATATAAGCATCTGAATGCAGAGTTCCCAAAGAATAGCAAGGAGAGATAAGAAAGCCTTCCTCAGTGAACAGTGGAAAAAAAAGAGGAAAACAACAGAATGGGAAAGACTAGAGATCTCTTCAAGAAAATTAGAGATAACAAGGGAATATTTCATGTAAAGATGGGTTCAATAAAGGACAGAAATGGTATGAACCTAACAGAAGCAGAAGATATTAAGAAGAGGTGGCAGAAATACACAGAAGAATTGTACAAAAAACGATCTTCATGATCCAGATAATCACAAGGGTGTGATCACTCACCTAGAGCCAGACATCCTGGAATGTGAAGTCAAGTGGGCCTTAGAAAGCATCACTATGAACAAAGCTATTAGAGGTGATGGAATTCCAGTTGAGCTCTTTCAAATCCGGAAAGATGATGCTGTGAAAGTGCTGCACTCAATATGTCAGCAAATTAGGAAAACTTATCAGTGTCCACAGGACTGGAAAAGGTCAGTTTTCATTCCAATCCCAAAGAAAGGCAATGCCAAAGAATGCTCAAACTACAACACCATTGCACTCATCTCACACACTAGTAAAGTGCTCAAAATTCTCCAAGCCAGACTTCAGCAATACGTGAACTGTGAACTTCCAGATGTTCAAGCTGGTTTTAGAAAAGGCAGAGGAACCAGAGATCAAATTGCCAACATCCCCTGGATCATCGAAAAAGCAAGAGAGTTGCAGAAAAACATCTATTTCTGCTTTATTGACTATGCCAAAGCCTTTGACTGTGTGGATCACAATAAACTGTGGGAAATTCTGAAAGGGATGGGAATACCAGACCACCTGACCTGCCTCTTGAGAAACCTCTATGCAGGTCAGGAAGCAACAGTTAGAACTGGACATGGAACAACAGACTGGTTCCAAATAGGAAAAGGAGTATGTCAAGTCTGTATATTGTCACCTGGCTTGTTTAACTTATATGCAGAGTACATCATGAGAAATGCTGGGCTGGAAGAAGCACAAGCTGGAATCAAGATTGCTGGGAGAAATATCAATAACCTCAGATATGCAGATGACACCACTTTTATGGCAGAAAGTGAAGAGGAACTAAAGAGCCTCTTGATGAAAGTGAAAGAGGAGAGTGAAAAAGTTGGCTTAAAGCTCAACATTCAGAAAACTAACATCATGGCATCTGGTCCCATCACTTCATGGCAGATTGATGGGGAAACAGTGGAAACAGTGTCAGACTTTATTTTTGGGGGCTCCAAAATCACCGCAGATGGTAATTGCAGTCATGAAATTAAAAGACGCTTACTCCTTGGAAGGAAAGTTATGACCAACGTAGATAGCATATTAAAAACAGAGACATTACTTTGCCAACAGAGGTCCGTCTAGTCAAGGCTATGGTTTTTCCAGTGGTCATGTATGGATGTGAGAGTTGGACTATGAAGAAAGCTGAGAGCCAAAAAATTGATGCTTTTGAACTGTGGTGTTGGAGAAGACTCTTGAGAGTCCCTTGGACTGCAAGGAGATCCAACCAGTCCATCCTAAAGATCAGTCCTGGATGTTCATTGGAAGGACTGATGCCGAAGCTGAAACTCCAATACTTTGGCCACCTCATTGAAGAGTTGACTCATTGGAAAAGACCCTGATGGTGGGAGGGATCGGGGGCAGGAGGAGAAGGGGACGACAGAGGATGAGATGGCTGGATGGCATCACTGATTCGATGGACATGATTTTGGGTAAACTCCAGGAGTTGGTGATGGACAGTGAGGCCTGGTGTGCTGCGATTCATGGGGTCGCAAAGAGTCGGACGCGACTGAGTGACTGCTCTGAACTGGGTGTCTGCGTGGGCATTTGAGAACAACCGAACTAGTACCTGCCTGAGGCAGTCACTTAGTAATCAGGTGTGTATCATGGGAGCACTGGGCAGGGGCCCTAACACCCCATAGGGGAGAGGGGATTCTAGAGAAGGGGAGAGGTTTCTACTTGGAACTAACACATTCCAGGTAGGGGGGACAGCACAACACTAGGCAGGACCTGCTATGTGGTAGGCCCCGGCCCAGGCCACGGACACACATTATATTTGGTCCTCATCACAACATAGGGAAATATCCTTCTCATTTTACAGGTTAGGTCAGGTAAGGTGCTCCAGATCTGGGAGGCCTGTATGGGAGGCAGCAAAGGCCAGATTGGGGTTCAGTTTAGAGTCCGCTGACCCTCAGAGAGCAGCTGGGTGGGCAGCAGGGCGAGCAGTGGAGGAAACAGCCTCTGTGTTGACAGCCCAGGGTCTGGGAGCAGAAGGAGGCTTGGACCAAGGGAGAGGGCAGGAGAAGCTCCAGGGGACCTCCCCTCCCTGTCCACCTGGCCTTGGAGACTTCCTCTGCTGTGCCCGCCCCCTCCATGGGCTGTCCTGGCCTCACTTCTGAGTCATTAGCAGGGGGTCAGAAGGCAGGGGGAGGAAGTTAGCATCTTGTCTGTGGCTCCCTGAGGACAAGGAAAGAGGCTGTGGGAACAGACCAGCAAGTGTTAGGGGACTCCCCATTGCCTCTCTGGGGGATGCTTCTCCACGCCTTTCTTAGTTCTTGATTACTTGGCAGGTTAATTTGGCCTGGAGGCACCACACACAATTCTGGGTCACAAGTAGGAACCTGCCAGAGACGAGGTGGCTGACTACCTGAGTGGTCCCTGGGATCTTCTGAGCTCATGGTGGCAGCAGCAAGGTCTCAGAGATCTCACCCGTCTGTGTCAGGCTGGAAGAAGGTGTCGTTTCACCCTTGGGGAAGAGAAAACAGATTGTGGGCTTGATCACGTGTGAGCAGTGGCTGTAGGGAGCAGCGAGGGGCGTGGTCCTGGTTTCCCCTGGGATGGCCACCAGCACCACCAGGGACTTAACCCAGCGTGGTTCTCTGTTCCCTGGGCTCTGCAGATCACTTGTTATGGAAAGTTACTCATCCTCCCGCCGTCCTCCCCAGCCAGAGTCCTGCTCTCCTGTTGGGGCACAAGGAGAGGATAATCAGAGAGGAGACAGCCATCTGCGAAGTCAGGAGCAATAAAACCAGAGACAGAAGAACAGGTAGGAAGGGAACACTCTGGAAATTACATGAGACTGGGAACGCTTGTGTTACTAGTTGGTTATAGGTGATATTGACCCACTGTCTATGATGTGCAGGCTCCTGAAACTCACCTAAACTTAGGTCAGTCCAAGTTTTCCCATTTCTGCTGGAGCCGGGCCTTGAACCCAAGTCTTTCTGATCCAAATCCCAGGTTTGTGATGACTAAGCTCTACTTGCTTTAAAGTACAAAAATGTCTATTTGTGGATGCATGTTAATTAGAAAATGACTTTTTATTGCAAAATGATGTCATGCACCCTGTGGTCGAGTCTCTGCCTTGATAAAGTTCCCGGTGCTGTAGCTCCCACAGCCCACATCTTCCTCGCTTCTGCAACAGCCTTTATCCCACAGACCTTTTTTCTGGAGTCCCACCAGCTCCACTCCAATCCCTGCAGCCCTGCCCTGGTCAGCTGAGGACCTGAATGGTGTCCTCTGCTGTCCACTCCTGATTGTTGGACTTCAGGCTGTTTTTAATCCTTTATGTAAATAATAGTACAAAGAACACTCTTCTTGCATAAAACTTTGCCTACATTTAAGATTCTTTCATTAAGCTGTTTCTAGAAGTAGAATGCTGGATCCAAGGGTATCAACACCTAACATTTTTTCATACTTAAGCTACTTTGTTATGCAAAGAAACTGTACAAATTTACATTCACACATATCATATGTGATGGTGTCCATCCTTTGTCTTGCCAGTTCTCTATTATTTTTTTAAATAGCAGGTCTTTATATAGAGAGAACTTCTTTTGGTTCTGGTTGTGACTATCTTGTGTTGGGAGATGAGAAAAGAAGCCATGTAAATTATACTTAGGCAGTATTTTAAGAAGGCAAAAGAGTACTTATTTAAGTATTCTTCCTGAGACCTGGCTGAAATGATAGTAAAGGTCCTTATAGTTACAGTAACAGCTATTCGTGAGCATGGCTTGTATTTCTGATTTTGCTCTGCACTAGTAGTTACTCTAACTAAGACTTTATAAATTATAATCATATTGTTCTGATAACCAAGAGGTGTGTACCACTGTATCCCCATTTACAGCTAAGGAAGCTGAAGCATAGATGTTCTATGATTTGCCTGAGGTCAGAAGCCTTGTTCATGGAGAACTGGACCCCACCTCACTCTCTGGGCTCAAGATCCCATACCTGTCTTCTTCTCACTTTGCTTTTAACAATAATAGTAATAAAAAAGCAGGGATGGTGGCGACAGGAAACCAGAGTCTTCACACTCCCTCCCTGGGCTGAAAATTATGACTGCTTTTTATTTAACAATTGCACATTTAACCTTGCTCTGGTCTCCCCTCTCCATAGATAAAGTTACTAAAACAATCATTGGTAAAACTGCCCCTGCCATTCTCTACAGCACCCAGTCTAGAGTGGCCCAACTTCCTTAGAGTTTTCCCCAAACCCCCTAACCTGAGCCCTGATCCTAGAATCTTTCTTTCTATCACCTTCCCTCTGCAATGCCCAGGGTTCCCCTCAAGAAGAGTAACCATCAGCTTGATTACTAGGGAGTAATCTCTGGTGACAGAGGCTGTGGGCACTGACTGTGTGGATGGGAGAGAATTTACACAGACAGGCCTGTCTCCAGGCAGGTGAGAGAGGAGAGCTGGTTGGTCCCCTGTCTCCTTCTCTGCCTTGAAGCTGTAGGTCCCCAGGAGCCAGGGCAGTCAATTGAAATTCGGAAACACAAGGACCAAGAGCCAAGGCAGAGACAGGAGAAGAGCTTGGGCAGAAAGGGCTGATCCTGGATGATGCCAAACACTTGAAAATGCATTTGGACCCTTGACCTCATCCTTCCATCCTTCCCTGCCATTCTTGTCCTTGTCTTGACCCTTGTCTGGGGCCTCAGCTGGGTGTGGATGCTGGACAGTGCTTCCACTGCTGGATTTCTATCCAGGGCGTCCTCCTCTGTTAGCCTCTAATTGGTTACTGCTCGAAAAGTCTATCAGTGGGAGAGAGGAGAACCCTGAAAAGACTCCCCACCCAACTATATGGCCAGATGCAGAGGCCTCCCCTCCATGTGGGCAGAGATTCTCACCAAACATCTCCCTCCACGTGGCTGCAAGTTATCCACCTTGGGCAGGGAAAGTGGGGGGGTGGGGTTAGGGCAGGATCAAGTGCAGAGCCCTTAGCCCACACCAGGCCCTCCTGATGCTCCTACTCCTGTCTTCCTCACCCTCCTGCCTTCTCAGGGCCTGGTCAAGGGGCCTGGAGGACTCCCGCTCCCTGGACTCTGATTCCCCCCCAGCCTCCAGAACTTCACTCAGGCTGCCCCTCCTTCTGCAATGCCGTTCCCCACCTGCCTCACCAGATGAAATGTTACCTGTAATTAGAGTTCCCACTCCAAAGCCTCCTCCCCCTGCTGTCTCATCCAGTTCCTCTCCAGTTTCCCCTGGAATCTTACACTTTCCTGGTTGTGGGTCTGTTTGTGTGGAGTTACTTTAGCTCCCAGCACTGGGCAGGTGCCCTGTCTCTTCTCTGCTACTCTTCCTGCTCCAGGGCCTCTGGGGCACTCTCCACCCTCCCAGGTGCAGCTTGGCTAAAATACAAGGTGTTGGATCCATTACTGGGACATGAAACCACCAACTTCTTGAAGACACAGCACCACACCTCTTTTACTTGAAGTTGGGTAATTCCATTTGCTTTCCTTATCTGTCTTGATAGAAGCTCTTTCTGACAGATAATGCCATCAGATTTCTGACTGTTTCCATTTATGGGCATCCCTTGCTTTCCAAAAGATCACCCTCTGCCAGTAAACTGTGAAGTGAGGCCTACATCCTCTTCACACTACGCCATCTTGGTTTAGGAAAGCTTTTGTAGGAATACTGTACTTTCAGGTGGCAGGAAACACCTGTATTTCCTCATGTTTCCTTACTCTAGCCATGATATTTTTACAGGAGGAGAAAGAGGAAGAGAGAATTGTGGAAAGGCTTGGGCTCCTGCTAAAATGTGAATAATGCCTTACTGCACTGGAGGCTCCTTTAAAGGCAGAACAAAACAGTGTATTCCTTCTTGATTGCAGTAGGTACCTCTTAAGTAAATCCTGCTTTAAGGGGATAAAGCAGCAGACATGCAGGAAGGAAGGTAGGGAGTCTGGGAGAGCAGGAAAGGAGGAGGAGAAAAAAAAGAAGGAGGGAGAAGGTAGAAGGTGGAAGAAAAAGAGAAAGAAGAAGAAACAAAAAGCTCTAATTAATTAGTGAAACCTAAAGGGATCTAAAGGTAAACCAGAATGAAAAAAAATCTACAGACAAACTGGAAGAAATGAAAACATTATGCAAAACATGTTGGAAAAATACTGCTAACTTGAGGAAAACTCTCACCAAGACACAAATCCCAGAAAACATTGGACCTCTTAAAAGTTAGAAATTGCTAAGGACACCGTAAACCAAATCAAAATACAAGGGATCTGGAGACAATATCTGCAATACTTAGAGAAGATAAAGGTGAATATCCCCAACACAGAGAGAAGCTACAAAGCCATATGAGCAGACTGAAACCAGCTTTTAAAAATGGGTAAGAGTCAAGGCTATGGTTTTTCCAGTGGTCATGTATGGATGTGAGAGTTGGACTGTGAAGAAAGCTGAGCGCCGAAGAATTGATGCTTTTGAATTGTGGCATTGGAGAAGACTCTTGAGAGTCCCTTGGACTGCAAGGAGATCCAACCAGTCCATCTTAAAGGAGATCAGTCCTGGGTGTTCATTGGAAGGACTGATGCTGAAGCTGAAACTCCAGTACCTTGGCCACCTCATGCAAAGAGCTGACTCATTGAAAAGACCCTGATGCTGGGAGGGATTGGGGGCAGGAGGAGAAGGGGACGACAGAGGATGAGATGGCTGGATGGCATCACTGACTCGATGGGCATGAGTTTGAGTAAACTCTGGGAGTTGGTGATGGACAGGGAGCCCTGGTGTGCTGTGATTCATGGGGTCGCAAAGAGTCGGACATGACTGAGCGATTGAACTGAACTGAACTGAAGAGAACTGAACAACACTCCCTGGGGAGGTGGCTTGTCAAGGGTTACACAGCTCTCCATGGGCAGGGTAGAGGCCAAGACTAGGCCTTCTGACACTGGTATGTAAGTAGGGAATGTGATTTTCTTTTATTTTATTTAAACTGATCAAATTATACACTCTGTTTTTATTATTATTATTTTTCTTTTTTTAGCTGCACTACCCACTATGTGGGATCTTAATTCCCCAACAAGGGACTGAACCCACAACCCGTTCAGTGGAAGCAGGTAGTCTTAACCACTGGACCACCAAGGATAGCCCAAGAATATGATTTTAATAACCCCAAAGTTTCTAAGTTTATTTATGCCTGTCTAAACACATAGATCTAAGCCTACAACCCTCCTGTTACACTAATGTGTCTACAGTTTGACTTTTTATCTTAATATTACAAAACCAGGATCATAATGCAGACATTGTATAGTAAGCCCTTCTCACTTCCTCCATCTGGATCATCTTCCTCACACATGATCAACCATCATGGGCAGCCCTTAGCTGAGGGCCTAGAGAGCACAGGAAGGCAATGTCCTGCATTTTCCCACTTGGTCTCCTGCCCCTCCCCTCTCAGGCCTCAGTTTCCCTCTAGGACCTGGCACTGAACAGGCACTCAGAGACAGGGTGGTGATGAACCTGGATTCCTTGTATCTCAAAAGGAACACTTTCCCCACCCTGGGGGCAGCCTCAAGGTGGCCAGGCCATAGGAGAAGAGGCTGTGATTCTCCTGTCCTCTACCCATCTGCTTCTCCAGATTTCCCAAAGGGCTGAGCACCCCCAACCTTCCTTCTGGGGTCACCACTCACATCTCAGGAGTCCACATCCTGAGCTGAGCCCACCTGAGCAAGTCTCAACCTCCCTCTGCACCGTTTAGGGGCCTTGGGGGTGGGAGGAAGCCCTCAGACACACCTGCCCCCACATCCAGGCTCTGCCCCTGTTTAATCTGCCCCTCTGGCCATGACCTCAACTCTCTGAGCTTCTGTTTCCTTCTTCTGTCAACCAGTGACATCATCCTTTTCTCAGACAGTTGTCCTGAGGGTGGGGAGATGGGCGGGTCCTACTCCCTGCTCACCCAGGAGTCTTCCTCTGGCTGAGTGTGAACAAGATCCAGTTGTTCTCAGCTCTGCAGATGCAGCCACCAGCTGTGCAGTAAACCACACACACCCTCTGGGCCCAGATATACCTGGAGAAGCAAAAGGGAAAGTGAATGCCCTTACATCTGGGTTGCTCAGATTAAACAAACACCCTGCCCCCCAGGCCCCACCTCCCTTAGATAAACAAGCCCAGTCCTGTCCTGTGGAGTCCTTCATGGCTGAGTACATTGTGCCTTGGGCTTTGTGAAGGAAGACCTGACACCAACAGACTGTGAGGTCCTTTGCCAAGAGTGCTCCGTCTACTCTGTGGTCTTCTTCCCAGCCCCTCCACCCTCTCCATCCACCCTCACTCACCAGCCTGCCTGCCTTATTCACCTTCGCACTGCCAGCGCTTGGCACAGTCCCCGAAGATACCAGCTGCTTACTGCATACTGGTCATACTCCTGCTGCTGAGGGGCACACTCATGCACGTTCCAGGCACTTCCTCCCTCAGATCCTTCTTCCAGAAACACCTGCTCCTACCACCTGGCAAAGTTATGCTCATCTTTCAAAGCCCAATCCTGGCACCACTTTGTCTGAGAAATCCTCAAGAAGTCCCCTACTCTGCTCCCATCGTACCTGGGAGAGGGCCCTAAGTCCACCACATAGCATTGTGTGCATGTCACCTACAACCCTTATAGACTCACTTCAGTTCAGTTCAGTCACTCAGTCGTGTGTCCAACTCTTTGCAGTCCCATGGATTGCAGCACACCAGGCTTTCCTGTCCATCACCAACTCCTGGAGCTTGCTCAAACTCATGTCCATTGAGTCGGTGATGTCTGGGTCCCTGTAGTCTTGTCCATGAGGGTAACAAAGACACCAGTGACTTTGGTCCCAGTGGCTCAGGCTGGGTGACCAAGGCCATGTGGATGGATGCAGAGTTCACAGGAAGGGCTGAGAGCACACTGCTGTTTTCTACCTCACTTGACAATAGGTCTATTTGGGAGGACTTTTCTAGGAAGTCCAGAGTCTTAGTAACTCAGGAAAGTCTACAAGAGAGGGCCAACCCTGTTTCCTCTGCCCATGATGACTCTTTTCTGGGGAACCTAAAAGGAAATAGGGTTGGTTCTCTCAGGAGCGCATCAATCAAGGTGCTCACTTCCTCTCCCACTGTCATCTAGCACCTGTCTCAGCAGTGAGGGCAGGACGGGGAGCGAGGCAGCACATTGAGTCCCCAAGGTCAGGAGGGGCAGGGGAGGTGGCCTCCCAGCACCCCTGGAGGTTCTCCTGCTCTCTCCCTTGGTCTCAGCCTCCTCTTGCTCCCAGGCCCTGGGGCGTCACCACAGAGGCCCTTTCCTCCAGCTCTTGCCCTTGTCCACCCAGCTGCTCTGTGAGGGTCAGCGGACCCTGAACTAAACCCCAGTCTGGCCTTTGCCACATCCTGCCTGTGTGACCTGGAGCTCCTTAACTGACCTCACCTTAAGATGGAAATCATGTTTCCCTATGTGTTCATGAGGGTGAAATCGCGTGTGTGTCCATGTCCGGGGCCAGTGCCTGCCACACAGTAGGTCCTGCCTAGTGTGCTGCTGCCCCTCTCCCTGGAATGTGTTAGTTTCAGGTGGAACCCTCTTTCTCTAGAATCCCCCCTCCCCCACGCTGTGTTAGGGCATTTTCCCAGTGCTCCCATACATGAGCCCCTGCTTACCAGGGGTGACAGCCTCAGGCAGATACTGGTCCTATTGATCTCAAGCACCCCTGCAGATACCCAGGTGCTCAATTATTTCCCCCACCCACCTCCTCTTCAATCAATCAATACAGAGTTAATTCTGTGGGTTCCCTCCAGGCAAGTTCTAGTTTCCTTTCTCCCTTAGTGATGCAGGAAAAAGGGAAAAATTTAGAAGCCTTCCAGCTGAGGGGGTGGAGAAAGAGAGAAAGAAATCTGATGTCTCTTCTAATAAGGGCACCAATCTTATTGGATTAGGACTCTACACTTATGGTCTTGTTTTACCTAATTACTGCCTTAAAGGCCCTATCTCTTATTACAGTCATTTCAGGGGGAAGGATGGGTCAGGATTTCAACTTATGAATTAGGGGCAGGGGGAACAGTCTACCTATAACCCCAGGTGAATCCATTAACAGTACCCCAGATGACTTTTGCTCAGGAAGGTGAACTTGAACCACTTTATGTGTGTTCTTGTTTGCTCAGCCACTCAGTCGTGTCCAACTCTTTGCAACCTCATAGACTGTAGCCTGCCAGTCTCTTTCCATGGGATTCTCCAGTCAGGAACACTGGAGTGGGCTGCCAGTTCCTCCTCCAGGGGATACTCCTGACCCAGGGATGGAACCCGCATCTCATGTGTCTCCTGAATTGCAGGCAGATTCTTTATTGCTGAGCCACTTTAAACTCAATACCATTTATGTTCCACCATAATTTCTTCTAATCTTTTTTCTTTTTTTTTTTTCGGTGTAGAGAGCCAAAAGTTTATTGGCGATGTCACTGAATGTTTCCCGGAGAGAGAATACAGGGAAGAACTGCAGTTCCTGATCACTGAAGACAATGCCTGGGAGATTTTTGTGGCTGAGACCAAATTGTCCAGGTAAACCATATACGTGTGCCAGGAATTTTATCCAGATCTTCTTGGGAAGATCTCCCCAGGCTAGCTTCCTCCTGGCAGACACACCTCCTCCAGGCAGGATCCTAAGGTTGGGATCGAGGTTGTTGCTTCTCAAGAGCCAATCAGGAATGTTTCCTCCATGTCATTTGCTGGCAATGAACAGCCTCAGGTTGAGAAGAGTTGAAACTGGTAAGGAAGGGGCAGGTTATGTGACCTTGGACAAGTTACTGAACTACTTTTGGCCTTAGTTTCTTCATTTGTTCAATTTTATTGTGCAGAAAACTGAGATCATGCGTGCAACGTGCTTCACATGATGGCTGACACAGAGTAGGTGCTCAATTAATGCTAACTTTTAAAAAACTTGTTGTGAAGAGACGGGATCAAAGTTCTTTTCCCTAGAGGTAAGAACCAAGCTGGACTTCCTTTGGGACAGGTCAGAAAATCCTGCCATCAACATCACTTTGTGTTGGAAGACCTTTTAGAACTAACACCCAAAAAAGATGTCCTTTTCATGATAGGGGACTGGAATGCAAAAGTAGGAAGTCAAGAAACATCTGGAGTAATAGGCAAATTTGACCTTGGAGTACAAAATGAAGCAAGGCAAACGCTAATAGAGTTTGGCCAAGAGAACATACTGATCATAGCAAACACCCTCTTCCAACAACACAAGAGAAGACACTACACAAGGACATCACCAGATGGTCAATACTGAAATCAGATTGATTATATTCTTTGCAGCCAAAGATGGAGAAGCTCTATACAGTCAGCAAAAACAAGACCAGGAGTGGACTGTGGCTCAGATCATGCACTCCTTATTGCCAAATTCAGACTTAAATTGAAGAAAGTAGGGAAAACTACTAGACCATTCAGGTATGACCTAAATCAAATCCCCTATGATTATACAGTGGAAGTGAAAAATAGATTTAAGGGAATAAATCTGATAGACAGAGTGCCTGAAGAACTATGGATGGAGGTTCGTGACATTGTACAGGAGACAGGGATCAAGACCATCCTCATGGAAGCAAAAAAGCAAAATGGTTGTCTGAGGAGGCCTTACAAATAGCTGTGAAAAGAAGAGAAGTGAAAAGCAAAGGAGAAAAGGAAAGATATACCTATTTGAATGCAGAGTTCCAAAGAATAGCAAGGAGAGATAAGAAAGCCTTCCTCAGTGAACAGTGGAAAAAAAAGAGGAAAACAATAGAATGGGGAAAATTAGAGATCTCTTCATGAAAATTAGACATACCAAGGGAAAATTTAATGCCAAGATGGGCTCAGTAAAGGACAGAAATGGTATGGACCTAACAGAAGCAGAAGATATTAAGAAGAGGTGGCAAGAATACACAGAAGAACTGTACAAAAAAGATCTTCATGACCCAGATAATCACGATGGTGTGATCACTGACCTAGAGCCAGACATCCTGGAATGTGAAGTCAAGTGGGTCTTAGGAAGCGTCACTATGAACAAAGCTATTAGAGGTGATGGAATTCCAGTTGAGCTCTTTCAAATCCTAAAAGATGATGCTGTGAAAGTGCTGCACTCAATATGACAGCAAATTTGGAAATCTCATCAGTGCCCACAGGACTGGAAAAGGTCAGTTTTCATTCCAATCCCAAAGAAAGGCAATGCCAAAGAATGCTCAAACTACCACACAATTGCACTCATCTCACACAGTAGTAAAGTAATGCCCAAAATTCTCCAAGCCAGGCTTCAGCAGTATGTGAACCATGAACTTCCAGATGTTGAAGCTGGTTTTAGAAAAGATAGAGGAAACAGAGATCAAATTGCCAACATCCTCTGGATCATCAAAAAAGCAAAAGAGTTCCAGAAAAACATCTATTTCTGCTTTATTGACTATGCCAAAGCCTTGACTGTGTGGATCACAATAAACTGTGGAAAATTCTTCAAGAGATTGGAATATCAGACCACCTGACCTGCCTCTTGAGAAACCTCTATGCAGGTCAGGAAGCAACAGTTAGACCTGGACATGGAAAGACAGACTGGTTCCAGATAGCAAAAGGAGTACCTCAAGGCTGTATATTGTCACCTTGCTTATTTAACTTATATGCAGAGTATATCATGAGAAACTCTGGGCTGGAGGAAGCACGAGCTGGAATCAAGATTGCCAGGAGAAATATCAATAACCTCAGATATGCAAATGACACCACCCTTATAGCAGAAAGTGAATAAGAACTAAAGATCGTCTTGATGAAAGTGAAAGAGGAGAGTGAAAAAGTTGGCTTAAAGCTCAACATTCAGAAAACTAAGATCATGGTATCTGGTCCCATCACTTCATGGCAAGTAGATGGGGAAACAGTGGAAACAGTGGCTGACTTTACTTTTTTGGGCTCCAAAATCACTGCAGATGGTGACTGCAGCCATGTAATTAAAAGATGCTTTCTCCTTGGAAGGAAAGTTATGACAAACCTAGACAGCATATTAAAAAGTGGAGACATTACTTCATCAACAAAGGTCCATATAGTCAAGGCTATGGTTTTTCCAGTGGTCATGTATGGATGTGAGAGTTGGACTATAAAGAAAGCTGAACTCTGAAGAGTTGATGCTTTTGAACTGTGGTGTTGGAGAAGACTCTTGAGAGTTCCTTGGACTGCAAGGAGATCCAACCAGTCCATCCTAAAGGAGATGAGTCCTGGGTGTTCATTGGAAGGACTGATTCTGAAGCTGAAACTCCAATACTTTGATCACCTGATGTGAAGAACTGACTCATTTGAAAAGACGCTGATGCTGGGAAAGATTGAAGGCAGGAGGAGAAGGGGACGACAGAGGATGAGATGGTTGGATGGCATCACTGACTCAATGGACATGATTTTGGGTAAACTCCGGGAGTTGGTGATGGACAGGGAGGCCTGGCGTGCTGTGGTTCATGGGGTTGTAAAGAGTTGGACACGACTGAGTAACTGAACTGAACTGAACTATAATAAGGAGGGAAGATTAGGTAAAATTTATAAAGAAATGTTGTGTATTAAAGTTCAGATTTATGAAGAAGTTAAAAAATGAAGCTATGATGTCTCTACTGTGTGGATATAATATGTCTATGTGTACATTATAAATACTATGTTTCCTTTGCATTTGTTTTTGTTGTTCTTCAGCTGCTAAGTCATGTATGACTCTTTGCAGTCCCATGGACTTCAGCACCCTGGGCTTCCCTGTCCTTCACCATTTCCTGGAGTTTTCTCAGTCTCATGTCCATCAAGTTGGTGATGCCATTCAACCATCTCATCCTCTGTCATCCCCTTCTCCTCCTGCCTTCAGTCTTTCCCAGCATCAGACTCTTTTCTTTGGATAGTTGTTTTTTTTTTAATCAAAATTAACTTTTAAATGAGCTCTGTTTAACTGGTAAAGAAAAGTAAAAAGCTTGCAAATCAAACATTTTAAAATACAATAGAAACTAGTGCAAATGAATTTTAGGTTTTTGTGACTTGAACAATTTTCAGGATTAAATTAATCTCTGGTACTAAAGTTTTTGGTTTAAGTTTGTTAATTAATAGACACATCTTTAGAGTCATCATATTAAGTATAGTACTTCCCCATCAGCATACGTCTGTATTTGTTTCCTCTGTCTGATTAATTTCCCCCAAACATGGATAATTAAGCAAATATATACATATAAATACAAAGTAGGCCTAGCATCAAGGAATATGAAGGACTCATGGAAGGTAGCAACCTATCTGGTAACGAGGAACAAAATATATTGATTATCAGTGCTTTCTATGGAAAAATTTGCAATCAAAAGGGCAAAATGATGGGGAAAATGTTCACATACTTAAGTATGGGAAAACCTTTCTGGCTTATACAGAGTTTAATTTAAAGTTTAGGCTAAACAAAACAGCGTGCTTATGACCTATTAAACATACATTGTTATATGCTTTAACCATTAAAAGAAAAAAATACATTTAAAGGTTAAAATGGAATAACTGTGGTTCAGATATCGAAAATGTAGCTAATCGCCATTGTGTACATGGTTTTAGACATTTTATTACCAAGAAATTGAGGTTCCTAAACTGTAACAGATTTAAAGATACCACCATCTGTTTTCAAAACTATATCTGCTAGCAGCTGCCAATTGCAACTTGACAGCCCCAAGATCTCGTCTTGTAATTATAAAAACTTTCTCTTACTTTAGGAATTGTACCAACCTAGATAGCATATTAAAAAGAGGAGACATTACTTTGCCAACAAAGGTCCGTCTAGTCAAGGCTATGGTTTTTCCAGTGGTCATGTATGGATGTGAGAGTTGGACTGTGAAGAAAGCTGAGTGCCAAAGAATTTATGCTTTTGAGCTGTGGTGTTGGAGAAGACTCTTGAGAGTCCCTTGGACTGCAAGGAGATCCAACCAGTCCATCCTAAAGGAGATCGGTCCTGGGTATTCACTGGAAGGACTGATGCTGAAACTGAAATCCAATACTTTGGCCACCTCACGGGAAGAGTTGACTCATTGGAAAAGACCCTGATGCTGGGAGGGATTGGGGTCAGGAGGAGAAGGGGACGACAGAGGATGAGATGGCTGAATGGCATCACCGACTCAATGGACAGGAGTTTGAGTAAACTCCGGGAATTGGTGATGTACAGGGAGGCCTGGCGTGCTGCGATTCATGGGATTGCAAAAAGTCAGACACGACTGAGTGACTGAACTGAACTGAACTGAATGGCAAATGAAATATCTCAAGCGACTGCCTCCAAGAAGAAGACACTAGATTCTTGAGCAGAATAGTATAAGATAATAAAATTGTTTTAACTTGTGTTTTTATTTTTAACAAAGAGACATGTGGAGTGGCCAATAGCTCCTGTTATATACGATTAATACTCCTGAAAAAGTTAAAACCAAAATTTATACTAATTTAAGATGTTACTTGGTTACTAGAAGGTGCATAAAGAGAAAATACTAAAAAATTACTTTCCTGGTTGACATCTACAATAGAATATTTTTAGAAAATAACACATAGTGCATTTTGATCATTATTCTTACCTTACCTACTAATTTTCAAATATTTATTCAGGTGCTATAACAAAGTAATCAAAGAAAAATGTATTTTGTTTTTGTGATACAAAATATTGGTGCTAAGCTTTGGTCTAGGGACTATTTCCAACACTGTGTCCATTCCCCAAATTGAGGCAGGACCACACTGCATTTCAACAGGAAGCAGCCAGAGCAGTCATTGCTTTATTACCTCAAAATTTGGGGAAAGGTGATAAGAGAATGGAAACTAAAAATGAGTTCCTCTGGCAAGTTTATAATTAACTTCTCTTTCTAAAATTGTATTTCCTTTCCTGTTCCATTCCTGTTCCTCCTCACAGTTGAGGAGTATTCAAAAAGGGGGCAGGGGACAGAGGGATGTGACCAAGCAGGACCCAAAGAGACCTTCCCAGGACAGAACTCTCCTCCACCCTATGTCCTCAATCTACCTTAATTACATAAAAACATGTTTGCATCCTAGGCCTCCCCCAAGTTCCAAAGAATAAATTAATTTAGAGAAGTGAGAAAATGTAGAAAGAAACAAAAGAGTTAGCAAGACAAAATAATAATTGTTTAGCCACTAAGCAAATTCAAGAACTTTTATTTCCTTCTCAAGAGCTAATATTCTGAATTATGTCATCTGAATCATGCCATCACTTCATGGCAAATAGATGGGGAAACAATGGAAACAGTGACAAAGTTTATTTTCTTGGACTCCAAAATCACTGTAGATGGTGACTGCAGCCATGAAATTAAAAGGAACTTGCTCTTTGGAAGAAAAGCCATGACAAACCTAGACAGCACATTAAAAAGCAGACATGTTACTCTGGCGACAATGGTCCATCTAGTTAAAGCTATGGTTTTTCCAGTAGTCATGTATGGATGTGAGAGTTGGACCATAAAGAAAGCTGAGCTCCAAAGAATTGATACTTTCAAACTGTGGTGCTGGAGAAGATTCTTGAGAATCCCTTGGACTGCAAGGAGATCAAACCAGTCAATCGTAAAGGAAATCAGTCCTGAATATTCATAGGAAGGACTAATGCAGAGGTTGAAGCGCCAATACTTTGGCCACCTGATGCAAAGAACTGAGTCACTGGAAAAGACCCTGATGCTGGGAAAGATTGAAGGCAGGAGGAGAAGGGGATGACAGAGGATGAGATAGTTGGATGGCGTCACTGACTCCATGGACATGAGTTTGAACAAGCTCCAGGAGTTGGTGATGGACAGGGAAGACTGGCATGCTGCAGTCCATGGGGTCACAAAGGGTCAGACACCACTGAGCTGCCGAACTGAACTGAACTGACAGGACTCCTTGCTTGGTGCCCCACAATAAATGTTGCAGTTTCCTTTACCACAACCCAGTGTCAGTAGGTTGGCTTGAAGGTGCATGGCTGAGAGGACCCAAATTTGGCTTGGAAACACTCCATCTGTGTTGTCTTCCCCACATAGGACCTCCCATTACTCCAAACCACATCCTGAGCAGAGGACCCAGCAAGTGTAGAAAGGCAAAGCCCTGCATCTCCCTGCTTGGTCTCGTGTCCCTCTTCAGAGACAGGGTGTGTGAATAAACCGTTATTCCTTGCATCTCAGAAGAAACCCTTCCCCCCCCATCAGTGTCAGCACAGCACCCTGAGGGTAGCTTCAAGGTGGCCACAGGAAGAGAGGGTGTGACTCCTTCATCCTCCTCCACCGCCTCTGCTTTCTCCAAATTCCTAAAGGGCTGAGCACCCTAAATATACACCTTCCTTCAGGGGTCAGTGCTTACATCTCAGGAGTTCACATCTTGAGCTGAGCACACCTGAGAAGGTGCCGCCCTCCCTCTGCTCTGTTAGGAGCCCCAAGGCAGGAGGAAGCCCTCAGACACACCTGCCTCCATATCCAGGCTCTGCCCCTGCTTCACCTGCTGCCTCAGCCATGGCCTCACCTCTTTGAGCTTCCATTTCCTTCTTCTGTCAACTAGTAACAATCATCCTTTTCTCAGACATTCATCCTGAGGATGGGGAGATGGGTGGGGATCCTACCACTCTTGCTTACCCAGGAATCTTCCTCTGGCTGAGTGTGAACAAGATCCAGTTGTTCTCCCCTCGGCAGATGCAGCCACCTTCTGTGTGTCTCTGCAATAAACACACACACTTTCTGGACCCAGATATACCCAGAGAACAAAAGGGGGAAGTGAACTCCTTCTCATCTGAATTGTTCACATCAAACAAACATCCTGCCCACCAGGACCCACCCTAGCCTAATCCCACCCTCCTGCTTGTCCCCTTCGAGAAACAAGCCTAACATTGACATGCCAGAGCCTTCCTGGCTCAGCACATCCTGTCTTGGGCTCCATGAATGAAGACCTGTCACCAACACACTGTGAGGCCCTTGGCAAATCACTCCCCTACCCCACTGTTGGGGTCCTTTAATGGACTGGAACCTGGTGGTCCGGAGTCGACGATAAGAAAGTGAAAGAAGGAAAGAGGCTAATATTCCCTGGGTTACGCAGCCATCCTTTGTGCTCCAGGGAATCAGCCAGAAATAGAGAGAGAGAGAGAGAAGGACACGGGGACCCAAGTCTCTGGTAGAGCAAGGGTGCTTTATTGAGTTCTGTAAGAGTGTATATACCATAATACAAGGTAGCGTCTTCAGATAAAGAGCAAGAGACCAGATTTTACAAGTTACCAAGGAAGCAAGGAGCAATAGAGTCCATAAGGCCAAAAGGCGATCCATACCAAAAGAGGGTCATAAATAATTCCTATCACCAAATGGAAAAGCTAATGAAGGAAACCCTATGCAAGCATCCCATCTCTTTGATCTCTGTCCTGGGAGAGGCTTGCCTGCTCCTCTTGCCCCTGACAGGGACTAATAAGGAACAGAGGGCTCAAGAGAAATAGGAAACAGCACACAGGAATCCTACTGTTAAACATTCCCTGATAATTCCCCATATTTTATTATATTTGTAAAAAAAGGTCCTGACCATTTGAGTTTGTTTAGTTTTAACAATTTTTGCAGAAAGGCAACTGTAAACAACAAATATAATTGCCAAGACAATCACCAGAGTTATGGTTCCAGACCCGATGCTGTGGGTGATGCTTTGAAACCATCCTCGTGGGTCTAGCCCAGATAATTGATCAGCTAGTTGTTCAGCTAAAATTTCCAGATCCGTGGGTGAGGGCAGACTTTTAGAGAAGGTATCAAAGATTTCTTTTTGCAATAATTGTACATTCAGAGAGGCATTATCATGTATATTTTGTAAATGAAATTTGATTTGCTCCCAGTTATAGGCATTATGATTGAATTGAACAGGAGTAACACAAATTTGAGTAGAATTCCAATCACATATTAATATCACTTGTTTTTATATACCTAATAATTGATCTCCAACCCATTTGATGGCTGTTTTTGGTTCCTGTATTTCATCTTGAATATCATCATCTATCTGAGTCTGAGTGGCCCACATAGTATGAGCATCTTTAGTCCAATTTTGGACTAAAATTATGTGTTTGAATTGAGGTTTGTAAAGCAACACCAGTGACAGCAGCAGTGGTGCAAATAGCTATTAATCCCCAAATGCTAAGAATCAGCCATCCATTGAATCGTTTAGATCACCAGAGTAATTTAGTAAGTAACCAGGAAGCAAGCCCGGCCAAGGGGCCTTCTTCTCAGGGCCGTTGGAGATTTACTGGTAACCACAAATTACGTAGAGATTGAAGAATCAAAAGGGATTAATTTCTTATGGAAATAGAAGAGTTAAGACAGGTATACAATTTGCAATTCATACAAGTTACAGAGCGTAAAGTCTTATTAAATTGTAAGTTTCCTATAGCTAAAACAAAAGAAAGGGGAATACAAGCTTGTATGAAATAAGATTGATTATAGCAAAAGAAATAATTACTAAGACTACGACTGGTTCCTGTGAAATGTCCGGTCCAAGTTCCAAGATCTTCGGTGCTCACAGCATGTTTCCATATGTCCCGTAGTTCAGGCCCAATTTGTTTATCAAGGAGGATCTGAAGATGAGGGGATTCCATTCCACTGTCAAGCCAGCCAAGAATTCCCTTTGTCATGGTAATGTTCCATTGTAGTGTTAGTAACCTTCCAAGCCACTTGAGTAGCATAATCACACACAATGCTGTTAATATCATCTGAGCAGTTAGACAACCACATACCATGGGGTCCCCAATCGACAACGGTGTGACTAGCCACAAATATTAGTTTTCCTGATTTGGCTTGACATTTGTCCCAGTGAACAGGAGTATATTTAAAGTTCTTATAAGTAAACCCTTTACATAATGTTCTTTGTTCTTTCCCTAACACTTTCCCTAAAGTTTCAGTAGTGTAAACATGGTTCACAGACAAAGAAAGGGCAGTAAATAATCCAAGCAATGTCCAAAGGTCTTCGTTTGGAGGCAGGACGAAAGCCCAATTTTGTCAGCTGATGTTTATGCATAATCCCCCTGGGCCCAGGCACAATGGAAGGACTTCATAGCCTAAAGAAATGTTAATTAGTTTTCCCTCCTCCCCAGGGTGTGAGGGTTCCTGGGAGCGAGCATATGGGTGGAGTCATTGTTTGATACCATCGGTCCTTTTTCCGTCCATTCTATGACCTGCAATAAAGGCGGGGGTTGGGTAAATAAGCCCAGTTAAATCTGATTAGTTGATCTGGCTCAA
Source organism: Cervus elaphus (assembly GCF_910594005.1). Lineage (NCBI taxonomy): Eukaryota > Metazoa > Chordata > Mammalia > Artiodactyla > Cervidae > Cervus > Cervus elaphus. The sequence continues at coordinate 44,285,137 of NC_057836.1, forward strand.
GTGGGGGTCGGGCAGGCCAACCAAGCGAGCATAGCAGGTAAGAAGGTTTTCAGGACTCCGAGGCATTCCCTGTTGAGAAACCAGATTTTCAGCTTGATTAGTAAGGGTTTTTATCTGTTCCCAAGATGGGAGGTCATAAGGTTGAGGTCCCCGAGGGCGATGCTTCCTGGAGATCTTTAGAGTTGACATAACCCGTACTGGAATTTCTTCCTCCTGGGGTTTTTGTTGTTTCATCTCCATTTTGAATGCCCGGGGCCCCCTTGGGTCAAATCTTCCAATTAGGAAGCCATGTGAGTTCATTGGATCCAACTGGGGAAATACAAGCATATCCCTTTCCCTGTAAGATTAATTTCCCAGATTTCCATTGTTTATTGAACCTGTCTTGATACCAAATGGGCAGAGGAAGAGAAGTGTCCTTCAATTCCTCAAAATGTTTTTCTGCTCTTGTCAAGATATCTCCTTGTGGTAAGTTAAAAAAATTTAAAAGAAATAAAGCTATATTAACAATAATTATAGATTTAGAGAATATCTTATGTTGGAATCTAGTAGAGTCTGATTTAGAAAGGGAAGATAGCAATATTCCAGTGTATTCCTTCTTTTTTATATTTTTTATTTGCAATTTTAGTGTGTGATGTGAATAAGAGCATATAATTCATTTTGCTGAGCAGAACGAAATTTAGTGTAAAAAACTTTATATTGTTTGAGAGATCAGAATGAGGCTTTAGCCTTCTTAGTCCCATCTATATAGATAACTTCAGCTTGAGGTATTGGCTGTGAGCTGAAGATGTGGGAAATAATAAATTCAGTATTTTGAAGAAATTCCATAGCTTGATAGAGGATAATGAAATGAAATTTTTCCAAAATATTCCAAAAAAGCTATTTGGAAATCAGTAGAAGTTTGTAAGGCTTTCTCGAATTGAGATTTATTGACAAGTATCACAATTTTATGGGGATTGGAGCCAATTAGAGTTTTAGCCCTATTTCTTCCATTGATAATGATCCAGTTCAGGTCAGTTCAGTTCAGGTGCTCAGTCATGTCTGACTCCTTGCCACCCCATGAATCACAGCACACCAGGTCGCCCTGTCCATCACCAACTCCTGGAGTTTACCCAAACTCATGTCCATTGAGTCGGTGATGCCATCCAGCCATCTCATCCTCTGTCGTCCCCTTCTCCTCCTGACCCCAATCCCTCCGGCATCAGGGTCTTTTCCAATGAGTCAACTTTTCGCATCAGGTGGCCAAAGTATAGGAGTTTCAGCTTCAGCATCAGTCCTTCCAATGAACACCCAGGACCGATCTCCTTTAGGATGGACTGGTTGGATCTCCTTGCAGTCCAAGGGACTCTCAAGAGTCTTCTCCAACACCACAGTTCAAAAGCAATAATTCTTTGGCGCTCAGCTTTCTTCACAGTCCAACTCTCACATCCATACATGACCACTGGAAACACCATAGCCTTGACTAGACAGACCTCTGTTGGCAAAGTAACGTCTCTGCTTTTTAATATGCTATCTACGTTGGTCATAACTTTCCTTCCAAGGAGTAAGCGTCTTTTAATTTCATGGCTGCCATCACCATCTGCAGTGATTTTGGAGCCCAGAAAAATGAAGTCTGACACTGTTTCCATTTTATCCCCATCAAGGAGGTCTGCATGATGCCAAATTCTCTCCCCACTCATGGAAGAGGTGGCAGGAATACACAAAAGAACTGTACAAAAAAGATCTTCACGACCCAGATAATCACGATGCTGTGATCACTCACCTAGAAGAAGACATTCTGGAATGTGAAGTCAAGTGGGCCTTAGAAAGCATCACTATGAACAAAGTTAGTGGAGGTGATGGAATTCCAGTTGAGTTATTTCAAATCTGGAAAGATGATGCTGTGAAAGTGCTGCACTCAATATGACAGCAAATTTGGAAAACTCAGCAGTAGCCACAGGACTGGAAAAGGTCAGTTTTCATTCCAATCCCAAAGAAAGGCAATGCAAAAGAATGCTCAAACGACCACACAATTGCACTCATCTCACACAGTAGTAAAGTAATGCTCAAAATTCTCCAAGCCAGGCTTCAGCAATATGTGAACTGTGAACTTCCAGATGTTGAAGCTGGTTTTAGAGAAGGCAGAGGAACCAGAGATCAAATTGCCAACATCCACTGAATCATCGAAAAAGCAAGAGAGTTCCAGAAAAACATTTATTTCTACTTTATTGACTAGGCCAACACCTTTGATAATGATTAGAGCAAATAAATCAAGGTAGGGTGTAAGTGACTTTATTCCTCTAAAATGGATATAGATCCATTCTACTGGGTGATCTTTTTGGGCAAGAAGTCCCATGGGAGAATGAAGAGAGGGGAGCACAAATAATTCTAAAGGTAAATCTAGTCTAATGCCAGTAAGAAATTGCTTTTGTAATTTATTTTGTACCAAATAGAGTTCCAGTTGATAATTAGCAATGCCTAAAGAGGGTCTAGACTTCCCTGGTGGCTCAAACAGTAAAGCATCTGTCTACAATGCAGGAGACCTGGATTCAATCCCTGGGTTGGGAAGATCCCCTGGAGAAGGAAATGGCAATCCACTCCAGTACTATTGCCTGGAAAATCCCAAGGACAGGGGAGCCTGGTAGGCTACAGTCCATGGGGTCGCAAAGAGTCAGACATGACTGAGTGCCTTCACTTAAAGAGGGTCTAATCCAGTTTATATCACCTAAGAGTTCTGAAAATCATTTAAGGTTGATAATTTATCAGTATGAATCAGAGTTAGTTGGGGAGTAATATGTTGTCTATTAACAACAAATCCTAAGTAAAGATAAGGAGTAGAGATTTGAATTTTTTCAGGGGCAATGATTAATCCAGAGTTTTTTAAGCATTGTAGAGCTATACCAAACATGTGTTGAGTTTCTAAAACGGATGGAGCTGAAAACAATATATCATCCATATAATGGATAACAAGAAAGTCAGGAAATTGTTTTCTCACAGGCTCAAGGGCTTTAGCTACATAGTACTGACACATGGTGGGATAATTCATCATTCCTTGAGGCAACACAGTCCACTGGTATTGTTTATGAGGCCCGATATGATTAGGATAAGGGAAAGAGAAAGCGAATCTCTTGGTCTAAAGGGTGTAGAGGTATATTAAAAAAGCAATCTTGCAAATCAGTAATAATAATGTGCCCAATTTTGAGGAATAGCAGTAGGTGATGGGATTCCTGGTTGTAATGCACCCATAGGTTTCATAAATGCACTAACTTTTCTAAGGTCTGTTAAGAGATGCCATTTGTTAGATTTCTTTTTTATAACAAAAATAAGAGAGTTCCAAGGAGAGCAAGATTCTCAATATGTTTCAATTCTAATTGTGTATCTACAAGTTCTGGAGCAGCCTGTAGTTTCTCTTTCGTAAGGGGCCACTGCTCTGTCCAAATGGTCTCATCGAACTTCCAAGTTATTTTTATAATCGTATTATTTGTTAAATGAGCAGTGGCCCCTAGGAACAATGTGGAATGTAAATCTGAGTTTGCCATTGCATAAGTAAATCCCTTCCTATTAAATTAAGGGATGCATCTATCACATAAGGTTTTAATGTTGCAGGTTGACCTTCTGGTACCTCACATGGGTAGATTTGAACACTTTGATAAACTTCTTGTACTTTGGTTTGAGAAATTTCTGCAGTTTGGTAAGAGATTTTTTTGTACAGGCCAGGATTTGGGCCAGAAATGTTTGGATATAATAGTAATATCAGATCCAGTATTGAGGAGACCAGAAAACCTTTTACCATTAATTTTGATATTTATATTCGGTCAGTCAAATTCAGATACCAATAATGTCCATAAGGACTGTTTTTTATCTGTACTGCCAAATCCGCCTGTCTGTACATCATTAGAGGAGTTAATAGAGATGTAAGGTAAAAGGAGTAATTGAGCAATTTTGTCCCCCTTTTTGAATTGCCATAAAATCTGAGATGACATCATAATTTGAATTTCTCCTTTATAATCTGAATCAATTACTCCAGGTTGAACAGTAATCCTTTAGAAGTCAAACTAAATCAGCCAAGTACAAGACCGAAGGTTTGTGGGGGCAGGGGTCCAAAAAGGCCGGTAGGTATTCTAGAGGGGACTGCTTGAGGGTAAAGGAGAAAATCATTTAGGGCTGGCATATCGACGGCAGCCCTGCCGGATGTAGAGGGTTTGAGGGAAAAGATGGATTTTGCCCCTGGTTTTTGTTGAAGGGGACCTGGAGTGGGGGTGGGGTTCCCTGCCTGGAGTGTCCCGAAATAGGTTTTCCTTCAATATCAAATTTAGATTTACACTCTTTGGCCCAATGCATTCCCCTATGGCAGCAGGGGCAGACTTTTGGAGTTTTATTATTAGCTTTCTTAGGGCAATCCCTTTTTAAATGGTTCTTATCCCTGCATGTGAAACATCCCTCATTTCCCTTTTTTAAAGCAAGCAGCCATTGTTTCAGCTAGCATTTGCATTTTTTGAGTTTCTGATCCTAGATTGCAACAAGCCTTCAAATAATCAATAATAGTCCCTGTCTCATGAATTGGGGCTATAGCCTTTTGACATTCCTGATTTGCATTTTCATAAGCAAGTAATTTCTCTAGTTGCCTTTTAGCTTCTTCTCCTATTACAGTATGGGAAATAGCAGTTCCCAATCTAGCTGAAAAATCAGCATAAGTTTCATTAAGTCCTTGCAATATTTTAGTGTAGCTACCTGTAGGTTCCTCTTGAGGAGTAATTCTATCCCAAGCTTCAAGGGCCACTGTTTTTAATTGTTCATGCAACAAAGGAGGGCATTGTATTTGAGCTTCTATAGCATCAAATTGTCCGGTGCCAGTTAACACTTCAGAAGTAATTTGGTTTTGGGGAGCACCAGCTCGAGCATTTTTGTTAGCATGATCTCTGGCTATATCTTGAAACCACTTTGTCCACTGAAGATATTCTCCTGGTTTAAGGAGAGATTTTTATTAAAGTTCGCCAATCACAGGGAGTAAAGGTTCCAGTAGAAGACACCATAGCATTTAGAATTTCTCTAGTAAAAGGTGAATGTGGGGCATACATAGTTACAGTCTTTTTAATTTGTTGCATGTGAAAAAAGTTAATACATTCATATTGAGGTATTATTTGCCTTTGAGTGTTAGCATTTCTAAAAACTGGGAATGCGGAAAAACCATCAGCTTCAGAGACTTGTGATTGCAAAGCCAGCAATTCAGAGAGCCTCTGTTGTGAAGGAGAGTGAGTAGGTAGTAATTTTTTGCAATTATGAGTTTGTGCTAAGGACTTATCATTATTATCCAGAAAAGTATTCCCAGTTTTGGTGTCACAAAGTATCTCAGGAGAGTCGTCAGAATCATTAGGTTCTAGAAAAAGAGAGACTTTTGGATTCGCACCTGATGGCAGAGGAAGAGCATTTGGAGCAGCCGGGGCAGGGCTTGTAGGAAAATTCTGAAATATTTTGTGTTGTTCTAATTGGGCCTTTTGTAAAGTTTCATCATCTAATTCATATTCATGTAATAAGCATTCTGTCTGTTGTCGAATATCTGGAGGGCTAGAATTGCCTTGAAATGGCAGAATTACAGCTTTGATGGGAGCCCACAAGGGCCAGAAATCAATTGGAATATTTTTACTCTGTCTGGCGGCTTGTTCAACATTCTCTTTGACCCGATGCCAAATTTCTAAATCAAAACTGCCTTCATCAGGGAACCAGGGATTATGTTTGACTTGTGTGAAGGCAAGCCTCTACTTGTTGGCGTGAAACTGAAAAGTTCCCGAATGTTAAATAAGTGATGAAGTAAAGTAGAAAAGTGAGGGGACTTTCCAGCTGTTTGACCCATGTCCTTGTACTTACCGGCCTCAATTGGCCCTGAGTCACTCCGTCCGAAGTACCACATATACCAGGCCCCTGTTCTGGGCGCCACTTGTTGGGGTCCTTTAATGGACTGGAACCTGGTGGTCCGGAGTTGACGATAAGAAAGTGAAAGAAGGAAAGAGGCTAATATTCCCTGGGTTATGCAGCCATCCTTTGTGCTCCAGGGAATCAGCCAGAAATAGAGAGAGAAAGAGAGAAAGAGAGAAAGAAGGACACGGGGACCCAAGTCTCTGGTGGAGCAAGGGTGCTTTATTGAGTTCTGTAAGAGTGTATATACCATAATACAAGGTAGCTTCTTCAGATAAAGAGCAAGAGACCAGACTTTACAAGTTACCAAGGAAGCAAGGAGCAATAGAGTCCATAAGGCCAAAAGGCGATCCATACCAAAAGAGGGTCATAAATAATTCCTATCACCAAATGGAAAAGCTAATGAAGGAAACCCTATGCAAGCATCCCATCTCTTTGATCTCTGTCCTGGGAGAGGCTTGCCTGCTCCTCTTGCCCCTGACAGGGACTAATAAGGAACAGAGGGCTCAAGAGAGATAGGAAACAGCACACAGGAATCCTACTGTTAAACATTCCCTGACACCCCGTGAGCGCCTTTCCAGGCCCCTTTGCCCTCTGCTCTCATCCTTACTCACCAGCTGCCTGCCTCATTCACCTTCGTGCCACCGGCACATGGCACAGTCCCCAAACATACCAGCTGCTCATTGTGTACTGGTCATACTGCTACTACTGAGTGCCACACCCATGCCAGTTCTAAACATTTGCTCACAGAGGTCTTTCTGCCAGAAACACCTGGTCCTACAAGTTGAAAAGTCATGTTCGTCCTGTAAAGCCCAAATCTGGCATCACCTCTGAGAAACCCCCCAGGACCCTCCCATGCATAGACCACCATTCCACACTCTGCTCCCATGGTACCTGGGAGAGGGACCTCAGTCCACCTCTCAGCCACTGTGTCCATGTCCTTCCACCTGTTTTGATCAGATATCTCTAGGCTTGTCCCTTATATCAGAGTTATCAGAACCAGTACCTTCAGGTCCCAGTGACTCACCTGAGGCTCAAATCCTTGGTGGTTAATGCCATTTGGTTCAATGTAGAAGCTTGTTGGGATAGGCTGATAGCATGCTGTTCTTTTCAACCTTGGTTTATTTTTCCTTGATAACAGATCTCACGGAAAACCCCAAACAGAAAGTCAGTCCTGTGTGCTGTCTGGTTCCCAAGCGAAGAGCCACCATAAACAGAGGGTTGAGTGTGTGTCAGGGTCTGAGTTGGCACTGCACACACATTTCCTATTTAAGTCTCACATCAGCTCTAGGAATTGTTGGCTTCATGTTGCAGTTAAAGAAACTGGGTTGAAAATGTCCATACCTTATAAATCATGCAGGTGGACTGCCATTACTTTTCTGCTTTGCCTCAAAAAGAAGGGGCTGGAGTGGACCTGGACCCCCATGGAGGTCAACCTGACCTTTCATCAGGGCTGCTTCATTCCAGGACATGACCCTGGGGCATCGTGGCCCCCTCCCCCCCTCCCCCTGCTCCTTCACCTCCCAGGTTTGGAGGGAGGGACAGAGAAGTGTTGAGTATTATTCCATCACTTTGGTCTTTATATAACCCCATAATGCAGGCCAGGAACCTGATCTGATTTTGCAGATAAGACAGCCGAAAGGAAGGGAGTTGAGAGAGGAGCCAAGATTCAAACCAAATTTGACGTTGAACATTTAACACTTTGCCAACAAATGTTGTTATAGCCAAAGCTATTGTTTTCCCAGTATTTATGTATGAATGTGAGGCTGAGCGAGAAGAATCAATGCCTTCAAACTGTGGTGCTTGAGAGTCCCTTGGACAGCAAGGAAATCAAATCAGTCAATCCTAAAGGAAATCAATCCTGAATATTCACTCCAGTGAACTGATGATGAAGTTGAAGCTCCAGTACTTTGGCCACCTGATGCAAAGAGCCGACTCATTGGAAAAGATCTTGATGCTGGGAAAAATTGAAGGCAAAAGGGAAAGGTTGCAGTAGAGGATAAAATGGTTAAATAACATCACTGATTCAGTGGACATGAACTTGAGCAAACTCCAGGAAATAGCGAAGGACAGGGAATCCTGGTGTGCTGCAGTTCATGGAGTTGCAAAGAGTTGGACACCACTGAAGGACTGAACAACAACCTTTCACCTGGTGAGGCAGGTGGAGAAATGCAATGTAAGGGAGGGGCAGCAAAGACCCAAAGACTGTGAATAGTGACTGCAGCCATGAAATTAAAAAATGCTTTGGTGTGGTCACCACAATAATCTGAGGGGGGTCTTTGGCAATCATGTGGGAGCACGAAACTGCGGGGAAGAGGAAGGCTGACTGTGACCCTAGTGGAAGCAGCCGCCCATCAGAGCTCTTTCCCAAGGGTTTCAGGCTGAGACCTAGTCTTTGCTCTGCTAAAAAGAGATTGCTGTGGTGATTTTGGAGCCCAAGAATATAAAGTGAGAAGTCCTCCAGGCCCCTGGATCAGGCTAAGAAAGCAGGAGGGTAAGGAAGCCAGGAGCTGGAGCATCAGAAGAGCCTGGCCTGGGCGTGGTGTTTGCAAATGTTAAATGTCCAATGTCAGATTTGGTTTGAATCTTGTCTTTTTTTTTTTTTTTTTTTCTTCTGTAAACTCCTTTCTTCCTAATTTTTCTCTCTAGTTAAAAAAAAATTTTGGATCCTAATTTAAGACAGGTAATTGAGTGGCTGCGCTCGTCGCTGTCCTTTGTCGTTGGGTCGTTGTTGGCTCCGAGGCCACAGCAGTCATGATGAACTTACTTCAGGTTGTGAGTGACCACTGGGTACATGTACTTGTCCCTATGGGATTTGTCTTTGGATATTATCTAGACAGGAAGAATGATGAAAAGCTAACTGCCTTCCAGAACAAGAGTCTGTTATATAAAAGGGAATTGAAACCTAACAAAGAAGTCACCTGGAAGTTATGGCTACAGCTGAATTACAGAATGTTCACATTTTTTAAATCATAAGAGAAATAAAAACACTCATTATTTAAAAAGAAAAAAGAGACAGGTAATTGAGCAATTGATTTGGATTAGAGGTTTGAAGCTGAAAAGCACTCTACTAGGTTCTAAAGATATTGCAAACAAGCTTTACCTGGAGAGAGGAAGCAGATTCAAGTTCAGCAGATCCCAAAACAAGAGGGCGAGGAGTAGTGGGTGGGGTTGGAGCGGGAGCCCTGAAAGCCACACCAGACATCCTGGGACATGTGCCAGGGGGCACCAGCCACTTCTGTCCTCCTGGCAATCAGGAGACCAAGGGAATTCTTGTCTGCTGTCACTGTTGTGCTAAGATACGGTCTTAAAAAATAACATCTAGCCCCTGTGGAAAACAGTGTGATGGTGCCTTAAAAAAATTAAATTTAGTATCAGCCTATGATCCAGCAAATTCAGCAAAAGAACTGAAAAAAGACTCTGGAAGAGATATTTATACATTCCTGTTCATAGCAGCATTATTCACAATGAACAAAAGGCAGAAACAACTGAAGCGTCCATCAGTGGATGAACAGATAAGAAAAAAAAGCCATATATACATACAATGGGACGACCCCCTGGAGAAAAAGCTTTCCCACTTCCAGTATTCTGGCCTGGAGAATTCCATGGACTGTATGGGGTCGCAAAGAGTCGGACAACAATGGGCAACTTTCACTTTTAAATACATACAATGGAATTTTAGTCACATTGAAAAAGAAGGAAATTCTGACATGTGCTACAGCATGATGAAATTTGAGGACATTACACTAAGTGAAATGAGACAGTCACAGAATGATAAGCACAGTTGAATCTGCTTATATGAGGTCCCTAAGGGTAAGCAGGTCCAAAGAGAAAATTAGTATGGTAAATTCCAGGAGTTGTGGGAGGGGGAAAGAGGGAGTTAATGTTTAATGGTGGCAGTGTTTCCATTCTGCAAAATGTAATATGTTCTGTGGAGGGGTGGTGGGGCTGGTTGCTGAGCTGTATACTTTAAAATGGCTAAAATGGTAAGTTTGGTGTTATGTATATTTTATCATAATCAAACATTTTTAAAAAATCCTTGAAAAGCCCAACATTTGTGGAAAAATACAACAGCACCTCAATCCTTTACAATTTGCAAAACATTTTTACACACGTAACAATATATTGTACAACACCCAATGGTGGAAGCACTTATTAGTCCTGTGTCACAATGAAAACTAAGGTTCAGACTTGACCCAAAGTGGGGAAGCTGGCTGAAATGAATTGAGTGAAAGTCGCTCAGTTGTGTCCGACTCTTTGCAACCCATGGACTATACAGTCCATGGAATTCTTCAGGCCAGAATACTGGAGTGGGTAGCCTTTCCCTTCTCCAGGGGATCTTTCCAACCCAGGGATCAAACCCAGGTCTCCCGCATTGTGGGCAGATTCTTTACCATCTGAGCCACCAGGGCAACCCAAGAATACTGGAGTAACTAGCCTATCCATTCTCCAGCAGATCTTCCCGACCCAGGAATTGAACTGGAGTCTCTTGCATTGCAGGCGGATTCTTTACCAACTGAGCTCTCAGGGGAAGCTGACTGGTTTCTCTGAATCTCATTTTGGTATCTTCTCTGGACTATGCTATTTCTCCAGCAGAAGAGAAATTCTTAAATCTTCAGATATGCAAAAAATATTATTTTCTTCTGTAAATCCTCCATGTTAGCTGGATCTGAGTCACAAACATTAAACTTGTCCACTAAACTTGTCCAATTTATCTGGCATATGAGGTGAGCCTGGTGGCCTGAGTCCTTAGTGGCCATAGGGAGCAGATCTGGTCCAGGTCCGTGGGGACCCACTGCAACTGGCACCAGGTGTTAGCTCACTCCTGGAACAGCCCCAACCTTGGGGGAAAGCTGCCTGAACTCTTCCCACAATCTCTGCCCACAGAGACTCTGGGCCCCGTTCTGCTGTGTCCATGTCTCCCTCTTGCATGTGGGTGGGGAGAGAATTTGCCATCATGCAGTCCTCCTGGAATTCACCTACCCCAGGTTTTTCTGTGACTTGGTTTCCTTGTTCATAGAAAGAGTGTGTAGCTTCCAGTGTTACTGAGTAAGACAAGTAGAGACAAGGCTTGGCATACAGTAGTGCTCAGTCAACAAGAAGCACTACTTTCTGGGCTCCAGGTGTCTGCATTACCTTCTTTTTTCTTTCAAAGCCCCATTGCATTGTTTGCTATTCTCTTCATTCCCGTGCAAGGATGAGAAAGCAGACTTAGAGGATTCCGTCATCGAATCACTTGTGCCCAAAATCACAAGGCTGGGCTCACCACCTCCCCTACTTTTACCCACTAATTCTCACCACCATCATTCAGCTCTTGAATCAGAGACATTTAAAAATTAGTAACTGCAGACTCATAAGACAAAAAAGCACAGTTGCAAAAATACTCCAGACAGTAGACTTTAAGTCCATCTGTCGACTGCAGCTCCCCACCCTTGTGTCAGCCACAAACTCGGGGCTTTTGCTTGGCAGCAGAACTTATCCTGCAAACATCAGCATCAGCAGCTCATGTCCTGCAATGTCCATTTGTCCAAATACTGCACACTCACGTTCCGTCCCCCAGCACTCAGAGTTCAGGCTGGAATAGATGCCCCTGAGCACAGACACATAGTGTTCAGGGGGCAAATGTGCAGCTGCCCCCCTCCCCACCCCGTCTTGTAGTCCCTGACCCCTCAGGAGCTGCTGGGACTCAAGGATGCCTCCTCCCTGGATCTTGGGGTCTTCTGGACACAGCTGGCTCTGGGTGTCATCCCTGAAAGAGGGACAGTGGTGGGCAGGGGCTTTCTTGGTGGGAAATTATAGCATAGTCACCCCTCCCACCCACTCACTTTATTTTTTTAAAATTTATTTAAATGTATTTTAAAAGTTTTTTTAAAAAGTGTTGTATTGGTTTCTGCCATTCAACAATGCAAATCACCATAATTAAACATACATCTCCTTCCCCCATCCTATCCCTCCAGGTCAAAACAGAGTGCCAGATTGAGCTCCTCATGCTACACAGCAACTTCCCGCCAGCTATCCATCCTATACCTGATAGTGTACATATGTCGACACTATTGTCTCCATGCCTCCTACTCTCTCCCTCCTCCACTGTGTCCATAAGTCCATTCTTTACATCTGTGTCTCCATTCCCTCCCAGTAAATAGGCTCCTCAATACCATTATTTTTTAGGCTTCATATATATAAACATTAATATATTATATGTTTTTCTCTTTCTGACTTACTTCACTATGTATAACAGGTCCTAGGTTCATCCACCTTACTAGAACTGACTCAAATTCACTCTTTTTATGGCTGAGTAATATTCCATTGTATATATGTACCACATCTTCGTGATCCATTCACCTGTCAATGGGCATCAAATTTGCTTCAATGTCCTGGCTATTGTAAGTAGTGCTGCTACGTACGTTAGGATACATGTGCATTTTTCGATTACAGTTTTCTCAGGGTATATGCCCAGTAGTGGGGCTGATGGGTCATTTGTTGTTGTTCAGTTGCTTAGCTGTGTCCGACTCTTTGTAACACCATGGACTGCAGCATGCCAGGCTTCCCTGTCCATCTCTATGTCCTGGAGTTTGCTCAAACCCATGTCCACTAACTCCAGGATGTCATCCAACCATCTCATCTTCTGCTGCACCCTTCTCTTCCTCCCCTTACCAGTGTTAGGGTCTTTCCCAATGTGTTGGCCCATCAAGTGGCCAAAGTATTGGAACTTTAACTTTAGCATCAGTCCTTCCAATGAGTATTCAGTGTTGATTGCCTTTATGATTGACTGGTTTGATCTCCTTGCTGTCCAAGGGATTCTCAAGAGTCTTCTTCAGCACCACAGTTTAAGAGCATCAATTCTTTGGCACTCAACCTTCTTTATGGTTACACTCTCACATCCATACGTGACTAGTGGAAAAGCCATGGTTTTGACTATACAGACCATTGTCGGCCAAGTGATGTCTGTGCTTTTTAATATGCTGTCTAGGTTTGTCATAGCTTTTCTTCCAAGGAGCAAGCTCCTTTTAATTTCATGGCTGCAGTCACCATGTGCAGTGATTGTGGAGCCCAAGAAAATAAAGTCTGTCTCTATTTCTAATTTTTTCCCCATCTATTTGCTATGAAGTGGTGGCACAGGATGCCATTATCTTAGTTTTTGAATGTTGAGTTTTAAGCCAGCTTTTTCACTCTTTTCTTTCACCTTCATCAAGAGGATCTTTAGTTCCTCTCCAATTTCTGCCATTAGGGTGGTATCATCTGCATAGTTCAGGTTATTGATATTTCTCCTCAGGGATCAAACCCACATCTCCTGAATTGGTATGCAGATTCTTCACTACTGAGCCACCTGCGAAGCCCACATGTATACATATACAGGTACATGTAAAACTGAATCACTTTACTGTACGTGTGAAAGTAACAGAATATTGTAAGTCAACTATACTTCAATTAGAAAAAAAAAAGAAAGAACGAAGACACTGCCTAATTAAGATAAACCTGCTGGGATCAAAGGTGAGCTGATGCTGGAGAAGGAGGGCTAGAGACCAGCACCAGGGGGAGACTCTTCTTGCTGGGACAGCAAAGCCTCGGGAGGGCGATAGAGGAGCCTCAGATCCTTCTCCTGGGCCTCAATAATCTTAACTCTTTGACTTTCTCCCATTTTAAAGCCTCTCATATTCCTGGCCTCTCGTTGCTAGTTCCCCTGCCTCTCTGTTCTGCCCCCAGTGTGTTCTTTAGTCCGAAATAAGTGGTGTCTCCCCTCCCGTCACTCTCCTGCCTTAGTCCAGGCTGCAGGCTCCTTCCTTCTCTCTCCCCATCCTCCACCTGCATGCATTCCTCCCCTGCTGGGCTCAGCTACAGAAATGTCAGATCCCTAACACCCAGCTTCATCAGTGTTGTCTCCCCCTGCTTTTCCTTCTAACAAGGTGCTCTGAGCCTTCACCTCACATGTGTGCCTGGTCCCTGCACTGTCCTGGGGTGGGGGAGTCAGGCCCTACTGCAGGCTCCCAAAGGTGTGGGCGAGCTCTTCCAAATGCTTCTCCAGGACCTGCACCTGCTGCCTCAGCCTTTCAACTGACTCTGTATTTGCCCTCTCATGCAAGTGCTTTGCCTCTTTCACCAGGAAGGACACACCCATCAAATGGATGACATCTACAGTGACTGGCATGCACCATCTGGGCTCCTTCGGACACTGCAAGAGCTATCCTTCCAAAAGCTTTCCTGACTTTGCCAATCTGGACTGAGACTTGAGTAGCGGGCATGAGGCACTGAGAACTGGCTGTTAAGTGAGGGTCAGCTGTGGCCAGCTTGATGTTTTGGACGTTCTTCCCAATGCCTTTCATGGCTTGGGAGAGTTTCTTTGTGGAGGAAACAATCTGGGGTGTGATCTTATGTAGAAGCCCCAAAGTCACCTCCTTCTCATTGATGCCAGTTGACACAAGGGTGACTGACTTCAGTTTCTGCTGATGTCCTGCTTTTACTTTCCACCATGATGGTGGACACACCAGTCACATCAGCCGCTTCTCCCAGCCCTATCCCACCAACAGTGTCAGACTGGCCCCCGCTGACACGGGTGGCAGAGCCAGGCCAAGGACTCTCAGGAAGCAAGACGCAGAGCCAGCAGAGGCGGTGACCACCTGGGAGATGGTGCAGTCTCTGTGCACTTTGTCACCCTTGTCTGCCAGGGCACGGGGCTTTTTATGCCCTCCTCAAGTTCCTGTTTCACCTGAGGAAACTCCTCCAAAAACCTCTTTCTGTCCAACTGGCCTCATTGGAGCCTGTCTTAGTCCCCCACGGCCAAGGCTCTGTGCAGCTTGTTCAGATATTTATGTAGTCTATCTGAACGTCAAGGTACTAAGAAAGACTATGCTAGTCTGTAGAATAGGTTCAGCAAGAGCTCTTCTGCATAAGCTGCAGATGTTATTATAAATCACCAGGAAAGAATTTTACAAATGCAAACATTTTCTCAATATTAAACACATATTTGGGCATTGTAGATGCTCCATGTACATATCCAATCCTGGAATAAAGCAGCAAAAGTCACCTTAGGATACTCTTAAGAGAAGTATTTGATAAAGACACCTCACAGGCAGATCCCACCATCACTTCTAAAGTGTGTGTAGAGTGGGAACTCCACAGACAAACAAAGGCAAGTGGGATTAGAGCAGAAAAACTGTCACTCAAGGGCCTGAGTGTATAGTGAGGAGTCAACATTTTTTACCCTTGGCTACTGGGAAGTGGTTCCTAAGCCCCTAGAATATTCTGGCTGATACGAGTATCCTTGTTGCCTGGGCCATTGGACAGTCTGACAAGGTGATGAGTAGCCTCTGGGTCATGTGGTATCAGTTCTGATCTCTGGAGAAGCTGGACTCTAGGGCATTAGTCTGACCTCCAGGAGGGGCTGGAGACCACAGGGCAGGATAATTTTTTAAACAGGGTGAGTGTCCTTGGAGGGCAGTGTTCTGTGTGCCGTGCCACACACTGAATCCAGGACATTCACGTGTCCTGAGGACAATGGAAGCTTCGTGTGCGAAACATGCCCAAACTCGGCCCTGTGACTGATGGGAAAGTGCATCCCTCCATGTAATAAGCTGTAACTGGGATCATGACAGCTTTCAGTGAGTCTGTGCATCCCTTGAGGGAATTCTTAAACTTGAAGTAAGTTGTGGGAACCTCCCAAATTTGCCATTGTTGTCAAATGTAAGGACAGTCCTGGGAATTGTGCCCCCAGAATTTTCAGACTGGCTAACTCTCTGTGCTTGGAATTTTGAAAAATATCAAAACTCAGAGTTAAAAGGACCCTTAATGTTAATTTTGCCTGGCATCTGCTCTCCCCCAAGCCTGAGTTCCCTGACCTTTCCAGAGGAAGATCACTGGGTCCATCCACTGCCCCAGTTGACAGGGAAGCAGGAGATGTGCTGTGAGCCCTGGTTCCTCTTGGACTCTCCAGCCTACCTCCCTGACTCCTGACCCGTCACCCAGCACCCAGATGTCTTGGATATCACCAGCCTAACTGACACTTTACCTGAGACAGCTTCACAAGCCTGCCCTCCAAGGCCATGTGCAACTTTGTGGAACCTCTAAAGATTCAATAGGCTGCAGTCTATGGGGTCGCTAAGAGTCCATGACTGAGCGACTTCACTTTCACGTTCACTTTCATGCATTGGAGAAGGAAATGGCAACCCAGTCCAGTGTTCTTGCCTGGAGAATCCCAGGGACAGGGGAGCCTGGTGGGCTGCCATTTATGGGGTCGCACAGAGTCAAACACGACTGAAGTGACTTAGCTAGCTAGCTAGCTAAAGATTCAAGAGGCTTGGGGAAACATCTATCTGAACGGCTGAGCCTGAAGAGACCGGCACTTGCACAACTGGTGGAGGAAGCGTTTTCCTCTTTGGTGGGGATGCATGAGGCTCCTCAGAATCCCTCAAATGACACACAGTCACAGCCACTCACTGTGACCTAGGAGGGCTCACTGAGCCACACGGCCTTCCACTGTCAGGGAGGCTTCATGCAGATTAGAAGAGGGTCCCAGATGGAGGGAGAAGCTAGGTCCCAGGCAGGGTGTGGAGGAAGTGGTCACCCAGGGCCCTCTAGCCCAGCATGAGGGGATTCTGTCAGGGAGGGAAGAAATGTCCCCCCTCCTACTCAGGGGATCTCTAATAGGGTCACAGCCCCTTCAGTTCTGTGTCCTTGGGGCCCACTCTCCTCACTCTAGTCCTGGTCCTGCTGCCCAAGCCTGCCTACTCGTCCTCCAACCTGGACCCTCTGCTCCACCCTGACCCTGGGTCTGACCCTGATGCAGGCCTCCCTGGGCCTTATGACTGTACTTGGTTCCCCACCTCTGACCTGCATTTCACTCTGAGGCCATCAGCATAGTCCATCAGACTGAATTGCTATTCCTATTGGACACAGGCAAGTCTGAGACTCTAACATATAAGCCCAGAGCCCCAGAGTTGGGCAGGGCTAGAGCCAGGACCCCACCAGCTCCATCTGGTTCCTCTCCAGCCTCTCTGTCATGTGGGCAAGTTGGATCCTGCAGGGCTGGTATAGTCCCTAAGATGGGGAACGAAAGCACTCTATAGAGTCAGAATCCTCAGGAACACAAAGTGATGCTGGCTGGTGTCAGGATTTCCTGACTTGTCCCAAAGGATATCCTTCTTGGTTCTCATCTCCTGGAAGAAGACTCTTGACCCCTGTGTCTTTCCAACAAGCTTTTAAAATTTAACATTGAGTATCTACTCTATACCAGCTATCATATGAAACACTTTGCATGCATGATCTCAGTGTCCTCACAATAAAACTGAACAGATAAAGAAACTAAAGCAGAGAGTAGTTCAGTAACTTGCCCAAGTCACATAACCTGCTCTTCTCGCAGGTTTCTATCTCTTCTCAACCTGAGGCTACATACTGCCAGCAAATGACGTGGAGGAAATATTCCTCATGCATTCTTGAGATGGAACATCCTCAACCCCATTCATAGGATGTTGCCTGGAGGAGATGTGCCTGCCAGGAGGAAGCTAGCCTGGGTGAGATCTTCTTTGGAGGATCTGGGTGACTTAGGTGACATTCTTGGCACACCTGTGTGGGTTACCTGGATAAATCAGCCTCAGCCACAAAACTCTCTCAGGGTTTCTCTTTAGTGAGTAGGAAATGCAGTTCTTCCTTGCTCACTCTTTCAAGAAATATTCAATGACATCTTTAAAAAAGCTTTTGCCTTCTAGACAGAAAAATAAAAAGATTAGAAGAACTTATGATGGAAGGTAAATCGTACCGAGTTTAGAGCGGTTAAAGTTCATCCTCCTGAGCAGTAGTCATCTTAGGTACTGATGATGGATTCACCTGGGACTTTGGGTGGACTGTTCTTCCTCCCAAATTCATAAGATGAAGCCCTGAATGCCCCTCCACCCTTGCAATGACTGTATGAAGATAGGGACTTTAAGGTGGTAATTATAATGATATGACGTCATCCATAAGTGTACGGCCTTAATCCAGTAAGATCAGTGTCCTTATTAGAAGAAAATCCAAATCTCTCTTCCTCTCTCTGTCCTGCAGCATGAAGACTTATTAATTTTTCTCTTTTTCCTGTGCCACTAAGGGAGAAAGGAATACAGGGCTCAAGTGGAGGGAACCCAAAACAGTAAATCTGTGTATTGATTGATTGGGGTGGGAGTGGATGGGGGAATAACTGAGCACTTGGGTGTCTGCAGGGGAGCATTTGAGATCAATAGAGTCTGTACCTGCCTGAGGTATCCCACCTGATAAGCAGGTGCTTATATATGAGAGCACTTGGCAGGTGTCTAAACACAGAACAGGGAAGGGGGGATTCAGGAGGAAGGGAGAGGTTTCCACTGAAATGAACACATTCCAGGTAGAGGGGATAGCACCACACTAGGCAGGACCTACTGCCTAGTAGTGGCCCCGGGCCATGGACACATGTTATATTTGATCCTCATCACAATGTAGGGAAATTCTTTTCCAATTTTACAGGTGAGGTAAGGTAAGGCACTCCACGTCACACAGGTGACAGGTGGCAAAAGCCAGACTGGGGTTCAGTTCAGAGTTGGCTGACGCCTGCAGGGCAGTTGGGCTGGAGGCAGGGAGAGAACTGGAGGAAATGGCCTCTGTGGTTATGCTCCAGGATCTGGGAGCAGGAGGAAGCTTGGACAAAGGCAGAGGACAGGAGGAGCTCCAGGGATGCTGGGGGACCCCCTCTCTGCCCCACCTGGCTTTGGAGGCTCCCTCTGCTGTCCCTGCTCACGATGGCTGTCCTGGCTTCACTTCTGAGTCACTTACTGGACAACAGGGGGAGAAAGTGAATCCCTTAGACTTGTCTCCCTGAGTAGAGGTCCTGGAAGGAGGCCTTGTGGATGGATCCCTGGGTGGGGGAATCCCCTGACTCCTCTGGGGGGCCCGAGGATGCTTATCCAGTCCCTTCTTGGTTCTTGATTCTTCTCTAGGTTAATTTAGTCAGTTGGCGCCACCTCAGTTCTGGGTCACAAGTAGGAACCAGCTAGATAAGAGACAGTTGACTACCAGAGCAGTCCCCAGGTCTTCTGAGGTGCTGGTGGTAGCAGGGGGTCTCAGAGATCTCCCTTCAGCTCCTTGTCTGCGTCAGGCTGGAAGGAGGTGTGGCATCACCCTTGGGGAAGAAAAAGCAGACTATTGGCTTGATCATGAGTGAGCAGTGACTGCAGGAAGAGTGAGGGGCCAGGTCTCTGGTGGGTTCCCCTGGGACGGCCACGAGTGCCACCAGAGACTTGACCCAGCATGATTCTCTGTCTCCTGGGTTCTGCTGGCCACTAACTAGTTAAGGAAAGTTACTCATCATCCCACCAGCTCCCTCCAGGCCAAGTCAGAGTCCTGATCTCCTGTTGGGGTAT
This sequence comes from Cervus elaphus, assembly GCF_910594005.1. Classification (NCBI taxonomy): domain Eukaryota; kingdom Metazoa; phylum Chordata; class Mammalia; order Artiodactyla; family Cervidae; genus Cervus; species Cervus elaphus. The sequence goes on from NC_057836.1 coordinate 44,304,384, forward strand.
AAGGAACAGGTAATAAGACAGGAGATAGTCATCTGCAAAGTTATAGGAGCAATAAAGCCAGACAAAGAAGAACAGACAGGAAGGAATACTCTGGAAATTATGTGAGGCTGGGAACACTTGTGTTACTGATTGGTAATAGGTGATCTTGATCTAGCGTCTATGACTTGCAGACTCCTGAAACTCACCTAAACTTAGGTCAGCCCAAATTTTCACACTGATTCCAGAGCCTGGAATTCAACCCAAGTCTTTCTGATCCAAATCCCAGGTTTGTGATGACTATGTTCTGTGCCCTTTAATATACAAGAACATATACTTGTGGATCTATCTTTGTCAGTAAATAGCTCTTCTCATTCATTCTGAAGTGATGTCTTGCTCCCTGTGCTCAAGTCTCTGCCTTGATAAAGTTCCTGGTGCTTCAGCTCCCACAGCCCATGTCCTCCTTATTTCTGCAAGAGTCTTTATCCCACAAGGGCCTGGAGTCCCACCAGCCCCACCCCATCCCTGCAGCCCTGCTCTGGGTGGCTGAGGACCTGAATGGTGCCCCATCCTCTCTGCTGTCCTCCCTGACTGTTAAAATTGGACCTCTTTCTAATTATTTATGTAAATAATAGTGCAAAGAACCCCCTTCTTGTAGAAAACTTTGCGTGCATTTGACTGATTGCTTAAGTTATTTCAGGAGTAGAATAACTGTGTCTGAGTGGATCAATATCTAAAATTATTTTATACTTAGAACCACACTGCTTTGGAAAGAAACTACACCAATTTACATTCACACTCATGACATATGGTGTGTCCAGCCTTTCAGTCTTGCCAGTTCTCAGTTGTTTAAGTAGCAGATCTTTATATTGACAGAATCTCTTTTGATTCTGGTTGTGACTATCTTGTGCTGTGAGATGACGAAAGAAAGCAAATGTTGCTTATGTTTATGTGCTATTTTAAGAATTAAAGAAAGCACTTATTAACTACCCCTTCTGAAACCTGGCTGAAATGATAGTAAAGGTCCTTATAGTTACAGTAACAGCTATTGATGAGAGTGGTTTGTGTTTCTGATTTTGTTCTGCACTGGTATTTGCTCTAAGATTTCACAAATTATAAAGCATATTTACTGATAAGCTGGAAGTCTGTACCCATGTATCCCTGTTTATAGCTAAGGAAGCTAAAGCATAGATGCTTTGTGATTTGCCCAATTTCAGAAACCTGGTTCAGCATAGACTGGATTCCAACCCACTCTTGGGCTTAAGAACCCATACTCTGCCTCTCCTCATTCTGTGGCTAATTTAAAAAAAAAAAAAAAAAAAGCCTGAATGGTGGCAATAGGAGCCTAGAGTCTTCAACACATACTTAAGGACTGAGTGAATGGAGAAGTGATAGCTGAATAGAGAAGAGTAGAAGGAGAGAAACAGCAAGAGTGAGTAGAGGCAAGAAAAATGGTCCAATGGCAGAGTCCCAGAGAGGGGCCAAGATGAGAGGGAGCCAGAGGGGAGAGCAGGGGACAAGCTCACCAATCCCATGGTGCATCCCATATTCACAGCAGCCTTAAGTCTGCAACAAAGGGGGGAAATCAGAATGGAAAGACTCCAGAAAAAAATTTCTGTTTTATGGAAATCGCAGGTCCTCATCCAATCACTCTACAAAAATGTGCCTGTCAGCCCTTCTCCATCTTAATTTGAATGGGCAATCCAGGATCAGACATATGAGAAATATGACAACCTGGAAAAAAGAGATAAAAATGACATCAGAAGAAACAGATAATTTTAAAATATTATTTATTTATTTGGCCAAGCTGGATCTTAGTTGTGGCATGTGGGATATTTTAGCTGTGGCATCTGAACTCTTTGTTGAGCTTGTGGAATCTACTCCCCTGACAAGGGATGGAACCCGGGCCGCCTGCATTGGGAACATGGAGTCTTACCCACTGGACCACCAGAGAAGTCACAAAGCAGAGAATTTTGAAAATTGAAAAATTTTGAAAACTCAAACCCATGTCTGAAGAAGATTAGAAAGCTATTTTATTCATAAAATGAGAACAAGGTACATGGAAAAGGGAAATAAATAATGAAACAAACAAAAATAGATCTTGGAAACTAATAAAGTGTTTACAAAATAACTGTAAAGAAAGGATGGAAAAGAAAATCAAAGAAAGCTTGCAGAAAATTGAACAAACAAATGTCAGAAGAAATGGAGATAAATGGGGGAATAGAAAGGTTACCATCATAGTTGTTTCTGAGAAAGTTATTTGGGAATGAGCTGCAGGGGAAAAGGAGGTGTGTATGTTTTTATGGGGTGAGATAAGACATAACCATGAAAGATGTGGATCCAGGAATCAGGAACATCAACCAGAGAGAAGGGAATCCAAGGATCCTAGCTGGGCATGCAGCAGACCTAGAGAGAAACCAGTCCAGAACGGGATAAGAAATCCAGAATCTGTGGGGACAGGGGACACGATATTGAAGGAGGAAACAGGCAGAGCTGGGCTCCATTTTAGGCCAGGCTGCAAACGTTAGGCTACATGCATGTTCACCCTTCCCAATGGACTCCGAACTTTGTGCCCAGTGTCTATAGAAATGGCATACCAATGGAAAACCAGACCCCCCAGATAAAAGAACCTCAGGACTTGTACTTGGACTCTCCATCGCCTAAAAGAATATACTAATTATCTCTGTAACAGAGCAAAGTGGTAGATTCCACTATGTTTATCGGGATATGACCACAGGCCTATTGATAAATATCCACTGTTTATCTAGTCTTGTGACACATGAATCATGGGTTAACTTTGATTGTATCTTTTACCTTGTCCAGACTAGTTTCAAGGAATTTGGGGAGGTGGGTTTGAGCAAGTATACTTAGGGTCTATAAGGTTTTCACAAAAACTGGTCGGGGTCCTTGGCTAAGAGGAGACTCTGCCATGGGCCCGCTGGTGTAATAAACTGCACTCCACTACCTGCATTGTCCTTCTGAGTGACTTTGTTTCCCAGAACACCTGGCTACAACATTTGGTTCGTTGGCCGGGAAACTCCTCACTTTGAAGAGACAAGTCCCATTTGGGACTACTCCGAGGCCTTGTGACTTGAATCTTCTAGAGGGGGGGAAGGCGCATCACCCTTCTGGAAGGATTCTGCTTCTCAATGCCCGGACCTTTCACATTAGCAAGTAGTGGATGGCAGTGGGGAAACTGAGCACTCAGGAGAGGAGGAACCCACCTGGCAGGGTGGGAGAGGGGGCCTGATCACCCCCTGGGAGGGAATAGAAGGGGCACGGACCCACAGGAGCCTGGAATAGGCAGGCAGCAGCGATTGCTTGGTACACAGGTCGATGAGCGTGCTAGGGCTTAGGAAAGGAGTTTGCGAAGGTCATTTAGGAGGTGCCGTCTTAGGGAAAATTATTCCTAGCGATTGCCAGGGGATTTTTAGGATAGGAAACTGGTCCTTGTATGCTCATATTCTGCCCTCCCCCAGGAGGTGTCCTGTCTGCTGTGAAATTCTTGACCCCCTCGGAATTGTCAGGCTAGAAGGAGGGGGATACATAAGTGAGTATGAATTGGTTTTTCCGGAGATGGCCTGGGACATGGAATATTTAACCCATTTATGTTTTCATCTGCACCTGATCAAGCCCACCAAGGCAGAATGGACTTCAAGGGAGAAACAGTCGTGGACCACGTGGTGTTCTGGTTTGGCCTTGCTGACCGGCAGGTGAAGACACATTGATCCCCCTTCTCCCTCTGGGATCTGGCAGGATTTCGACGAGGATGACCTGCCCCTCCCCCATACTGGATGATGACGCACCTGCTGGCCCAGTGCTCCACCAGGACCAGAGGCCGCCCAATCCAGGGCTAGGTGAAATTCCTGCAGCAGCCGCTGCTTGTTATGCCTGATGTCCGAATCCCTGAGTGGGAAGAGAGAAGGCTTCCAAGACAATGCAACTCGCAGGAAGGGAAGTTTATTACTGACTCGAGCCAGGACTCTCCACCCGCAACCAACGCAGTGGTGCGGGTCAGAGAGCCCTGAGCCCAAGCTGTTACACAAATTTATAGGGTGAGAAGTGGATTGGTTACACGTTTGCAAAGCAATTTCATTGGTCAATACTTTCGGGCACGCGGGACTTTCCTGGGGGTTTCCGCCCCGTTCCTAATTTCCTAATTGGCAAACAGCGGTCAGTATTAAGTGAAAGCTAATTGGTCCTATTTGGCTAATTTGTTGTATCCAGGTGGCCTGATAATCTTACCAAGTAGGAAGGCCTACTCCTAATCTAAGCTGCGTTACTTCTGCTCTCCTCACATTCCCCCCTGTCTGTTGTTCAAGTAGAGGAATCTTCCTTTTTTCCATCTTGGGCCACTGACACTGTAAGTGGACCCAGGAGGGTGGAAATTAAGGTAGTCAGCCAGGGGGAGGGTTTGAAACCAAGACTCAAACCATCTCTGCTGGGCTTCCCGTTCTCTCTTTCGGCTTGTAGGGAGGAAAGCCCTTGGCCTTGCAGAGATAGTGAAGCTTGGTTAAATTGCCCCTGTATCTGAGGTACTTGGTCCAGGGGATTGCGCCACACTCAGGGCTACCAAATCTCTGTTTCCTACTTCCCATTCCTGGGGCCCATCACAAGAGGTTACACAGCTCCAGCTCCTGCAATAATAGCTTTCCATGCCACCACAGGTTTTCCAGTTATTTCTTATGTTGCCCGGGCACGCAAAGAACCCCTCTTGGCTGAGTTTTCTCCCGGTCCCCACGGCTCCCCATGGCCCGAATTGTGGGTATTTCCCTCGGGGTCCTTTCCTGGGGAAGATTCCCCTTAGGTCAAAGTAAAGGTCTGGCCACCAGGTGTTCGGAGGGTGGATTCCTGAGGTCTCGTTGAGCAGCTCATGAGTCTTCCCGTCGCTGATCAGCAGGAGAATTAGGAGACCTCCCAGCGGATTTGACGGGTGAGGACTCACCTTCCATTCTGCTCGCGCTTTTTCCTGTTCTTCTGGTGTGGCTTGCCGCACGTGATTGCAGTGTACCCAGGGTCCAATCCCATCGACCTTGACAGCAGTAGGAGTGGTAAGGAGAACAACATAAGGGCCTTTCCATCTAGGATCTAATACACACAGGAGGGGGTCTTCCATACAGAATCTCAAAAGGGGTAAGATTCAGCTTATAAGGGGTGTTACATGCCTGAAAGAGTGCGAAGGGAAGGAGGGTCACCCAGTCCCTGCCAGTCTCTATTGCCAACTTTGTCAAAGTTCCTTTTAGGGTCCGATTCATTCTCTCAACCTGTCCTGAGCTCTGGGGATTATATTCACAATGTAACTTCCATTTTGTCCCCAGAGCTTGGGCCAGCCCTTGTACAATCTGGCTCACAAAGGCAGGTCCATTATCAGAGCCCATAGTCACTGGCAGCCCGTACCTAGGCACTATCTCCTTAGCAACCACTATTGCTGTCTCTCCCTTAGCAGGGAAGGCTTCCACCCACCCTGAGAAGGTATCTACCAGAACCAACAGATAGCGATACCCGTACTTGCCTGGTCTTACCTCAGTGAAATCTATCTCCCAGTGTTGCCCTGGCTCTTACCCTCGGTACCTCGTTCCCGTGTGCTGCTTTTTCCTGTCCTCATCAGCTGGCATGCTTTGCAAGCCTGGATTATCTCTCGTCCAGTTGTATTTTCCTCAAACACTGATCAACACGCAAATTCAGTTCATTTATCTACTGAGTGTACCCAAGCTTCTTCTTCAGAGACTCTGGCATCTCAGGGGTAGGAGGGCGAGGGAGCCTGAAGTAGACCTTCACAGAATCATAGATAAACCACTGTAGTGCAGTCAGAGTGCCGATCATGATGATGTGAGCAAAGAGTCCCTTCCATACACCTCTAAATCAGTCCCATCCCTGCCATTTCAGGAGAGGCACTGCTACCCTTCTCTTTATTCAACACAGACACCACAGAATCGGCAACAGTACGTTCAAAGCAGGCAAACTTCATCATGGTGTATGGTATCTGTCTCATCCAAAGAGGAGCAACCCCCTTGTAGAACACCTTTAAGCCTTCTTCCTTATACATTTTGGGAGCTGCATCCCTCAGAGTGTTAGCATAACCTGGTTGGGTTTGAATTCGAACCTTAGCAGCTTCCATATCCTCGCTCAGAGCCTCATTAGGGGAGTTCTTGAACCCCTGTGGGAGGCGGGTCCAAGTTAATTGTCAGCGAAGAATTCAGCACTGGCAGAGGCAGCCAAATACAGTGATGTGCGCCACAGATAGGCATTCTCCTCTCCAAGCATGTACTTCATAAAAGCCAAACTTGCAGAGCCCCTGCAGGGAGTAGCCAATGAGGGTCGGGGCCCATTCTTTGGCCAAACCACGGAAACCATCCTCTTTGAGTGTAACTGAAAATCCATTAAGAATGCCCTTGTACTTCTGTGGGTTCACCTGCATATGGCATTTACCCCACCAAAGCCACACAGTGCATAACACTTCACGGGGCCATATTTCCACTGTGGCGGCTCCAGCTTTCCTTTGTTCATCTTTTACATAGCTGCTCCCATTGGTGAACCATACTAGCTCACTGTTGTCTAGGGGTACATCAGTTAAGTCTTTTCGTGCCGCCAGGGCCTCAGCCAGTATCTCGCTGCAATCATGGAGCTACAAACAGCTGAATGGCTTATTTGGGTTAGGCAGGGCAAGGGCTGGGGCTTCTAGTAGGGCCCATCTGAGTGTCTGGAAAGCCTGTTTCATTGGCTCAGTCCAAGTCCAGTTTGGCCAGGCCTTCTCAGCAAACCCCATGATCCACAGTCTGCAATATCCAACAGCCCCCAGAAACTCTCTCACCTGGCGAGGGGTCTTGGGCTCTGGTATCTGCCTTCATGGCCTGGGTTAGCCACCTTTGCCCCTGCCTGATCTTATACCCCAAATAGGTGACCTCTTGCCAGGCTATTTGTGTAGCAGAAGGACCTCTGGGTGGCAAGTCCGATATTCGTAGAGGTCCTCACTCAGAGCCTCATTAAACAAGGTAGGGGAGTTCTTGAACCCCTGTGGGATTACCGGTTGGCCTTCCCCCTCAGTCCACTCAAAGGCAAAAATCTCCTGGCTCTGGGCCGCCAGGGGTAGGCTGAAAAGGCATCTTTCAAGTCCAACACAGTGTACCAAGTGTACTCAGGCAGCAAACTGCTCAGGAGGGTATATGGGTTAGAGACAGTGGGGTGTATGTCACTCACCTGTTTGTTGACTTCTCGCAGGTAATCTGTCCCCCCTGGCTTCTTCACCGACAGTAAGGGGGTGTTCCAAGGGGATTGACACCGCTTGAGAATTCCAGCATCCATGAGACATTGAATGTGGGGAGTGATCCCCCGCTGAGCTTCCTGGCTCATGGGGTACTATCTCACCCTCACAGGAGTTGCCTAGGCCTTTAGCTTGATGATGACCGGATGTCTGTTTGGCCAGTCCCATCCCTGCCATTTCAGCCCAGGCCATTGGGTATTTATTCATCTCTTAATGCTAGGGATAAGACATGTATTGGCTGTCCAAGTCCATCCATGACTGTCATTCTCCCAGCTCTGTAACTGAATAAAACCCAATGGCCTCTCCTTTCTTCCACAAAACCTTAGCATAATCATTACTGCTATGACACAGGAATGGGATCTCATTTCTCTCCATTTCCTGCTTTAACCACTCTCTCCCCAAGAGTTCTCACCTGCTTAAGCCCCTCTCTAGAAGGGACAGATGTTTTCACAATATCATCAATAGCCCACCACTGATCAGCAAGGTAAAGTGCCACAGCTGTGAGTGAGTCCTCAAGTGCAAAAAGAGCAAGAACTTTCTGGGTCTGATCTCCACCATAGAGAGGTACAAAGCCTACATTTGACAGGCTAACAGGAAAACATTCCGGATTTTCAGGGTCCCCACACCTCAGATCTAAAATGTCCAGTTCCTCATGACTGCAATTATCCAACATATACACAGGGAATGCCATTGGTCAAAATGAATCTGAGCATTAACTTTAGTCAACAAGTCTCTTCCAAGTAGAGGGGCTGGGCATTCTGGTATCACCAAAAACGAATGGGACACCTGGTGGGTCCCCAGATCTACTTTTTGTTCTTTTTGTCCCCGTGGCTCCTTGCACCAAGCTGGTTTTCTTCTACCATGAAGCCAACGGGTTTCCCCTCCACATGTATGGTTACCCAGGACTCGGGGAGGGGTGCCGAGTCTTGACTCCCTAGTCACTGTCTTCCCCCGCATATAGAACTCGAGTTCCAGGGGAGATTCTCTCTCTCTGGGTCGTTCCTCTCCTCAGGTCCCTCTTAGGGCACTCGTTTTTCCAGTGCCCCTGTTCTTTGCAGTAGGCACACTGATCTTTCTTTAGGGCCTGCCATTTTGGTCTCTGTTTTCCTCCTGTCCAGGGGTCTCGAGGTTCCCTCAATTCTGTTCTGGCCTTTATCCCCGCAAAAAGAATCTGGGCTAGCTCCCTCTGGTTCTTCCGCTTTCCTCTCGTTCTATATTCTCTATCTTCCTTCCTGATCTTCTCAGCTAATTCCCTTTACTCCTGTGGAATTCGTTCTTCCCTTTCTTCTGGGGTCTCCCTATTATTAAATCTTTCAGTAAATCCTGTATCGTCTGTTCTCCCAATCCCTCTATCTTTTGTAATTTCCTAATATCTGGGGCTGCCTGATTTACAAACTGCAGCACATGACTCCTCAGCCTGGGGGTCCATAGGTGTATATTGCCTGAAAGCTTCCATCAGCCTCTCTAGGAAGGCTGCCGGGCTCTCAGTGGGCTCTTGCCTTACTAAATTTACCTTTGCCAAATTTGTCGGCTTTCTTGCTGTGGCCTGCAGGCCAGCCATCAGAGTCTGGCGGTACACTCGGAGATGCTCCCTACCTTCTGCTCGCTCAAAATCCCAGTTAGGCTGCAACAGAGGAAACCCCTCGTCCACGAGATGAGGCTGGGCGGTTGGCCTCCCGTCGGCCCCTGGGACCCGTTTCCGCGCTTCTGCCAGAATTCGCTCCCGTTCTTCTGTGGTGTAACAGCTGCTGACAATCGTAGTGAAAGGAGGGTTTCACCTCGTCGGGCTTCTGGTTACTGAGGCTCACTTATTGTAGGGCCTTCAGAGTCCGCCAGAGTGTAGCCCTGGCCAGGACTCATCAATTGCCCCCACAACCGTTCGCCTGTTCACTGAAACTCCTGAAGAGAGTAGGAGTTGGAGGCAGCACTGAAACTCCTGAAAAGAGTAGGACCAGAGACAATGCCGGCACACACACACAGACATGGACAAACACGGAGAGCCAAAGACAACCACATGGACAGACCAAACGTCGGCCGATAACACAGCGCTGAGTTTTTTTCGGGCCCCCTGAGTTTTCTCACCAGACTCGGGATCAGGAGAGGAACTCTCCTTCCTGCAGAGCCGGCTGCCTTCCAGTGCGCTCGCTGGCCTCGACCTTACTCCGGCTGGAACGTCTAATCTGTTCCCCCTTTATAGAAAGCTTTCTCCTGTGCCAGATACTTTCCTGCTTCACAGCAGGGCCCCGGGTTTACTCTGGACTTCCTGTGCCAGACACCTTCCTGCTTCACAGCAGGGCCCCGGGTTTACTCTGGACTTCCTGTGCCAGACACCTTCCTGCTTCACGGCAGGGCCCCGGATTTACTCTGGACTTCCTGTGCCAGACACTTTCCTGCTTCACAGCAGGGCCCCGGATTTACTCTGGACTTTTCCTGTCCTGCCTGAGACAATGCTGGCACACACACAAACATGGAGAGCCAAACACAAACACACGGACAGCTGACAGCACAGAGCTGGATTTTTGGGCCCCCTGAGTTTTCCTGAGCACCGGTGCTATTATCTATCCTTCCCCTCTGTCCTGGAAGTGTTCTCTTCCCCCGGTAAAGGGATCCTGGATGAGCCCCCAAATGTTATGCCCGATGTCTGAATCCCCGAGCGGGAAGAGAGAAGGCTTCCAAGACAATGCAACTCGCAGAAAGGGAAGTTTATTACTGACTCGAGCCAGGACTCTCCGCCCGCAACCAACGCAGTGGTGCGGGTCAGAGAGCCCCGAGCCCAAGCTGTTACACAAATTTATAGGGTGAGAAGTGGATTGGTTACACGTTTGCAAAGCAATTTCATTGGTCAATACTTTCGCGTGCACGGGACTTTCCTGGGGGTTTCCGCCCTGTTCCTAATTTCCTAATTGGCAAACAGCGGTCAGTATTAAGTGAAAGCTAATTGGTCCTAATTGGCTAATTTGTTGTATCCAGGTGGCCTGATAATCTTACCAAGTAGGAAGGCCTACTCCTAATCTAAGCTGCGTTACTTCTGCTTGCCTCACACTGCTCCTCCGCCAGCTCTCCCGGAGGTCATAGAGCCGCTACCTCAGCAGGCTCTGATCCTGGTGGCAGCAGCCTGTGGCCAACACTTCCAGGATCCAGCTCCAGCTGAACCGCCCAAGCTATACCTGCCTCTCCCGGTGAGTACTGACAGGAAGGGGAGGGAGACGTTGGAATTAAGCAGAGACTGCGCTCTGCCAGAGAGCTGGAGGGAATGAAAGAGAACAGACAAGAGACTTACCGTGCTAGCTGCTGCTCTGGAAAAGTCTATCTCGGGATACCTCTGCCCCAGGGACAGGACGGTCCTTCAACTGGTCCCAACGGAGGCCCTGGGCCCTGTTACAGCCAAACAAGTGTGCCAGGTGACAAGCTTTTGGCCACTGGAAGAATGAATGCCCTAAGGCAAGGAAGGAAGAGGAAGCTCCCGCAGTTGTGGGGCTTGTTAACTTGGGGATTAAATAGGGCTGCCAGGGCTCACAGATATCAGGGCCCCGAGAGCCCATAGTAACCTTAAAAGTGGGGGACCAAAACATTGACTTCATGGTGGATACAGGAGCAGAACTGTCGGTAATAACAAAACCTGTGGCACCACTGTCCAGAAAGACTACCGCTGTAACTGGGGTATCAGGAGAAGAGATGATTAAATCGTTTTGCCAGCCCAGAAAACGTCAGATGAGGGGGACACCAAGTGATTCATGAATTCCTCTACATTCCTGAGTGCCCAGTACCCCTGCTGGGAAGAGACTTGCTCTCCAAACTAGGAGCACAAGTGACTTTCTCCCCTGAGGAGAGACCAGTGCCCTTCCAGATGGGCACTATGACTTATAACAGAGAGAGCACTCTCTGTCAATACCACCCCAAGATGAGTAGAGGTTACATGAGCCTCTGAAGGAAGAACCGGGTGGGTCGAAAGAGCATGAGAGAGAGCTAACTCAATTATTCCCTGAGGTCTGTGTGGAAGACAACCCCCCCCCTCCCCAGGCTGGCTAAACATCAAGCCCCAGTGATAATAGAACTCAAACCAGGCACCATCCCGGTTAGAAAACGCCAGTACCCACTGCCGATAGAGGCCTGGGCCGGCATACTGCCCCACATCAATAGATTGAAATAAGCAGGCATTCTCTATAGTAGAGTGCCAGTCAGCTTGGAATATGCTGATCCTGCCAGTCAAAAAGGAAGGACAGGACTATAGGCCTGTACAAGATCTCAAGCTAGTCAACCAGGCTCATGTGACTTTACACTCCACTGTTCCAAAGCCCTATACCTTACTTAGCCTCCTCCCACTGGGGACTAAAGTTTATACTTGCCTAGATCTCAAGAATGCCTTCTTCTGTGTATACCTCGCCCCAGCATCACAGCCCATCTTTGCCTTTGAATGGGAAGATTCAGTCGTGGGCACCAAATAACAGTTCACCTGGACTTCCCCACAAGGGTTTAAGAATTCCCCAACCATCTTTGGGGAAGTCTTGGCTTCTGACCTGGACTCATTCAATCTGGAAGAGTTTGGACGTTGGCTCCTACAGTACATGGATGACCTGCTGCTGGCTGCTGAGACCAGAGAAAAATGTTGGGAAGGGACAAAAACCCTGCTCCAGGTGTTGATGGAAACAGGTTACTGGGTGTCAAAGAAGAAGGCGCAGATCTACAAAGAGGAGGTAAGGTATCTCGGGTTTGTTTTAAAGAAGGGCACAAGGTTCCAGACCCTAATTGGGTCCTATATACTGATGGTACTAGCCTGATAAAACAAGGACAACGGCTGTCAGGTTAGCCAAAGTGGAAGGGGCCATCAAGACTAAAAAGGGATGGTGGGAACTGCCAAGTGGCAAATTATTGGTACTGGAGGAGCTGGCACACACTCTGGTAAGCCAAACACACCAAGCGACCTACCTAGGCCATGCTGCCTGCTCACAGGTTAATGCTGCCTCTCGGGTATTCAGACAAAATCCTCAGGATATTCAACTGAAAGGCACGCTGCCCCTTGAACACCTGGGAGTGGACTTCACTGAAATGAAACCTCACCGACACTACCATTACCTGCTGGTCATGCTATGTATGTTCTTGGGATGGGTAAAAGCTTTTCCTACCTGGACTGAAAGCATCAGAAGTAGCCTGGTGCCTGCTTAGGGAAATAGTTCCCAGATTTGGATTTCCTACCAGCACTGGATCAGACAATGGCCCGGCTTTTGTAGCTGATTTAGTACAACAAGTAAGCAAAACTTTAAACATCAAATGGAAACTGCGCACTGCATATAGGCCCAGAGTTCTGAGATGGCGGAATGAACCAACTGGACACTTAATGAGACTCTCCAAGTGGATAATAGAGACTGACTGCTCCTGGGTGGACTTGCTTCCGACGGCTCTGCTCAGACTCGGGATGACACCACAGTCCCAAGGCTGTTCTCCATACGAAATTGTGTATAGGAGGACCCTCTCATAATAAAACAGGTGTCAACAAATTTGCCTCAGGCAAGGGGGGGATAGGATTTCGCAGCAGATGGAACTGGATAAGGTAATAAATCGGGTAACTAAGTTTGTACAAGAAAGGGTGCCATTCCCCTTTGGGGAACAGATTCACGAGTTTACACCTGGTGACCAAGTATGGGTCAAAGATTGGAAACTTGATTTACTAGCCCCTTGGTGAAAGGGCCCTTATGTTATTCTAACTACCCCTGCTGCAGTTAAAGTTGCAGGTATTGCCCCTTGGATCCATCACACGAGGGTGCAGAGAGCATACCATGCAGACTCAGAAAACGTTGAGTGGACTGCACAGAGGGACCCCACTGACCCTTGAGAGACTAATACCATCCTTAAGAAGAAGGAAAAGAAGATTCCCAGATGAGCCCCTTGAGGATGAAGCCGCATAAACTCCTGCTGCTTGGTCTCATCAACATGCACATTCCTACACCAACTTCCACAATACCTCCTACTGTTGGGTATGTGGGACTATGCCTCTGTCTGTGATGGATGGACTTCCCTGGGGGATGTCACCACTCCGCCAAGGAGATTTTAAACCACTCTGCTCTTTTCTGGGACACAATCGTAATCTCTCCCTGCTCTCTGGGTGTAAGCCAGACCTACAGTCAATAGATTTCGGTTATGGGGTTACATTTGATATAAATGCCAGTGTAACAAAAGCCTAACCTACATCAAGCCCCAGTAAATCTACCTTATTTACATGCTAGGTGGACAAGATCTGTGTTTCAATGGTATGAGTATATTGCTGCCTTTTTTGTACCCTCTATAGGGACAACAGATATAATGATTAAAGTAGAGGCATTGACCAATTTCACAAAACAGGCCTTCCTAGATAGAATAAAAGCCAGCCAAGCCTTAAATGAAGAGCAAATCCAAATGAGAAAAGCGGTAATTCATAATAGAATGGCTTTGGACATACTCACAGCTGCTCAAGGAGGGACCTATGCTATAATTAAGGTTGAATGTTGTGTATGCATTCCTGACTTATCTGGCAATGTATCAACTGCTTTAGATGACATGAAAAACCAGGTAAAAGCAATATCAAATGAAAACATTCCTTTCTGGACTTCGGTCCTATCTTGGGTGAAGAGCGATTGGTGGGAAACTATATTTACCATTGTTATAGTTGCCTTGATAGTTTTGCTTTGTGGACCCTGAATTTTACAATGTATGATGAACTTTGTAACCCGAAGGTTGATGTCATTCTCCCAAATTGGCGGTCGGAGAGCCAGGGTGCAATATATCCCTATGAATGATGCTCATAATATGAGTTAAGAGCCTCAAGAGTGGAGAATGAAGGAGGAAACAGACAGAGCTGGGCTCCATTTTAGGCCAGGCTGCAAACGTTAGGTTACATGCATGTTCACCCTTCCCAATGGACTCTGAACTTTGTGCCCAGTGTCTATAGAAATGGCATGCCGATGGAAAACCAGACCCCCCAGATAAAAGAGCCTCAGGACTTGTACTTGGACTCTCCATCGCCTAAAAGAATATGCTAATTATCTCTGTAACAGAGCAAAGTGGTAGATTCCACTATGTTTATCGGGATATGACCACAGGCCTATTGATAAATATCCACTGTTTATTTAGTCTTGTGACACATGAATCATGGGTTAACTTTGATTGTATCTTTTACCTTGTCCAAACTAGTTTCAAGGAATTTGAGGAGGTGGGTTTGAGCAAGTACACTTAGGGTCTATAAGGTTTTCACAAAAACTGGTCGGGGTCCTTGGCTAAGAGGAGACTCTGCCTTGGGCCTGCTCGTGTAATAAACTGCACTCCACTATCTGCATTGTCCTTCTGAGTGACTTTGTTTCCCAGAATGCCTGGCTACAACAATATCATATGAGGAATAGTTTGAAAGTAATGGAGTTAATGTTGGAGATAAAGAATGTTAACAGTCTTGTTTGATTTTTAACTTTTTGAACAAAACTCAGCATTTACATATATATATATATATATATATATATATATATATATATATATATATATATGGATGCACTGCATGGCTTGTGGGATCTTAATACCATGACCAAATATCAAACCCTGGTCCATGGCAGTAAAAGTGGAGTGCCAGAATATTCCCAAAACAGAGCACTTAAACATCAGAACTAATGGATTTGTTGTTGATCAGTGTGAAAATTAAAGCACACTGCTAGAAGTTGGGAGATGAAGCCCTGAAGGAAGGAAAGGATTAATATTTCTTTTTCTTGTTTGTTTCATTATTTATCTCCCTTTTCCATGCATCTTATTCTCACTTTATGAATAAAATATCTTTCTAATCTTCTTGAGATGTGGGTTTGAGTTTTCAAAAATTTTTCATTTTCAAAATTCTTTCACCAGAGAGGAGTCAGGAAATACTGGCTGCACCTGAGGACCCCAGAAAGGAAAGTTTAAATAAAGTGTTTTTAACTACAAAGATTTTTAATACAGGACATAAACTTAGTAATATAATGATATTATGAGAAGATGGGGAAAGGTATGAGAAAATGGATTAACATAACTGAAATTCTTTCCTGGTAAGTAATTAAACATCAAAAATTTTAAATCAAGAGAAAGAAAAATGCAATACCTAGCATTTATTAGCTATTGTGGTTGATGACTCCCCTCTTTGCACCAAGCAACATTCCAAATGCTTGGTAGGCGTTCACTTACTTTTAGTTCTCACAATGACCCTTTAAGAAAGGAAACTGAAGCTCAGAGAAGTTAAGTAACGTACTCAAAGTGCCCAGCTAGTGCCACAGCCAGAATTCGAGTCCAGGTTCCTATCTCCGGAGCAAACACTTGCACACTATTCTGTCCCCACCAGTGTAAGAATATCATCTAAAGACATTAATTATCTAAAAGAAAGAAGCTTTTCCTTGGGAAGGAAGGAGCAGAATTCTCTGTAGAAATTGATTTATTTTAACAATATGCACTTAGCACTCAGATTTTTTAAACTTTAAGGCAGCAGAAGTCACTTTATAGCAGTTAGTAATCCACACGAAAGGGGCTGTGTCTGTTGCCATCACCTTAAAACCGTGGGAGCAATCAGATGAAGTGCAAATAAGAAGCCTGACTCCTGCTGTGACAACTGTCAGTGTGGGAGACATGTTCCTGTTGATGAAACCAAGTTCTCTAAAAACATAGGGATGATAACACCCAGAAACCAGGATAATCAGAGTGAACTGTGACCTTAAACAGACACACTGTCCAGCAGCCTCTTGCCTACCCACATGTGCACCCATGGACTTCTGTCCACTCAAAGGAAGGAAGACCCCTTGGAGTGGAGGTGATCCCACAGGGCGGCATCTCTGCTCCTGCAAAGGCAAGGATGCTCTTGAAGATTCTCAGAGCAGTGGTTACCAGGGGCACCCACATAAAATCATAATGGAAAATAAATATTATTATCTTGTTTAATTGGATCAGGCTGATCCAATTATATATACCACCA
Organism: Cervus elaphus; assembly: GCF_910594005.1. Lineage (NCBI taxonomy): Eukaryota > Metazoa > Chordata > Mammalia > Artiodactyla > Cervidae > Cervus > Cervus elaphus. The sequence continues at coordinate 44,320,568 of NC_057836.1, forward strand.
AAGTTAGATATAAAATAGTAGTTTTGTTGCAAATAAGAATTAGTATAATGGGAAGTATTTAATTCTTAATTGAATTTAATAAGAGGAGTCTTGCATTCTATGGCTATTTTCCCTTCAGTTTATTCATGTGAGCATTTATAAAGTTTTGAGAAATAAAACAAGAAAAATACCTGACATCCCAAGACTGGCCTGTTGTCACTACAGGGTGATACTCTTCTCCCGTTGGATGTAAAGGCTGTCACAGAACTCCAGGCTCACACAAGGTCACCCTGAGAGCAGGAGCAAAGGAGAAAGCAAACACCCATCACTGTGCCCCCACCAACACCACACCTCCTCCCTTGGCTGAAAAGCAACACTGCTCCTTCTTTACCATTTACACCTTTATCCTCGCTCTAGTCTCCATACATGGTGTTACTGAGACTCTCATAGACTGCCCCTGCTCCCTCGGCACCATTCTCTGCAGCACTCAACCTAGAGTGGCCCTATTTCCTTAGAGCCTCCCACAATTGCCTCACCTGAGCCCCATCCTAGAATCTACATCTTCCCCTGCGATGCCCAGGGTTCTCCCTCAGGAAGAGTAACCTAACCCTCAGCTTGTTCGCTGGGAAGTGGTGGCAGAGACTGGATGTACTGACATGTGGCTGGAAGAGAATTCATACAGGCAGGCTCCTCTTGAAGCATGTGGGAGAGGAGAGTTGGCTTGTACCCTGCCTCCTTCTCTGCCTGGAAGCTGTATGACCCCGGAAGTCAAGGTAGCCAACTGAAATCATGAAACACAAGGACCAAGAGCCAAGGCAGAGAGAGGAGGAGGGTATCAGCAGAAAAGGCTGCCCTTGGATCATGCCAAACACTTGTAAATGTGACTGCACCCTTGATCTCATCCTTCTGTCCTTCCCTCCCATTCTTGTCCTGGTCCTGACCCTTGTCTGGGGCCTCAGCTGCCTGTAGATGCTGGACAGTGCTCCCTCTGCTGAATTACTATCTGGAGTGTCCTCCTCTGTTAGCCTCTGATTGATCACTTCCTGGAAAGGCTGTGAAGGAGAAGGCTGTGAGGGAGAAGGGAGAACCTTGGAGAAACTTGTCCCAGCCCAACTGTATGGCCAGATGCAGAGCCTCACAAAAGAAGAGTGTGTTCCTTTTTGACTACAGTAGGTACCTGTTAAATATGCCCTGCTTTAAGGAGAAGAAAGAGACAGGCAGGGAGGGAGGGAGAGCAGGAGAGGAAGAGAAGGCAAAGGAAGGAGGGGGAAGGTAGGATGTAGAAGAAAATTAGGAAGAAGAAACAAAAAAATTATAATCAATCCTGAATCCCAAAGTGACCTAAAGGTAAACTTGAAAGAAGAAAAAAAAAAAGCTAACTACAAATGTACTGGGCAAAATGAAAACATCCTGGAAAAATACTGTTGAGTTGAGGAAACTTTTCTCACAAGGACATAAATCCCAGAAACCACTGAAACTCTTAAAAATGGAAAATTGCAAAGGACACCATAAGCCAGATCAGAATACAGGAGTCCTGGAGACAGCATTTGCAATATTTACAGTAGATACGGGTGAACATCCTCAACACACATAGGAGCTACAAACCCACACAGGAAGGCTGAAATCAGCTTTTAAAAACAAGAAATAAGAACAAACAATTCCCCAGGAGGTGACTTGCTCAGGGTCACTTAGCTCTCTGTGGGCAGAGCGGAGGCCAAGTCCAGACCTTAAGACATGGATATATAGGTGGTGAATGTGATTTTATTATATTTTTTTAAACTGATCAAATTGTACATTTTATTCTTTTTTTCTTTAATTTTTTTGTTTCAGCTGGGTCTCCTGGCATGTGGTCAGTTCCCTGACCAGGGATGAAACCCACAATACCCTCAGTGGAAGCATAGAGTCTTAACCATGGGACTTCCATGAAAGTCCTAGGAGTGCGAATTTAAAAATCCCAAAGTTTCTGGGTTTGGCCTCTGCCTGCCTAAACATATAGATCTAAGGTCATGCCCCTCTTGTTATACTGACATGTCTACAGTTTGGCTTTTTTTAAATCTTAATATTGCAAAACCAAGATCATAACACAGACATAGTGCAGTAATCCCTTCTCACTTCCTCCATACGGGCCAACCTCCCCTGCACAGGACCATCCATCACCTACAGTCCCGAACTGAGGGCCCAGAGAGCACAGGAAGACAAAGCCCTGGGTCTCCCCACTTGGTCACCTGTCCTTCCCCCCTCAGGTCTCAGTGTCCCCTCAGAGCCTGGCACTGAGCAGGCCCTGAGAGACAGGCTGGTGATGAACCTGGATTCCTTGTATCTCAGAAAGAACCCTTTCCCCATCACCCTCAGCACAGCACCCAGGGGCAGCCTCAAGGTGGCCAATGCACAGGAGGAAAGGGTCTGACCTCCTCCATCCCCTCTGCCTCCTACAAATTGCCCAACAGAATGTGTACCCTCAACACACACTTTCCTTCTGAGGTCACCACTAATGTCTCATGGTTGCTCAGGAGAGCAGCAAGCTCCTAGACAGAACAATTGCCAGGCTTCCAGCAGCTGACCTGTCCAGTCTCCAAGCAGGTGCACATTCAGGCCCTCGGGAGGGAGCAGCAGGAGGTGATGGGAAAGGTGGGTGGAGCCAGTGCTGAAGTCTGGGGTGCTTCCTCCTGTCAGCAGGGGCCCACTCCCCTAGAAGTTCTGGGGGGACCTTCCCTGCCTCTCCCAGCTAGTGGTGGCTGTAGCATTGCCTGACTTGGGGTTACATCCCTGCATCCTGCCTCCATCTTTTCATGGCCTTCTCCCCCTACTCTCTGTTGTCTCTGTGTGTATCTTATAAGGATGCTCGTTGATTTAAGGTCCACTCAGATAAGCTGCAATGATCTCATTACAAGATGTTTCACTTAAAGGATTTTCAAAGACCCTTTTCCACATAAGGTCCCATACACAGCTGCAGAGATTAGGTCATGGACATACTTTTTGGGGGGCCACCAGTTAACCCACTACAGGACCCACAAATATCAGTTCTCCCCCTTAAGGTCCTGTGGATTATTACTAGAGCTAATCAATGATTACAGTAAAGTTGCAGGATATAAAATTAACACACAGAAATCCCTTGCATTCCTATACACTAACAATGAGAAAACAGAAAGAGAAATTAAGGAAACAATACCATTCACCATTGCAACAAAAAAAAATAAAATACTTAGGAGTATATCTACCTAAAGAAACAAAAAGACTTATATATAGAAAACTATAAAACACTGATGAAAGAAATCAAAGAGGACATAAATAGATGGAGAAATATACCATGTTCATGGATTGGAAGAATCAGTATTGTGAAAATGACTATACTACTCAAAGCAATCTATAGATTCAATGCAATCCCTATCAAGCTACTAATGGTATTCTTCACAGAACTAGAACAAATAATTTCACAATTTGCATGGAAATACAAAAACCTTGAATAGCCAAAGCAATCTTGAGAAAGAAGAATGGAACTGGAGGAATCAACCTGCCTGACTTCAGACTCTACTACAAAGCCACAGTCATCAAGACAGTATGGTACGGCACAAAGACAGAAATATAGATCAATGCAACAAAATAGAAAGTCCAGAGATAAATCCATGTACCCATGGACACCTTATCGTCAACAAAGGAGGCAAGGATATACAATGGAAAAAAGGCAACCTCTTTAACAAGTGGTGCTGGGAAAACTGGTCAACCATTTGTAAAAGAAAGAAACTAGAACACTTTCTAACACTATACACAAAAATAAACTCAAAATGAATTAAAGATCTAAATGTAAGACCAGAAACTATAAAACTCCTAGAGGAGAACATAGGCAAAACACTCTCCGACATAAATCACAGCAGGATCCTCTATGACCCACCTAACAGAATATTGGAAATAAAAGCAAAAATAAACAAATGGGACCTAATTAAACTTAAAACCTTTTGCACAACGAAGGAAACTATAAACAAGGTGAAAAGACAACCTTCAGAATGGGAGAATATAATAGCAAATGAAGCAACAGACAAAGGATTAATCTCAAAAATATACAAGCAACTCCTGCAGCTTAATTCCAGAAAAATAATTGACTCAATCAAAAAATGGGCCAAAGAACTAAACAGACATTTCTCCAAAGAAGACATACAGATGACTAACAAACACATGAAAAGATGCTCAACATCACTCACTATCAGAGAAATGAAAATCAAAACCACAATGAGGTACCATTTCACGCTAGTCAGGATGGCTGCTATGCAAAAGTCTACAAGCAATAAATGCTGGGGAGGGTGTGGAGAAAAGGGAACCCTCTTACACTGTGGGTGGGAATGCAAACTAGTACAGCCACTATGGAGAACAGTGTGGAGATTCCTTAAAAAACTGGAAATAGAACTGCCATATGACCCAGCAATCCCACTCCTGGGCATACACACCGAGGAAACCAGATCTGAAAGAGACACGTGTACCCCAGTGTTCATCACAGCACTGTTTATAATAGCCAGGACATGGAAGCAACCTAGATGCCCATCAGCAGATGAATGGATAAGAAAGCTGTGGTACATATACACAATGGAATATTACTCAGCCATTAAAGGGAATTCATTTGAATCAGTTCTAATGAGATGGATGAAACTGGAGCCCATTATACAGAGTGAAGTAAGCCAGAAAGATAAACACCAATACAGTATACTAACACATATATGTGGAATTTAGAAAGATGGCAACAATAACCCTATATGCAAAACAGAAAAAGAGACACAGATGTACAGAACAGACTTTGGGACTCTGTGGGAGAAGTCGAGGGTGGGATGTTCTGAGAGAATAGCATTGAAACAAGTATACTCTCAAGGGTGAAAGAGATCGCCAGCCCAGGTTGGATGCATGAGACAAGTGCTCAGGGCTGGTGCACTGGGAAGACCCAGAGGGATGGGATGGGGAGGGAGGTGGGAGGGGGGATCAGGATGGGGAACACATGTAAATCCATGGCTGATTCATGTCAATGTATGGGAAAAACCACTACAATATTGTAAAGTAATTAGCCTCCAACTAATAAAATAAATGAAACAAAACAAAACAAAAGGTCCTGTGGACTGACTTCACCTTGTGCAGGAGAAATGCTGGAGGGTGCCCATGTCTGCCCACCAAGTGGGAGGGAGCAGTCCCCAGGGCTGCCTGACCGCCCACCACACGTGAGCAGAAGAGCCCAGGGGCCACTGATCCCAGAGTCCCTTGTGAAAGGAGGGGTCCTTGCTCCCTCTGCAGCCATCTACGTGTGTCTTTGGAGCCTAAAGCATGTAATACCCCTCCTCGTCTAGCCTCTCTTGTTCCCCATGCTTATCCCTCCTCTGCTGGCCCCTGAGGTGGACTGTCCACCCTGGTCCCAGCAAGTGCTCACCTCTTCACTTGTCTCCACTGAGTTGTCAACTTTCCCACTGGTCTCTGACTGCTGGTATTAGAGACCTCCTCATTCCTAATTCTGCCCCGTTGCTTATTCTTCCAAGTAATTCCAAATCTTACTTTCAGATTGTGGTTGTGAATACAAAACCCAGAAATGCCTATGATCATTTTCTGGCTGTGGTCCCCTTGAGGTGATGGTGAGATGCTCAGAGGGGCTCCATCGAGATTAAAGAACTGTAAGAGATTGAGAAAGGTCACATCTGATGCTGTGTCACAGCATCTCCCCACTACATGGCAACAATGGGCATTTAGAGACAGGGGACGAGGTGGCAGCAGGTCACTTAACTTTACTATCTGACTGTTGGGCAAATAAAAAAGCTTTAGTTTCCTTTCAGGTTTTCAAAATATTGATTAGAGATTAATCTAGAGAGATCAACAAAAAAGGTGACACTTATTTGTGCTTTTTGAGTAATTTTTGAACAGTGACCAGGTAATATCTTGTAGTTTTTTTTCCCACAAAAATGCCATGCTTTTTCTGCAATGGTGACTATAGAAGAGACTAATAATTGTCCCCAAATTTTCATCCTTCCCTCTTTTTTAAAAAAATTAAAAAGCTTAAAACTTTTTTCTTAATGTAGTAAAATATACATAACATAAAATTGGCCACTTTAATCATTTTTAGTGTCCTTATTTTTTATAGAGAAGAGACTGAATTTTTGGTGTGTTTGTGGCAGCCCAGACTCCCTTGTATCTCCATGTAACCTTATTGCTAAATTCTGACTAATCAAAGGTGAGGGAAATGATGTGTGGATCTTCTAGGAGATGTCACTGAAGGGAAATTCCTGTGCTCCATGTCCTCTTTTGTCCTTCTTTTGGGCTGGAATGTGGGATGAGAACCAACTTCCATGTACAACCCCCTGGGAATGATGGCAGAGCAGTAACAGTCAACCTACCTACCACCTACCTCCCAAATGCCTAGCAACTTGGATTTTCGTATCTGAAATGAAAAAATCTACCTTGTTTGTTGATAATACCAATAGATTTTGTGAGCCCTTCGTTACAGAAGCTCAGCATCCCCATCCCAACCAATACAAGACCTTGCCTAGGCTTCACCCCTCCTCTAGGCTTAGAGTCTTCTCATCCTTTCAGAACTCTGTCTCTCTGTTCAGACCCTGTGAGTTGACCTTTGCTTGGATCGTCTGTGACTGTGACATTGACTTCTTTGAGGTCCCACGTCTGAGCCCTCCCCTCTCCTGGGGATCCCAACACTGTGGCCTGTGAATCAGTTGCCTCTTCAGGCTTCCAAGACTCAGTTCCCAGACTGTAAGCCCAGTAACAGTAAGCCACAGTAAGCCCAGAAAACAGCTGTTCTTGTTGACTGAGCACATACTGCTCAACAAGCCCAGTCCCTGCCTTGTCTCACTCATCCTCTCAGTGACTCTGCAGTCTACACACTCTTTCTATGAGCAAGGAAACCAAGTCACAGCAAAAAGGAGGAGGAGGTGAATTCCAGGAGGACTGAGTGATGGCAAATCCTCTCGTCACTCACAGAAGACGGGGAGACACGCACACAGCAGAATGGGGCTCAGAGCCTCTGTGATGGGAGTTCAGGCAGCTTCCTCCCTGAGGTGGAGTGTACCAGGAGTAAGGTCACACTTGGAACCAGTCGCAGTGAGTCCCTGTGGGGCCAGCCAGACACCCTATGCCCACTAGGGACTAGGGTCTCTGGACTCACTTCTTAGACCAAGCAGTATTTGATGTTTATGACTCATTTCAAGCTAACAGGGATCATTTATGGAAGAAAATTACATTTTTAGACTACTGGAGGGTTTAAGGATTTCTCTTCCTCTAAGGAATTGACATAGTCCAGAAAACAGACCAAACAAGAGGCAGAAAGACCAGCCCAGTTTCTCCATTTGGATGGCAAGTCTCAACCTTAGTTTTCCTGGGTGATGCGGGGATAATAAATGTTTTCATCACAAGGTTGTGGTAGCTTCCACAATGATGTTGTTACAGGAAGGGAGACCCCTTCCAGGGCCCGAACTGGGCTCTTGTCTACCATTTGGAAATGAATTGTCTGAGGAGACACGTGTGCTGACAAAGCAAGAGATTTTATTGTTTCCCAGGGCACCTGGGTGGAGAGCAGGAGGGTAAGGGAACCCAGGAGAACTGCTCTGCCACATGGCTCTCAGTCTTGGGGTTTATGGTGATGGGATTAATTTCCGGGTTGTCTTCAGCCAATCATTCTGACTCAGAGTCCTTCCTGGTGGTGCACGCCTTGTTCAGCCAAGATGGATGCCAGAGAGGATTCTGGGAGGTGGTTGGACCTGTGGTGTCTCCTTTTTACCTTTCTTGAACTCTTCTGTCTGGTGGAGGCTTATTAGTTCCATGTTCCTTACCAGGACCTCCTGTCGTAAAACAACTTATGCAAATGGTTACCATGGTGCCTGGCCAGGGTGGAAGGTTTCAATGCATGTGCTTCCCCTAGCAACTCCCCCCTGAGAGACTTCATACCCAAGATACTACTTGGGATGAGGCAGAGGTCTCTTTCTTCTGTAACTTCTTCCTGCTGTGCATGGGTGTAGGCCGGTCTAGCAGAGCAGAAGTCTCTCTCTACCTGAACTAAGTCAATGTATTTTTTGTCCTAAACCATCATTCACCCTTGTAATAACAGCAATTTAGTTTGAAACTGTTGGCTCCTCTCAGAGATGAAATAGACAGGGGCCAAACAGGAAACCTAACAAAATGGTCATCACTGGTCCCCAGCAACAGGAGGTAACATTTGGGGTGTGGGCTGCGGGGTTTGTGACCTTTTTTGATTGGTTCGTGGTGAGGCAACAGAGCTGTGCTCCAGGAATCTTGTGTTTAGTCTGAAGTTACCAAGTTCCACCTGGATAAGGACTCCAGTTTTGTAGAAGAACTCAAAGACATTGTTATGCATATTTCTTAGAGTAGGAACCAGGCTGTCTCAAGGCTGTACCAACCTTTGATTGTCCTGTTTCTATATCCCCTCCCTTCCCTTATTAGCAGTTGTTTGAATCCACCCTTTGGAACTCAGGGAAGGTTAAGAAGGCCGTTCAGTTCAGTTCAGTCTCTCAGTCGTGTGCCGACTCTTTGCGACCCCCATGAATCGCAGCACGCCAGGCCACCCTGTCCATCACCAACTCCCGGAGTTTACTCAAACTCATTGCCCATTGAATCGGTGATGCCATCCAGCCATCTCATCCTCTGTCGTCCCCTTCTCCTCCTGCCCCCAACCCCCCCCCCCCCCCCCCCCAGCATCAGGGTCTTTTCCAATGAGTCAACTCTTTGCATGAGGTGGCCAAAGTATTGGAGTTTCAGTTTCAGCATCTGTCCGTCCAATGGACACCCAGGACTGATCTCCTTTAGGATGGACTGGTTGGATCTCCTTGCAGTCCAAGGGACTCTCAAGAGTCTTCTCCAACACCATAGTTCAAAAGCATCAATTTTTCGGCACTCAGCTTTCTTCACAGTCCAACTCTCACATCCATACATGACCACTGGAAAAACCATAGCCTTGACCAGATGGACATTTGTTGGCAAAGTAATGTCTCTGCTTTTTATTATGCTGCCTAGGTTGTTCATAACTTTCCTTCCAAGGAGTAAGCATCTATTAATTTCATGGCTGCAGTCACCGTCCACAGTGATTTTGGAGCCCCCAAAAATAAAGTCAGCCACTGTTTCCACTGTTTCCCCATCTATTTCCCATGAAGTGATGGGACCAGATGCCATGATCTTAGTTTTCTGAATGTTAAGTTTTAAACCAACTTTTTCACTCTCCTCTTTCACTTTCATCAAGAGGCTTTTCAGTTCCTCTTCACTCTCTGTCATAAGGGTGGTGTCATCTGCCTATCTGAGGTTATTGATATTTCTCCCAGCAATCTTGATTCCAGCTTGTGCTTCTTTCAGCCCCTAACTTAGTACATTTTTAATGGGAGGTGAAAGATAAGCACACAGAGTTAGTTTAACATTACATCAGTTTTCCCTTCACAAAACCAGGATGTTTTCTGCATACTTCTTTGCTTGTGAGAGTCTTTTTCCATAGTAGATTTTTGTACATTATCTTCTGGCCTTGGGGCCCATTGCGATTTTATGACCTAGGTGAATGCAAAGCTGTTTTCCATAGTCTATTCTTTATTGTTCTATTTTGCCTTGAGCTTAGCAGAAAACAGAAAAGTGGCAGTCTCATGGTACAGCAGGTTGCAACATAGTAGAAATACAATCCTGTTAACACAAAGGTCAGTCTTTTTGTAGACGTTCTCAGCTAAATTTATCTAAAAAGTTGACCACACAAAGACTCTGTGGCTCCAGAGAGGCAGCCCCTGTTTAGCACTCTTGGTTAAAATTAACAATTATCTTGTTGTTTCCATACTAGGGCTAAACTCTTATTTTTCTAAATCTTTAATATAACCACTTTTAGGATAACATTTTTGTGTTCTCTAGTAGGGCTTCCTCACCCCCGAAGGGCTCTGTGCCTATTAGGGCCTTTTGTGTGATCAGGTTCTTTATGCTGTTTATGATTAAGGTGTTGTGAGCAGTCATGTGCATTAGTACGCATTGGCCAAGCAGGCTAGAATGCCAGCAAAGGGGTCTAAGTTGAAACACTCCTTTCATCCTGGATAATCTTATAGGATACCACCATCCGGGGGACATACTGATTAAAGTTCTAAGTTGATTCTCTTTGGAAAGAGATCGGGGAAGGCCTTCTACCTGTGTCACAGAAATTAGAGAGTAGTCTAATATAACAAGCATAGAAAGACAGATATTATCTTTAAGGTGAGTGCTGGGGCAGCTTTTCCGAAATCCCTGAAGTCCTGATCTGCCTTGCTTGTCAGGTCTTCTCCTCATGACCTTGTCATGGGTGGGATCTCGTTTGCTGGCTCCCGGCAATGTACTCTGCATATAAGTTAAATAAGCAGGGTAACAATATACAGCCTTGACGTACTCCTTTTCCTATCTGGAACCAATCTGTCTTTCCATGTCCAGTTCTAACTGTTGCTTCCTGACCTGCATAGAGGTTTCTCAAGAGGCAGATCAGGTGGTCTGATATTCCCATCTCTTTCAGAATTTTCACAGTTTATTGTGATCCACACAGTCAAAGGCTTTGGCATAGTCAATAAAGTAGAAATAGATGTTTTTCTGGAACTCTCTTGCTTTTGTGGTGATCCAGTGGATGTTGGCAATTTGATCTCTGGTTCCTCTGGAAGTTCACGGTTCACATACTGCTGAAGCCTGGCTTGGAGAATTTTGAGTGTTATTTTACTAGTGTGTGAGATGAGTGCAATTGTGTGGTAGTTTGAGCATTCTTTGGCATTGCCTTTCTTTGGGATTGGAATGAAAACTGACCTTTTCCAGTCCTGTGGCCACTGCTAAGTTTTCCTAATTTGCTGGCATATTGAGTGCAGGACTTTCACAGCATCATCTTTCCGGATTTGAAAGAGCTCAACTGGAATTCCATCACCTCCACTAGCTTTGTTCATGATGATACTTCCTAAGGCCCGCTTGACTTCACATTCTAGGATATCTGGCTCTAGGTGAGTGATTACACCATCGTGATTATCTGGGTCGTGAAGATCTTTTTTGTGCAGTTCTTCTGTGTATTCTTGCCAGCTCTTCTTAATATCGTCTGCTTCTGTTAGGTCCATACCATTTCTGTCCTTTATCGAACCCATCTTTGCATGAAATGTTCCCTTGGTATCTCTAATTTTCTTGAAGAGATCTCTAGTCTTTCCCATTCTGTTGTTTTCCTCTATTTCTTTGCATTGATCTTTGAGGAAGGCTTTCTTATCTCTTCTTGCTGTTCTTTGGAACTCTGCATTCAAATGGGAATATCTTTCCTTTTCTCCTTTGCTTTTCACTTCTCTTCTTTTCACAGCTATTTGTAAAGCCTCTTCAGACAGTCATTTTGTTTTTTTGCATTTCTTTCCTGTGGGGATGGTTTTAATCCCTGTCTCCTGTACAACGTCACGAACCTCCGTCCATAGTTCATCAGGCACTCTATCAGATCTAGTCCTTTAAATCTATTTCTCACTTCCACTGTATAATCATAAGGGATTTGATTTAGGTCATACCTGAATGGCTTAGTGGTTTTCCCTACTTTCTTCAGTTTAAGTCTGAATTTGGCAATAAGGAGTTCATGATCTGAGCCACAGTCAGCTCCCAGTCTTGTTTTTGCTGGCTGTATAGAGCTTCTCCATCTTTGGCTGCAAAGAATATAATCAATCTGATTTCAGTGTAGACCATCTGGTGATGTCCATGTGTAGAGTCTTCTCTTGTGTTGTTGGAAGAAGGTGTTTGCCATGGCCAGTGCGTTCTCTTGGCAAAACCCTATTAGCCTTTGCCCAGCTTCATTCTGTACTCCAAGGCCAAATTTGCCTGTTACTCCAGGTGTTTCTTGACTTCCTAGTTTTGCATTACAGTCCCCTAATATGAAAAGGACATCCTTTTGGGGTGTTAGTTCTAAAAGGTCTTGTAGGTCTTCATAGAACTGTTCAACTTCAGCCTCTTCAGGATTACTGGTTGGGGCATAGGCTTGGATTACCATGATATTGAATGGTTTGCCTTGGAAATGAACAGAGATCATTCTGTCGTTTGTGAGATTGCACCCAAGTACTGCATTTCGGACTCTTTTGTTGACCATGATGGCTACTCCATTTCTTCTAAGGGATTCCTGCCCACAGTAGTAGATATAATGATCATCTGAGTTAAATTCACCCATTCCAGTCCATTTTAGTTCGCTGATTCCTAGAATGTCAACGTTCACTCTTGCCATCTCCTGTTTGACCACTTCCAATTTGCCTTGATTCATGAAGCCTATATCCTACAGATAAGAAATGGAGAACACAGAACAGATCTGTACTCCAGAGCCCCACAGAGTCCTGCTCAGTTTTTATTTAGGGAACTGGGCAACTATGACTGTGATAACTTCCTATCAAAATGGGGCATAGGACTGCCTCAGTTTGGAGAATAGACACTGAATTGGAAGTATTCCTGAGTTCCAAGTCCTAGATCTGAGCCTTGTATGATTAAAATATCAATCCTTTGGTCTGCCATTTTGTTGTAACAGACCCAATTAGAAGTAGCTGGAGGAGGGATAACTTGACCTTTAATAGAAAAAATAAATCTCATTTGTTTTTAGAAGAATAGGCCTGAAGCCCAGTCTGGACCTGGCACTTTGGGGAGACTTGCAGCCAGGTAGCCAGTTGCCTCGTTTTATAAAAAGTAAGGTTGCAGTTACTAGCTTCCAGCAGACATTGTTCTGAGAAAGTGGCATCTAAGCCTGACACTACTCAGAAAACTCAAGTGTTTAGCAATACAACATCTAATCTGAAATTACACCCATAGTATCACCTAGTTATTTCCCAGGATGTCTGAACCATAGCTACTCTGTTTTGACTTTTAATTGTAAAATTTTCCTTAATAGCCAAAGCAGATGTCTCTAGGTATGAGAGGATTCAAGAACTGGAACTCACAAAATCTTCTCCTGAAAAGATCTAACTATTGGAAGGCCGGTTCTGCCAGTTTTTCCCAGAGCACAGAGTGCCTCATTCCGATTTTCACCCTGAACTCCTATCAGGGGCGTTGAAAGTCAGCAGTTGTAGTGGCCATGATTTGGTCTTTGTAGACGTAGATGGCAAGTGTCAGTTTTCATTTGGCAGAGCCCCCTTTTTGCTCATAAACTTGACCATGATTTTGAGGAGGGCATTTCATGACCATTTACCCCATAGTGTTGAGAATGTCCATTCTCAGGTTTGGCAAAGATTTTGTTGACAGGCCACTCAGTGTGCTGTTACTGGACTAGGCCATAAAACAGTATCCAAAATTCTCTGGACCACCTGACTTACTAGCTTCTTGGTCCAGGAAGATATTCCCTCTTGTTGCTTCTTCCCATATCTAGAGTTACACTGTTACCATCATCGATCTCATATGGAACTATATATTATCCTATCAGAGGCCTCAGACACACATTTGGCAGTGTAAGAAACAGCAATTTTGTAAAACAGGTGAAATACAAATAACATAGCCAGCAGTATTAGTAAAATCACAAGTAAGACTTAAGTTAAGAGCTTCCATTAGATGTAGCCCAGTATATCCCAGGTCATCTGACTTAGTGTACTCTGTAGAATCTTTATCTTCCAGGGAAATTGTATATTGGCACCACCGTCTATAAGGCACATAGCTCAGTTTTCTAGTGTTACTAGACTGATTATCCTTAGCATGATTTAATTGTTTCCAACACAGAGGAGACTTTAAACCTAAATTACCAAATCCATCCCATAACTGGGAGAGTTTTTCCTCCTTTGTTGAAACTTTTATTGTTGCTCTGATTGAGCTTGAGTAATAGAAAAAAGCTCAAATTTATGGCCAGAGTCAGAGCAGACATTATTAATTGGCCCAGTGAGGGGATCCCATCTAGTAATATCACAGTGACCTGAATATGACTATAATTTTTTTTAAAGTAAATTTCTCAGGGCCAACCAGTTAGAGTCTTGTAGTAGAGAAATTTACCAAGATAATCCAGAACTAGACACAGGTAATTGGCCACAAACCCAACAATTGGATTGATTTCTAAAACTAGCATAGGATCAGGCCTGTGATAGAAAAGCATTTGATTTAGATGCAAAGGTCTAAGAAGTCAAGAAAACATTATAAATGATCATACGAATCAGGTCCAGCATCTTGGGCAAGATGTCTACCTCTGATGTCGTCGTCTTCTCATCCTGGTGTAGCGTAGTTTCTCCTGTTTGAGCATCATTTTAAGGTGAGATCAGGCCAGCTGTCTTCTCTATAGAACAATCCAGTGTAGGGGCCTTTGGAAATGGGAATTAATCTAAAAGTTAATTTCCCTTCAGTTCCGTGCATGAGCTAGTTAAGAGTACCTGATAAAAAAATGTCCTTCCATCCAGGTTGGAGACAGTCCCTTAAATTACGTCTTTTTCCAGTTCTGGTTGCAGGTCATGAGGCATCTGATCTTCATCCAAAGATAGATTACTGTGATAAGCTTCAGAAACAAACTTAGGGTGTTCTTTAAGAATTCAATTAAATTTTGCATTCATATTATGTAACAGCAAAGAACTATCCAAGAAATTAGTCTTACTAGATGCAGACCTCCATTAACAAACTAGGATTTGACACTTTTTGAAATATCTTTTTCTCCCTAAAGTTACCCTCATTTTTATCAAATACAACCAAATTAAGGCTAGTTTGTTTGCAAAATAGGTCTATTCTCACTAATTTTGGTCTGATGATTTATATAACCAAAATTGATTATAAACTTTTTATTTTTCTGAAACATTTAGAGTCTCAGGCTGAACTTTTAAAATAAAACAGGGCTGGGAAACTCACACCAAAAGCGTGTCACAGATTTTTCCTAACAAATCTAGATGAATTCTTCCCTTTTTAAGGTCTCAAAAATTCCTTGAGATTTTTATACCTGTTAGTGAGATAACCTTCTTAATTCATTTGATAAACTTACTGAAAACCTAAGAATTTCCAATTTCTGGAGGAGTCAGATCGAGAGAAAATAAAATTGTTTTGTTTATAACATATGATTTTACCAAAGTATTATCATAATTAGTTTGAAAGGAAGATTTTCCCTACTCCTGGAAAACATAAGATTCAAATCTGTAATTTTTCAGATAGAAACCATAAAAATTACAAGCATATGCGCTGATCCATTCAGTCCTTTTGTTAACTTTTGTGAAGTCATCAGGTTTTCCATTAGAATATCAGGACATATCAGAATGTTAAGAACTCCATATAACTTCTAGGATATCTGTATTAGAAATTTTACCATACATTATAACCTGAGCGGATTTATTACTCATTTGATAATTTTTTATGTAATTTAACCAACCAAATAAACACAGTTTAATATCTCTCTTTAGGATGTTTCAGGGGCCCTCTGAAGCACCCCAAAGTTAGCTAGAGGTCAAAAAAACTTCAGAAGAATTCGATTTAGGGAGTTTTATTGAAAAGATCAATTGAAAGGGTTTAGAACATTTGGTTAGATTTAGTTGATGTTGATTGGTGTATCATTTAGCTTGTTGATGTGTCACAATGGGTGTAAATACCAAGGCTCAAGGTCTAGTGAAAGTCAGCTCTAACCAGTTTTCTTATTGCTGTGTCATTCCTAACAAAATCCATTTATCTAACTAGTTGTAACCCAATTTTAGAAAATCCTGATCACATAACTGTTTTTAGTATTTTTTCATATCTTTTTTTTTTTTTAACTGAAAACACACTTCCTACTTTCCTTTAGCAACCAAGAACTAACTTTTATATTAGCATTTTACGGATAGGTCAGCATAAATACCAGTGATAATTTCTAAAACCCTGTTTTCTTAAAACATTTTAGGGTGGCACCAAACATTATTCATTTATAGTCCCAAATCTCTTTAGTTTTTCTGGAAAAGGAAATCAGTGTTTAGCAGTAAATGTTTCAAAATCTTATTTTATTTGGAAATGACCTAATTATTCAAAAGACTTCAATACTTAGTTTAACACAACCCTTAGAAATTCAAGTTATGCCAATCTGGAGAAACTGTTTTAGACAGATATTCCTAAAGCATAATTATTCATAATAGAGCTTATCTAAAAGCTCATATCTCATTTACTTTTTTTTAGAAGTTTCTGCACTCGAGGTAATTTCCTTGTTGACAAACTTGTAAAAGATATAATATTTAACTTATATTTAACCTAGGTACAAAGAAAATATTCTACTTAATGTTAATTACTCTAAGACATGTCTATTAGATAGATCAACAAACAAACATTAATATCAGGTATTTAATACTGAATATTTCCCAGTTCACATGAACCTGGAATTTACTGTTTAATTTAGTTATTTGATTTGTAAGCGCTTACCTTTCTTTAAGCCAATTAAATAGAGCTCATTTACAAATTAACCTAAAAAATATTACCCAGAGACAAAGACATACCAAGACATATTCAGACAGACACAGTGCAAGATCTAGCTTCATTATCTAAGTTTAGTCATGAATTAGATATTACAATATAAAATTTTCTAGTTTATAAAAAAAAACAATTGAAATAAATAAAATTTTTAAAGACTTTTCCCCCTTTTCCCTCAGTCTCAGGAGTTAGAGATGATATAGATAAGTGTTCCTGAGAGCCCTGGTCTCAAGGCACAGGGAAAGAAAATCAAGTTCTAACAAAATGGCAGCAGGTCTAAACCAAACGGTGGCCAGACAAAGCAAAATGGCCATCAAAAATCACAACACAGAACACAGAGTTAAAACACACACATATAAACCTAGCAGTCCTCATCAGACAGTCCCTTAAATACAAGAATACAGTCTCTCAGAAAACCTCCTATGGAGACACAGAACTTATGATCCAAGTACTAACAGACCTCAGGTCTTCAAAGATTTCAAAGGGAGGAAAGGAAGCCAGGTTGAAAGAAGAAGGGGGAGGAGGCAAGAAAGGGGGGCAAAAGGGGCGGCCTTACAGACATCTCAGGCCACCTGCAGATACCCAGGCGTACGGGACTTTACCCTGGGCCTCCAGAGGAGGGAGGACTGGAACTCAGCCCTACCAGAAATCAGAGCAGAACAGAACCAGAATTCGAGTTCTCTGCCAAGAGGAGGTGGTCATTCTCCAATCCTCAGCTCAGGCTGAGGCCCTTCAACCAGATTCCTGCATCCAGGACTGGAGGACTAGAAAAACAGGGAAGGATAGGAAGGGTTAAGGAGAGGAAAGTGAGAGGGAAGGGGAGAGAGGTCAATAAAGTCTCTTGTTCCTTTCTGGTCGGGGCCCTCTGGCCAGTTGTCCGCATCAGGAGGAGACCAGGGACAAAAGGGTCCCAGTTGCGGCTGCTGGGTCTGGTCCATTGGCAGGCAAGCTGGCCCCTGAGTACCCCAAGTGGTCAGGATGTCAGTCTTAGCAAAGAAGAGTCCCACCAGAGTCGCCATTTGTTGCAGGAAGGGGGACCCCTTCCAGGGCCCGAAACTGGGCTCTTGTCTACCACTCAGAAATGAATTGTCCGAGGAGACACGTGTGCTGACAAAGCAAGAGATTTTATTGGGAAAGGGCACCCGGGTGGAAAGCAGGAGGGTAAGGGAACCCAGGAGAACTGCTCTGCCACATGGCTCTCAGTCTTGGGGTTTATGGTGATGGGGTTAATTTCCAGATTGTCTTCAGCCAATCATTCTGACTCAGAGTCCTTCCTGGTGGTGCACGCCTTATTCAGTCAAGATGGATGCCAGAGGATTCTGGGAGGTGGTGGACCTGTGGTGTCTCCTTTTGGCTTTTCCCAAACTCTTCCGGTTGGTGGAGGCTTATTAATTCCGTGTTCCTTACCAGGACCTCCTGTCGTAAAACAACTTATGCAAATGGTTACTATGGTGCCTGGCCAGGGTGGAAGGTTTCAATCAGTGTGCTTCCCCTAACAATGTGTGTGAAAGTGTTTTGCAGACTAGAAAGTGTTCAGGTGCTGCTTTGTTTTTCCACAAAGTTTCAGCTTTTTAACAATTTTTTATTAACTTTAGAAGTCACCAGATTTACCATTTGAGCCGTTTTTAAGTGTCCAGTTCAGTGGTATTAAGGACACCCACTTAGCTGTACAACTATCATCACCATCCACAGAATGTTTTACATGAAAAATGAAACCCTGTCCCAATTATACACTAACACCCCATCCTCCCTCCCCTCCATCCCTGGCAAGCACCACTGTATCCCTGGTCTTCATGAACTTGCTCCTCTCCGGACCTCATGTCAGTGGAATCATACAGTATTTGTCCCTTGTGACGAGATTTTCTTTCTTTCTTGTTTACTTCCTGTGGTAAAATATATACCACATAAAATTTACGACTTAACCATTTTCAAGTGTACAGGTGAGTGGTATCAAATACATTCAAATGCTGTACAGCCATCACCACCATCCATCTCCATATTCTTTCATTCTAAAAACCTGAAACTCCATTAGACCATAATGCCCCACTCCCCCCTCCCACCACCCCAGCAACCACCCTACTTTCTGTATTTATCCATTGGACTACTTTGCACACCTAATTAAACAGAAAATACAATAAGTCATTTGTGACTGGCTTATTTCCCTGAGCATAATGTCATCAAGGCACATCCAGGCTGTAGCATGTGTCAGAATGTTCTTCCTTTTAAAATAAAAGAAAAAAGCTTCTTCCTTTTTAAAGTGAATGATATTCCATTGTACATATAAACCACATTATTCTTATATTATTTTTCTTGCTTCCACATTCTGGCTATGGTGACAAAGGCAGCCTGGCAGCGAGTGGCCGAGACCAGTCATCTGTGCTGTCAGTGTGACCTCAGGTATCCCCTCTGCTTGGATGACTCTGAAGCCTCTCTAGTCACATGCTCAGCCTGAAGCTCCCTACCCACTCCCACTGATCCTATAAAAGGGGACAATGACAGGCAAGCGGGTTTCTGTAGCCATCCTGGGGGACTTCTCATGGGATGCTGTGGTCAAGCAGAGCCCAATTTCATAGTCACTGAATCTTTAGGGTCTCCAAAAGTTGTGGTCTCAGCTCATGTCCCTGGATTGAAGTCTTGCTGAATCCTCACTTTGATTTGAGTCTGCAGCTCCCATGGTTGCACTCCCATGAGCTTGTTTTACTGAGCCCACGAATGTCCAGCATCCATTCTGCATTCTCACAGAGGAACTTCATAACAACTGGACACAGCATGTAGATTAGCTGAGTTCTGCATCTGGCAGTGGTTTTATGGAAAGTAAAACTTCCCTAGACAGGGAAGTAAAAAAGATAAACTCATGAAAGTGTAAGAGAGAAGAATCAGTAAGAGAGAGTTTACTGGAAAGAAAAAGGATGAAAAACAAAAAGTAACTTTAAACAAGGAGTGGAGTTTACAATAGGCAAATGACAACCTTGGTTTGAATCTTGGCTCTTTCCCTGAGTTGTGGGAAGAAAGCCCCCACCTCACCCCTCCCCTTGGCTGCCTAATCAGCAAAATCAAATCAGATTCCTGGCCTAATTTCCAGGGTGATTGTAAGACCGAACTGTAGTGTGTGGTCCTCATGGGATAACACCCATCACTCCTCTGTCTCTCCCTCAAAAGCTGAGAGGAGGTGACCATGATGACTGGGGCATTTTCTGGGATGAAACAGCCCTGATGGAAGAGCGGGCGGGCCTCCAGGGAAGGTCCAGGCCCTCTGCTGTCCCTTCTGTTTGGGCACCGGCAGTCCACCAGGACTTATGGTAGCACCACTTAGGTCCCCCAGGAGTCTAGCTGCATGACTCTCAGGTTGTGAGAACTTTCCTTGCTTCTTTATCTGAGAAATGGAGCCTGCACACGGTCTGTGCTCTCTCAGCCCTCCATACACTTCGGCTTTTTGATCAGGAACCAAACAGGAAATAACACTGGTTTTCGGTTGCAACTTTTCTGAGTTGCAAGGTCACTAGCCTTCCTGTAAAAGTCCTCCATTTGGAGAGAAATAGATCTATGGTCAAGTAGAAATAAGCCAGGGTAGAGAAGAGTAACATGCTCTCAGCCCTTCCCACAAACTTGGCATCCATCCAAATGGCCTTGACCACCAAGGCTGGCCTCCTCAGGCAAGTTGCTAGACCTGAAGGCACTAGTGTTGCCCTTGTCAGCAGGGCTCAGTCTGAGGGACTTGATCAAAAGAGTGGGAGCAGGCATGAAGAGAGTGGCTGAGGGGTGGCCTTAGGCCCCTCTCCCAGGTACCAAGGGAGCAGAGCAAGGACAGGGGACTCTGCAGGGGAGGTCCTGGAGGGCTTTTCAGAGGAGGTGATGCCAGACTTTGGCTTTACAGGGTGAGTATGATTTCTCCAGGTTCGATGCAGCAGGTGTCCCTGGCAGAAGGACCTGCATGAACAAGCCCTAGAAGGCATGGTGATGTGACCCTCAGCAGCAGCAGTATGACCAGTATGCGGTGAGGAGCTGGTGTGAACTGGAACTGTGCCATGTGCTGGTGGCATGAGGGTGAATAAAGCAGACAGGCTGGTGAGCGGGTGGTGGGGAGGGCTGAGGGGTTGGAAGGACGGCCATGGGGTGGGGCAGTGGTTGGCCAAGGGACTCACGGTGTTGGTGGCAGGTCACCTTCAAGGAGCCAAGGCAGGGTGGGCTGTGTCAGAATGACGTGGGATGTCAGGGCTTGGCTTGTTTCTCTAAGAGGGCAGCAGGAGGGCGGGAATAGTTCTGGGTGGGGCCTGGTGGGGGCAGGGTGTTGTTAACTTGAGCCACTCAGAAGTGAGGGTTTCGCTTTCCCTTTAGGTTTTTGGAATATGCCTGGGACCAGAAAGTGTGTGTGGTTTATTGCAGAGACACACAGAAGGCAGTTACATCTGCAGAGCTGAGAACAACTGGATCTTGTTCACGCTCAGCCAGAGGAAGACTCCTAGGTAAGCAGGGGTGGGCAGGACCCCCACCCATCTCCCCATCCTCAGGATGACTGTCTGAGCAAAAGGTGATTGTCAGTACAGAAGGGAAATGGAACCTCAGGGAGGTGAGGTCATGGCCCAAGGCACAGGTTAAGCAGGGGCAGAGCCTGGATGTGGAGACAGGTGTGTCTGTGTTCCTACAAAAGCTTTCCTAAACCAAGATGACACAGAGCATAGACAATGTAGGTCTCACATTGCAGTTTACTGGCAGAGGGTGATCTGGAAAGTGCGGGATTCCCATAGATGGAAACACTCAGGAATGTGATGACACTGTCAATAAGGAAGAACTTTTATCAAGACAGACAAGGAAAACAAATCTAAGTACTCCACCACAGGTAAAAGAAGTGTGGTGCTGTGTTTTCACGAAGCTGGTTGCTTCATGTCCCAGTAACAGGTCCCACACCTCGTATTCTAGCCAGGCTGTGCCCGGGAGGGCGGAGGGAGCCCTGGAGGCCCTGGAGGCCCTGGAGCAGGAGGAGCAGCAGAGAAGAGACAGGGCACCTGCCCAGTGCTGGGAGCTGAAGAAACTCCACACAAATAGACCTGCAACCAGGAAAGTGCAAGATTCCAGAGGGGTCTGGAGAGGAACTGGGGGAGGCAGCAGGGGGAGGAGGCTTTGGAGTGGGAACGCTAATTACAGGTAACATTTCACCTGGTGAGGCAGGTGGGGAAGGCATTGCAGGGGGAGGAGCAACCGAGCGAAGGCCTGGAGGCTGGGGGGAATCAGAGTCCAGGGAGCTGGGAGTCCTCCAGGCCCCTGGACCAGGCCCTGTGGAGTCAGGAGGGTGAGAAAGACAGGAGTAGGAGCATCAGGAGGGCCTGGTGATGGGCTAAGGGCTCTGAATCTGACCCTGCCTTTACCCCTCCTATCCCTGCCCATAGAGTATGTGCTGTACCACTTGGAGGGAGATGTTTGGCAGAATCTCTGTCTACCCACGGGGAGGGGAGGGCTCTCTGTCTGGCCATGTGGTTGGGCAGGGACAGGCTTCCCCACAGTCCTCCCTTTTCCCAGAAACAGCCTTTCCAGGAAGTGACCTGGAGGCTAAAAGAGGAAGACACTTGCAATAGAAACCCAGCAGAAGGAAGCACCACCCAACATCCACACCCAGCTGTGTCCCAAGACAAAGGTCAGGATCAGGACAAGAATGGGAGGGAAGGACAGAAGGATAAGTCAAGGGTCATGATGTATTTGCAATTCTTTGGCCTCATCCAAGAGCTGGCCCTTCTGCTGGAGCCCTCCTCTTCTTTCTGGCTTGAATTTTCCTTCTCATGTTTCATGATTTCAATTGGCTGCCCTGGCTCCTGGGGTCCTGCAGCTTTGAGGCAGAGAAGGAGGCAGGGGAGCAGCCAGCTCTCCTCTCCCACCTGCTTGGAGGCAGGCCTCCTCTGTGAATACTCTCCCATCCACAAGGTCGGTGCCTCTAGCCTCTGCCACCAGGCACACACGCTAGTGGACAAGCTGATGGTTACTCTTCCTGAGGGACAACCCTGGGCATCACAGAGAGGTGCTAGAAAGATAGACTCTAGGATGGGGCTTAGGGGAGGGGATTTGGGGGAGGCTCTAAAGATACAGGGCAACTCTAGATTGGGTGCTGCCGAGAACAGGGGTCAGGTCTACCAGTGTGAGTCTCAGTAACTCCATCTGTGGAGTTGGGGACCAGAGTGAGGAGAAAGTTGCAATTGGTAGAGAAGGAGCAGTCATGCTTTTCATCCAAGGGAGGGGTGTTTCCTTGGTGAGGGTGCAGTGATGGGTGTTTGCTCTCTTCTTCACTCCTGCTCTCGGGGTGGCCCTGTGTGAGGCTGAAGTTCTGTGAGAGCCTTTACATCCAAGAGGAAAAGAACATCACCCTGTTGTGACACCAGGCCAGCTTTGGGATGTCAGGGGTTCTTTCTTTCTCAATCCTTTATAAACATTCATGTGAATAAACAGAATGGAATATCCCCTCAGACTTCAAGACTGCTCTTCTTATTAAATTTGTTTCATAACAAAATATTTCCTATTATACTTACTCTTCTTTACATCATGAAAAGAAAAGAAAGAAAGATACCAGCTCAGTCCTGTCCAACTCTGTAGCCCCATGAACTGTAGCCCACCAGGCTCCTCTCCATAGGATTTCCTAGGCAAGAATACTTGAGTGGGTTGCCATTTCCTTCTCCAGGGAATCTTCCCGACTCAGGCACTGAACCCACATCTCTTGCATTTTTCATCTCCTGCATTACCACTAGTGCAGTTTTTAAACTTTATGTCTCCCTTTTTGGCCACACTTTATCTAAAGTCCCCTCATTTGATGATATTATGAACTCATGGCCTTTCACAGACACATCAAGACCCGATGAAATATATTTATAGTAACATTACCTTTTATTATTATTATTATTTTTACTGTTATATGTGGGTGCCCCTTCTGACCACCTCTCTGAACATCTTCAAGAGCATCTTTGCTTCTACAGGAGTAGAGAAGCCAGCCTGTGGGATTCACCTCCCCTGCAAGGGGTCTTCCTTCCTTTGATGGACAGAAGCCCATGGGTGCATATGTGGGTGGGCAAGATGCTGCTGGACAATATCTGTTTAAGGTCACAGTTCACTCTCATTATTCTGGTTTGACCCTGTTTTCATGCCTAATTTTTAGAGAACTTGGTTTCATCAACATGAACATGCCTCCTACACTGACAGTTGTCACAGCAAGAGTCACACTTATTTCTTATTGGCACTTAATTCAACTGCTTCCATCATCTTTAAGGTGGTGGTGCTAGAAACCACTCCATTCTTATGGGTTACTGAATACTATAAAGTGACTTCTGCTGTCTTAGGGCTTCCCTGGTCGCTCAGACAGGAAAGCATCTGCAAGTAATGTGGGAGACCTGGGTTCAATCCCTGGGTGGGGAAGATTCCCTGAAGAAGGAAATGGCAACCCACTCCAGTACTCTTGGCTGGAAAATTCCATGGATGGAGGAACCTGGTAAGTTATAGTCCATGGGATCACAAAGAGTCGGACACAGCTGAGCAACTTCACTAGTAGCTGTCTTAGAGTTAAAACAACCAAAAATCCTAAGTGCATATGGTTTAAAAAAATCAATCTGTACAGAGAGGTCTACTCATTCCTTCCCAAGGGAAAGCTATTTCTTTCAGTTCAGTTCAGTTGCTCAGTCGTGTCCAACTCTTTGCGACCCTATGGACTGCAGCACGCCAGGCCTCCCTGTCCATCACCAACTCCCAGAGTTTACTCAAACTCACGTCCATTGAGTTGATGATACCATCCAACCATCCCATCCTCTGTTGTCCCCTTCTCCTCCTGACTTCAATCTTTCCCAGCATCAGGGTCTTTTCCAACGAGTCAGTTCTTTTCATCAGGTGGCCAAAGTATTGGAGGTTCAGCTTCAACATCAGTCCTTCCAATAAACACCCAGGGCTGATTTCCTTTAGGATGGACTGGTTGGATCTCCTTGCAGTCCAAAGGACTCTCAAGAGTCTTCTCGAACACCACAGTTCAAAAGCATCAATTCTTCAAAGCTCACCTTTCTTTATAGTCCAACTCTCACATCCATACATGACTAATGGAAAAATCATAGCTTTGTTGGCAAAGAAATGTCTTTGCTTTTAAATATGCTGTCTAGGTTGGTCATAACTTTTCTTCCAATGGGCAAGCATCTTTTAAGTTCATGGCTGCAATCACCATCTGCAGTGATTTTGGAGCCCAACAAAATAAAGTCTGTCACTGTTTCCCATCAATTAATTGCCCATCAATTTGCCATGAAGTGATGGGACCAGATGCCATGATCTTAGTTTTCTGAATGTTGAGTTTTAAGCCAACTTTTTCACTCTCCTCTTTCACTTTCATCAAGAGGCTCTTGAGTTCTTCTTCACTTTCGGCCATAAGGGAGGTGTCATCTGCATACCTAAGGTTCTTGATATTTCTCCTGGCAATCTTGATTCCAGCTTGTGCTTCATCCAGCCCAGCATTTCTCATGATGTACTCTGCATATAAGTTAAATAAGCAGGATGACAATATACAGCCTTGATGCACTCTTTCCAATTTGGAAACAGTCTATTTTTTCATGTCCAGTTCTAACTGTTGCTTCCTGACCTGCATACAGATTTCTCAGGAGGCAGGCCGGGTGGTATTCCCATCTTTGAAGAATTTTTCACTTTGTTGTGATCCATACAGTCAACAGCTTTGGTATAGTCAATACAGCAGGAGTAGATGTTTTTCTAGAACTCTCTGGCTTTTTCAATGATCTAATGGATGTTGGCAATTTAATCTCTTTTCTGGTTCTTCTGCCATTTCTAAATCCAGCTATTTCTTTAGATAGTTAATCAATGTCTTTAAATTATATTTGGAGAAGGAAATGGAAACACACTCCAGTATTCTTGCCTGGTGAATTCCATAGACAGAGGAGCCAGGTGGGCTACAGTCTAAGGGGTCACAAAGAGTCAGACACAGTGAGTGGCTAATACACACAAATGATATTACTACATTGGGAGGTGGAATCGTGTGACAATGGGCTCAGGAGACAGGAATCTGGATTTGGACTCTGACTCAGCACTAGCTGAGTGGTTTGAGTAAATTACTTAACCTCTCTGACCTTCAGTTTCCTTTCTTATAGGATTGTTGTGAGAACTAAAAGTAAGTGAATTCATATGAAGCAATTGGAAAAGTGCCTGGTGCATAGTGGGGTGTCATCAACGACAATAGCTAATCAGTATTAGGTATTGCTTTTTTCATTTTGTTAACTTAAAAATTTGTATATTATTTATTTATTTCTTACTAGGAAAAATAAAGATTTCATTTATTTTTACACTTTTCTTATACCTTTCCCCATCTTCTGCTTATATCATTATTTCTCTAGTTTTATATGCTCTATTAGGAAGCTTTGCACTTGTAAACATTTTATTTACATACTTATTTGTTACACTCTCAACTGGAGCTACTATTTCTTTACTCCTAGCTTTGTAAACAACTTTTCCCTTCAGAGTTTTGGCTCCCAAGTTCTAGAAACGTATTTTAATTTTTATATTCATTAACTGAATTGTTAAATATTATATATATATATATATATATATATATATCAACAATACTTCAGTTTTAAAACAGCATCCAAAATAATCAGAATGGGAAAACCATGACTTGGACATACATTAATTTACCTTAGATTAAAAAAAAATCAAACAAGAGAGTTTATATATTTGTGACATTTTAATACATTTTTTTTAGAGCTGCTGCTGCTGCTAAGTCACTTCAGTCGTGTCCGACTGTGTGCTACCCCATAGACAGCAGCCCACCAGGCTCCCTCATCCCTGGGATTCTCCAGACAAGAACACTGGAGTGGGTTGCCATTTCCTTCTCCAATGCATGAAAGTGAAAAGTGAAAGTGAAGTCGCTCAGTCGTGTCTGAATTTTCGAGACCCCCATGGACCTTAGCCTACCAGGCTCCTCTGTCCATGGGATTTTCCAGGCAAGAGTTGTGGAATGGGTTGCCATTGCCTTCTTTTTAGAGCTAAATTGTACCAAATAGCTGCTCGTGCTTCTCGGCAGAACTTTAGTTTTTCCTGATGTTTCTAATTGGCTTCATTTTCACCCCTTGCTCTGTTTATCTTCAACATTTCCTCCATTTCTTTCCAACTGTGCCTCATATGATACCGCGTCCTCTGTCCCCACAGACTCTGGACTTTTTATCCCATTGTGGACTGGTTTCTCTCTCAGTCTGATGTGTGTCCAGTTGCAATCTTTGCATTCCCTTCTGGCTGGCTTGGTGTTCCTGACTCCTGGATCCCACGTCTATCTCTCTTGTGTGTATCCTTTATCTTCCTCCATAATTACACAAACACACCACCTATTGTTTTTCCCTGCACCTCAACTTCAAGTAACTTTCTGAAAAGGCTGGCAAAGAGTGAAGGCTGCTGTGAATATGGGATGGGATGTGGGGTTGGTGAGCTTGTCCCCTGCTCTCCCCTCCGCCTCCCTCTCATCTTGCTCCCTCTCTGGGGCTCTGCCCAGCAGACCAGTCTTCTCTCCAGTGAACACGCTCCCTGTTTCTCTCCCTCTACTGCACTCCTCTTTATTCAGCTATCACTTCTCCATCCAGTGAGTCTTCAAACATTTGTTGAACTCTCTGGTCTCCTGTTGCCCCCATGCTTGTCTTTATTAGCAGCAGAGGGATGAGAGGCAGGCTATGGTTCTTGAGCCCAGTGAGTGGGGAGGAATCCAGTCTACCAGGGGCAAGACGTCTGACCTTGGCCAAATCATATAACTTCTGTACTTCAGCTTCCTTATCTGTAGATGGGGATACAATGTACACATATCAAATGGAGTAACATACAAGTTATCATATGTAAAGTTTCAGAGCCAATACCAATGCAGAGCGATGACCACAAACACAAGTCACTCTTATCCGCGGCTGTTATTATACCTGTAAATACCTTTACTATCATTTCAGTCAGGTCTCAGAAGGAAGAGTTGACAAAGGCTCTTTTGCCTTCTGAAAACAGTAGCTAAATGTAATCAACACCTGCTTTCCTTCTTCTTCTCCCATGGCAAGATAATCACATGCAGAACCAAAATAAATTTTTTATATATAAAGACCTGAGCTTTTTTTTTTTTTTTAAAGACCACTGAGAATGGGAAAGTCTGAAAGGATGGACACCCTCATATATTATGAGTGCAAACATAAATTATGACAGTGTGTTTGCATAACAGTGTGGCTCTAGGTATGAAAATGTTTTAGGTATTGATGCCTTGTGATTTAGTAATTGTACTTCCAGAAATAGCTTAAGGAAACAGTCTCAAATGTGAGTCAAGTTTAATACAAGGAGAATGTTCTTTATTATTTATACAAGGTATTAGAGACAACCTAAAGTCCAATAGTCAAGGGAAGAAAGCAGAGAGGACAGGGCACCATTCAGGGTCCTCAGCCAGGAAGGGCAGGGATACAGGAAGTGGGGTGGGGCTGGTGGGACTCTGGCCCTTGTGAGATAAAGGCTCTTGCAGAAGCAAGGAAGACCTGGGCTGTCAGAGTAGCACCACCAGGAACTTTGTCAAGGCTGACTCGAGCCTGGGGAGCAAGACATCATTTTAGAATGAGAGAGTCATTTACCAATAAACATATATCCACAAGTAATTATTTTCATATATTAAATGGAGTAGAGTATAATCATCACAAACCTGGGATGTGGATCAGAAAGACTTGGGTTCAAGTCCAGGCTCTGGCACCAGTGTGAAAAACTGGGCTGACCTAAAGTTAAATTAGTTTCAGGAGCCTGCACGTCATAGACACTGGATCAACATCACCTATTACCAGTTAGTAACAGAGTTGCTCCAACCTCATGTAATTTCTAGAGTATTCCTTCCTATCTATTCTTCTGTCTCTGGCTTTATTACTCCTATAACTTCACAGAGGACTGTGAAGAGGACGGTCTTCTCCTTGTACCCCAACAGGATAACAGGACTATGACTCGGAGGAAGTTGGACGGAGATGAGTAACTTTCCTTAACTAGTGACCTACAGAGCCCAGGAGACAGAGAGCCACGCTGGGTTAAGTCCCCGCTGGCACTGGTGGCCGTCCCAGGGGAACTCACCAGAGACCTCAATCCTCACTGCTCCTTGAAGCCACTGCTCACTCGTGATCGGGCCCACATTCTGTTTTCTCTTCCCCAAGGGTGAGGTCACACCTCTTTCCAGCCTGACGGAAACAAGGAGCTGACGGGAGATCTCTGAGACCCTGCTGCTGCCATCATGAGCTCAGAAAACCTCGGAGACCGCCTAGGTAGGCAGCTGCCTCTTTTCTGGCCAGTTTCTACATGTGACCCAGAATTGAGGGTGGTTCCTCCAGGCAGAGTTAACATACACAGGAATCAAGAACGAAGAAGGGGATGGATAAGCATCCTGGAGACCCCCAGAGGGGCCACGTGGAGTTCCCCCAACAGGGGTGTGTCCACAGAGCCTCTTTCCCAGTCCTCTCCTTGGGGATCCACTTGCTAGGTGCTCTCTTCCTCCCCCACTGCCCTCTAGCAAGTGACTCAGAAGTGAGGCCAGGACAGCTCATGGGGAGGGGGACAGCAGAGAGTGTCCCCAAGGCCAAATGGGGCAGCAAGGGAGGTCCCCCAGGGTCCCTGGAGCTCCTCCTGCCCTCTCCCTGGCCCAGCCTCCTCCTGCTCCCAGACCCTGGGGCATCACCACAGACACCATTCCTTCAGCTCTCACCCTGCCGCCCACCCAGCCGCTCTGCAAGAGTCCGCGGACAGTGAACTGAACCCCGTTCTGCCTGTGCCATCTCCCACCTGGAGGGGAAGGGTGACCGGGTTGTTCACAGGATCACATCTGGCTCCACCCCTCCTCCACCTGGCTGATCCCCTCCCCTGGCCATCCTGAGTGTCTCTGATTAGGATCCTCTCACATAGCAGTCTTACTCAGCGGTGGGTGGTCCTAAACCCTTTTTTAGGATGAGGTCACATTGGTTTACAATGTTTTATAAGTTCACGCGATCAGCACTGGACTTCTCCTTCTGTGTGTGCTGCGGTGTGCTGCTGCAGCCTCTGCTTAGCTGCGCAGTCATTCTAGACGCTTTGTGACCCCCAGGACTGCAGCCCACCAGGCCCCTCCGTCCATGGAATTCTCTAGGGAAGGATATTGGAGTGGGTTGCCAAGCTCTCCTCCAGCTGCAGCATACTCACCACCAAAACTTAGTTGGAAAAATCCCTAGTCGCAGAATGAAAAAATCACAGGAGTTTAAAATAAGGAGGATTCAAAGTCATGTCCATGAAGTGTCTGACACTTGACCTTGGGTTCCACCTCTGAGCTTCCTGCTCACTGGCCTTGGCTTGTCCCTTCTCCTGTCTCACTTTCTTCTTCTGTGAAGCAAGAATAATGCCTCTGTGTGTTCATGTACCAGGAAACACATCTTACATCGTGTCCCAGCCCCCGCCCCACCCCGTATATATACATATATATCCTAGTTGCCTACGTCTTACCTTCAGTTCCATAACCTCTAGATCCCTGAAATCACACAGGGATTTTGGTAACTCATTTGATCAGTGATCTTGCCCTGTACTGATCCAACGTTAATTATTTTCATTACATTCTTTATCCCATTTAATGTGAATATTCTTTTGTTTCACTGCCAAAACACGAAAGCATTCATTTGCAGGGTGCTGCCAGTCTCTGCTAGAAGTGGTAACTCACAAACACACAAGCCCTGTATTCTCTCGCTTTGTGTGTGTGCATGTGCTCATCTGTTCATTTGTGTTCAATTCTGTGTGACCTCATGGACTGTAGCCCGCCAGGCTCCTCTGTTCTTGGGATTTTCCAGGCAAGAATTCTGGGAGTGGGTTGTCATCTCCTATTCCAGGGGATCTTCCCAACCCAGGGATT
The DNA here is from genome assembly GCF_910594005.1 of Cervus elaphus. Taxonomy (NCBI): domain Eukaryota; kingdom Metazoa; phylum Chordata; class Mammalia; order Artiodactyla; family Cervidae; genus Cervus; species Cervus elaphus. The sequence goes on from NC_057836.1 coordinate 44,350,752, forward strand.
GAACCCACAACTCCTGTGTCTCCTGCATTGACAGGGCAATTCTTTACCACTGTACCACCTAGAAAGCCCTCGTTCTCTTTCTAAAAATTAAAATTGTAGATTCCTGGAGACATCTAAATCTTGGGATTAGATCATGATTCTGGAGGTTTGGAAGTCCAAGATCATCAAGGTAGTGGTGGTTTCTGGTGAGACCTCTCCACCTGGCTTGCAATTTCTAACTGCCCTCTAACTGTGTCCTCACATGACCTTTCCTCTGGAGGAGAGGGCAGGAAGAGAGAGAATCTGGTATCTTCTTTTGTAATAAAGACAACAATCTTTTTGGATTAGGGCCTCACACTTATGACTTCATTTTACCTCAGTTGTCTCTTTAAAGGCCAATCTTCAAATACAGTCACTGGAGGTTAAAACTTCAACATATGAATTGGAGGCTGAGGGTGGGAAAAGCAGGTCCATCCACGACCCAGGTGACTCTACCAACAGTGCCCAGGTGATCACTCCTCAGGAAGATGAATTTTAACAATTTATACTAAAGAGCATTTAAAAAAAAATTTTTGCTCTATTTGTTACAGTTATCATATTATGATAACAAAAGCAGATCATTCTTAAGGCATAAACTTTGTTTATTAATTTAAATAAAAATATATGATCCCCGTCACACATAGATACAATTCTGAAAGGTTACTTCCATGAGCTGTGAGCGAATCTGGTATCCTTGGCCTCCAAGGAGAAGACTTCAATCTGGAGCCACAGACAAGGCTGGATCACTCAGAGCTTTTTTGTAGTAGAGTTTTATTAAAGTGTAAATGAGGTAGAGAAAGCTTCCAAGATAGACTTCAGAAGGGAACAGAAAGAGTGCCCCCTTGCTAGTTTTTAGCAAGGCGTTATATAGCCGATAGCAAGCTGCTAATCGGATAAAAGAAATGCCTCAGACAGAGAGTGTTGCACCAGGCTCCTCTCCCAGAACATGCATTGTAAGAGAGAATGGCACAAGGGGACTCACCTCTGGCCATAAAACAATTGACATGAATCTTGAAGAAAGGCAGATTTCCAAGCAAATGAATAGTTTCATTAACACAGCTTAAGAAAAACATTTCCATGAGAAATACACGTTGGTTAGCTCAAGGTTTGAGAAAAAGTTAAGTTCAGGGGGCACCAGGTGTCGTCATGGCAACACAGGATTACAAGGAACCTTTTAATCTCATGGAGATAAGGGGGGGGAAAAGGTCTGCCACTAGCAGTTTACTTCCTCCTCCCACTTGGGGACCCCTGTCCTGCCTCCCTGACTGTTATCCTTTATTTCCCCCCTTTTCATTTAGGAGAATATGGCTACTAGGGAAAGGAGTGGCAATTCTGTTCAGACTGCTTCGAGATGGCCAAGGACACAGACCCTAAATTGTTGAGGCAGCATGTTCTGCTTACCCTCATATTGAGGATCTTGGATCCAGGAGGCCCCAAGCAATAGTTGGAGAAGGCTGTGGCACTTGGAGGAGCTTGAACAACCATTTGTAACTTAAAAACCTTCATGCAGCCAGAAACAAGTTGAATCAATCAAAATATATATATTTGGAAACTATGCACCTGATGTGCTAAGTCACTTCATCATGTATGACTCTTTGCAACCTTAGGTACTGTATGTAGCCCGCCAAGCTCCTCTGTCCATGGGATTCTCCAGGCATGAATACTGGAGTGGGTTGCCATGCCCTTCTTTAGGGGATCTTCCTGACCCAGGGATCAAACCCACATCTCCTACATCTCCTGCACTGGCAGGCAGATTCTGTACCACTAGTGCCTCCTGGGAAGCCCAACTATGCACCTAGTATCATATGATACCAGAGATAAGGCTGATGTCCTCAGAGAGTACATGGATTCTTGGTAGTCAATGATTAACCTAGTGAATAGCATAAAACATTGGGGAATATTGGGAAAACTAACAGATTTCTCTGGACACGGTTTATCTTGTCCTTCTGAGAGATTGGTAGATGTAGATGAGATTAGTTTAGAAAAGGGGTCTCATTTAGTTCAGAGAATCGTCAGAGTCCAGTATAGTTCTGGGTTAATCAGAGACTAAAGAACCTTTGTAAAGAGAACTAGCCTTGGGAATCAAGCAGTCCTATTTTGAATTAGCATGTTTTGGTCAAAGGTATGGAATTAATGATGAGCATTGGTTAGGAATTTCTGTAATGTCCTCCAATGACAAGTGACCACTAACATCCTATTTCACACTATTCCTTGATGAGAGGTAGGTAGAAGGCATAAAGAATATTCCCAGCTATAAAATAAACTGCACTCCAATGCCTATGAATCCTAAGATAAATATTTTCTTAAATAGAAGAAACTCACTGAATGAAATGATTGCTAAGCAGAGCAAATGCAGTCTACATAAAACTAAGGTAAGAAACCTCTTAATTACACAGGAAATCAATGGAAGGATTAATGATTTTAAGAGAAGAATCATTTTTCCTGTAGCCCCAAAGCTATGAATGATATCTTCATGAGCTTGGGCCACCTTCTCCAGTGAATACCGGGCACGTATTACTGGTCTCAACTAAAGAATTCATTCCAGCTTGGAGGGCTGCTGCAAATTGCTGAAATTCCTCCTTGGAGGATGAAGGGAGAGCTACTCCTTTTATGCTAGATTCTTTTGTCATGGATCCTGTGGGTTTATTTCAATAGCACCTCTGCAGCCAACAATTATTACTTGTCCTCCATGTGACAAAAAATTTAAATCTTTGCTAAGTTTGACATTAGCAAACATTTCAATAATCACATCAACTCTTTTTTCACCAACAGATTTCTTAGTTTTATCAATATAATTAGCATCTTTGTGATTAAACACTTCGTCAGCTCCATTTTGCAAAAAAATCTTTTGTCCTTCCTCAGTAGTAGCTGTGTCCAGAATCTTTAAGCCATAAGCTCTAACCATTTGGCCTGCTGCTCTTCCAGCTCCTCCACTAGCCCCAGAACACTTTCTCCAGCTTTCACACGGGCACTGTGGAGCAGACTCGATAAGCAGTAAAACATGAGATGCTGATGGCAGCTCCTTGTTTGAAGTCCAGTTTTTTTGGGAAGCATGTGAACAGTGTGATGGGCTCCCAGGGCGTACTCGGCGTAACCCCCAGAGATCATCCTTGTAGTGAATGTCACCTTTCTTGAAAGCAGATACATTCTCTCCAGCAGCTTCTACTATCCCAGCCACATCTCAGCTAAGAGTAAAAGGTAGAAGTGGTTTTATACTGTGAGTGCCAGAGAGAATATATACGTCCACTGGGTTTACACCACATGCTTGACTTTGTTAGAACCTGGTGGTCTTTCAGAATTGCTACAGCAACATTCAACTGGAGCTTCAGCACTTTGGACCCATGAAATTAAAAAACTCAAATAGCTTTCTTCAACTTCTGTCACCATGGTCATCTAGATACCTGTTCTAGAGTGGATTGTCAAAATCTCTGAGCCCTCCCCCAGGTTACACAGGGTTAAAAAAAAAAAAAAAGCTACCCAATACCATTTATGATCCACCACAAAATCTTCTTCGCTTTCCCAGTGACTCAGACAGTAAAGAATCTGCCAGCAATGTGGGAGATCTGGATTTTATCCTTAGGTTGGGAAGATTCCCTGGAAGAGGGAATGGCTACTCACTCCAGTATTCTTGCCTGGAGAACCCCATGGGCAGAGGAGCCAGGCGAGCTTCGGGCCACAGGGTCACAAAGAGTCAAATAGGCCTGAGCAACTAACACTTTCCCTTTTTCTCTTCACAAATTCTTCTAACCTTATTCCCTTTCCTTTCATCTAGATATTGAGATCTTCTTTGAGGAAGTCACTGAGTGTCTCTGGGACATACTGAGCAGGGAGGAACTGCTTCTCTTGCTGACTGAATTCCTGAGGAAAATTGAGGCGAAGGCTGGTTTGTCCAGGTAAGCTCTATAGGTGTATTGGTGTATCAGGAAGGTCACCCACACCCCGCGGCACCAGAATAGGTTTCTTCTAGCAGGCACACCCCCTCCAAGCAGGACCCTATGGTAGAGGTAGGATGTTCCTTCTCAGTATCTCATGAGGAATGTTTCCTCCATGTCATTTGCTGGCAGTGAACAACCTCAGGTTGAGAAAAGATGAAACCTGTAAGGAAGGGGCAGGTTATGTGACCTTGGACAAATTATTGAGCTATTCTCTGCCTTCACATCATCATCTGTTTAGTTTTACTGTGAGGATACTGAGATCTTGCATGCAACGATCTTCCCATAATGACTGATACAGAGTAGGTATTCAATCAATATTAACATTTAAAAAGCTTTTGGGAAAGAATTTTCTTTCTGGTGATGAGAACCAAGCAGAATTTCCTTTGGGGCAAGTCAGAAAATCCTGACGCCATCATTTGTATTACTCGGGCTTATACCTAGATAAAGCCTTTCTAGTCCCCTTAAAAATGGTACCAACCTTGCAGGATCCTGCTGGCCCACAAAGCAGAGAGGCTGGAGAGGAACTGGGTGGAGCTGATGGGATCCTGGATCTCGCCTTGTCCAGCTCCTGGATTCTGGGCTTATGTGTTACAGTTTCAGATTTCATGTGTCCAGTGGGAATAGTAATTCAATCTGATGGGCTATGGTGATGGCCTCAGAGTGAACTGCAGGGTCAGAGGTAGGGAAGCAAGTGCAATCATCTCATCCAAAGGGCTCAGGAAGGCCTGGACCAGAGTCAGACCCAGGGGTCACGGTGGAGCAGAGGGTCCAGGTTGGAGGACTAATAGGCAGCCTTGGGCAGCAGGACCAGGACTAGAGTGAGGAGAGTGGGCCCCAAGGACACAAAACTGAAGAGGCTGTGACCCTAGCAGAGGTCCCCTGAGTGGGAGGGGGAACATTTCTTCCCTCCCTGATGGGATCCCCTCATGCTGGGCTAGAGGGCCCTGGGTGACTGTGTCTGCACACCCTGCCTGGGACCTGGCTTCTCCCTCCATCTGGGACCCTCTTCTAATCTACGTGGAGCTACCCTGACAGTGGGAAGGCCATGTGGCTCAGGGGGCCCTCCAGGGTCACAATGAGTGGCTGTGATTGTGTGATCTCCAGGCAGCTGGGGCAGTGGATGGACTCAGGGACCTTCTGCTGGGAAGGCCAAGGACACAAGCCTTAGAAGACAGCAGATGGCAGACTTAAGGACTATTAAGGTGCCTCCTAGTTCTGACCTTGGGCTTTTTTTTTTTCTTCTACAAATTCTAAGTCATAGAGACAGCCAATCTGCAAAGGGTGAGGGCACAGTGCCCAGGACTATGCTTTCATTTGAACCAATGGCGTATTTAGGGGATCCTCAAAACCCCCCTCAGGTTTGAGAATTCCCTATAGAACAGACAGGACTCACTGAGAGCCATCATGATCCCAGTCTATTACAGGAAGCCTGTGGGTTTCCATCAGCCACAGGGCAGAGTCTGGGCGGATTTCACACCCGAAGCTTCGATTGTCGCCAGGATTCATTACTGTTCTGGAGCTCGGTGAGTGGCAGGGCACAGGGAACACTGCCTGCCAGGGACACTCACCCGTTTAAAGACAAATTACCCTGACTTGTTGTCTCCAGCCCCTCCCAGAGGTCATACGAATGTCCTAGAGTCCAGCTCCTCCAGAGGCCCCATCACATGTCTCCTTGTCCTACTGAACAGTGGCCAAAAGGCCCAGGCAGACAAGGACACTGGTACCAGCCAGAATATTCTAGGGGCTTAGGGACCACTTCCCAGTAGCCAAGAGCAAAGATCAGGTTGACTCCTCACCACACACTGAGGCCCTTGAATGCAGGTTTTCTACATTCTCTTCGTTTCTCTTCGTTTCTCTGTGGAGTTCCCACTCACCAACTCTTTCGAAGTGCTGGTGTTGCCCTGCCTCTGAGAGGTATTTACCAAATACCTTTTTTTTTTTTTTTTTTGGCTGGGCCACATGGCTTGTGGGATCCTTGTTCCCTGACCAGGGACTGAGTCATGCCCGAGGCAGTGAGAGTGCAGAGTTATAACGTCTGGACCACCAGGGAATTCCATGCAATATCTCTCTTAAGTTACGAGTATCCTAAGGTGACTTTTGTTTATCTGTTAGAGGATTGAAGAAGTTTATGGAGCATCTAAAAGGTAAAAAATCTGTGTTTAATGTTGAAAGAGGAAATTTTACTTTTGTAAATTTCTCTTCTAATCGATTTATAGTACTATCTCTGTATTTATGCAGAATAGACATTTTTGAACCTATTTTACAGACCAGCAAACTGCCTTTCTAAGCCCTTGACCTTCACTGTTACAGGGAAGACATGAATGCACTACATGAATATCTGAATGAATTGAAAGGAGACTTGGCTGGGAAGGACCAAGAAACGCTCCCAAAAGAGCAGCTGGACAGGAGGAGGTTTCTGAGAAAGTTTCCTCGGGTGACTCAGCAGCTGGTGGAGCTCATAAGCAAGCTCCAGGAGCTTGCAGACAATGTAGACAAAGTCCACAGGGACTGTACCATCTCCAATGTGGTGACCCACAGCACCGGCGCTTTATCTGGCGCCCTGACCATCCTTGGCCTGGCTCTGGCACCCGTGACAGCCGGGGCCAGTATGGCGCTCTCAGCCACTGGGATAGGGCTGGGAGCAACAACTGCTGTGACTGCTGTGTCCACCAGCATCGTGGAACATGTAAATAGGTCATCAGCAGAAAAGAAAGCCAGTCAATTGATGTCAATTGCTGTCAAGAAATGGAAGGTGCTCCTAGAGGTACTCAAGAGCAACCCCCACGTTGTTGTCACAACAGAGAAATTGGCAAAAGCCGAGAAACACCTGGAAAGAAATATCCATGCCATGGAGACAGGCGAAGCCAACCCTGACTCTGCAGCTAATGCAAACATCCTCGTGAGCCCTGGGAGAATCTCAGCCCCAGCCATCCAGCAGGTAGAGGTAGCTTTCAAAGGCACAGCTTCGGCAGTTACCAAAGGAGCCCGAATCGTGGGTGCGGCCACTGCAGGTGTCTTCCTCCTGGTGGATGTGGGCTTCTTGGTGAAGGAGTCAATGCACCTGCACAATGGCGCAAAGACAGCATCAGCTGAAAACCTGCGGCAGCAGGCCAGGGAGCTGGAGAGGAAGCTGGAGGAGCTTACCCAGATCTATAAGCATCTGCAAGAGGACCCAACTCCACCACCCCCAGAGCACTGAGGGTCCAGGGACACATTCAGGGTCAAGGTGCGGAGGTACCTTGTTAGGGGAAAAAGGAGAGTGAGACAAAATTGTTGGAGCTGAGGGTTAGGAAACTGGCATTTCTGCAGCTGAGCTCGGGAGGGGAGGGGTGAATGTAGGTGATAGATGGGGAGAGAGGAGGAGCCCAGAATAAGGGAGGAAGGGGGACTAGAGAATGGGTGGGGGCCGAGGGAGAAACCTCTTATTTTTTTCATACTATGAACCTTTTGTTTTGTATTGAGGAACAGGCGATTAACAGTGGTGAGATAGTTTCAGGTGGACAGTGAAGGGACTCAGCCATACACACACATGTATCCATTCTCCCCCAACTCCCTTCCCATCAGACACCAGTTACGTTGAACTAAAGAAGTCACTGGGGGCAGAATAAAAGGAGAGGCAGGGGAACTAGCAACAAGAGACAAGAAATACAAAAGGGTTGAAAATGGGAGATAGAGAGGTAGGATTGTTGGGATCCAGGAGAAGCAGCAGGGGCTGCTCTATTGCCCTTCCCAGGGTTTGACCCCCCAGCAAGAAGAGTCTCCTCCTGGCGGTGGCCTGGAGCCCTACTGCTCCAATCACTCACCTTTGATTCCAGCATTTTATCTCAATTAGGGTGTGACTTCTTTTGTCTGCTTGTTTCTTTAATTGAAGTAGAGTTGATTTACAATATTCTGTTAGTTCAGGTATACATTGAAGTGATTCAGTTATACATAATCTCTGTATATATCTACATTCTTTTTTATTTTTTCATTACAGATTATTATAAGATACTGAATATTATTCCCTGTGCTATACATAAAGTCCTTGTTTTTTTAATCTATTTTATGTATGGTAGTGTGCATCTGTTAATCCCATACTCCTAGTTTACCCCTCTCTCTCTTTAGTAACAACAAGTTATGTTTTCTATGACTATGAGTCTGTTTTGGTTTGTTCATAAGTTCATTTGTACTCTTTCTTTTGGCCATGCCAAGCAGTTTGTGGGATCTGAGATCCCCCGTGTGGGATAAATGTGGCCATAGCAGCAAAACCACCAAATTCTAACCACTAGACCGCCAGGGAACACCTAGACGATTTCTTAGATTCTCCATATAAGTGATATTATATGTCTGTCTTTTCTGCCTGACTTACTTCACTTAGTATGATCACCTCTAGATCTATACATGTTACTACAAAAGGCATTATTTCATGCTTTTTAGGGCTGAGTAATATTCCATTGTTTGTATGTACCACATTGTCTTTATCCCTTCATCTGGTGACAGACATTTAGGTTACTTCCAAGTTTTGGCTATTGTAAATAGTACTTTTATGAACATGGGGTGCATGTATCTTTTCAAATGGGAACTTTTTCTTTTCCAAACATATGCCCTGAAGTGGGATTGCTGGATCACATGATACCTCTAATTTTAGTTTTTAAGGAACTTCTTTACCGTTTTCCATAACAGCCACACCAATTTACTTTCCCAGCAACTGTGTAGGAGGCTTGCCTTTTCTCCACATCATCTCCAATATTGATTGTCTGTAGACTTTTACTTGATGGCCCATCTGATTGGTAAGGGGATGATCCCTTATGGTAGTTTTGATTAGCATACACACAGGATGAGATGGTTGGATGGCATCACTGACTCAGTGGAGATGACTTTGAGTAGACTTCAGGAGTTGATGATGGACAGGGAGGCCTGGTGTGCTGTGGTCCATGGGGTCGCGAAGAGTCGGACACGACCCAGTGACTGAACTGAACTGAATAATTAGCAGTGTTCAGCCTCTTTACATATGCTGGCTAGCCATCTGTCTATCTTTGAAGAATGGTCTACATCGCACTTCAGGCAGCGACTTCTTGATGACAATGGTGGTGATGATGGTGGTGGCAGCGGCAGTGATGACAACACAGTGGATGGAGCATCTGACAAGTATCCAGGTGCCCTTTGAGTTCAGGGTGCACTGAGACCAGTGAAGTTCCCATGGAATTCCCAGTGTTGTGTAGGAACAGAGATTGATTTGGGAAAAATAGTAAGAGGAAAGCAGAATGCACCAACAGATCACGGAACTAAGCGGTGTGTCAAGGAGATCAACCAGCCTGGGGCCAAGAGACAAGGCCTCTCTGACCCTCAGTTTCCTCCTCAGTTGGGGATGAAGTTAAACAAGGTATTCTAGGACCATCTGCCTCTCTCCACATTGTGTTCTACAGACTTTAGTTCAATAAATATGAGCTGATTCACTGAGGCTTCCTTGCATTGATTGATGAGCTCAGCTGGGCTCCGGATGCCTGACCTCCTTCCCCGAGAGCCTGTCTCCCAGGGTGTCAGGGAGCGCGTCCTCCATGGCTCCTCCTGCCTGCCCACTGGGCTCCCATTCAGTTGTTTCCCTCAGACCCTGGAGCCCCGCAGTCCCCGTGGGATGCCCCGGGGGAAGCCCGTGTCATCTGACTTGGGCTGAGCACGGGGATGCTCCTCCTCCAGCCCCGGGGACCAGGATGGACAGAGGGCCCCAAGGGTGACTGAGAGCAGACGGTCTGTGTGCAGGTGTGAGGGGGGGTCAGCCGTAAACAGAGGGGCAGAGTGACAGCACACGCCTAACCCAGGCTGCCTTCACGTTTCCGCAGGACTCCTGCAGGACCTTCAAGAACTGTCTTCCTGTGTTTACCTGGGGGCACTGCCCTGCCTCACCTGTCTATTCCCCACACGGGGCGAGAATGAGTCTTAAGAATATTGATCTTAGCCCCACCTGCTTCCCCTCCTCCATGGCGGCCCATGACTCTGAGCACAGATGCTCAAAGCCTCCCTGGAGCCTAGCCTGCTGGACCCTGTGGTCCCCCAAGGGCAGAGCTGGCTGCAAGGCTCACTCCATCCCCAGGAGCAGGACTGAGGGGATGGGGGAAACGGACAGGAAGGAAGGAGTGTCCATCCAAGGCTATGTTCTGACCTGGTCACCCATCGGGGGTTGCACCTGCCAGGGCCTTCTGAGGAGCCTTCATGGGATGCCTCAGGCTCTTCTTCTCCAGGGAGGAGAGGGCAGCATCTGGGTGTTGCTCTCACCCCACGGGTCTGCTCCATGAGGCACTGACTCTCTGTGTTTCCATGTGGAGCATGTGAGCACCTAACAGGTTCACATACCTGGAGCCCAGGGCAGGAAGCCAGAGACCTGGGACCTGGAAATGAACCCAGGATGTCTCCTAAGTCCCTCCCCACGTACTGCAGAGCCTTCTCCACACTTCTGTCCAAACCTCCCTCAGAAGACTGTCCTCAGCGCCTCTCACTCCCCCTCAGCCCTGTTTTCCTGAGGCTCCAACTGGTCCTCTCATTCCTTTCTGAAGACGTCAGCAGTCATGGTCATCGCCTGCCTGACCCTCAGACATGTGAGTTCATCCCTTCATCAGTTCTTCCTCAGTTCCTGGAGAATTCCCATCCTGCACAGACTTCTCTGGGCAGGTTTCAGGCACTGGGTACAGAGCCACTCAGTGTCCCCCCATCTCCCTGGAGCCCTTAGAGCTGGACCCCATTGAGCTCACTGTGCGGCTGATCCAACTCCACGGTGACGCGTGTCAGGTGAGAGCCCTGTGGTCCTGAGCAACAGAGACTGAGTCTGGCTGAGTGAGCGCAGAAGAGCGGGCACTGGGAGGAAAGAAGCCCAGGTCAAGAACGTTGTGAAATGTCAAGACTGGGCTTCTTTCTCTAAGGGGGTCAGCTGGAGGTGGAAATAGTCCCAGTGTGGGGCCTGCTGGGCCAGGTGTTTGTTTGACTTGAACCACTCAGAAGTGACAGCTTTGTTTTCAGTTCTGCTTCCCAGAGTATATCTGGGCACAGAGGGTGTGTGTGGTCATTGCAGAGATGCACAGCTGGTGGCTGCATCTGCACAACTGAGACATTCTGGATCTTGTTGACACTCAGCCAGAGGAAGACGCCTGGGTAAGCAGTGGGGAGGGACCCTGCCCACCTCCCAGTCCTCAGGATGAATGTTTGAGAAAGGATGATGTCACTAGTTGACAGAAGGGAACTGAAAGCTCAGAGAGGTGAGGCCATGGCCGAGGCAGCAGGTGAAGCAGAGGCAGAGCCTGGATGTGGAGGCAGGTGTGTCTGAGGGCTTCCTCCCAGCCGAGGGCCCCTGAACAGAGCAGAGGGAAGGCGGTACCCATCCCGGTGGGCTCAGCTCAGCACGTGGACCCCTGAGACGTGAGCGGTGAGCCCAGGAGGAAGGGGGGTGTTGGGGGTGCTCAGTACTTTGGGAAACTGGAGGAAGCAGAGCGGGTGGAGGAGGACAGGGGAGTCAGAGCCTCCCCTCCAATGGCCTGGCCTCCTTGAAGCTGCCCTGGGAGCTAGGGTGGGGCTGATGTGGGAAAGGGGAGTTTTTTCAGTTACAAGGAATCAGGGTTTGTGAAAAACCCTGCCTCTGAGTGCCAGGCTCAGTGCCAGGCCCTGGGGGAGACCTTGGCCTGGAGACGGACAGGACACCATGTGGGGAGTCAAAGGGCGCTGGCTTTCTGTGTTCCCCGGGCCCTCTGCTCAGGATGTGGGTGATGGGAGGTCCTGTGTGGGGAAGATGGCCCTGCTGGAAGAAGTGAGAAGGGCTCACTGCACAAGGTCCACATATAATCCCTCTGTTGGCAATATTAAGATAAAAAGCCAAACTCTACAGACATCAGAATAACAGGAGGGGCATGAGCTTAAATCTATGTTTTTTACTGGCAGAGCCAACCCTAGAAACTTAGTGTTATTAAAACCACGTTCCCACCCCTCCCTCGTACCCATGTCCAACGGCCTGGTCTTGGCCTCCTCTCTGCCCACAGAGAGCTGTGTGACCCTGGGCAAGCTACCTCCTGGGGAATTGGTTGTTCTACTCTCTTACTAAGGTTTTAAAAGCTGATTTCCATTTTCCCTGTGGGTGCAGATGTTTTTTCTGACCTGATTTATGGGATCCGTGGCAATTTTAATTTCCAAGAGTCCAGCAGGTCAGAATTTCCTTTATATCTTGTGGAAAGTGTGTATTTAGAAAGGTTTCCTCAAATCAATGTTACTGTTAATGCTTCCTTCAGCCCCTTCAGTTTTTTCTCTCTGGTTTACATTGGATCCTTTTGAATGATTGACTGATTACAACCTTTAGTTTCTTTTCCGCCTTTTTCTCTTCCCCTTTCTCCCCCTTCTACTCTCCCTCCCTCTCTAACTTTCACAGGGGAACTGGGGTTGTGCTGTGTCATCGAGAAGCTGGTTGTTTCATGTCCCCAGAAGGGGTCCCACCCCTCATATTTTGGCCAGGCTGTGCCCAGGAGGGTGGAGGGTGCCCAGAGACCCTGGACAGGAGGAGCAGCAGAGAACAGACAGGGCCCCTCGTGATGTGGGTAGGGTTCTCAGACCTGGGGAAACTGAGCAATAAGAGAACGATGACCAGGAAAGTGTGACCTTCAAGAGGAGCTGGAGAGGAACTGGGAGAAGGTGGCAGAGGGAGGCTTGGAGCTGGGCCTCCAGGGACAAGTAACCCATCACATAGTGAGGCCAGTGGGGAAACACGTTTCATGGGGAGGGGCAGCCTGTGCCAAGTGAGGAGTCAGAGTCCTGCAGCAGGCCCTGTGGAGACAGACAGTGTGAGGAAGACAGGAGCTGGGGCAGTCGGGAGGGTCTGGGTGCTGGGCTAGGGACTTTCTTAGTGCCCCTTTCCCTTCCCAGGGAGCATGGCTGCAGGCACATGAGGGAGATGGTTGGGGAGAATCTGTCTGCCCATGAGGAGGGGAGGGATGCATGACTGGCCATGCAGCTGGGCAGGGACAGGCTTCTCTGGGATCCTCCCCTCTCCCACCAACAGCCTTTCTAGAAAGGGACCATTCAGAGGCTGACAGAGGAGGATGCCCTGGACAGGAATCCAGCAGAGGAAGCACTGCCCACATCCACACCCATGTGATGCCCGAGACAAGGGTCATGACCAGGCCAAGAATGGGAGGGAAGGACAGAAGATGAGTCAAGTGTTCAACGCGTTTACAATTGTTTGTCATCATCCAGGAGCCGGCCCTTCTGCCTGAGCCCTCCTCTTTTTTCTGACTTGACTCTGTTCTCATGTTTCAAGATTTCAATAGGCTGACCTGTCTCCTGGGGTCCTGCAGCTTCTGGGCAGAGAAGGAGGCAGGGGGCCAGCCAGCTCTCCTCTCCTATTTACTTGGAGGAGGGCCTGCCTTTGTGAATTCTCTCCCATCCACATGACAATACCGCCAGCCTTCGCCACCAGGCACACCCCCTAAGACAAGCTGATGGTTACTCTTCCTGAGGGAGAGCTGTGGGCATCGCAGAGGAGGGTGTAGAAGGAAAGATTCTAGGAGTGGAGCTTAGGTAAGGGGATTTGGGGGGAGCTCTAAGGAAATGGGGTTGCTCTAGATTGGGTGCTGCAGAGAATGGGGGCAGCACTACCATGGGGTCTCAGTAACTCCATCAGTGGAGAGGGGAGACCAGAGCGAGGATAAAGCTGTAATGGGTAAAGAAGGAGCAGTCGTGCTTTTCAGCCAAGGGAGGGGGCGAGGTGTGGGTGAGGGCGCAGTGACGGGTGTTTGCTGTCTCCTCACTCCTGCTCTCAGGGTGACCCTGTGTGAGACTGGAGTTCTGTGAGAGCCTTTACATCCAACAGGAGAAGAGCATCGCCCTGTTGTAATACCAGGCCAGCCTCGGGATGTCAGGGGTTCTTTCTTTCTCAATCCTTTATGAACATTCGTGTAAATAAACAGAGAGGAATACACCCATAGATGTCAAGACTCCTCTTATTATTAAATTCAATTAACACAGAATATTTCCATCACATTCACTCTTCTTTGCACCATAGAGACAAAAGAAAGGCACCCGCTCAGGTGTGTCCAGCCCTTCGCAGCCTCATGGATGCAGCCCTCCCAGCTCCTCTGTCCATGGGTTTCCCAGCAAGAGTCCTGGAGTGGGCAACCATTTCTTTCTCCAGGGGATCCTCCCTGCCCAGGGATCCCATATCTCTTTCGCCTTGCATCCCCTGCATAACCACTAGCATTCTTTTTAAACTTTATGTCTCTCGTTTTGGCCATACATTTCTAAAGTTCTCTCATTTGAATTTTATTATGAACTCATGACCTTTCACAGACTCAACCTGTCTCAATGAAATGTATTCATAGCAATCATTATCTTTTATTATTATTACTATATGTGAATGTCCCCTTATGACCACTACTCTGACCATCTTCAAGACCATCCTGTCTTTGCAGGAGGGGAGATGCTGTTCTCTGGGATTCACCTCCCCGGCAAGGGGTCTTCCTTCCTTTGAGGGGACGGAAGCCCATGGGTGCACACGTGGGTGGGCAAGATGCTGCTGGACAATATCTGTTTACAGTCCACTCATGCTTTTCAGCCAAGCATGTTCACTCTCGTTACTCTGGTTTAGCTCTATTTTCATGCCTACTTTTCTAGAGAACTAAGTTTCATCAACACAAACATGTCTCTTACACTGACAATTGTCACAGCAGGTTGGCATTTAATTGTCCAATGTGACAATTGTCACATTTCTTGTTGGCATTTAATTCAACTGCCTCCGTGATCTTTAAGGGGGTGGCACTAGAAACCACCCCATTCTTGTGGGTTATTGTGTGCTATAAATTGACTTCTGTTGTCTTACAGTTAAAACAATCCAGTCCTAAGAGCATATGGTTAAAACAGATCAATTTATACAGAGGGTTCTGCTCATTCCTTCCCAAGGAAAAGCTTCTTCTTTAGATAGTTAATCAGTCTCTTTAAATGATATTACTACATTGGGAGGTAGAATAGTGTGAGAATGTGTATGCAAGAGACAGGAACCTGGATTTGGATTCTGGCTCTAGCACTAGCTGTGTGGCTTGAGTATATTCCTTAACCTCTCTGAGCTTCAGTTTCCTTTCTTATAGGATCATTGTGAGAACTAAAAGGAAGTGAATTCATCCCAAGCAATTGGGAAGGTGCCTGGTGCAAAGTGGGAAGTCATCAACCACAATCGCTAATAAGTAGTAGGTATTGCATTTTGCTTTTTCTTGACTTAAATTTGATAGGATTTATTTACTTCTTATTAGGAAAAATGAGGATTTCAGTTATTTTTCTACTTTCTATTGTACCTGTCCGCTTCTTCTCCTTATATCATTATCCCACTAATTGTATATCCTCTGTTAAGAAGCTTTGTACTTGTAAGCACTTTATTTACATCCTTGTTTTTTTATACTCTCGACTGGACCTACTATTTCTTGATTCCCAGCTTTATAAACTGAGATATTAATCCTCCTCCTCCCTTCAGTGCTTTGCCTCCCAAGTTTTAGAAGTGTATTTCGATTTTTAAATTAACAAGTACATTTACTTCACATATTTAAATACTGTTTCATTTTAAAAGATAAAGATTGTATTATAATGACTATAAATGAAAGAAAACTAAGATTTTTGAATCACTATATTATACATCTGTGAGTTATATCATAGTATATATATTCATATTACTTCAGTTTTAAAACAGTCTCCAAAGGACTTGGACATAGATATATTTACTTTAGATTAAAAAAAATAAAACAAAACAGTTTACATTTTTTGTGATATTTTAATACATTTTTTATGCGCTAACTTGTACCATATAGCTGCCGATGCTTCTCAGCAGGTCCGTTCAGTTCAGCCTCTCAGTCTTGTCCGACTCTTTGTGACCACATGAACTGGAGCACAGAAGGAATCCCTGTCCATCACCAACTCCCAGAGCCTACCCAAACTCATGTCCATTGAGTCGGTGATGTCATCTAACCATCTCATCCTCTGTCATCCCCTTCTCCTGCACTTTAGTTTTTCCTGATGTTTCTAACGGTCTTCATCTTCACCCCTTGCACTGTTTCTCTTCAACATTTCCTCCATTTCTTTCCAACTGTGCATCATGTGATACCGAGTGCTCTGTCCCCACAGACTTTGGACTTCTTACCCCATTCTGGACTGGTTTCTCTCTAGGTCTGCTGTGCACCCCGCTGGGATCCTTGGATTCCTTTCCCACTGGGTTGATGTTCCTGATTCCTGGATCCCACGTCTATCTCCCTCATGGGTATCCTTTACCTTCCTCCATAGTTAAACAAACATGTAATTTATGTTTTTTCCTGCATCTCATTGTCAAGTAACCTTCTAAAAGTCTGGTGAAGAGTGAAGGCTGCTGTGACTATGGGATGGGATGTGGGGTTGGTCAGCTTGTCCCCTGCTCTCCCCTCGGCCTTCCTCTCGTCTTGCTCCCTCTCTGGGGCTCTGCCCAGAAGACCATTCTTCTCTCCTGTGAACATGCTCCCTGTTTCTCTCCCTCTACTGCACTCCTCTTTATTCATCTGTCACTTCTCCATCCAGTGAGTCTTCAAATATTTGTTAAAGACTCTGGTCTCCTATTGCTCCCATGCTTGTTTTTATTAGCAGCAGAGGGAGGAGAGGCAGGCTATGGGTTCTTGACCCAGTGAGTGGGGTGGAAGTGTACCAAGGGCAAGACTTCTGATCTTAGGTAAGTCAGGTAACATCTATGTGTCAGCTTCCTTATTTGTGAATGAGGATACAATGGTACACATCTCCAAAGCTAATGGAATAAATTATGAGGTACCATTGGTAAAGTTTCAGAGCCGATACCAATGCAGAGCAACAATCACAAACACAAGTTGCTCTTATCAGTGAAAGTGAAAGTTGCTCAGTCATGTCCGACTCTTTGTGATCTCTTGGATTACACAGTCCATGGAACTCTCCAGTCCAGAATACTGGAGTGGGTATCTGTTCCCTTATAGAAGGGATCTTCCCAACCCATGGATCGAACCCACGTCTCCTGAATTGCAGGTGGATTCTTTACCCACTGAGCCACAAGGAAAGCCCAGGTGAAGTTGTTTCCACTTGATGTTGAACCAGAGACCTTTTGAGTGTTAGGTGAAGATGGTAACCACTACACTACAGAAACCACACACTCTTATCAGTATATGGTACTGAGAGGGTAACAGGCAAGAAGGCCAGGGGTCTCCAAATGGAGGAAAGAGGCTGTAAGTGCCAGACATTTTTATCTCTCTTAAGCGGCAGGAAGAAACAAACCAGCGATCTGTTTTTCCTTCTCTATACAAATTTAAAAGGAGGTTTCTCTTAACATTCTGTGTTGCCATGACACCTGGTCTCACCTAAAGCTAACTACTCTCAAACTTTGAGTTAACCAATACATGCCTTTTTCGTATGGAAATGTTGTCTTAAGCTATGTTAATGAACCCCAGACTCTATCTTCAAGTTGGTTCCGCCAAACGGCCTAACTTACTTACTCAGGTATTGTTCCCCTAATCTATGTAAACGGAACTATTTGTTGGTATTCTGCCCTTCTACAAGATTCAAGTCAATCGTTTTATGGCCTGGAATGAATTATCTGATGCCATTCTAAATTTTATGACATTCCTTTCATTTCATTAACAGACTGTGAGTGACTATATAACATACAGCTAAAGACTAGGAGGGGGGTACTCTTTTGCCCCCTTCTGATGTCTATGTCAGAAGCTTTCTCTATACTTTAATAAAACTTTATTACACAAAAGCTCTGAGCGATCCAGCCTCGTCTCTGGCCCCGGATTGAATTCGTCTCCTCCGGAGGCCAAGAATCCCGCGTCTTATCGTTCAGCAACAACCTTTCAGTACCATACCAATATATACCTTTGCCATCATTTCAGTCAAGTCTCAGGAGGAGTGGTTGACAGATGCTCTTTTGCTTTCTCAAAAATAGTAGCTAAACATCAACACTTGCTTTCCTTTCTCATCTCCCACAGCAAGTTAATCACATGCAGAACCAAAATAAATTATTTAATGATAAAGATATGATCTTTTATTTAAAGAAAGACCACTGAGAATGGGTATATCTGAAAGGATGGACACCCTCATATATTATAAGTATGAACATAAATTGATACAGTTTCTTTGCATAGCATTGTGGCTCTAGGTATGGAAATTTTTTAGGTGTTGATGCCTTCGGATCTTAATTCTACTTCTAGATATAGCTTAAGGATACAATCTCAGATGTAGGTGAAGTTTTATACAAGGTGAATATACTTTGCAGTATTATTCACATAAAGGATTAGAAACTACATCAAGTCCAATAATCAGGAAGGGAAATCAAGGAGGACAGAACACCTGCAGGGGTTCTCTGCCACTCAGAGCAGGGAGACAGGAATTGGGGCAGGGCTGGTGGGACTCCAGGCCCTTGTGGGAAAAAAGGCTCTTGCAGAAGCAAGGAGGACCTGGGCTGTGGGAGCTGTGTCACCAGGAACTTTGGCAAGGAGAGACTTGAGCACAGGGAGCTCATCATTTTGCAATGAAAACAGTCATTTACCAATTAACACATATCCACAAATACATATTTTTGTTTATTTTAGGGAGTAGACCATAGTCATCCAAAATGTGTGATTTGCATCAGAAAGACTCGGGTTCCAGTCCAGACTCTGGCACCAGCGCGAAAACTTGGACTGAGCTAACTTTAAGTGAGTTTCAGGAGCCTGCATGTCAATGACATTGGATCAATATTACTATTAATAATAGTTAATACCAATTGGAAACCACAGGTGTCCCAACCTCACTTCATTTCCAGAGTATCACCTCCTATCTGTTCTAGTCTCTGGTTTGATTGTTCCTATAACGTCACAGATGGCTGTCTCCTGTCTGATTACCTTCTTCTTGGCCCCAACAGGAGAGCAGGATTCTGACTTGGCTTGGAAGGAGCTGTAGGAGGTGAGTGACTTTGCTGAACTAACAACCAGCAGAGCCCAGGAGACAGAGAACAACACTGGGCTAAGTCCGTGGAGGACCTGGTGGCCGTCCAAGGGGAACCCGCTGAGAACTTGGCCCTCGCTGTTCCCTGCAGCCACTGCGCCCTCACAGTGGAGCTCACAGTCTATTTCTCTTCTCCAGGGTTGAGGTCATACCTCCCTCCAGCCTGACACAGACAAGGAGCTGAAGGGAGGTCTCTGAGAGCCCCTGACACCACCATGAGCTCAGAAAACTTCGGAAACTGCTCAGGTAGTCAGCTGCCTCTTCTCTGGAAGGTTCCTACTTGTGATCCAGAATTGAGGGTGGTGTTTCCAGGCTGAGTTAAACTACAGAGGAATCAAGAACCATGAAGAGGATGGATAAGCATTCTTGAGCTTCAAAGAGAGACCAGGAGATTCCCCTCATCTTGGAGTCTGCCCACAGACTCCTTCCCAGCCCTCTGCTCAGGATCCATGACCAAAGTGCTGACTTCCTGCCTCTCCCACCACCCAGCAAGTGACTCAGAACAGAGGCAGGGAGAGCACACGCGGAGCATGGAAAGCAGATGGGAGTCCCCAAGGCCAGGCAGGCCTGGGAGAGGAGGTCCTCCAGCATCACTGGAGCTTCTCCTGCTCTCTCCCTTGACCCTCGCTCGCCTCCTGCTGCTCCCAGACCCTGGGCCATCACCACAGAAGCTGTTTCCTCCGGGTCTTGCCCAGCCACCTGCCCAGCCACTCTGCAAGGGTCAGTGGACTCTGCACTGAACCTCATTCTGGCCTTTGCCGCCTCCCACCTAGAGAGGAGGAGTGATGAGGATCATATTGGCTCCACCCCTCCTCCACATGGTTGATCCCCTCCCCTGCCCATCCTAGAGTCTGTGGTCAGAAGCAGGAATGTTCTCACTTGGTAGTTTTACTCAATGGCGTGTGATCCTAAAGTCTTTTCTAAAGCTAGGTAACATGAGTTTGTAATGTTCTCTTAAGTTTTGTGTGTACAACGTTATATTTCTACTTCTATATACACTACTGCATGCTCACCACCAAAAATGAGTTGCAAAGAATCCCCATTGTGTCCTATAGAGTAGAATGAACAAACCACAGGAGTTTTAAATGTAAGGAGGATTCAAAGTCATGTCCAAGAAATGTCTGACACTTGACCTTAGATTCAACCTCAGAGCTTTCGGCTCTGTGGCCTTGGGCTGTCCCTCCTCCTGCCTGAGTTTCACTTTCCTCTTCTGTGAGATAACAATAGTGCCTCTTTGTGTGGATTTACCAAGAAACACATTTTATATCACGTCCCAGCCCACACACATATATATATAGCCTGGCCACCAATATCTTAGCTGCAATTCAATAACCTCCAGATCTCTGAAATCACACAGGGATTTTGATAACTCATTGAGGAGTAATCTTACCCTGCTGTGATCTGAGGCTATTTACAGTCATTACATTCTTTACCACATTTAAGGTGAGTATTCAATTGTTTCACTGCCCAAAAATGAAAGCATTCATTTATAGGCTGCTGCCAGTCTATTCTGGAAGTGGTAACTAACAGATCACACTTGCTCTTTCTTCTCTTTGTGTGTGTGTTTTCAGTTGCTCAGTCATGTCCAACTATTTGCAACCTCATGGGCTGCAGCCTGGCAGCCTCCTCTATCCATGGGATTCTCCAAACAAGAATATTGGAGTGGCTTGCCATGCCCTCCTTCAAGGGATCTTCCTGATTCAGGGATCAAACCCACATCTATCACATCTCCCGCATTGGTGGGCAAGTTCTTTACCATTAGAACTCCCTGGGAATCCCACCTTGACCTCTATTTACCTGGGAATCCCACGTAGGACCTCATTCCACCTAACCTCCTTACAAGCCCTATCTTCAAAAACGTCACCTGGAGGTTAACATTCAACACAAATTGGGGGTGGGGGGACAGTCCATCTATAACCCTAGGTGACCTCACCAAGAGCACCCCAGGCAACTGCTGCTCAGCAAGATAAATTTTAACTACTTTATACTCAATAACATTTATATTCCACCACAAATTCTTCTAATCTTATTCCCTTTTCTTTCATCTAGATATTGAGATCTTTTTTGAGGAGGTTGTTGAATGTCTCTGGGACATACTGAGCAGAAAGGAACTGCTCCTCCTGCTGAATGAATTCCTGGAGAGAATTAAGACTGAGGCCGGTTTGTCCAGGTAACCTGCCCAGGTGCACCAGGATGGTCACCCATGTCCCCGGCACCAGGCTAGCTTCCTCCTGGCAGGCACACCTCCTCCAGGCAGGACCCTATGGTTGGGGTCAAGGGTGTTCCTTCTCAAGATCCCATCAGGAATGTTTCCTCCATGTCATTTGCTGACAGTGCATCATCTGAGGTTGAGAAGAATTGAAACCTGCAAGGAAGGTGCAGGTTATGTGACCTTGGACAAGTTACTGAACTACTCTCTGCTTTAGTTTCTTCATCTTTTCATTTTTATTGTGAGGACACTGAGATCATGCATGTAAAGTGCTTCCTGTAATGACTGACACAGATTAAATACTCAGTTAATACAAACATTTAAAAAACTTGTTGTGAAGAGACAGGGCTCAAGGGTCTTCTTTCTGGTGATGAGAACCAAGCAGAATGTCCTTTGGGACAAGTTAGAAAATCCTGACACCACCATTTGTGTCCTGGCTTCTGCCTACAGTCTTTCTATTCCCCATGTTAGGAACTGTACCAACCCTGCTGGATCCTGCTGGCCCATAAGGCAGAGAGACTAGAGAGGAACTGGAGGAGCTGGTGGGATCCTGGATCTAGCCCTGCCCAGCTCCTGGGCCTGTGGGCTTAAGACTTTGAATCTCAGATCTGTCCTGTGTCCAATGGGAAGAGCAATTCAGTCTGATGGATTATGGTGATGGCCTCAGAGTGAACTGCAGGGTCAGAGGTGGGGAACCAAGAGCAATCATCTTGTCCAAAGGACCAGGGAGGCCTGCACCAGGGTCAGACCCAGGGGTCAGGGTGAAGCAGAGGGTCCAGGTTGGAGGAGTAGTAGGCAGTGTTGGGCAACAAGGCCAGGACTAGAGTGAGGAGAGTGGGCCTTAAGGACACAGCACTGAAGGGGCTGTGACCCTAGCAGAGGTCCCCTGAGTGGGCCGGGGTGGGGGAGCATTTCTTCCCTCCCTGATGGGATCCCCTCATGCTGGGCTAGAGGGCCCTGGGTGACTTTGTCTGTACACCTTGCCTTGGACCTGGCTTCTCCCTCCATCTGGGACCCTCTCCTAGTCTACGTGGAGTCCCCCTGTCAGTGGGAAGGCCCTGTGACTCAGTGAGCCCTCCAGGGTCACAATGAGTGGCTCCAATTGTGTGTCATTTGAGGCATTCTGAGGAGCCTCATGTATCCCCACCCAAGAGGAAAACGCTTCCTCCACCAGCTGTGCAAGTTCCGGTCTCTTCAGGCTCAGACGTTCAGATGGGTGTTTCCTCAAGTCTCTTGAATCTTTAGAGATTCCCCAAAGTTGCACACAGCCTGGGGTGCAGGCAGGTGAAGCTATCGCCAGGTAAATTGTGAGTTATGTTGGTGACCCCTGAGTGGTTGAGGGTGCTGGGTGACGGGTCAGGAGTCAGTGAGGTGAGCTGGAGAGTCCAAGGGAAACCAGGGCTCATAGCACATCTCCTGCTTTCCTGTCAACTGGGGCAGTGGGTGGTCTCTATGACCTTCTGCTGAGAAGGTCAAGGGCACAATGCTTAGAAGACAGCAGATGGCAGGTCAAATGATTATAAGGTGCTTCTAGCTCTGACTTTCGGGGTTTAAAAAATTCTAAGTCATAGAGACAGCCAGTCTGCAAAGAGTAAGGGCACAGTGCCCAGGACTGCCCTTACTTTGACTTCAGTCACAAATTTAGGGGATCCCCAAAACAACTCTCAGTTTCAAGAATTCCCGATAGAATAGACAGGACTCACTGAGGGCTTCATGATCCCAGCTACAGTTTACTACAGGGAAGGAGAAAAGTTCCCACAAGCCACAGGGCAGAGTCTGGGCAGGTTTCACAGTCGAAGCTTCCATTGTCCTCAGGACACGTACTGACCTGGATTTGGTGTGTGACAAGATATGCACAGAGTATTGCCCATCAGGGACACTCACCTTGCTTAAAAGCCAGATTACCCTGACCTGTCATCTCCAGCCCCTCCTGGAGGTCAGACTCGTGCCCTAGCATCCAGCTCTCCCAGATGGCAGAACTGACACCAAGAGACCCAGAGACCTACGATCACTCGTCACCTTGTCAGACTGACCAGTGGCCAAGGGCCTGGGCAGGCAAGGACACTCCTATCAGCCGGAATTCTAGGGGCTTAGGGGTCACTTTGCAGGAGCCAAGGGCAAAGAGCAGGGAGACTTCTCACTACACACCAAGGCCCTTGAATGAAGGTTTTCTCAACCAGTCCTACTTGTCTTTGTTTATCTGTGGAGTTCCTACTGCAAAAACTCTTTCAAAATGAAGGTGTTGACCCACCTGTGAGACGTCTTTACCACATACCTTTTCTCTGGCTGAGCCATATGACCTGTGGGATCCTCATTCCCCAACCAGGTATCGAGTCAAGCCCGGTAGTGGGAGTGCAGAGTTGTAACCTCTGGACCACCTGGGATTTCTCTCAAATATCTCTCTTAAGTTGCCAGTATCCTAAGGTGACTTTTGTTTACCTATTCCAAGTTTAGTTATGTCAAGATGGAGCATCTATAAAGTATGAAATGTGTTTAAGGTAGGAAGAGAAAAGTTTACACTTATAAAATTTTTCTTTAATTGATTGATAGTAACATATCTGTATTTATGCAGAATAGATATTACGGAGCCAAGTTTACAGACAAGCAAACTGCATTTTTAATCCCTTGACCTTCATTGTTGCAGGGAAGAGGCAGAGGAACTACACAAATACCTGGACGAATTAAAAAGAGCTTTGGTTGAGGAGGACCAAGAAAGAGTCCCCAAAGAGCAGCTGGACAGGAGGAGGTTTCTGATTAAGTTTCCTCGGGTGAAACGGCAGCTGGAGGAGTTCATAGGCAAGTTCCACGAGCGCGCAGACAAGGTTGACAAGGTGCATAAGGGATGTACCATCTCCAACGTGGTGGGCTACAGCACCGGTGCTGTGTCTAGTATTCTGACCATTGTTGGCCTGGCTCTCGCACCCGTGACAGCGGGGGCCAGTGTGGTGCTCTTGGCCACTGGGATAGGGTTTGGAGCAGCAGCGGCTGTGACCCAAGTGTCCACCACTATCATCGAACATGTGAAGAAGTCATCAGCAGAAACCGAAGCCAGTCACATGATGTCAAGTGTCGTCAAGAAATGGAAGGTTCTCCTAGAGGTACTCAAGAGCAACCTCCACATTGTTGACAGAACAGAGAAAGTCACAGAAGCTGTGCAATGCGTTGAAATGAACATCCATGCCATGGAGACAGGCAAAGCCAACCCTGGCTCTGCAACCAATGCAAACATCTACATGAGCCCTGGGAGGATCTCAGGCCCAGCCATTCAGCAGATAGAGGCAGGTTTCAAAGCCACAGCTTTAACAATTACCAAAGGAGTCCGGATCGCGGGTTTGGCCACTGCAGGGGTCTTCCTTCTGGTGGATTTTGGCTTCCTGGTGAAGGAGTCAAAGCACTTGCACGATGGTGCCAAGACAGTAGCAGCTGAAAGCCTGAGGCAGCGGGCATGGGAGTTGGAGAGGAAGTTGGAGGAGCTCACCCAGATCTATGAGAATCTGCAGGAGGACCTGATTTAGCCACCCTCAGAGCAGTGCAGGGTCCAGGGACACGTGAGGAGCTAGACTGCAGAGGTACCTTGTTAGAGGGAAAGAGAGGGAGACCACATTAATGAAGCTGGGTGTTAGGAATTTGGCATTTCTGTGGCTGAGCAAAGCAGTGCATGGATGGATGTAGGTGATGGATGAGGAGAGAGAAGGAAGGGGCCTGGAGCCTGCATTAAGGGAGGAGGGGGCACGAGAGAATGAGAGGCGGGGAGAAACCACTTTTTTTTCATACTAAGAACATTTTATTTTGTGTTGGAGTATAGCCGATTAACAGTGTTGTGATAGTTTCAGGTGAAATGCAAAGCGACTCAGGCATACACACACATGCATCCATTTTCCCCCAAACTCCACTCCCGCCAGAAACCACTTCCTTTGGACTAAAGATGACCCTGGAGGCAGAATAAAGGGAGAGGCAGGTGAACTAGCAATGAGAGGCCAGGTATAGGAACAGGTTGACAATGGGAGAAAGTCAGAGAGTTAGGATTGTTGGGATCCAGAAGGAGCAGGGGCTCCTCTATCGCCCTCCAGAGGCTGTGATGTCCCAGCAAGAAGAGTCTTCCCCTGCTGGTGGTCTCTAGACCTCTCCTCCAACATCAACTCACCTGTGGCCCTAGCTGATGTATCTTACTAAGGCAGTGACTTCTTTTGTTTGTTTGCTTTAATGAAAGATAATTGATTTACAATATTCTGTTAATTTCAGGTATACAGCAAAGTGATTCAATCATACAGGTATCTATGTATTTATCTGGGCTTCCCAGGTGGTAAAGAATGTGTCTGCTAAGAAGTCTACTCATACCTTGATCATTGAAAAGGAAGTGGACCCCTCTCCTTTATCTCTTCCCTTGTCTGTAAGCTCCAGGCCCTGGCCATGCAATTGTTTTCATCCTCTCCTAGTCCAGTTAGTGAACCACGTCTCCACATAACCATGGCCTCCGCTCTGCTGGCTTTTTTTGTTCCTTGCCTTGGGAGTATGTGCAAGGCCAGTGCATGGATGTGAAAACCTGTCACTTGCCAGGTCACAAATAGGAGTCATCACTACCCTTACTGTCCAAAACCCTGAGCTGTATTCTGGCCTCACTCTAATATCTTCCCGTCCTAGAGCTGATGGCCAAGCAGCAACCTGCAGGTGTGGGTGCCACAGGTACCTCTGGGAGGAGCACAGGGGGATGGTCAAGCCAGCTTGGACCACCATCTAGAAGGAAGAAGCCTAAGGATGAGAGGGAGGTTGTAGTTTAAGTTCTTGCCTTCCAGGCACATGAGGACCAATGTGGGAGAGAGCAAAGCACTTCTCAGATGAGGGTTGTTAACAAAATTGGCACAAATGATCATATTCAAGTTGAATAAAGCTTTTAATAAAACAGTCTTGTTCTTTATCAAAAAAAAAAAAAGAATGTGTCTGCGAAGCAAGAGACACAGGTTTGATTCCTGGCTAGGGAAGATTCCCTGGAGGAGGAAATAACACCCCACTCCAACATTCTTGTCTGGGAAATCCCATAGACAGTGGAGCGTGGCATGCTACAGTCCATGGGGTTGCAGAGAGTCAGACACGACAGAACATCTCAGCATGTGTATATCTATATTCTTTTTTATCCATTTCTATTATAGTTTATTACAAGATATTGAATACTGTTCCTATGCTACTACAGTAGCAGGCCCTTGTTTATCTGGTGTGTATCTGATAATCCCATCTCCTAATTTATCTATCCCCCCCAAACTTTGGTAAAATGTTCATTTTCTATGTGTATGAGTCTGTTTCTATTCTGTAAATATGCTCATTTGTATTATTTTCTGGATTCTACATATAAGTTAATATCACATATTTGCCTTTGTCTGACTTACTTCACTCAGTATAGTAATCTCTAGATCCATACATATTGTTGCAGATAATATTTCCTTCCTCTTTATGGCTGAGTAGTATTCCATGGTATGTATACATGTACCACATTTGCTTTATTCATTAATCTGTCAACAGACATTTAGGTTAATATAATGTCTTGGCTGTTAGGAATAGTACTGCTATGAACATCAGGGTACATGTATCTTTTCAAATTAGAGCTTTAATATTTTCTAGATATATGCCCAGAAGCGGGATTGCTAAATCATATGGTAGCTCTATTTTTAGTTGGTTAAGAAAACTCCGTGTAGTCTTCTATGGCGGCTGTATCAATTTACATTCCCGCCATCAGTGGAGGAGGGTTCCCTTTTCTCCACAGCCACAGAGCATTGTAGATGTAAATGATGGCCCCTCTGATGCTGTAGGGGGGATAACTTACTGTAGTGTGACTTGCGTTTCTCTAATGATTAGTGATGTTGAGTATGTTTTCATGTCCCTGTGGCCATCTGTGTGTCTGCATGGAGCATTGTCCGTGTGGATCCTCAGGCAGTGACTCTGATGACAAGGATGGTGCTGGCGCTGGTGACAGCACTGGTGCTGACAGCACCGTGGGGGGAATAGGTGACACGTCGCCAGGTGCTCTTGGGTCCAGAGTGACTGAGAGACCGCTGACGTTTCCATGAAAATCCAAATGTGGAGTAGGAACAGAGGTTGATTAAAAGAAAGAAAGAAAGAAAGAAGGATGAAACAAGGAGGCAGAAACAGGCCAAGGAACTTTGCAGTGTGTGAGGAGATAAAACAGCCTGGGGCCAACAGACACGACTCTCTGATCCTCGCTTTCTTCTTCAGCTGGGGGTGAGGCTGGAGAAGGTATTTCAGGTTGCTCTGCTTCTCTCCACCTTGTGTTGTCTAGAATCTGGTTCAGTAAATATGAGCTGATTCACTGAGGCTTCCTTGCGTTAACTGATGGGTTCACCTGGGCTCTGGATGCCTGACCTCCTTCCCCGTGAGCCTGTCTCCAAGGTTCTCAGGGAGCGCGTCCTACATGGCTCCTCCTGCATGCCCACTGGCCTCACATCCAATCATTTCCCTCAGACCCTGGAGCCCCGCAGGCCCTGTGAGATCCCCAGGGGAGCCTGTGTCATCTGAATTCAGCTGAGCATGGGAATACTCCTCCTCCAGACCCGGGGAACAGGGTGGACACCCAAGGGTGACTGAGAGCAGAGGGTTTGTGTGCAGCTGTGAGAGAAGGTCAGCCATAAACAGAGGGGCAGAGAGAGACAGAACACAGCTCACCCAGGCTGCCTTCACGTGTCACCAGGACTCCTGCAGGAGCTTCCAGAACAGTCTTCCTGTGTTTACCTTGGGGCACTGTCCTGCCCCACCCGTCTATGTCCGGCACAGCCTAGAATGACCCATAAGAATATCGACCTTAGCGGCAACTGCTTTCACCTCCCCACGGTTATCTGTGACTCTGTGCACAGATGCCGAAGTCTAATTGCAGACCAAAGCAGCGTGCAGGAGCCTGGGGTCCCCTGAGGTCAGAGCTGGGGGCCAGGCTCCCTCGATCCCCAGGAGCAGGACTGAGGGCCTGGGGGTGGGAGCAGGGATGTAGGGAAAGTCCTTCCAAGGCCATGTTCCGACTGGTCACCCATCTGGGATTGCACCTGCCTGGACCTTCTGAGGAGCCTTCATGGGATGCCTCAGGCTCCTCCTCTCCAGGGAGGAGAGGGGGGCATCTGCGTGTTCCTCTCACCCCCCGGGCCTGTTTCGTGGGGCACCGACTCTCTGTGTTTCCATGTGGAGCATGTGAGCACCTAACAGGCTCCCACACCTGGAGCCCAGGGCAGGAAGCCAGAGACCTGGGACCTGGAAAAGATCCCAGGACGTCTCCTACATCCCTCCCCACATGATGCAGAGCCTTCTCCACACTTTTGTCCAAACCTCCCTTGAAGACTTTCCTCAGCGCCTCTGACTCTGATTCCCTCTCAGCCAGTGTTTCCCTGAGACTTCAACTGGCCCTTCCATTCCTTCCTGAAGATGTGAGAGAAAAAAAAGCAAAGTGAAGTCACTCAGTCATGTCTGATTCTTTGCGACCCTATGGACTGTAGCCTGCTGGCCTCTCCCATCCATGGGATTTTCCAGTCAAGAATACTGGAGTGGGTTGCCAGTTCCTTCTCCAGGGGATCTGGAGAAGGATCGACTCAGGGACCGAACCATCAGCAGTCATGGCCATCGCCTGCCTGACCTTCAGAAATAGGAGTTCATTCCTTCATCAGTTCTTCATCAGTTCCTGGAGAATGCCCATCCTGCACAGACTTCTGGGCAGGGATTCAGGCGCTGGGTACAGAACCATTCGGTGTCCACCCCCATGTCTCCCTGAACCCTTAGAGCTGGACCCCACTTAGCTCAGTGTGTGGTTGATGCAATTCCACGGTGACCCCTGGGTCAGGTGAGAGCCCTGTGATTCTGAGCAAGAGACTGAGTCTGACTAAGTGACACAGAAGAGGTGCTGGGGGAACAGGGCAGGTCAGAGAAAGGAAAGAAACCCACAAACTGGTGCAGGTCAGGAAGGACAGGAAGCGGGACAGGTCCCCCTGCAGGAGCTCACGGTCTGTCCCCGGAGGCCCCTGCAAGCAGGGGGCTTAGGTCCCGGCACCAGGAATCCCAGTGTCAAATTCTCAGAACACAGAATAGCTGGGGTCCGGGGACTATATTTTTGGACCAGTAGGTCAGGCTGAGGATGAGGAAGATGAATGGGTAACAGTGACCCTGAACCCTGGGGGTAAAGTCTCAGGTCAAGAGGCTCCAGATTGAGTGCTTCCTAGATGCACATGTGCCCTCTTCTCAGACCAACAGAAATGACTCTCCTCACCCTGTTCTGGGTCCAAGCTTCCCACACACGACAGCAAGGGCACCGCTCACTTCCCCAGCTGGGGAGAAACATGCATCACCTCCACCTGCTGCATCTTGCAGTGATGTCAGGGCTGAAGGGCCCCAGGGCAATGACAGTGCCTCTCCTGCTCTGTTGAGCCCCTTTCTCAGTGTTCTGCATGTATGTTACATATGTACAGGCAACAGGGAGGTGCAATGGGCCCTGACCTCCAGGAACATTGCTCCCCTGACACCAGTCTTCACTGGGATCTCACTCCCTGTTCCTCTTTCCTGCAGGGAAGTTCACCCTGTGGAACCTAGGCTGGGCCATCGCTGTGTCAGCACCGTCACCTGGGTCCTCATCGGATCCTCACTGCTCCTCTGAGAGCAGGTGGTATCACCCCCATGGAGAACAGGAGGAAGCTGGACCCAGGGTCCAGGAATGTGGCCCTGACCCCTGCCTGGGAAGGACAGTCCTGGATGGGGCCTCTGTGTGCTTCCAGCGTCTTTCCTGCATCCAGGTTGAGCTGACTGCTCGGGAGGACACAGGGTGTCCTGTCCCAGGAGGAAGTGAAGCAAGCATGTGGTGTGTCTGTAGCACAAATGTCCTGGGTCCGGGGCAGTGTACCTGCCTTCTTGGAGCCCAGGTCACTCGGCTGTCTGTCGCCACCTGCTGTCCTGTCCCACGTGGGGAGAGACGGGCAGGGGTTGTGCTGCATGCACGTGCCGACCACCCAGGACCTGAGTCCCTCCCAGCAGAGCCTCTGCTGGTGGTTTCTAGTTTCTCTGCAGGCCCCGGCACTGGGTGGTTGTAAGCTGCTGCTCCCATGTCTCAAAGGTACCTTACAATTCACAGAGCCGCCTTCACACCAGCTGCACACAACCTCCTGTTGATTGGTTCCTGGGGCTTAAACCTAACTGAGCAGTGTTGTGCTAAGTCTGCAGAGGACAGTATTTACACTAAAGCTGCTTCTTTTCAGCAAGTTGCATCGCTTGCACAGAATATCTACCAAGAGTTTACACACAAGAGTGATGAGCTGGCCTGGGCCCCATCTCCCTGTCAATGACAATCAGTGATAAGAGACTTGTTCTGTCACAGCCCTGCTTCCAAACCACATGTAGTCCTAGCCAGCTCTCCTGCCTGTGGCTGCACCCTGATCAGCCTCTGCTGCTTAGCTCCTCTGTCTGCTAAGGCTGCTAAACCCACTCTTGACTATACATTACCCATTAACCACAAAAAATAAAAAAAGCTTTTTCTCTATTTACCTAAGGTAAAGCTGCCCGAATCCCGATGTCCACTGCGACTTTGGTAGAAGTGTACATGGGCAGAGACACCCAGATGTGAGAATCCTTCAGGGCTGAGGTTCTGTGTTTGTCTGCAAGTCTAACTCATGACTTCCCCTTTGCTGACCCCAACTTGTCCCCTTCCCAACCCTTCTCCACTAGACCCCCAGCTCCTGCTTCCCCTGTATCTGGAACAGCCTGCTTACAGGGCAGCAGGACTGACCCTGGCTCAGGCTCCTCGCCCAGCCTTGGCCTTGCTCCAGAGCCCAGTGGTGGGTGCTGGTGTGGGGAGTGGCGTGTGGTATGGGATAAGCATCCAGCTCTCCTCTTATAGATCAAAGACCTGGAGAGCAGCCTTTACCCCTTGGCCAGAGCAACTCAGGAAGGCAGGTGGGTGTCAAGTGGGAAAGGGGGAGAGAGGGAGGGGCTGGGAAGAAGTGCATGCAGTGGGAGAGTGATTTGCCAAGGGCCTCACAGTCTGTTGGTGGCAGGTCTTCCTTCACAGATCCCGGGTAGGATGTGCTGAGCCAAGAAGGCCCTGGCATGTCAGTGCTGAACTTGTTTCTCTAAAGGGTCAACAGGGAGGGGGCAAGAGCCCAGGGTGGGGTCCGGTGGGTGGTCAGGCCTGAGTGACTCAGACAGGAGGGCTTTCACTTACCCTTTTCCTTTCTGTTGTATATCTGGACCCAGAGGGTGTGTGTGGTTTATTGAAGAGATGCACAGCTGGTGGCTGCATCTGCACAGCTGAGAACAACTGGATCTTGTTCACACTCAGGCAGAGGAAGACTCCTGGGTAAGCAGGGGGTTAAGACTCTGCCTAAGTCCCCATCCTCAGGATGAATGTCTGAGAAAATGATGGTTGTCACTAACTGACAGAGGAAGGAAATGGAAGCTCAGAGAGGTGAGGTCATGGCCGAGGCAGCAGGTGAAGCAGGGGCAGAGCCTGGATGTGGGGGCAGGTGTGTCTGAGGGCTTCCTCCCAAAACCTGGGCCCCTGAACAGAGCAGAGGGAGGCGGCACCTGCTCAGGTGGGCTCAACTCAGGATGTGGACTCCTGAGACGTGACTGGAGACCTGAGAAGGAAGGGGATTTGGGCGGGGCTCCAGTCCTTTGGCCTACAACACACAGAAGAACTATACAAAAAAGGTCTTAATGACCCAGATGACCACAACGGTGTGGTCACTCACCTAGAGCCAGACATCTTGGAGTGTGAAGTCAAGTGGGCCTTCACACTTCAAGTGTGAAGTCAAGGAAGCATCACTAGAAACAAAGCTAGTGGAGGTGATGGAATTCCAGCTGAGCTATTTCAAATCCTTAAAGATGATGCTGTCAAAGTGCTGCACTCAATATGCCAGCAAATTTGGAAAGTTCACCAGTGGCCACAGGACTGGAAAAGGTCAGTTTTCATTCCAATCAGAAAGAAAGGCAATTTCAAAGAATGTTCCAACTACAACACAATTACACTCATCTCACACACTAGCAAGGTAATGCTCAAAATTCTCCAAGCTAGGCTTCAACAGTATGTGAACAGAGAAATTCCAGATGTTCAAGCTGGGTTTAGAAAAGGCAGAAGAACCAGAGATCAAATTGACAACATTTATTAGATCATAGAAAAAGCAAGAGAATTCCAGAAACCATCTACTCCTGCTTCATTGACTACACTAAAGCCTTTGACTGTGTGGATCACAACAAACTGGAAAATTCTTCAAGAGATGGGAATACAAGGGAGGAGCTAAGATGGTGGAGGAATGGGACAGGAAGACCACTTTCTCTTCTACAAATTCATCGAAAGAACATTTGAACACTGAGCAAACTGCACAAAACAACTTCTGATCACTAGCAGAGGACCTCAGATGCCCAGAAAAGCAGTCCATTGTCTTCGAAAGGAGGTAGGACAAAATATAAAAGACAAAAAGAGAGACAAAAGAGTTAGGGATGGAGACCCATCCTGGGCAGGGAGTCATAATAGAGGAAGTTTCCAAACACCAGGAAACCCTCTCACTGGCGGGTCTGGGGGAAGTCTTTGAATCTCAGAGGGCAACCTAACTGGGAGGAAAAATAAATAAAACCCACAGATTACATGCCTAAAAGCAACTCCCAGCAGAAAAGTACCCCAGATGCCCGCATCCGCCACCAGCAAGTGGGGGCGGAACGGAGAGGAGCAGGTGTCGTTGCTTAGGGTAAGGACCGGGCCCAAATGCCCTGAGGGCAATCAGAGGGAGCTAACATGAGATAGCAACTTAAACTGTGAGATAGCAACATAAACTTTGGGATAGCAAGAGAGAGGGAGAAAATTAACTGGCAAAAAGCCCTAACTGAAGACACTGCCGGCCCATTCACAGAACAAATGAAGGACTGAGCAATTCCAGAGAAGAGCTAGCCAGCTGCCAACTGACCCATACCCCACCGGAGGCAGGAGGCAGGGGGGAGGGGAAAGGGGCAAACTTGGCCCCAGAGAGGGCACCCCCTACGAAACTGCAAACAGGCTCCCAGTTTCTAACCAAAGACTTCCTGAGATCCTGGATGGTTGACATCCACCAGGAGGGTCGCAGCTAGAGACCAGCTCCCCAGAACAGACACAAGATGCACCCGACCAGCGCGCGGAAACTGAGGCTGGGACTGTGGAGGGGAGAAGGTGCACCACACCCGGGGAGAGTGTGCCCATCAAGCTCCTGGCTGCCTGAGCTGCTTGGGCCGGGGAAGGCACAAAACGCAGGCCAAACCGAGTCTGCGCTTTTGTGGAGTCCCCGAAAACTGGAACCGCAGGCCACGCAGGGCCCACCCCCTATAGGGCAGCCTGGATCCTGAGCAGTGTAGACGGGGAAAGCACACATGTTGCAAGCTGGGGCAAACCCAGTGTGGCCGGAACACTGCGAGTGCTCCCCACACACGCTAGTGACATTTGTCTGCAGCGCCCCTCCCTCCCCACAGCACGACTGAACAAGCGAACCTAAACAAGAGACCACCTCCGCCTGCTTGCGTCAGGGCGGAAATGAGATACTGAAGAGACCTGCAAACAGAAGCCAAATAAACAAAGGGAACCGCTTCAGAAGTGACAGGGGCAAGAGATTAAAATCCCTGTAGTTAACACTGACTACACTGGAAGGGGCCTATAGATATCGAGAAGTGTAAGCTGGAACAAGGAGCTATCTGAAACTGAACTGAAGCCAAACTGCCCACAACAGCTCCAGAGAAATTCCTAGATATATTTTTACTTTTTTTTTTTAATTTAAAGAAAAAGATTTAAAATTTAAAGTTTAAAAATTTTAAGATTTAAAATTTAAAGAAAAAATTTTTTCTTTTTTTTCTTTTTTCCTTTAATTTTCTTTTAAAATTCCCTATTACTCCTCTATGACTCCTTAATTTTCATTTTCTTTTATTTTCTTTTAAAGTCCTCTATTACTCCTCTATTACTCCTTAATTTTCATTTTCATTTCACTATAACCTTGCAAAAAAAAAAAAGACCCTATTTTTAAGCGAACTTCATATATATTTCTTAATTTTTTTTGTTTGTTTTTGAAAAAAGAATATTCTCTAAGAGAGGAATGGCTGCTATCTAAAAGTCTACAAGCAATAAATGCTGGAGAAAGTGTGGAGAAAAGGGAACACTCTTACACTGTTGGTGGGAATGCAAACTAGTACAGCCACTATGGAGGACAGTGTGGATATTCCTGAAAAAAACTGGAAATAGAACTGTCATATGACCCAGCAATCCCACTCCTGGGCATACACACCGAGGAAACCAGATCTGAAAGAGACACATGCACCCCAATGTTTATTGTTTTGCTTTTAATATTGTATTTTTAAGAGTCTAACCTCTACTCTAGATTTTTAATCTTTGTTTTTCAGTATTTGATATTAATTTTGGACATTTAAGAATCCAATATTCAGTACCCATTTTTACTCAGGAGTGTGATGATTACTCTGTCCCCCTTTTGACTCTCTTTTTCCTCCCCCAGATAACCTCTATTTCCTCCCTCCCCCTTCTCTTCTCAATCCAATTCTGTGAATCTCTGTGGGTGTCTGGGCTATGGAGAATACTTAGGGAACAGAGTCCTGCGTAGATCTGTCTCTATCCTCCTGAGTCCCCCTTTTTCTCCTCCTGTTCATCTCTATCTCCTTCCTCTCTCTCCTCTTCTTCATGTAACTCTGTGAACCTCTCTGGGTGTCCCTCATGGTGGAGAATCTTTTCACCATTAACCTAGAAGTTTTATTATCAGTGCTGTATAGTTGGAGAAGCCTTGAGGCTACTGGAAGAATAAGACTGAAATCCAGAGGCAGGAGACTTAAGCCCAAAACCTGAAAACGCAAGAGAACTCCTGACTACAGGGAATATTAAGTACTAAGAGATCATCCAAAAGCCTCCATACCTACACTGAAACCAACCACCACCCAAGAGCCAATATGTTCCAGAGCAAGACATACCACGCAAATTCTCCAGCAACAGAGGAACATAGCCCTGAGCGTCAACATACAGGCTGTCCAAAGTTACACCAAACACATAGACCCATCTCAAAACTCACTACTGGACACTCCATTGCACTCCAGAGAGAAGAAATCCAGTTCCATGCACCAGAACACTGATGCAAGCTTCCCTAACCAGGAAACCTTGACAAGCCAAT
This sequence comes from Cervus elaphus, assembly GCF_910594005.1. NCBI lineage: Eukaryota > Metazoa > Chordata > Mammalia > Artiodactyla > Cervidae > Cervus > Cervus elaphus. The sequence continues at coordinate 44,386,034 of NC_057836.1, forward strand.
CGTCCAAACCCACCCACTGGGAGAAACCTCCACAATAAAAAGGAACCACAGACCACCAGAACACAGAAAGGCCACTCCAAACACAGCAGTCTGAACAAGATGAAAAGGCAGAGAAATACCCAGCAGGTAAAGGAACATGAAAAATTCCCACAAAGCCAAACAAAAGAGGAGGACATAGGGAATCTACCTGAAAAAGAATTTAGAATAATGATAATAAAAATGATCCAAAATCTTGAAAACAAAATGGAGTTACAGACAAATAACCTGGCGACAAGGATTGGGAAGATGCAAGGAAGGTTTAAGTAGGACTTAGAAGAAATAAAAAAGAGTCAATTAAAAATGAATATTGCAACAAATGAGATCAAAAACACTCTGGAGGGAACCAACAGTAGAATAACAGAGGCAGAAGATAGGATAAGTGAGGTAGAAGATAAAATGATAGAAATAAATGAAGCAGAGAGGAAAAAAGAATCAAAAGAAATGGGGACAACCTCAGGGACCTCTGGGACAGTGTGAAACGCCCCCAAAATTCGAATCATAGGAGCCCCAGAAGAAGAAGACAAAAAGAAAGGCCATGAGAAAATACTCAAGGAGATAATAGCTGAAAACTTCCCTAAAATGGGGAAGGAAACAGTTACACAGGTCCAAGAAACTCAGAGTCCCAAACAGGATGAACCCAAGGCGAAACACACCAAGACACATATTAATCAAGTTAATAAAGATCAAACACAAAAAAACAAATATTAAAAGCAGGAAGGGAGAAACAACAAATAACATACAAAGGGATTTTCATAAGGACAACAGCTGATCTATCAATAGAAACTCTTCAGGCCAGAAGGGAATGGCAGGACATACTTAAAGTAATGAAAGAGAATAACCTACAACCCAGATTACTGTACCCAACAAGGATCCCATTCAGATATGAAGGAGAATTCAAAAGCTTTACAGACAAACAATAGCTGAGAGAATTCAGCACCACCAAACCAACTCTTCAACAAATGCTAAAGGATCTCTAGACAGGAAACACAGAAAGGTTGTATAAATGCGAACCCAAAACAACAAAGTAAATGGCAATGGGACCATACCTATCAATAATTACTTTAAATGTAAATGAGTTGAATGCCCCAGTGAAAAGGCATAGACTGGCTGAATGGATACAAAAGCAAGACCCCTATATATGCTGTTTACAAGAGACCCACCTCAAAACAAGGGACACATACAGACTGAAAGTGAAGGGATGGAAAAAAAATATTTCACGCAAATGGAGACCAAAAGAAAGCAGGAGTCGCAATACTCATATAAGATAAAACAGACTTTAAAATAAACGCTGTGAAAAGAGACAAAGAAGGACACTACATAATGATCAAAGGATCAATTCAAGAAGAAGATATAACAATTATAAACCTATATGCACCCAACATAGGAGCACTGCAATATGTAAGGCAAATGATAAAGAGTATGAAAGGGGAAATTAACAATAACACAATAATAGTGGGAGACTTTAATACCCCACTCACACCTATGGATAGATCAACTAAACAGAAAATTAACAAGGAAACATAAACTTTAAATGACACAATGGGCCAGCTAGACCTAATTGATATCTACAGGACATTTCACCCCAAAACAATCCACTTCACCTTTTTCTCAAGTGCACACAGAACCTTCTCCAGAATAGATCACATCCTGGGCCATAAATCTAGCCTTGGTAAATTCAAAAAAATTAAAATCATTCCAGTCATCTTTTCTGACCACAATGCAGTAAGATTAGATCTCAATTACAGGAAAAAAACTATGAAAAATTCCAACATATGGAGGCTAAATAACACACTTCCAAATAACCAACAAATCATAGAAGGAATAAAAAAAGAAATCAAAATATGCATAGAAACAAATGAAAATAAAAACACAACAACCCCAAACCTATGGGACACTGTAAAAGCAGTGCTAAGGGGAAGGTTCATAGCATTACAGGCTTACATCAAGAAACAAGAAAAAAGTCAAATAAATAACCTAAGTCTACACCTAAAGCAACTAGAGAAGGCAGAAATGAAGAACCCCAGGGTTAGTAGAAGGAAAGAAATCTTAAAAATTAGGGCAGAAATAAATGCAAAAGAAACAAAAGAGACCATAGCAAAAATCAACAAAGCTAAAAGCTGGTCTTTTGAAAAGATAAACAAAATTGAAAAACTGTTAGTAAGACTCATTAAGAAACAAAGGAACAAGAACCAAATCAATAAAATTAGAAATGAAAATGGAGAGATCACAACAGACAACACTGAAATACAAAGGATCATAAGAGACTACTACCAGCAGTTCTGTGCCAATAAAATGGACAGCTTGGATGAAATGGACAAATTCTTAGAAAAGTATAACTTTCCAAAACTGAACCAGGAAGAAATAGAAGATCTTAACAGCCCATCACAAGCAAGGAAATTGAAACTGTAATCAGAAATTTTCCAGCAAACAAAAGCCCAGGACCAGATGGCTTCACAGCTGAATTCTACGAAAAATTTAGAGAAGAGCTAACACCTAGCTTACTCAAACTCTTCCAGAAAATTGCAGAAGGTAAACTTTCAAACACATTCTCTGAGGCCACCATCACCCTCATTCCAAGACCAGAAAAAGATGCCACAAAAAAGGAAACTACAGGCCAATATCACTGATGAACATAGATGCAAAAATCCTTAACAAAATTCTAGCAAACAGAATCCAACAACATATTAAAAGATCATACATCATGACCAATTGGGCTTTATCCCAGGAATTCAAGGATTCTTTAATATCCACAAATCAATCAATGTAATACACCACATTAACACACTGAAAGATAAAAACCATATGATTATCTCAATAGATGCAGAAAAAGATTTTGACAAAATTCAACATCCATTTATGATAAAAACTCTCCAGAAAGCAGGACTACAAGGAACATACCTCAACATAATAAAAGCTATATATGACAAACCCACAGCAAACATTATCCTCAATGGTGAAAAATTGAAAACATTTTCCCTAAAATCAGAAACAAGAGAAGGGTGCCCACTCTCACCACTACTATTCAACATAGTTTTGGAAGTTTTGGCCACAGCAATCAGAGCAGAAAAAGAAATAAAAGGAATCCAGATAGGAAAAGAAGAAGTGAAACTCTCACTGTTTGCAGATGACATGGTCCTCTACATAGAAAACCCTAAAGACTCTACCAGAAAATTACTAGAGCTAATCAATGAATATAGTAAAGATGCAGGATATAAAATTAACACACAGAAATCCCTTGCATTCCTATACACTAACAATGAGAAAACAGAAAGAGAAGTTAAGGAAATGATATCATTTACTATTGCAACAAAAAGAATAAAATGCTTAGGAGTATATCTACCTAAAGAAACAAAAGACCTATACATAGAAAATTATAAAACACTGATGAAAGAAATCAAAGAGGACACAAACAGATGGAGAAACATACCGTGTTCATGGATTGGAAGAATCAATACTGTGAAAATGAGTATACTAGCCAAGGAAATCTATAGATTCAATGCAATCCCTTTCAAGATACCAACGGTATTCTTCACAGAACTAGAACAAATAATTTCACAATTTGTATGGAAATACAAAAAACCTCGAATAGTCAGAGCAATCTTGAGAAAGAAGAATGGAACTGGAAGAATCAACCTGCTTGACTTCAGACACAGTCATCAGGACAGTATGGTACTGGGACAAAGACAGAAATATAGATCAGTGGAACAGAATAGAAAGCCCAGAGATAAATCCACATAACTCTGGGCACCTTATCTTCGACAATGGAGGCAAGAATATACAATGGAAAAAAGACAAACTCTTTAACAAGTGGTGCTGGGAAAACTGGTCAACCACTTGTAAAGAATGAAACTAGAACACTTTCTAACACCATACACAAAAATAAACTCAAAATGGATTAAAGATCTAAATGTAAGACCAGAAACTATAAAAGTCCTAGAGGAGAACATAGGCAAAACACTATCCGACATAAATCACAGCAGGATCCTCTATGACCCACCTCCCAGAATATTGGAAATAAAAGCAAAAATAAACAAATGGGACCTAATGAAACAAAAAAGCTTTTGCACACAAAGGAAATTATAAGCAAGATGAAAAGACCACCTTCGGAATGGGAGAAAATAATAGCAAACGAAGGAACAGACAAAGGACTAATCTCAAAAATATACAAGCAACTCCTGAAGCTCAATTCCAGAAAAATAAATGACCCAATCAAAAAATGGGCCAAAGAACTAAACAGACATTTCTCCAAAGAAGACATACAGATGACTAACAAACACATGAAAAGATGCTCAACATCACTCATTATCAGAGAAATGCAAATCAAAGCCACAATGAGGTACCATTACATGCCAGTCAGGATGGCTGCTATCCAAAAGTCTACAAGCAATAAATGCTGGAGAGGGTGTGGAGAAAAGGGAACCCTCTTACACTGTTGGTGGGAATGCAAACTAGTACAGCCACTATGGAGAACAGTGTGGAGATTCCTTAAAAAACTGGAAATAGAACTGCCATATGACCCAGCAATCTCACTCCTGGGCATACCGAGGAAACCAGATCTGAAAGAGACACATGCACCCCAGTGTTCATCACAGCACTCTTTATAATAGCCAGGACATGGAAACAACCTAGATGCCCATCAGCAGACGAATGGATGAGGAAGCTATTGTACATATACACAATGGAATATTACTCAGCCATTAAAAAGAATTCATTTGAATCAGTTCTAATGAGATGGATGAACTGGAGCTCATTATACAGGGTAAAGTAAGCCAGAAAGATAAAAACCATTACAGTATACTAACGCATATATATGGAATTTAGAAAGATGGTAATGATAACCCTATATGCAAAACAGAAAAAGAGACACAGATGTACAGAACTTTTGGACTCTGTGGGAGAAGGTGAGGGTGGGATGATCTGAGAGAATAGCATTGAAACATGTATATTATCAAGTGTGAAACAGGTTGGATGCATGAGACAAGTGCTCAGGGCTGGTGCACTGGGATGACCCAGAGGGATGGAGGGGAGGGAAGTGGGAGGGGGGGTTCAGGATGGGGAACACATGTAAATCCATGACTGATTCTTGTCAAAGTATGGAAAAAACCACTACCATATTGTAATTAGCCTACAAATAATAAAAAATAAAGGAAAAAAAAGTTAAGCTATTCATTTGGGGTGAGCATTTCATCAATATGCTAATAAAATGATATTTTCAGATACCCATTGGTGGTGTATATATCATCACTTATTTATAGTTAATAGAATTTAAAATAGACATTTCAGTTTGTATAATTTGGGAAGAATACTAATTATCATCCAAGCATTGAGTTTTCAAACAGTCTTAAGTCATAGAATTCCTCTTGAAAGAAAGGCATACATGAAATCACCAAAAAAAAAAAAAAGAAGTCACTGCTTGAAGATCTACAAAGACAATTCTTCATGAAGATTTACAGATGGCCAACAGGTACATGAAAACATACTCGACATCACTAATTATTAGAGAAATGCAAGTCACAATACAATATGTTATCTCCCCTACAGCATCAGAGGGGCCGTCCTCTACATCTACAATGCTCTGAGGCTGTGGAGAAAAGGGAACCCTCCTCCACTGTTGGTGGGAATGTAAATTGGTGCAGCCGCTATAGAAGACTATATGGAGTTTTCTTAACCAACTAAAAATAGAGCTACCATATGATTTAGCAATCCCACTTCTGGGCATATATCTAGAAAATATTAAAGCTCTAATTTGAAAACATACATGTACCCTCATGTTCATAGCAGTACTATTCATAACGGCCAAGACATTATATTAACCTAAATGTCTGTTGACAGATTAATGAATAAAGCAAATGTGGTACATGTATACATACCATGGGATACTACTCAGCCATAAAGAAGAATGAAATAATATTATCTGCAACAATATGTATGGATCTAGAGATTATCATACTGAGTGAAGTAAGTCAGACAAATATGTGATATTAACTTATATGTAGAATCCAGAAAATAATACAAGTGAACAAATGAATAGAAACAGACTCATAGACATAGAAAGCAAAGTTTTTACCAAAGTTTTGGTGGGACAGATCAATTAGGAGATGGGATTATCAGATCCACACCAAATAAACAATGGCCTGCCTACTGTAGTAGCATAGGAACAGTATTCAATATCTTGTAATAAACTATAATGGAAAAGAATAAAAAAGAATATAGATATATACATGCTCACATGTTCTGTCGTGTCTGACTCTCTGCAACCCCATGGACTGTAGCAGGCCAGGCTCCACTGTCTATGGGATTTCCCAGACAAGAACATTGGAGTGGGGTGTCAGTTCCTCCTCCAGGGACTCTTCCCTACCCAGGAATCAAACCTGTATCTTTTGCTTAGCAGACACATTCTTTACCACTAGTGCCACCTGGGAAGCCCAGATAAATAGATAGATACCTGTATAACTGAATAACTTTGCTGTATACCTGAAATTAACAGAATATTATAAATCAATTATCCTGCAAACAAACAAACAAACAAACAAAAGATGGGGCCAAGTCCTCTCTACTGTCCTCTACTGACTGTTAAACTTTAGGTTGTTTCTAATTCTTTATGTAAATAATAGTGTAAGCAGCACTCTTCTTATATAAAACTTTGCTTATATATTTTTTTTCTATGTCAGATTTTATTATTCCCAAATTAAATGAAAGGGAATATACTTCCTCAAGTGCAATTAGGTCCTTGTTTCATCTGCTTTGATCTCTAATTTTCTTCAGACTCCTTTCTAGAAAGTTCCATATGTGTTTAATTGGGTATGGGGTTTAATTTTCACCACTCTCTCAGAGGTTTGTACCTTCATCTTGCTTGATGGGAGGAAAACCCAACTATCTCACAGACCCCAGAGAGGGATGAGGCTCTCAAGGAAAAATGACTGAGATGGAGATGAAAGAAACAACAGGGCAGCTAAACCAACAAGAAACAGGAGTCAGGAAAAAAATTAACAGCAAAATGTATTTAAAAACAGACTTGTCCAGTTAGCATTTCAAATGAAATAGCCAACAGTTAACTCCAACCCTTTGTACTGTGTCTAAGCTCCTGGAGTTCTCTTGAAGCTGTAATTCTTGAAACTCTGGTGGCAGCACCAGACAAAAATCTAAGAGAGAGGTATTATTAAACCTTTTGGTGGTCATTTTTTTCTCAACAGAAATGGACAAATTCTTAAGCTCTGTTACCCATTTCGGCTTCCCTCGGGCTCAGTCAGAAAAGAATCCACCTGCAATGTGGGAGACCTGGGTTCAATTTCTGGGTTGGGAAGACCCCCTGGAGGAGGGCATGGTAACCCACTCCAGTATTCTTACTTGGCGAACCCCCATGGACAGAGGAGCCTGGTGGGCTACAGTCCATGGGGTCTCAAAGAGTGGGACCCTGTCTCCTCTGCTACTCCTCCCGTCCAGGACTGGCAGGGCACCCCCTGGCCTCCTAGATACAGCCTGGCTAAAATATGAGGTGTGGGAACCCCTTATGGGGACATGAAACAACCAGCTTCTCAAAGACACAGCACAATCCCTGTTGTACCTGCAGTGCAGTAATTCCATCTGTTTTCCTGGTCTGTCTGGATGAAAAGCTCCTTCTGACAGACAGTATTATCAGATTTCTAAGTGTATTTCCTTAGGCATCCCCTGCTTTCCAAAAGATTAGCCTCTGCCAATAAACTGTGATGTGAGACCCAGATTGTCTATGCTGTATGCCATTTTGATTTGCAAAATTTTCGTAGGAACCCTGTACATTCAGGTGGCAGGAAACACCTTATTTCCTCATGTCTGCTTACTCCAGCTATGATATTATTACATGAGGAAAGGAAGAGAGAATTGTGGGAAAACATGGGACTTATCTAAAACCTGATACATGCCTGACCCTTGATTCAGACATTCCAAAGCCTGGGACAGGCTTCTCCAGAGTCCTCCTGTTTCCCAGAAACAGCCTTTCCAGGAAGTGGCCTATCAGAGACTAACAGAGGAGAACGCCCCCTATTGTAATCCAGGGCCAAGCGTGGCTGTGGGGCCCAGCTCCCTCCAGCCTCTCGCTCTCTGTTCCCTAACTGCTGCTGCGGACGTCGAGGGGAGAGAGTGCAGTCATACCCAGACTGCCATGAGGCTGCTTTGAAGACCCAAGAAAGGGTGTGCTCCTTTTTGACTGAGTGCTGGAGTGGGTTGGCTTGTCCTTCATCAGGGGATCTTCCCGACCCAGGGATTGAACCAATGTCTCTCATATCTCCAGCCTTTGCAGGCGGGTTCTTACCACAAGCGCCACCTGGCAAGACCTTGACTGAGAAAAGCACCCATTAAATATGTCCTGCTTGAAAGAGAAGAAGGAGAAAAGGAGAAAGGGGAAGGAGGAGGAGGAAAAGGAAGAAAGAGAAAGCTTCTAATCAATCCATCAGTGAGTCCCAAAGAGATCTAAATGTAAGCCAGAAGGAAAACACTACAAAGCCCTAGAAAAAAAATGTTCAAAATAAGATTGATTTGAGGAAACCTTTCTAGTCAAGACACAAATCCCATAAGCTATAAATAAAAGGCTGATTTATTTGTCCTCTAATTATTAAAACATGCAAAGGACACCATAAACCAGGTCAGATGCCAAGGAGAGACCAGCAGACACTTTGCAATACTAGAGTCAACAAGGTGAAATCCACAAGAGAGGGCCTAAAATCCACAGAAAAAGACTGAAACCAGTTTTTAAAAATTGAGTAACAGGGACTTCCGTGGTGGTTCAGTGGTTAAATTGCCTTGCAATGTAGGGCACATGGGTTTGCTCTCTGGTCAAGGAACTAAGATCCCACATGCTGTGGAGCAACTCACCCCATTTGCTTCAACTAGGACCTTGCACACTCAAATTTAAAAAAAAAAAGTGTATATATATATTAAAAATTTGAATAAGAAGCTGAGGAAACAATTCCCGAGGAGGTGACTTGCCCAGGGTCACACAGCTCTCCATGGGCAGAGTGGAGGCCAAGACAAGACTTTTTGACATGCATATGTGAGGGGGGAACATGGTTTTAGTAACCCCAAAGTTTCCAGCATTGTCTCTGCCTGTAAAACACATAGATCAAAGCCCATGTCCCTCCTGTTAGACTGATGTGTTCACAGCTTGACTTTTTGTCTTAAAATTATAAAACTGAGGTCATAATGTGGGCGTTGTATAGCAAGCCCTGTGTCTCCCCACTTGGTCTCCTGTTCCTCCCCTCTTAGGCCTCAGTTCCCCCCGCAGGGGCTGGCACTGCGCAGGAATTCAAGAGACAAGGTGATGATACACCTGGATTCCTTGTATCTCAAGAGGAAGCCTTTGCTCCATCAGCTGCAGTGAAGCACCTGCGGACAGCCTCAGGGTGGCCAGGCCGCAGCAGGGAGGGGCTCTGACTCCTCTTTCCTCCTCCACCCCTCCGTTTCCTCCAGTTTCCCAAAGGGCTGAGCACCTGCAACTTACATCTTCCTTCTGGGGTGTTGGCTCTCGTCTCAGGAGCCCGTGTTCCAAGCTGAGCCCACCTGAGCAGGCATCGCCCTCCCTCTGCACTGTCCAGGGGCCCAGGTGGCAGGAGGAAGCTGCCAGACACACCTGCCTCTACATGCAGGCTCTGCCCCTGCTTAGCCTGCTGCCTCAGCCTGACCTCACCTCTCTAAACTTCCTTTCCTTCTTCTGTCAACTAGTGATAATTGTCCTTTTCTCAGTTATGAGGATGGGGAAATGGGTGGGGGTCCTACCTCCCTGTTTACCCAGGAATCTTCTCTGGCCAAGTGTGAACAAGATCTAGTTGTTCTCAGCTTTGCAAATGCAGCCACAAGCTGTGTGTCTCTGCAATAATCCACACATCCTGTGGGTCCAGATAAACCTGGAGAACCGAAAGGGGAAATTGAACACACTCAGTTCTCAGTCACTTGCATCAAATATTCTGCCCAACAGGCCCCTCCCTGGGCTTTTCCCACCCTCCTATGGCTCCCCTTGGAGAAACAAGCCCAGTCTTGACATTCTTGGCTTAGTTCATCCTGCTCTGCGCTCCTTGAAAAAAGACCTGCCACCAACACACTGTGAGGCCCTTGGCCTCAGCCCATAGGCTTCTTCCCAGCCCCCTCTGCCTTCTCTACTCACCCACACTCACTAGCCTGCTTGCCTTATTCACCTTCATGCCACCAGCGTGTGACCCAGTCCCAGAAAATGCCACCTGCTCACTGCATACTGGTCATACTGCTGCTGCTGAGTGTCACACCCATGTGGATTCTGGGCACTTACTTACAGAGGACCTTCTGCCAGGGTCACCTGCTGCAACCACCTGGAAAATCATGTTCATGCAGCAAAGCCCAAATCTGACATCACCTCCTCTGAGAAGCCCACTAGGACCTTCCCCTGTAAAGTCCACATTCCCCTGCTCTGCTCCCATGGTACCTGGGTGAGGGGCCTAAGGCCACTCCTCTGACACTCTGTCCATGCCCCTCCCACCCCTTCTGATCAGATCCCTCTAGACTTAGCCCTGCTGGCAGGGATGGAACTAGAGTCTTTGTTCCCAGTGACCCACAGGAGGAGGCCTGGTCTTTGTGGTCACTGCCATTAGGTGGATACAGAAGTTCATAGTGGGGGCTGAGAGCATGCTGTCCTTTTCTCCCCTGGCTTATCTCCACTTGACAACTTGATATTTTCTCTCCAAATGGAAGGTTTTTATCAGAAAATCAGCGTCCTGGCAACTCAGAGAAGTCTACAACAGAGAGTTGGCCCTGTCTCCATTTGGTTCCTGAGCAATGAGCCTCTGTGGATGGGGGTCTGAGCATATGCCAGGTGCTGTGCCTGCACCATCCATGCCTTTCCTGTTGAACTCTCACATCAGCTCTAGGAAGTACTGGCTCCATTTTACAAAGAAATGGAGAAGCAGAGGTAACTCAGCCTGAGAGTCTTTATACTCAACTGCACTTGGGCTTTCTCTTCTTTACCCCTAAGCAGAAGAGGCTGCAATGGGCCCACGCCCTTCTGGAGGCCAGCCTGACCTTCCATTGGGTTGCTTCATCCCAGGAAATGTCCCTGGGCCATCATGGTCACCTCCCCCCCAGGTTTTGAGGGACAGACAGAAGAGTGATGGGTGTTATTCCATGAGGACCACACACTGCAATTTGGTCTTACAGTCACCCATAACAAAGGCCTGAAATTTAATCTGATTTTGCAGATAAGGCAGCCACGGTCGGGGAGAGGCGGGGCTTTCTTCAAGCAACTCAGAAAAACACTGTTGTTGGGCAGAAGAATATCAGCAGCTCATGTCCTGCAAATGTCCATCTGTCCAAACACCACACTCTCACGCTCTCTCCCCAGTGCTCAGGGCTCAGGCTGGAAGCACTGACACAGAGGAGTCAAGGGGTAAACACACAGCTGCCCCTCCTGTGGTCCTGCACAAGCCTGCCCTGACCCCACAGGAGCAGTCAGGACTTAAGGGCGCCTCCTCTCTGGAGCTCGGGGTCCTCTGGGGACAGCTGGCGCTGGGTGTCTCCCCTACGGGAGGGACACAAGGAAGAAAGGCAGTGGCCAGGGGCTTTCCTGGAAGGACAATCTGAGCACAGTCACTGCTCCTTCCTGCTCACTTTAAACCTCTGGCAGAAATCCAGGAAGCAGGGGACAGGGAAAGCTACGTGGGTCTCCCCAGGGGACACCTCCTGCCATGAGGGCGCCCAGGCCCTGCTTCCTCAGTGCCCTTCACTGCAGGAGAGCTGGGGGGTCACGAGCAAGGTGTGGGTGTCCCGGGACTCACTTCGTGTCCAGGTAGCCCCTGCAGCAGTCCTGGAAGCCGATGATGTTGTCCGTGATCTTCAGGTCCTGCTCCTCCAGGTGGGCCAGCATGCAGGCCTGGATGAAGACCTTGCTCTGGCCAATACAGTACAGTTTGCTGCAGAGCTCCAGATTTCAATCCAGAGGATGAGAGCAAGCTACTGATCATTGGGTCACCACGGAGCCCTGGAGCAAGGCCAAGGCCAGGGGAGGGGCCTGGGGCCGGGGTTCGCCATGCTGGTCTGTGGGAAGCCTCCTCCTGGTGCAGGGAGAGTGGCGGGTAAGGGGACGCCAAGAGGGGACAGGTGGGGGCCAGCAAGGGGCACGTCAGGAGTCAGTCTTGCAGAGAAATGCAGGAACTCAGCCCTGAAGGGCCTTACCTGTGGACGTCTCTGTCCACGTGTATTTCTCACAAAGGAGGCAGCGGACATGGGGGCTCAGGTAACATTGCTTTAGGTGACTAGAGAGACAGTGTTGCTTTTTTTAAAAGGGTAGTTCAAAGTCAAGAGTGACCTAACATACTTAGGAGCCAGAGGAGCAAATCACAGGAGGACAAGCGTTGCCAGGCCAGATGTGAAAGCAGAGGGCAAGAACCACATGAGGCTTCTGAACAGCACTGTGTCAGCAGAAGGGTCTCCCCATCAGTGGGGAGGCAAAGGGCAGCCTTGCTCGTCAAGGAAAGGGAAACGGCTTATCCAAGATGTCAGAGATGTAAAGAAAAATAGAAACCCAAGTCTGACTCTAAAGTTGGGATCTTTGCCATCTGATTTATGTCCAAGGGGAAGGAGATGGGAGGGGGCCTGAAACACTGAGGTCCAAGGTCTCCCTCCCCGTAAGAGCTTGCTTCCCTAGTATAGAGGTCTTGGGGCGCCCTGGACCCTGGAGAGCCTGTGGAAGGACAGGAGGAGTGAAGGGTATGATTCTATCAGAAGAGCACTTGGCCATTTGCAAATCATTTACTTTTTTATCATGTGATTCTCCTGAGGAGGGGCAGAATTATTATTTTATTATATAGGAAGGGAAACAGCAAAGTCAAGGACGCGACTTGTTCAGATCACACAAGTCAGAGAAAGAAGTAAGGCTCAAAAATCATTTCAGACAAGCTCCTGACAAGCAGACTCTCCTGCAGGCAACAACCACACACTCTAGACCTGGTACAAAGTACAAAACGCAGAAGTACAGAGTGCAAAACTGCCATGCGAGGGCTCAGGAGAAGGAGCAGAACAGGAGGATTTTGAGGGGAGTCAAATACAGATTGAATGATGGGCAAAGGGTGAGACAGTCATTTTTTGTGGATTTCTCTTGAAGGCAGCTACAGTTCTTGGTTGGATAGAAGTGACTGAAATTCTGATAAGTCTGCTACCCTTCTGGCCTGAAAAAGCCCCAAGGAGACAGAGGCCAGGGTAGCCAGTAATCCTCAGTCTTCCCCAGCATCAGGCTCTTTTCCAATGACTCATCACTTCACATCAGGTGGCCAAAGTATTCTTGCCGCAAGAACCCCATGAACATGAACAGGACGAACCGTATGAAAGGTGGTGCACTTACTGTTGTATGTGGGGTGCTTGGACCCAGAAGAGGGTGAGGAGGGTCATTTTGTTGGTCTGAGAAGAGGGCTCATGTGCATCCAGGAAGCACTCAATCTGGAGCCTCTTCACCTGAGACTTTCCTCCCAGGGTCAGGTCCTTATTACCCATTCATCCTTCTCATCCTTCAGCCTGACCTATTGGTCCAAGAATAGTCTCCCAACCCAAGATCTTCTGTGTCCTGGGATTTTGACTCTGAATTCTAGGTGCCTGGACCTAAGCCCCCCTGCTGGCAGAGGCCTCAGGGGACAGACCGTGAGTTCCTGCAGGGGGGCCTGTCCTGCTTCCTGTCCTTCCTGAAATTCACAGGTTTGGGGGCTTCTTTCCATCCTCTGACCTGCCCCAGTTCCCTCCAGTGGGCCCTCTTCTGTGCTTACTTAGTCAGACTCGGTGTCTATTGCTCAGAACCACAGGGATCTCACCTGAGACAGGGGTCACCATGGGATGGGAACCTGTTTGGTGCTCACATGCTCCACATGGAAACACAGAGAGTTGGTGCCCCATGGAGCAGGCCCATGGGGGTGAGAGCAACACCCAGATGCTCCCTTTTCCTCCCTGGAGTGGTGAGCCAGAGGCCATTCCATGAAGGTTCCTCAGAAGGCCGTGGCAGGTGCAATCCCAGATGGGTGACTGGGTCAGAACATGGCCTTGGATGGACCTTCCCTCCTTCCTGCCCACTTTCCCCAGCCCCTCAGTCCTGCCTCCATGGATGGAGTGAGCCTGGCGTCCACCTCTGCCTTCAAGGTGCCTGAGGCTTCAGCAGAATACTTTGGGCTGCCTGTTTTATTGAATTCAAGTCCATGTTCCCAACACACAGTGAGGCCAAACAATACCAAAATGCTGGAGTTTGGAACTGAAGAAGGTTCATTGCAGGGCCATGCAACGAGACAGGTGGCTCATGACTCAAAAATCCCGAACTCCCCGAAACTCTCAGCAAAGCCCTTTCATGAGAAAGGTAAGCAAGGGGCCTGGTTAGTTGTTGCAACCTTCTTGGTGTCAGAGTCTTTTTTCTTGATGTCAGGTCATGATATTCCTGTGAACCTCCAGCAAACAAATTATTCTCTTTTATGATAAGAAAGAGCAAGGTCCCAAAGCTCAACCTTCACCCTTTGAGGTCCAGGCTCTGGCCAAGAGGAGAGGGGAAGCTTCTGCAGGAGTCCTGGTGAAACATGAAGGCAGCCTGGATGAGGGATGTGCTGTCTCCCTCTGCCCCTCTGTTTACGGTGACCCTCTCTCACACCTTCACACAAGCCCTCTGCTCTCAATCACCTTTGGACGCCCTGTGTCCATCCTGGTCCCCAGGGCTGGAGGAGGAGTATCCCTATGCTCAGCCCAAGTCAGATGACACTGGCTCTTCTGGGTGTCCCATGGAGCCTGGGGGCTCCAGGTTCTGGGGGAAATGACTGGATGGGAGCCCAGTGGGCAGGAAGGAGGAACCATGGAGGACACGCTCCCTGAGATCCTGGGAGACAGGCTCATGGGGAAGGAAGTCAGGCATCTGGAGCCCAGGTGAGCCCCTCAGTCAATGCAAGGAAGCCTCAGTGAATCAGCTCATATTTACTGAACCAGAGTCTGGAGAACAAAAGGTGGGGAGAGACAAACGAACCTGAGTGTCTTGTCCAGCGCCCCCCACCACTGAAGAGGAAACTGAAGGTCTGAGAGGCAGCCTTTCCTCACCGCAGTCTGGTGATCTCCTTGACACACCACACAGTTCCTTGGTCAGCTGTTGCCTTCTGGTGTCATTTCTTCTTTCTTTTGTGATTTTTTTTTTGAAATTAACCTCTGTTTCACACAGCATTTGGAATTTCATAGGATCTTCATTAGTCACTCAGTGATCCTGGTCCCAAATATCACCTGCATCTCGACAAATGTCCCACCCACTGAATAGTCATCACTGTCACCACCACCATTATCATCAAGAAGTCACTGCCTAATTAAGGTAAACCTGCTGGGATCAAAGGTGAGCTGATGCTGGAGAAGGAGGGCTAGAGACCATCAGGGGGAGACTCTTCTTGCTGGGACAGCAAACCCTGGGGAGCGTGATAGAGGAGCCCGGGCTGCTCCTCCTGGATCCCAGCTATCGCTCCTCTTTGACTTTCTCCCATTTTAAACACTTTCATATTCCTGGCCTCTCGTTGCTAGTTCCCCTGCCTCTCTGTTCTGCCCCCAGTGTGTTCTTTAGTCCAAAATAACTGGTTTCTCCCCTCCCCTCACTCTCTAGTCCCCCCTCCTCCCTTAGTCCAGGCTCCAGGCTCCTTCCTTCTCTCTCCCAATCTTCCACCTGCATGCATTCCTCCCCTGCTGTGCTCAGCTACTGAAATGCCAGATTCCTAACATCCAGCTCCATCAGTGTTGTCTCCCCCTCCTTTCCCCTCCAACAAGGTGTTCTTATCCCTGGTCTCACATGTGTCCCTGGTTCCTGCACTTCTCTGGGGGTGAGGGAATCAGGCCTTACTTCAGCCTCTCATAGGTCTGTATGACCTGCTTCAACTTCTTCTCCAGCTCCCTGGCCTGCTGCCTCAGCTTCTCAGCCAACTCTGTCTTTGCCCCCTCATGTAAGTGCATTGACTGTTTTACCAGGAAGCCCACATCCACCAGAAGGGAGATTCCTGCAAAGCCTCCAGCAATGATCCGGGCCTTTTCGGTCATTGCCAGATCCATGCCTTTGAAGCTTCATTCACCTCCTTGCTGGTTTGGACAGAGACTTGCCCAGTGCTCATGAAGCTTTTAGCATGGGCTGCTAACTGAGAGTTGTCTTTCACCAGCTTTGCAGCATGGACATTTTTCCTAACCCCTTGCATGGATTTGTAGACTTTCACTGTAGAAAAAGCCATCCCAAGTGCAGACAGACATCGAGCTCCTACAGACACCTTTCCTTTGATGCTAGTTGACAACAGGCCACTGGCTTCCGTTTCTGCTGATGACCTACTAAAGTGTTCCACGATGCTGGTGGACATAGTGGTCACAGCAGCTGTTGCTCCCAGCCCTAACCCAGTGGTCGAGAGTGCCACACTGGCCCCTGCTGTCACGGGTGCCAGAGCCAGGCCAAGGATGTTCAGAACACCAGACACAGTGCTGGTAGAGTCGGCCACCACCTTGAAGAGGGTACAGTCCCTGTGCGACTTGTCAACCCTGTCTGCAAGTGTGTAGAGCTTTCTTATGCTCTCTTCCAGCTCCTTTTTCACCTGAGGAAACTCCTTTAAAAACCTCTCCCTGTCTAGCAGGTCCCGTTGGAATCTCTCTTGGTCTTCCATAGCCAAGTCTGTCTTCCACTCATTCAGAAATTCACATAATGCCTCCACTTGTTTCCTGTAACAAGGAACATCAAGGGATTAAGAAGACAATTTGCTTGTCCGTAAAATAAGCTCAATGGATCTATTCTGCATAAGCCACAGAGATTTTATTATAAATCACAAGGGAAGAGTTTTGCAAATGTAAATTATTTGCAACATTAAACACATGTTTGTACCTCATGGATACTCCATTATTCAATCATGAAATAAACAAGCAAAAGCCATTTTAAGATAGTCTTAAGAGAGGTACTTGATAAAGATGCCTCAGAGGCAGGTCAACACCAACACTTCCAAAGGACTGGTAGGGTGGAAGGTCTACAGAGAAACTAACAGAAGTGGGGCCTTAGTTTGTAGTGAGGAGCCAACCACTCTTTGCTCTTGGCAACTGGGAAGTGGTCCCTAAGCTCTTGGAATATTCTGGCTGATAGGAGTGTTCTTGTCTGCCTGGGCCTTTGGCCACTGGACAGTCTGACAAAGTGACACATGATGGTGCCTTTGGGTCAAGTAATATCTGCACTGACCTCCAGAGGAGCTGGACACTAAGGCATTAGTCTGACCTCTGGGAGTAGTCAGAGAAAACAGGTCAGGGTATTAATAATTTGCTTTTAATTTTTTAGCTTGGAAATAATAACAGTAATAGACAAATAAAACATCACCATAATAAATAAAAGACTGAAGCCTGGTCCTATTCTCATTCAACATCACAAAAGGGTTTTTTTTGTCATGCATTTAAAATTCTTTAACACCGAATTAACTTACTGGCAACTAACAAAAAAGAAAGACTATCACAATACAAAGAGAGACACAAATTGAGGACTGTAGACATTACACAAATAAGCAAAATACATAGTAAACATATCCAGAGCTTTCTAGAAATCTCATCCTATGATAACTCACCAATTTATTTGATGTTATATCTCAGGCAAAATGAACATTTTTTAAAAATGTTATAATTTGTTTTTAAACAGGGTGAGCATCCCTGGGGGCCGGGCTCTGTGTGTCCTGCCACACACTGAATCCAGGACAGTAACTTGTCCTGAGGACAATGGAAGCTTCATGTGTGAAACCTGCCCAGACTGTCCTGGAGCTGATGGGAACCTGAATTCCACTCTGCAATAAACTGTAACTGGAATCCTGACATCTTTCAGTGCCCAGCATCCCTGACCTCTCAGGGGTCACCAGCCTAACTCACACCTTACCTGGTGACAGCTTCACATACTTGTACCCTAAGGCTGTATGAAACTTTATTGAACCTCTAAAGATTCAAGAGACTTTAGGAAACATCTATCTGAATTGCTGATCCTGAAGAGACCGGCACTTGCACAGCTGGTGGAGGAAGCGTTTTCCTCTTGGGTGGGGATGCATGAGTCTCCTCAGAATTCCTCAAATGACACACAATCACAGCCCCTCACTGTGACTCTGGAGGGCTCACTGAGCCACATGGCCTTCCACTGTCAGGGCAGCTCCACATAGACCAGAAGAGGGTCCCGGATGGAGGGAGAAGCCAGGTACGAGGTAGGGTGTGCAGACACGGTCACCCAGGCCCTCTAGCCCAGCTTGAGGGGATCCCATCAGGGAGGGAAGAAATGTCCCCCCTCCCACTCAGGGGACCTCTGCTAGGGTCACAGCCCCTTCAGTTCTGTGTCCTCGGGGGTGCACTCTGCCCACTCTAGTCCTGGTCCTGCTGCCCGAGCCTGCCTTCTAGTCCTCCAACTTTGACCCTCTGCTCCACCCTGACCCCTGGAGGAGGCCTGCCAGGAGGAAGCTAGCCTGAGTGGGGGGGGGGGGGGGGGAATGTGGTTAACATTCCCGATGCACTGGTGTAGGTTACCTGGACAAACCAGCCTCAGGCACAAAATTCTCCAGGGTTTTGCCTTCAGTGAGCAGGTTTTGCAGCTATTCGTTGCGTATTCTCTTCTGGATATGCTCAATGATATCCTCAAAAAAAGTTTTTACCCTAGGTGGATAAAGACTAAGATGAGAAGAAATTATGGTGTAACGTAAATGGTAATGAGTATGAAGTGGTTAAAGTTAATCTTCCTGAGCAGCAGTCATCTGGGGGTACTGTTGACGGATTCACCTGGGGTTGCAGATGGACTGTGTCCAACTGCCCCAATCATATGTTGAAGCCATAGCCTCACCCGCACCTCAGTGAGTCTATTTGAAGATAGAGCCTTTAAGGTGGAAATTACAGTGAAATGAGGTCATAAGTGTGGGGCCCTAATCCAAGTAGATTTGTGTCCTTATTTGAAGAGGAAGAGATACCAGCTCACTGGCTCTCTGTCTATCTTGCAGCATGAAGGGTTGTTAATTTTTTTTTCTTTTTCCTGTTTTAGTAAGAGTGAAAGGAACCCAGGTCTCATATGGAGGGAACCCAGAGCACTAAATCTGTGTATTTATTGATTGGGGTGTGGGTGGGTGGGGGAAGTAACAGAGCACTTGGGTGTCTGCAGGGGTGTTTGAGATCAGTAGAGCCAGAACCTGCCTGAGGTATCAGACCTGGTAAGCACATGCTTATATATGAGATCCCTGGGCGGGTGTGGTGACACAGCATGGAAGGAGAGGTGATTCTGGGGTGGGGGGGAGTTTTCCCCTGGATCTAACACTTTCTAAGTAGAGTGGACAGCACCATACTTGGCAGGACCTGCTGTGTGGCCCAGGCCACAGAGCACATTACATTTCATCCTCATAACAATATAGGGAAATATTCTTCCCATTTTACAGGTGAGGTCAGGTAACTGTGCTCCAGGTCACACAAGGGGGAGGTGACAAAGGCCAGACTGGGGTTCAGCTCAGGGTCTGCTGATCCTTGCAGAGCAGCTGGGCAGGCAGCAGGGTGAGAGTTGGAGGAAACAGCTGCTGTGGTGATGCCCCAGGGTTTGGGAACAGGAGGAGGCTCGGACAAGAGAGAGTGCAGGAGAAGCTTCAGGGATGCTGTGGGACCTCCTCTCCCTGCCCTGTCTGGTCTCGGGGACTCCCTCTGCTGTCCTCTCTGTCCGTGGGCTGTTCTGGCCTCACTCCTGAATCATGAGCTAGGATCTGGGGGACCGGGAGGGAGAAACTGAGCACCTTGGCCATGGCTCCCATAGAAGAGGGCCAGAAAGGAGGTGATGGGGACAGACCCCAGGGTAGGGGAAGTCCCCTTGGACTCCATGGGACTTGAGGATGCTTATCTATTCCCTTCTTGATTCTTCTCTGGGTTAATTCAGATTGTTGGCAGCATCTCAGTTCTGGGTCATAAGTAGGAACCATCCAAACAAGAGACAGCTGACTAGCTGAGCAGTCCCAGAGGTCTTTTGGGTTCATGGCAGCCGCAGGATCTCAGAGATCTCCTTTCAGATCCTTGTCTGTGTCAGGTTGGAAGGAGGTGTGGCTTCACCCTTGGGAAGGAAAAACAGACTGTGGGCTCCATCATGAGTGAGTAGTGACTGCAGGAAGCAGTGAGGGGTTTGGTCTCCAGGGGTTTCCACTAGGACGGCCACCAGTGCCACCATGGACTTAACCCAGCATGATTCTCTGTTCTCTGGGCTCTGCTGGCCACTAGTTAAGGAAAGTTACTCATCATCCCACTGCTGTCTCCACCCTGAGTTAGAGTCCTGCTCTCCTGCTGGGCACAAGGAGAAGGTAATCAGACAGGATACAGCCATCTGTGAAGTTATAGGAGCAATAAAACCAGAGACAGAAGAACAGATAGGAAGGGATACTCTGGAAATTACATGAGGGAACACTTGTGTGTACTAATTGGTAATAACTAATATTGATTCATTGTCTATGACATGCAGGCTCCTGAAACTCACTTAAAATTAGGTCAGCCCAAGATTTCATGCTGGTGCCAGAGCCTGGTCTTTCTGATCTACATCCCACATTTGTGATGACTCTGCCCTATGCCTTTTTAATATAAAAATATGTGTTGGTAGATATGTTTAACAAATTAGTGTTTTCATTCTAAAATGATGTCTTTCTCCCTGTGCTCCAGTCTCTGCTTTGATAAATTTCTTGATGCTGCAGCTCCTACAGCCCACAGCCTCCTAGCTTCTGCAACAGCTTTTATCCCACAAGGGCCTGAAGTCCCTCTGACCCTGCCCAATCCCTGAAGCTCTGCCCAGGGTGGCTGAGGACCCTTGATGATGCCCAGTCCTCTCTGCTGTCGCACCCTGACTGTTGAAATTTTAGGCTGTTTTTAATTATTTATGTAAATAGTGCAAAGAACACGTTTCTTGTAGAAAAGTTTGCCTTAATTTGATAATATTTCTTTAAGCTACTTCTGGAAGTAGAATGACTGGGTCTGAGGGTATCAACACCTAAAGATTTTTCATGTGTAGAGCCACACTGTTATGCAAAGAAACTACCAATTTATGTTCATACTCATGAAATAGGAGAGTGCCATCCTTTCAATCTTGTCAGTTTTCAGTTGTCTTTTTTTTTTTTTTGGTCTTTATATTGAGAGGTTTTCTTTTGGTTCTGGTTGTGACTATCATGTGCTGGGAGGTAAAGAAAGAATGCAAATGCTGATTATGTTTAACCCCTTTTTAGAAGGCAAAAGAGCATTAATCAACTACCCCTCCTGAGACCTGACTGAAAAGATAGTAAAGATCCTTATTGATATAGCAACAGCTATTGATGAGAGCCTCAGGTGTTTCTGATTTTGCTCTACACTTCAGTTGCTCTAAGGTTTTATAAATTATAATGTGTATGTATATATATTTTCATTTATTTTTATTAGTTGGAAGCTAATTACTTTACAATATTGTAGTGGTTTTTGTCATACATTGACATGAATCAGCCATGGATTTACATGTGTTCCCCATCCTGATCCCCCCCCCCACCCCCCTCTCCACCCGATTCCTCTGGGTCTTCCCAATGCTCCTGGCCCGAGCACTTGTCTCATGCTTCCAGCCTGGGCTGGTGATCTGTTTCACCCTTGATAATATACAAGTTCTCTCGAAACATCCCACCCTCGCCTTCTCCCACAGAGTCCCAAAGTCTGTTCTGTACATCTGTGTCTCTTTTTCTGTTTTGTATATAGGGTTATCATTACCATCTTTCTAAATTCCATATATATGCGTTAGTATACTGTATTGGTCTTTATCTTTCTGGCTTACTTCACTCTGTATAATGGGCTCCAGTTCATCCATCTCAGAACTGATTCAAATGAATTCTTTTTAATGACTGAGTAATATTCCATGGTGTATAAGTACCACAGCTTCCTTATCCATTCGTCTGCTGATGGGCATCTAGGTTGTTTCCATGTCCTGGCTATTATAAATAGTGCTGCAATGAACATTGGGGTGCACGTGTCTCTTTCAGATCTGATTTCCTTGGTGTGTATGCCCAGAAGTGGGATTACTGGGTCGTATGGCAGTTTTAATTCCAGTTTTTAAAGAAATCTCCACACTGTTCTCCATAGTGGCTGTACTAGTTTGCATTCCCACCAACAGTGTAAGAGGGTTCCCTTTTCTCCACACCCTCTCCAGCATTTATTGCTTGTAGACTTTTGGATAGCAGCCATCCTGACTGGTGTGAAATGGTACCTCATTGTGGTTGTGATTTGCATTTCTCTGATAATGAGTGATGTTGAGCATCTTTTCATGTGTTTGTTAGCCATCTGTATGTCTTCTTTGGAGAAATGTCTGTTTAGTTCTTTGGCCCATTTTTTTATTGGGTCATTTATTTTTCTGGAATTGAGCTGCAGGAGTTGCTTGTACATTTTTGAGATTAGTCCTTTGTCTGTTCCTTTGTTTGCTATTATTTTCTCCCATTCTGAAGGCTGTCTTTTCACCGCGCTTATAGTTTCCTTTGTTGTGCAAAAACTTTTAAGTTTCATTAGGTCCCATTTGTTTAGTTTTGCTTTTATTTCCAATATTCTGGGAGGTGGGTCATAGAGGATCTTGCTGTGATTTATGTCGGATAGTGTTTTGCCTATGTTCTCCTCTAGGACTTTTATAGTTTCTGGTATTACATTTAGATCTTTAATCCATTTTGAGTTTATTTTTGTGTATGGTGTTAGAAAGTGTTCTAGTTTCATTCTTTTACAAGTGGTTGACCAGCTTTCCCAGCACCACTTGTTAAAGAGTTTGTCTTTTTTCCATTGTATATTCTTGCCTCCTTTGTCAAAGATAAGGTGTCCATAGGTTCGTGGATTTATCTCTGGGCTTTCTATTCTGTTCCATTGATGTGTATTTCTGTCTCTGTGCCAGTACCATACTGTCTTGATGACTGTGGCTTTGTAGTAGAGTCTGAAGTCAGGCAGGTTGATTCCTCCAGCTCCATTCTTCTTTCTCAAGAGTACTTTGGCTATTCGAGGTTTTTTGTATTTCCATACAAATTGTGAAATTATTTGTTCTAGTTCTGTGAAAAATACCGTTGGTAGCTTGGTAGGGATTGCACTGAATCTATAGATTGCTTTGGGTAGTATAGCCATTTTGACAATATTGATTCTTCTAATCCATGAACACGGTATATTCCTCCATCTATTTGTGTCCTCTTTGATTTCTTTCATCAGTGTTTTATAGTTTTATAAATTATAATGTTTATTATTCCAATAACCCTGAGGTGTGTACTATTGTATTCCTGTTTGAAGATAAGGAAACTGAAGCATAGATGTTATGTGATTTACCCAAGGTCAGAAATCTTGTTCATGGTAGACTGGGTTCCAATTCACTCTATGGGCTCAAGATCCCATACCTGGCCTCTCCTCAGTTCAGTTCAGTCCTTCAGTCCTGTCTGACTCTTTGCAACCCCATGGACTGCAGCATTCCAGGCTTCCCTGTTCATCACTAACTTCCAGAGATTGCTCAAACTCTTGTCCATCGAGTTGGTGATACCATCCAACCATTTCATCCTCTGTTGTCCCCTTCTCCTCCCACCTTCAGTCTTTCCTAGCATCATGGTCTTTTCCAATGAGTTAGTTCTTTGCATCAGGTGGTCAAAGTATTAGAGCTTCAGCTTCAGCATAAGTCCTTCCAACGAATAATCAGGACTGATTTCCTTTAGGATTGACTGGTGTGAATTCCTTGCAGTCCAAGTGACTCTCAAGAGTCTTCTCCAGCACCATAGTTTGAAAGAATCGTTTCTTCAGCACTCAGCCTTCTTTATGGTCCAACTCTCACATTCATTCATGACTACTGGAAAAACCATAGCTTTACTCAACGGACCTTTGTTGACAAAGTAATGTCTCTGCCTTTTAATATGCTGTCTATGTTGGTCATAGCTTTTCTTCCAAGGAGCAAACGTCTTTTAATTTCATGGCTGCAGTTACCATCTGCAGTGATTTTGGAGCCCAGGAAAATAAAGTCTGTCACCATTTCCATTATTTCCCCATCTATTTGCCATGAAGTGATGAGACCGGATGCCACGATCTTAGTTTTTTGAACGTTGAGTTTTAAGCCAGCTTTTTCACTCTCTTCTTTCACTTTCATCAAGAGGTTCTTTAGTTCTTCTTTGCTTTATGTCATAACGGTGGTGTTGTCTGCATATTTAAGGTTGTTGATACTTCTCCCGGCAATCTTGATTCCATCTTGCAGTTCAGCCAGCCCGGCATTTCTCATGATGTACTCTCATATAAGTTAAACAAGCAGGGTGACAATATACAGCCTTGATGTACTCCTTTCCCAATTTCGAACCAGTCTGTTGTTCCACGTCCAGATCTAGCTCTTGCTTCCTTACCTGCATACAGATTTCTCAGGAGGCAGGTCAGGTGGTCTGGTATTCCCATCTCTTGAAGAATTTTCCAGTTTGTTGTGATCTACACAGTCAAAAGCTTTAAGTGTAGTCAATGAAGCAGGAGTAGATGGTTTCTGGAATTCTCTTGCTTTTTCTATGATCTAATAAATGTTGTCAATTTGATCTCTGGTTCTTCTGCCTTTTCTAAACCCAGGTTGAACATCTGGAATTTCTCTGTTCACATACTGTTGAAGCCTAGCTTGGAGAATTTTGAGCATTACCTTGCTAGTGTGTGAGATGAGTGTAATTGTGTGGTAGTTTGAACATTAGTTGACATTGCCTTTCTTTCAGATTGGATTGAAAATTGACCTTTTCCAGTCCTGTGGCCACTACTGAACTTTCCAAATTTGCTGGCATATTGAGTGCAGCACTTTGATAGCATCATCTTTAAGGATTTGAAATAGCTCAGCTGGAATTCCGTCACCTCCACTAGCTTTGTTTCTAGTGATGCTTCCTAAGGCCCACTTGACTTCACACTCCAAGATGTCTGGCTCTAGGTGAATGACCACACCATTGTGGTCATCTGGGTCATTAAGACCTTCTTTTTGTATAGTTCTTCTATGTGTTCTAGGCCAAAGGACTAGATCACCCCCAAAATCCCCTCCTTCTCTGGTCTCCAGTCACGTCTCAGGAGTCCACATCCTGAGCTGAGCCCACCTGAGCAGGTGCTGCCTTCCTCTGGTCTGTTCAGGGGCCCAGGTTTCGGGAGGAAGCCCTCAGACACACGTGCCCCACATCCAGGCTCTGCCCCTGCTTCACCTGCTGCCTCGGCCATGATCTCACCTCTCTGAGCTTCCAGTTCCCTTCTTCTGTCAACTAGTGATATCATCCTTTTCTCAGACATTCATCCTGAGGATGGGGAGTTAGGCAGAGTCTTAACCCCCTGCTTACCCAGGAGTCTTCCTCTGCCTGAGTGTGAACAAGATCCAGTTATCTTCAGCTCTGCAGATGCAACCACCAGCTGTGCAAATCCTCAATAAACCACACACACCCTCTGGGTCCAGATATACAACAGAAAGGAAAAAGGTAAGTGAAAGCCCTCCTGTCTGAGTCACTCAGGCTTGACCACCCACCGGGCCCTACCCTGGGTTCTTGCCCCCTCCCTGTTGACCCGTTAGAGAAACAAGTTCAGCACTGACATGCCAGGGCCTTCTTGGCTCAGCACATAATACTCGGGATCTGTGAAGGAAGACCTGCCACCAACAGACTGTGAGGCCCTTGGCAAATCACTCTCCCACAGCATGGGCTTCTTCCCAGCCCCTCCCTCTCTCCCCGTTTCCCACTTGATACCCGCCTGCCTTGCTGACGTTGCTCTGGCCAATTGGGTAAAGGCTGCTGTCTAGGTCTTTGATCTATAAGAGGAGAGCTGGATGCTTATCCCATACCACACCCCACTCCCCACACCAGCACCCACCACTGGGCTCTGGAGCAAGGCCAAGACTGGGCGAGGATCCTGGAGTCAGGGTCTGTCCTGTTGCACTGTGAGCAGGCTTTTCCAGATACAGGGGAAGCAGGAGCTGGGGGTCTAGTGGAGAAGGGGTTGGGAAGGGGACAAGTTGGGGTCAGCAAAGGGGAAGTCATGAGTTAGACTTGCAGACAAACACAGAACCTCAGCCCTGAAGGATTCTCACATCTGGGTGTCTCTGCCCACGTACACTTCTACCAAAGTCGCAGTGGACATCGGGATTCGGGCAGCTTTACCTTAGGTAAATAGAGAAAAAGCTTTTTAAATTTTTTATGTTTAACAGGTAATGTAAAGTCAAGAGTGGGTTTAGCAGCCTTAGGAGACAGAGGAGCTAAGCAGCAGAGTTGAGCAGGGTGCAGCCACAGGCAGGAGAGCCGGCTAGGACTACATGTGGTTTGGAAGCAGGGCTGTGACAGAACAAGTCTCTTATCACCGATTGTCATTGACAGGGAGACGGGGCCCAGGCCAGCTCATCACTCATCTGTGTGTAAACACTTGGTAGATAGTTTGTGCAAGGGACACAACTTGCTGAAAAGAAGCAGTTTTAGTGTAAATACTGTCCTCTGCAGACTTAGCACAACACTGCTCAGTTAGGTTTAAGCCCCAGGAACAAGTCAACAGGAGGCTGTGTGCAGTTGGTGTGAAAGCGCCTCTGTGAATTGCAAGGTACCTTTGAGACATGGGAGCAGCAGCTTACAACCACCCAGTGCCGGGGCCTGCAGAGAAACTAGAAACCACCAGCAGAGGCCCTGCTGGGAGGGACTCAGGTCCTGGGTGGTCGGCACGTGCATGCAGCACAACCCCTGCCCATCTCTCCCCACGTGGGACAGGACAGCAGGTGGCGACAGACAGCCGAGTGACCTGGGCTCCAAGAAGGCAGGTACACTGCCCCGGACCCAGGACATTTGTGCTACAGACACACCACATGCTTGCTTCACTTCCTCCTGGGACAGGACACCCTGTGTCCTCCCGAGCAGTCAGCTCAACCTGGATGCAGGAAAGACGCTGGAAGCACACAGAGGCCCCATCCAGGACTGTCCTTCCCAGGCAGGGGTCAGGGCCACATTCCTGGACCCTGGGTCCAGCTTCCTCCTGTTCTCCGTGGGGGTGATACCACCTGCTCTCAGAGGAGCAGTGAGGATCCGATGAGGACCCAGGTGACGGTGCTGACACAGCAATGGCCCAGCCTAGGTTCCACAGGGTGAACTTCCCTGCAGGAAAGAGGAACAGGGAGTGAGATCCCAGTGAAGACTGGTGTCAGGGGAGCAATGTTCCTGGAGGTCAGGGCCCATTGCACCTCCCTGTTGCCTGTACATATGTAACATACATGCAGAACACTGAGAAAGGGGCTCAACAGAGCAGGAGAGGCACTGTCATTGCCCTGGGGCCCTTCAGCCCTGACATCACTGCAAGATGCAGCAGGTGGAGGTGATGCGTGTTTCTCCCCAGCTGGGGAAGTGAGCGGTGCCCTTGCTGTCGTGTGTGGGAAGCTTGGACCCAGAACAGGGTGAGGAGAGTCATTTCTGTTGGTCTGAGAAGAGGGCACATGTGCATCTAGGAAGCACTCAATCTGGAGCCTCTTGACCTGAGACTTTACCCCCAGGGTTCAGGGTCGCTGTTACTCATCCATCTTCCTCATCCTTCAGCCTGACCTACTGCTCTAAAAATATAGTCCCCCGGACCCCAGCTATTCTGTGTCCTGAGAATTTGACACTGGGATTCCTGGTGCCGGGACCTAAGCCCCCTGCTTGCAGGGGCCTCCGGGGACAGACCGTGAGCTCCTGCAGGGGGACCTGTCCCGCTTCCTGTCCTTCCTGACCTGCACCAGTTTGTGGGTTTCTTTCCTTTCTCTGACCTGCCCTGTTCCCCCAGTACCTCTTCTGTGTCACTTAGTCAGACTCAGTCTCTTGCTCAGAATCACAGGGCTCTCACCTGACCCAGGGGTCACCGTGGAATTGCATCAACCACACACTGAGCTAAGTGGGGTCCAGCTCTAAGGGTTCAGGGAGACATGGGGGTGGACACTGAATGGCTCTGTACCTAGCGCCTGAATCCCTGCCCAGAAGTCTGTGCAGGATGGGCATTCTCCAGGAACTGATGAAGAACTGATGAAGGAATGAACTCCTATTTCTGAAGTTCAGGCAGGCGATGGCCATAACTGCTGATGGTTCGATCCCTGAGTCGATCCTTCTCCAGATCCCCTGGAGAAGGAACTGGCAACCCACTCCAGTATTCTTGACTGGAAAATCCCATGGATGGGAGAGGCCAGCAGGCTACAGTCCATAGGGTCGCAAAGAATCAGACATGACTGAGTGACTTCACTTTGCTTTTTTTTTTCTCTCATATCTTCAGGAAGGAATGGAAGGGCCAGTTGAAGTCTCAGGGAACACTGGCTGAGAGGGAGTCAGAGTCAGAGTCAGAGGCGCTGAGGAAAGTCTTCCGAGGGAGGTTTGGACAAAAGTGTGGAGAAGGCTCTGCAGCACGTGGGGAGGGATGTAGGAGATGTCCTGGGATCTTTTCCAGGTCCCAGATCTCTGGCTTCCTGTCCTGGGCTCCAGGTGTGGGAGCCTGTTAGGTGCTCACATGCTCCACACATGGAAACACAGAGAGTCGGTGCCCCGTGAAGCAGACCCGTGGGGTGAGAGGAACACGCAGATGCCCCCCTCTCCTCCCTGGAGAGGAGGAGCCTGAGGCATCCCATGAAGACTCCTCAGAAGGTCCAGGCAGGTGCATTCCCAGATAGGTGACCAGTCGGAACATGGCCTTGGGTGGACTTTCCCTCCATCTCTGCTCCCATCCCCCAACCCCTCAGTTCTGCTCCTGGGGATCGAGGGAGCCTGGCCCCCAGCTCTGACCTCAGGGGACCTCAGGCTCCTGCACGCTGCTTTGGTCTGCAATTAGACTTCGGCATCTGTGCTCAGAGTCACAGATAACCGTGCGGAGGTGAAAGCAGTTGCCGCTAAGGTCGATATTCTTATGGGTCATTCTAGGCTGTGCTGGACATAGACGGGTGGGGCAGGACAGTGCCCCAAGGTAAACACAGGAAGACTGGTCTGGAAGCTCCTGCAGGAGTCCTGGTGTGAGGCAGCCTGGGTGAGGTGTGTGCTGTCTCTCTCTGGCCCTCTGTTTATGGCTGACCGCCCTCCCTCACACCTGCACACAAGCCCTCTACTCTCAATCACCCTTGGGTGCCCCGTCTCCATCCTTGTGCTCGGGGCTCGAGGAGGAGTATCCCCACGCTCAGCCCAAGTCAGATGACATGGTCTCCTCCGGGCATCTCACGGGGCATGCGGGGCTCCAGGGTCTGAGGGAAACGATTGGATTGGAGCCCAGCAGGAGGCACTATGGAGGACGCGCTCTCTGAGATCCTGGGAGACAGGTTCATGGGGAAGGAGGTCAGGCCCTGGAGCCCAGGTGAACCCATCAGTCAAGGCAAGGAAGCCTCAGTGAATCAGCTCGTATTTATTGAACCAGAGTCTAGACAACACAAGGTGGAGAGAACCAGAGCAACCTGAAATATCTTCTCCAGCCTCACCCCCAGCTGGAGAAGAAAGCGAGGGTCAGAGAGTTGTGTCTGTTGGCCCCAGGCTGTTTCATCTCCTCACACACCGCAAAGTTCCTTGGCCTGTTTCTGCCTCCTTGTTTCATCCTTCTTTCTTTCTTTTTGTAATCAACCTCTGTTCCTACTGCACATTTGGATTTTCATGGAAACATCACCGGTCTCTCAGGGCACTCTGGACCCAAAGAGCACCTGGTGACTTGTCACCTGTTCCCCCTACTGTGCTGTCATTACCACCGCTGTCACCAACATCATCACCATCATTGTCATCAAGAGTCACTGCCTGAAGATCTACATAGACAATTCTCCATGCAGACGTACAGATGGCCACAGGGACATGAAAACATACTCAACATCACTAATTATTAGAGAAATGCAAGTCAAACTACAGTAAGTTATCTCCCCTACAGCAAGCAGAGGGGCCATCATCTACATCTACAATGCTCTGAGGCTGTGGATAAAAGGGAACCCTGCTCCACTGTTGGTGGGAATGTAAATTGGTATAACCGCTATAGAAGACTATTTGGAGTTTTCTTAAACAAATAAAAATAGAGCTACTGTGTGATTTAGCAATCCCACTTCTGGGCATATATCTAGAAAAAAATTAAAGCTCTAATTTGAAAAGATACATGTACCCTGATGTTCATAGCAGTACTATTCATAACAGCCAAGACATTATATTAACCTAAATGTCTGTTGACAGATTAATGAATAAAGTAAATGTGGTACATGTATACATACCATGGAATATTACTCAGCCATAAACGAGAATGAAATAGTATTATCTGCAACAATATGTATGGATCTAGAGATTACTATACTGAGTGAAGTAAGTCAGACAAAGACAAATATGTGACATTAACTTATATGTGGAATCCAGAAAATAGTACAAAAAACTTACTTACAGAATAGAAGCAGATTCATACACATAGAAAATGAACATTTTACCAAAATTTGGAGGGAATAGATAAATTAGGAGATGGGATTATCAGATACACACCAGATAAACAAGGGCCTGCCTACTGTAGTAGCATAGGAACAGTATTCCATATCTTGTAATAAACTATAATAAGCTATAATGGAAATGAATAAAAAAGAATATAGATATACACATGCTCAGATGTTCTGTCGTGTCTGACTCTTTGCAACCCCATGGACTGTAGCATGCCAGGCTCCACTGTCTATGGGATTTCCCAGACAAGACTATTGCAATGGGGTGTCATTTCCTCCTCCAGGGAATCTTCCCTACCCAGGAATGAAACCTGTGTCTCCTGCTTAGCAGACACATTCTTTACCACCTGGGAAGCCCAGATAAATACATAGATACCTGTATGATTGAATCACTTTGCTGTATACCTGAAATTAACAGAATATTGTAAATCAATTATCCTTCAATAAAACAAACAAACAAAAGAAGTCACTGCCTTAGTAAGATACATCAGCTAGGGCTAAAGGTGAGTTGAGTTGGAGGAGAGGTCCAGAGACCATCAGCAGGGGAAGACTCTTCTTGCTGGGACATCATAGCCTGGGGAGGGCGATAGAGGAGCCCCTGCTCCTTCTGGATCCCAACAATCCTAACTCTCTGAATTTCTCCCGTTTTCACCCCATTCCTATACCTGGCCTCTCATAGTTAGTTCACCTGCCTCTCCCTTTATTCTGCCTCCAGGGTTATCATTAGGCCAAAGTAAGTGGCTTCTGATGGGAGGGGAGTTTGGGGGAAAATGGATGCATGTGTGTGTATGCCTGAGTCGCTTTGCATTTCACCTGAAACTATCACAACACTGTTAATCGGCTATACTCCAACACAAAGTAAAAAGTTCTTAGTATGAAAAAAAGTGGTTTCTCCCTGCCTCTCATTCTCCAGTGTCCCCTCCTCCCTTAATCCAGGCTCCAGGCCCCTTCCTTCTCTCTCCTCATCTATCACCTTCATTCATCCCTTCCCTGCTGTGTTCAACCACAGAAATGCCAAATTCCTAACACCCAGCTTCATTAATGTAATCTCCCTCTTTCCCTTTAACAAGATACCTCTGCATGTTAGCCCCTCACGTGTCCCTGGACCCAGCACTACTCTGGGGGTGGCTAAATCATGTCCTCCTGCAGATTCTCATAGATCTGGGTGAGCTCCTCCAACTTCCTCTGCAACTCCCATGCCCGCTGCCTCAGGCTATCAGCTGCTACTGTCTTGGCACCATCGTGCAAGTGCTTTGACTCCTTCACCAGCAAGTCCACATCCACCAGAAGGAAGACACCTGCAGTGGCCAAACCCGCGATCGGGGCTCCTTTGGTTATTGTTAAAGCTGTGGCGTTGAAACCTCCCTCTATGTGCTGGATGGCTGGGACTGAGATCCACCCAGGGCTCACGTAGATGTTTGCATTGGGTGCAGAGTCAGGGTTGACATTGCCTGTCTCCATGGCATGGATGTTCATTTCAATGTATTGCACAGCTTCTGTGACTTTCCCTGTTCTGTCAACAATGTTGGGGTTGCTCTTGAGTACCTCTAGGAGAACCTTCCATTTCTTGACGACACTTGACATCATGTGACTGGCTTCGGTTTCTGCTGATGACTTCTTCACATGTTCGATGATACTGGTGGACACAGCCCCTGCTGCTCCCAGCCCTATCCCAGTGGCCAAGAGCACCACACTGGCCCCCGCTGTCAGGGGTGCCAGAGCCAGGCCAACAATGGTCAGAATACTAGACACAGCACCGGTGCTGTGGGCCATCAGGTTGGAGATGGTACATCCCTTATGCACCTTGTCAACCTTGTCTGCGCGCTCGTGGAACTTGCCTATGAACTCCTCCAGCTGCCGTTTCACCCGAGGAAACTTAATCAGAAACCTCCTCCTGTCCAGTTCCTCTTTGGTGAGTCTTTCCTGGTCCTCCTCAACCAAGGCTCTTTTCAATTCCTTCAGATATTTGTGTAGTTCATTTGCATCTTTCCTGTAACAATGAAGGTCAAGGGATTAGAAAGCCAATGTGCTTATGTGTAAAATTGGCTCCATAATATCTATTCTGCATAAATACAGATATGTTACTATCAATCAATTAGAGAAGAATTTTATAAATGTAAATTTTTCTCTTTCAACCTTAAACACTTCATACTTTATAGATGCTCCATTTTGACATAGCTAACTTGGAATAGGTAAACAAAAGTCACCTTAGGATACTGGCAAATTATGAGAGGTATTTGAGAGAATTCCCAGGTGGTCCAGAGGTTACAACTCTGCACTCCCACTGCCGGCCTTGACTCGATACCTGGTTGGGGAATGAGGATCCCACAGGCCATATGGCTCAGCCACAGAAAAGGTATGTAATAAAGATGTCTCTCAGGTGGGTCAACACCATTACTTAGAAAGAGTTTTTGGAGTGGGAACTCCACAGATAAACAAAGACAAGTAGGACTGGTTGAGAAAACCTTCATTCAAGGGCCTCAGTGTGTAGTGAGAAGTCTCCCTGCTCTTTGCCCTTGGCTACTGGGAAGTGGTCCCTAAGCCCCTAGAATTCCGGCTGATAGGCATGTCCTTCCCTGCTCAGGCCTTTGGCCACTGGTCAGTCTGACAAGGTGATGACTGACCCAGGGTCTCTGGGTCTCATGGTGTCAGTTCTGCCATCTGGTAGAGCTGGACACCAAGGTACAAGTCTGACTTCCATGAGGGGCTGGAGATGACAGGTCAGGGCAATCTGGCTTTTAAGCAATGTGAGTGTCCCTAATGGGCTGTATTTCATGCATCTTGTCACACACCGAATCCAGGTCAGTAACGTGTCCTGAGGACAATGGAAGCTTCGTCTGTGAAACCTGCCCAGACTCTGCCTTCTGACTGGTGGGCACTTTTCTCCTTCCCTGTAGTAAACTGTAGCTGGGATCATGAAGCTTTCAGTGAGTCCTGTCTATTCTATCGGGAATTCTTGAACCTGAGAGTTGTTTTGGGGACCCCCTAAATTTGCCATTGAAGTCAAACTAAGGGCAGTCCTGGGCACTGTGCCCTTACACTTTGCAGATTGGCTGTCTCTATGACTTAGAATTTTTTAAACCCCAAAAGTCAGAGCTCAAAGACACCTTATAATCATTTGGTCTTCCATCTGCTGTCTTCTAAGCATTGTGCCCTTGACCCTCTCAGCAGAAGGTCACTGGGTCTACCCACTGCCCCAAATTACAGGGAAGCAGGAGATGTGCTATGAGTCCTGGTTTCCTTTGGACTCTCCAGTTCACCTCTGCTGTCCATGCTCCGCGTGTGCTCTCCTGGCCTCCATTCTGAGTCACTTGCTGGGTGGTGGGAGAGGCAGGAAGTCAGCACCTTGGTCATGGATCCTGAGGAGAGGTCTGGGAAGGAGTCTGTGGGCAGACCCCGGGATGAGGGGAATCTCCTGGTCTCTCTTGGAAGCTCAGGATGCTTATCCATCCTCTTCATGGTTCTTGATTCCTCTGGAGTTTAACTCAGCCTGGAAACACCACCCTCAATTCTGGGTCACAAGTAGAAACCTTCCAGAGAAGAGGCAGCTGACTACCTGAGCAGTGTCCAAAGTTTTCCCGGGATGAGAGGAATCTCCTGGTCTCTCTTGGAAGCTCAAGATGCTTATCCATCCTCTTCATGGTTCTTGATTCCTCTGGAGTTTAACTCAGCCTGGAAACACCACCCTCAATTCTGGGTCACAAGTAGGAACCTTCCAGAGAAGAGGCAGCTGACTACCTGAGCAGTGTCCAAAGTTTTCTGAGCTCATGGTGGCACAGGGGCTCTCAGAGACCTCCCTTCAGCTCCATGTCTGTGTCAAGCTGGAAGGAGGTGTGACCTCACCCCTGGGGAAGAGAAATAGACTGTGAGCTCCACTGTGAGGGTGCAGTGGCTGCAGGGAGCAGCGAGGCATAAGTTCTCTGGTGGGTTCCCCTGGGTCAGCCACCAGGTCCTCCAGGGACTTAGCGCAGTGTGGTTCTCTGTCTCCTGGGCTCTGCTGCTTGTTAGTTCAGCAAAGTCATTCACCTCCTACAGCCCCTTCCAAGCCAAGTCAGAGTCCTGCTCTCCTGTTGGGGCAAAAAGAGAAGATACTCAGACAGGAGACAGCCATCTGTGACGTTATAGGAACAATCAAACCAGAGATTAGAAGAACAGATAGGAGGTGATAGTCTGGAAATGAAGTGAGGTGGCACACCTGTGTTTTCGAATTAGTAATAACTAATATTAATGATAATATTGATCCAGTGTCCTTGACATTCAGGCTCCTGAAACTCACGTAAACTTAGTTCAGTCCAAGTTTTCACGCTGGTGCTAGAGTCTGGACTGGAACCCGAGTCTTACTGATGCAAATCACACATTTGTGATGACTATGCTCTACTCCCTATTATATACAAGAATATGTATTTGTGGATATGTGTTAATTGGTAAATGGCTCTTTTCGTTCCAAAATGATGAGCTTCCTGTGCTCAAGTCTCTCTTTGATAAAGTTCCTGGTGATACAGCTCCCACAGCCCAGGTCCTCCTTGCTTCTGCAAGAGCCTTTCTTCCCACAAGGGCCTGGAGTCCCACCAGCCCTGCCCCAATTCCTGTCTCCCTGCTCTGAGTGGCTGAGAACACCTGCAGGTGTTCTGTCCTCCTTGTTTTCCCCTCCTAATTATTGGACTTGATGTAGTTTCTAATTCTTTATGTAAATAATACTGCAAAGAATATTCTCCTTATATAAAAGTTCACCTACATCTGAGACTGTATCCTTAAGCTATATCTAGAAGTAGAATTAAGATCCGAAGGCATCAACACCTAAAAATTTTCCATACCTAGAGCCACAATGCTATGCAAAGAAACTGTATCAATTTATGTTCATACTTATAATATATGAGGGTGTCCATCCTTTCAGATATACCCATTCTCCATGGTCTTTCTTTAAAAAAAAAGATCATATATTTACCATTAAATAATTTATTTTGGGTCTGCATGTGATTATCTTGCCTTGGGAGATGAGGAAGGAAAGCAAGTGTTGATGATGTGTAGCTACTATTTTTAAGAAGGCAAAAGAGCATCTGTCAACTGCTCCTCCTGAGACTTGACTGAAATGATGGTAAAGGTATATACTGGTAAAATACCATCTACTGATAAGAGTGCGTGGTTTCCGTAGTGTAGTGGTTGTCATGTTCACCTAACTCGCAAAAGGTCCCTGGTTCAAAATCGAGTGGAAACAGCTTCACTTGGGCTTCTCTTGTGGCTCAGTGGGTAAAGAATCCACCTGTAATTCAGGAGACGTGAGTTCGATCCCTGGGTTGGGAAGATTCCCTGGAGAAGGGAACGGCTACCCACTCTAGTATTCTGGACTGGAGAATTCCATGGACCGTGTAATCAAAGGGATCACAAAGAGTCAGACATGACTGAGCAACTTTCGCTTTCACTGATAAGAGCAACTTGTGTTTGTGATTGTTGCTCTGCATGGGTATCGGCTCTGAAACTTTACCAATGGTACCTCATAATTTATTCCATTAGCTTTGGAGATGTGTACCATTGTATCCTCATTTATTAATAAGAAGCCGACACATAGATGTTACCTGACTTACCTAAGTTCAGAAGTCTTGCCCTTGGTACCCTGGTTCCACCCCACTCACTGGGTCAAGAACCCATAGCCTGCCTCTCCTCCCTCTGCTGTTAATAAAAACAAGCATGGGAGCAATAGGAGACCAGAGTCTTTAACAAATATTTGAAGACTCACTGGATGGAGAAGTGATAGCTGAATAAAGAGGAGTGCAGTAGAGGGAGAGAAACAGGGAGCCTGTTCACAGGAGAGAAGAATGGTCTGCTGGGCAGAGCCCCAGAGAGGGAGCAAGATGAGTGGGAGGCCGAGGGGAGAGCAGGGGACAAGCTCTTCAATCCCACATCCCCTCACATATTCACAGCAGCCTTCACTCTTCACCAGACTTTTAGAAGGTTACTTGAGAATGAGATGCAGGAAAAAACATAGATTACGTCTTTGTTTAATTATGGAGGAAGGTAAAGGATACCCATGAGAGAGATAGACGTGGGATCCAGGAATCAGGAACATCAACCCAGTGGGAAGGGAATCCAAGGATCCCAGCTGGGCGCGCAGCAGACCTAGAGAGAAACCAGTCCAGAATGGGATAAGAAGTCCAGAGTCTGTGGGGACAGGAGACTCGGTATCACTTGAGGCACAGTTGGAAAGAAATGGAGCAAATGTTGAAGAGAAAGAGTGCAAGGGGTGAAAATGAAGCCAGTTAGAAACATCAGGAAAAACTAAAGCGCAGGAGGAGGCGGGGATGACAGAGGATGAGATGGTTGGATGGCATTACCAACTCAATGGACATGAGTTTGGGTAGGCTCCGGAAGTTGGTGATGGACAGGGATTCCTAGTTTGCTGCAGTTTATGGGGTCGCAAAGAGTTGGACATGACTGAGTGACTAATGTGAACTGAACAGAATAGCTGAGAAGCATGTGCAGCTATATGGTACAAGTTAGCTCTTAAAAAATGTATTGAGTGCTCGCTTCGGCAGCACATATACTAAAATTGGAATGGTACAGAGAAGATTAGCACGGCCCCTGCACAAGGATGACATGCAAATTCGTGAAGTGTTCCATATTTTTATACCAGTACAGTATACTAATGCATATATATGGAATTTAGAAAGATGGTAACGATAACCCTATATGCAGGACAGAAAAAGAGACACAGATGTACAGAACAGACTTTTGGACTCTATGGGAGAAGGTGAGGGTGGGATGATCTGAGAGAATAGCAATGAAACATGTACATTATCAAGCATGAAACAGATCACCAGTCCAGGTTGGATGCATGAGACAAGTGCTCGGGGCTGGTGCACTGGGAGGATCCAGAGGGATGGGATGGGGTGGGAGGTGGGAGGGGGCTCAGGATGGGGACACATGTAAATCCATGGCTGATTCATGTCAGTGTATGGCAAAAACCACTACAATATTGTAAAGTAATTAGCCCCCAACTAATAAAAATTAATGAGAAAAAAAATATTAAAATATCACAAAAAATGTAAACTCTTTTGTTTGATTTTTTTTTAAATCTAAAGTAAATATATCTATGTCCAAGTCCTTTGGAGACTGTTTTAAAACTGAAGTAATATTAATATATATAATATGATATAACTTACAGATGTATAATATAGTGATTTTTTTTATAGTCATTATAAAATAACCTTTATATTTTAAAATGAAACTATTTAAATATGTGAAGTAAATGTACTTGTTAATTTAAAAATCAAAATACACGTCTAGAACTTGGGAGCCAAAACACTGAAGGGAGGAGGAGGATTAATATCTCAGTTTACAAAGCTGGGAATCAAGAAATAGTAGGTCCACTCGAGAGCATAATAAACAAAGATGTAAATAAAGTGCTTACAAGTACAAAGCTTCCTAACAGAGGATATACAATTAGTGGAATAATGATATAAGGAGAAGAAGGGGACAGGAATAATAGAAAGTTTAAAAATAACTGAAATCCTCATTTTTCCTAATAAGAAGTAAATAAATACTATAAAATTTAAATCAAGAACAAGCAAAATGCAATACCTACTACTTATTAGCGATTGTGGTTGATGACTTCCCACTTTGCACCAGGCACCTTCCCAATTGCTTGGTATGAATTCACTTCCTTTTAGTTCTCACAATGATCCTATAAGAAAGGAAACTGACACTCAGAGAGGTTAAGTAATTTACTGAAGGCAAACAGCTAGTCTAGAGCCAGAATCCAAATCCAGGTTCCTGTCTCCTGTGCACACATTCTTACACTATTCCACCTCCCAATGTAGTAACATCATTTAAAGAGCTCGATTAACTATCTAAAGAAGAAGCTTTTCCTTGGGAAGGAATGAGCAGAACCCTCTGTACAAATTGATCTGTTTTAACCATATGCTCTTAGGACTGGATTGTTTTTAACTCTAAGACAGCAGAAGTCACTTTATAGTAGTCAGTAACCCACAAGAATGGGGTGGTTTCTAGTGCCACCCCCTTAAAGATGATGGAGGCAGTTGAATTAAATGCTAACAAGAAATATGTGACTCCTGCTGTGAAAACTGTCAGTATAGGAGACATGTTTGTGTTGATGGAACCTAGCTCTCTAGAAAAGTAGGCATGAAAACAGTAAAGCAGAATAACGAGAGTGAACATGCTTGGCTGAAAAGCATGAGTGGACTGTAAACAGATATTGTCCAGCAGCATCTTGCCCACCCATGTGTGCACCCATGGGCTTCCATTCCCTCAAAGGAAGGAAGACCCCTTGCCGGGGAGGTGAATCCCAGAGACTGGCATCTCTGCTCCTGCAAAGGCAGGATGGTCTTGAAGATGGTCAGAGAAGTGGTCATAAGGGGACATTCATGTATAATAATAATAATAAAAGATAATGATTGCTATGAATATATTTCATTGAGACAGGCTGAGTCTGTGAAAGGCCATGAGTTCATAATAATATTCGAATGAAAGGACTTTAGTAAAGTGTGGCCAAAAAGAGAGACATAAAGGTTAAAAAGAATGCTAGTGGCATGCAGGGGATGCAAGACAAAAGAGATATGGGATCGATACCTGGGCAGGGAGGCTGACCTGGTGTCACAACAGGGTGATGCTCTTCTCCTGTTGGATGTAAAGGCTCTCACAGAACTCCAGCCTCACACAGGGTCACCCCGAGAGCAGGAGTGAAGGAGACAGCAAACACCCATCACCGCGCCCTCACTCACACCTCTCCCCCTCCCTTGGCTGAAAAGCACAACTCCTCCATCTTTACCCATTACAGCTTTATCCTCGCTCTGGTCTCCCCTCTCCACTGAGGGAGTTACTGAGACCCCACTGGTAGTGCTGCCCCCCATTCTCTGCAGCACCCAATCTAGAGCAACCCCATTTCCTTAGAACTTCCCTTAAATCCCCTTACCTAAGCTCCATTCCTAGAATCTTTCTTTCTACCCCTTCCTCTGCGATGCCCACAGCTCTCCCTTAGGAAGAGGTACCATCAGCTTGAGTTTGGGGAGGGTGCCTGGTGGCGAAGACTGGAGGCAGTGTCATGTGGATGGGAGAGAATTCACAAAGGCCCATCCTCCTCCAAGAGGATGGACCAGGAGAGCTGGCTGGCCCCCTGCCTCATTCCTTGCCCCAAACCTGCAGGACCCCAGGAGCCAGGTCAGCCTATTGAAATCATGAGACATGAGAACAGAGTCAAGTCAGAGAGAAGAGGAGGGCTGAGGCAGAAGGACCAGCTCCTGGATGATGACAAATAATTGTAAATGCATCGAACACTGGACTCATCCTTCCGTCCTTCCCTTCCATTCTTGGCCTGGTCATGACCCTTGTCTGGAGCCTCAGCTGGGTGTGGACGTGGTCAGTGCTTCCTCTGCTGGATTCCTATCCAGGACATCCTCCTCTGTTAGTTCTGATTGGTCCCTTTCTAGAAAGGCTGTTGGTGGGAGAGGGGAGGATCCCAGAGAAGCCTGTCCCTGCCCAGCTGCATGGCCAGTCATGCATCCCTCCCCTCCTCATGGGCAGACTGATTCTCCCCAACCATCTCCCTCAGGTGCCTGCAGCCATGCTCCCTGGGAAGGGAAAGGGGCACTAAGAAAGTCCCTAGCCCAGCACCCAGACCTTCCGACTGCACCAGCTCCTGTCTTCCTCACACTCTCTGTCTCCACAGGGCCTGCTGCAGGACTCTGACTCCTCACTTGGCACAGGCTGCCCCTCCCCAGGAAATGTGTTTCCCCACTGGCCTCACTATGTGATGGGTTACTTGTCCCTGGAGGCCCAGCTCCTAGCCTCCCCCTGCCAGCTTCCCCCAGTTCCTCTCCAGCTCCTCTTGAAGGTCACACTTTCCTGGTCATGATTCTCTTACTGCTCAGTTCCTCCAGGTCTGAGAACCCTACCCACATCACGAGGGGCCCTGTCTGTTCTCTGTTGCTCCTCCTGTCCAGGGTCTCTGGGCACCCTCCACCCTCCTGGGCACAGCCTGGCCAAAATATGAGGGGTGGGACCCCTTCTGGGGACATGAAACAACCAGCTTCTCAGTGACGCAGCACAAGCCCAGGTCCCCCTGTGAAAGTTAGAAAGGGAGGGAGGGTAGAAGGGGGACAAAGAGGAAGAAAAAGAGGTGGAGAAGAAACTAAAGGTTGTAATCAGTCAATCATTCAAAAGGATCCAATGTAAACCAGAGAGAAAAAACTGAAGGTACAGAAAGAAACTCAGCAGTGGCCACAGGACTGGAAAAGGTCAGTTTTCATTCCAATCCCAAAGAAAGGCAATGCCAAAGAAAACTCAAGCTACCGCACAATTGTACTCATCTCACATGCTAGCAAGGTAATGTTCAAAATTCTCCAAGCCAGGCTTCAACAGTATGTGAACCATGAACTCCCAATGTTCAAGCTTGATTTAGAAAAGGCTGTTATACTGATGTCTGTATAGTTTGGCTTTTTATCTTAACATTGCAGCACCGGGATTGTTATGTGGACCTTGTGAAGTGAGCCCTTCTCACTTCTTCCAGCAGGGCATCTTCCCCACACAGGACCTCCCATCACCCACATCCTGAGCAGAGGGCCCGGGGAACACAGGAAGCCAAGGCCCTTTGACTCTCCACTTGGTTTCCTGTCCATCTCCAGGCCGCAGTGTCCCCCAGGGCCTGGCACTGAGCCTGGCACTCAGAGGCAGGGTTTTTCAACAAACCTTGATTCCTTGTATCTGAAAAAAATCCCCTTTCTCCCATCAGCCCCAGCCTAGCACCCTGGGGGCAGCTTCAAGGTGACCAGGTCATAGGTCATACAAGGTGCTCCTCACCAATTGTCCTTGTTGGAGAGGCTGGGTCCAGACCAGCTCCACAGGCATCTAAGGGTAACCAGTTGTTAGATATTCTGTGTCAGCAGCACAACTTCCTGAGAAAACCGGTGTATTCTAAAATGGATCTCTGCAGATGAAAGACACCCGTGTTCTCTGAGGTCTAAGCCCCGGGAACAAGCCAGCTGGAGGCTGTGTGCCAGTTGGTATGAAGGCAGCTCTGTGAACTTCAAGGCGTTTGTGAGAACTAGGAGCAGCAGCTTAAAACCACCAAACTTAGGGCAAGTGAGGAGCTAGAAACCTCCAATACAGGCCCTGCCAGAAGGGACTCAGGTCCTGGGTGGCAGGACAGACCTGTGCTCATCTCTCCCCACATTGGAAAGGACAGCAGGTGGCAACAGACAGCCCCGTGGCCTGGGCTCCAAGGAGGTGGGTCCACCACCCTGGGCCCAGGATGAGCTGTGTTACAGAAACAGCACATGCTTGCTTCACTTCCTCCTGAAACAGGACACCTTGCATCCTCCTGACCAATCAGCTCAACATGGATCCAGGGAAGAGGCTCAAGGCACCCAGAGGGCCCACCCAGGATGGCTCTTCCCAGGTGGCGGCTGTGGCCACACTCCTGGTCACTGGGCCCAGCTTCTTCCTGTTCTCCATGGGGGTGATACCACCTGCTCTCAGAGGGGCAGTGAGGAACTGATGAGGACCCAGGTGATGGTGCTGACACAGCGATGGCCCATCCGAGGCTCTGCAGGTGTGAAATACCCCGCAGGAAAGCAGAACAGGGAGTAGGATCCCAGTGAAGACTGGTATCAGGGGAGGAATGCTCCTGGAGGTCCTGGTGTCTACTGCACCTCTTTGCTGCCTGCACATATATAACATGCATGCAGAACACTGAGAAAGGAGCCCAACAGAGCAGGAGAAGCTCTAGCATTGAACTGGGGCCTTTACCCCTGACATCCCTGCAACACATAGCAGGTGGAGATGATTCGTGTTTGCCTCCAGCTGGGGAAGTGGGCGGTGTACTTACTGTCATGTGTGGGATGGTTGGACCCAGGATAGGGTGAGGGGAATCATTTCCATTGGTCTGAGAAGAGGGCATGTTGTGCACCCAGGAAGCACTAAATCTGGAGTCTCTTCCTGAGACTCTCCCCCCAGGGTTCGGGTCCCTGTTAACCATTCATCTTCCTCATCCTTCAGCCTAACCTATTGGTCCCAGAATATAGTCCTCAGACCCAAGCTCTTCTGTCTCCTGGGAACCTGACACTGAGATTCCAGGTGCTTGAACCTAAGCTCCCAGCTGGAAGGGGCCTCTGGGGACAGACCGTGAGCTCCTGCAGGGGGAACTGCCCTACTTTCTTTTTTTTTTTTTTCACCCTCAAAAGGCAGCTTGCTTTATTCTTGTGACGCCGGCAGAGGGCAGGGATGGGCAGCCTGTCTGCCTCCCATCTGAGGCCCTCTGAACTGCATAAGGATCCTGAGGCCAGCTCTTACTGATACACAGGTCCCTGAGGGGGCCCCGCCCACACTGGCAAAGTGGGGTGCAAGGGCATCTGCTCCCCAGTCCACCCAGCTGGCAGCACCTGCCTGTCACTCAGTGCCAGGGCGCTCCCTAGCTCCGCGTGGGTCTCGTCACGAGGGTCTTCTGCTGCAATTCAGGGGACTTGGCTTCTGGACCCCTCCTGCCACTCGGGAGAGAAGGCAAGCTGCAGGGGTGTCTGGCACAGCCTGGGCTTCCTGACATCTTGGATGGAGACTGACCCTTCTGTCCCCACAGCCACCAGGGAAGGAGGTGACCTCCAGGGTGAGCCTGGCAAGCTACACCTATGCTCCCTGTCCCCACACCTCGGAGGGGAGGCCCCCAGCAAAGCTGCTTCCCCTTCTTGCCTTCATCTCCCCACCTTCCCTCCCACCCCCAAACTTCCCCCCCCGTCCCTTCTTCCCCCCACCCCCTTCTTCCCAGCCATAACTTGGGGATTCCACCTTGGTCAGGCTGCCTGAAGGAGCTGCCAGGCTCCAGAGCAGGTCCACAAAACAAAAGAAACAAACCAAAACAATTAGCAAGCACAGAAAAGGGAAAGAGCCACAAAAAATCAGGGTTGCCTCTGTCTACAAATAATGGACATTCTCTTGTGCTTAGGACAGTCTTTTTTGCCTCTCCTTTTCAGCAGACTTCCCTGTCCCCATGTAGCCACTCTAGAGGGAAGTACATGTGTGTGTGCATACATGTGCCTGGGTTCATGTCACACACAAACACACACACACATCCTATGGCTGAAGGGAGGCAGATACAGGTCTGTCCCCAGGCCACCTGTGGATGTGGTCACTCTCCCTGGGGAGAAGGAAGTTGCTGATGAGGAGAGGCATCCCTTCTCTGCGGGGGCTTCTATCTGGGTAGCAAAGTCCCACGCTCACACACAGACATACGCTAGATGCTAAGGGAGGGCGGGAGACGGGGGTCTGGTCAGATCGCTGGACCCACGCCCGGGAGCACAGAGGGTGCTCACATGGTGGTGACCGAGAGCAGAGGGTTGTAGACCCGCTTGCCATCAGCCGAACGCGTACCATGGGCCAGCATCTCCTGGATGGTGATCCAGTTGTCCAGGATCTTCTTGTTTCGCTTCTTCATGGTCTTGCGGTGGCTCAGGGCGATGATGTTAAGCTCAGCCTTTCTGTCTCCATTCTGCTGCTCCCGCAGGCACTCCAGCCGGCTCTGCATCATGAACTCGCGCCGCTTCCGCTGCTCCCGGGCCCGGATCAGGTGCTGCTTCCGCTCTTCCTTGCTCCAGTAGCGGCCCATCTTCATCTCGCTCACTGCATTGTCGTCGGTGGTCATGCCACTGCGCTCCTCACGGATCTTCAGGGCCCGGGCTTTCAGGAGGCGGTCACGCACAGGTCGCTTGGCCACATAGCGGGTCCCATCGCTGCGCACCTTGACCTTCCACTCCGTGCGGGGTGCTTCAGGGGCCACAGCCGCGGCCCCCCCTCCCACCCGGGGGCCGGCAGCCACACTCAAGGGGCCGGGGCCCAGGTCTTCGAGGCCGCGTGGGGCTGCCAGCTGCAGGCAGCTGTGGTAGTGCTTGCCCTCCTGGCCCGGGCTGCAGTGGCACCGTGACAGGTAGGGGCTGCCTTCAGGGCC
The DNA here is from genome assembly GCF_910594005.1 of Cervus elaphus. Lineage (NCBI taxonomy): Eukaryota > Metazoa > Chordata > Mammalia > Artiodactyla > Cervidae > Cervus > Cervus elaphus. The sequence continues at coordinate 44,430,379 of NC_057836.1, forward strand.
ACGCGCTCCAGGGCCACCCCCATCTTGGGGCCATGGCGGACCCGCTCCTCGGCCGAGTGCTGTCTCCGACCCACGTCGGGATCCCGGGAGAGGGATCGGAACTTGGTGGGGCTCCCCGGGGGAGGAGGGACAGCAGCCTTGGGGTGGGTGGCGCCAGGGGCTCCCGAGGGGGTCCGGTTGAGGTTGGAGTTGCTCACAGCTGCGGCCGCCCGCCGCAGGGGGCTCTCGGGCAGGGGCTCGGCCAGCAGTGGGGTGCTGCGGCAGCTCTCGCCCGTGTTGTAGGCGCTGGTGCTGTCCTTGTCCGACTTCTCAGCAGCTCAGAGATGTCAGACAGCTCGTGCTTCTTGGGCTCGCCAGCCGCCAGGGCTTACAGGCTCTCCTCCTCCAGCAGCCAGGCCTTCATGCAGCGCTCCCGCAGCTGCTGCATCTTCTGAGCCCGCAGGATGTTGCGGCACTTGAACTCCAGGTGCCGCAGCTTCTCCTCCAGCACAGCCAGCTCGTGGCCCGCGCTTTCGTTGCGGTTGACGTCCAGGGCGCCGTGGCCAGCCGCAGCCCGGGGGAAGGGCAGGCCCAGCGGGTTGCCATTCTCCAGGTGACACTTGATCTCCAGCAGTTCGCGGTAGCGCTCATACTCCTTGTCTGTGAGGCCTGGCACGTCACCGCTGCCCAGCCCCGCGCCCTCGGCCAGCAGGGAGTCCATGCTGAAGTGGAAGTCACGGCTCTGCAGGGCGTCCCCTTGCAGGCCTAACTTGCGCAAGGGCCCAGGCGTGTTGGCAGTGCTCAGGGGCTCGTCCCCCAGCAGGTCATGCTCGGAGCTCTCCTCGTTGCGGGTGCTCTCGTCTGTCCGGCCCACCCCACTGTCCAGCTCCTGGCTGTTGTGCAGGCCTGGGCCCGCCTGCCCTACTTTCTGTGCTTCATGAACTGTGCAGGTTTGGGGGCTTCTTTCCTTTCTCTGACCTGGCCTGCATCCCTCCAGTGCACGCTCTTCTGTGCTCACTTAGCCAGACTCCGTCTCTGTTGCTCAGAAGCACAGGGATCTCACCTGAGACATGGGTCACCGTGGAATTGCATCATCTGCTCATTGAGCTCATTGAGCTGAATGGGGTCCAGCTCTAAGGGTTTGGGGGCACATGGGGATGGACACTGAATGGTTCTGTATCCAGGCACTGGATCCAGAACCCTACCCAGGAGAAGTCTGTGCAGGATTTGAATTCCCCAGGAACTTAGAAAGAATGATAGAAGGAATGAAACTCATGATTCGGTGATCAGACAGATGATGGCCATAACTGCTGACATCTTCAGGAAGGAATGGAAGGGCCGACTGAAGTCTCAGGGAAACACTGGCTGAGAGGGAGTCAGAGGCACTGAGGAAAGTCTTTTGAGGGAGGTTTGGACAAAAGTGTAGAGAAGGCTCTGCAGCACGTGGGGAGGGACTTAAGAGATGTCCTGGATCTTTTCCAGGTCCCAGGTCTCTGGCTTCCTGTCTTGGGCTCCAGGTGTGGGAGCCTGTTAGGTGCTCACATGCTCCACACATGGAAACACAGAGATTCAGTGCCCCGTGGAGCAGGCCCGGGGGGTGAGAGCAACACCCAGATGCTCCCCTTTCCTCCCTGGAGAGGAGGAGCCTGAGGCATCCCATGAAGGCTCCTCAGAAGGTCCTGGCAGGTGCAGTCCCAGTTGGGTGACCAGGTCAGAACATGGCCTTGGATGGACTTTCCCTCCATCCCTGCTCCTATCCCCCAGCCCCTCAGTCCTGCTCCTGAGGATCGAGTGAGCCTGGCCTCCAGCTCTGCCCTCAGGGGACCCCAGGGTCCTGCACGCTGCTTTGGTCTGCAATTAGGCTTCGGCATCTGTGCTCAGAGTCACAGGTAGCGGTGGAGGAGGTGAAAGCAGTTTCTGCTAAGGTCGATATTCTTATGGGTCATTTTAGTCCCGTGTGGGGAATAGATGAGTGGGGCAGGGCAGTGCCCCGAGGTAAACACAGGAAGACTGTTCTGGCAGCTCCTGCAGAAGTCCTGGTGACACGTGAAGGCAGCCTGGGTGAGGTGTGTGCTGTCTCTCTGCCCTTCTGTTTATGGTTGACCCCCCCTCATACCTGCACACAAGTCCTCTGCTCTCAATCACCCTTGGGTGCCCCACGTCCATCCTTGTCCCCGGGGCTGGAGGAGGAGTATCCACATGCTCAACCCAAGTCAGATGACACGGGCTCCCCCGGGTGTCCCATGGGGCCTGCGGGGCTCCAGGGTCTTAGGGAAATGACTGAATGGGAGACCAGAGGGCAGGCAGGAGGAGCCATGGAGGACGTGCTCCCTGAGATCCTGGGAGACAGGCTCACGGGGAAGGAGCGCAGGCATCTGGACTCAGGTGAGCCCCATCAGTCAACACAAGGAAACCTCAGTGAATCAGTCCTATTATTGAAATAAAGTCTGGAGAACACAAGGTGAGGAGATCCAGTGTTAGTCACCTGTCGTGTCTGGCTCTTAGTGACCTCATGGGCTGCTAGACTCCTTTGTCCATGGAATATTTCCAGGCAAAAATACTGGAGTGGATTGCCATTTCCTTCTCCAGGGGATCTTCCCAACCCAGGAATCAAACACATGTCTCCTTTATTGGCAGGTGGATTCTTCACCACTGAGTCACCTGGGAAGCCCATGGAAAAGCATGGAGTTTCCTTAAAAAACTAAATATAGAGTTATTGCATGAGTCAGCGCTTCCGGAAAAGACAAAAGCTCCAATTCAAAAAGTAACATGCACTCCAGTGTTCAGAGCAGCACTATTTATAACAGCATGGAAGCAACCTAAGTGTCCATCAATAGGTTAAAAAAGATGCGAAATAACTGGCATAGTACCCAGCCATAAAAGAATAAAATAATGCTGTTTTTAGCTGCTTGGATTAACATAGAGATTATTGTAAATGAAGTAATCAGTCAGAGAAAGACAAATATTGTATGACCTCAATTGTATGTGGAATCTAAAAAGTAGTACAAATGAACTTATTTACAAAACAGAAACAGACTCACAGACAAAGAAAACAAACTGATGGTACAAAATAGGAAAGGGGAGAAGGGTAAATGGGAATATGTGATTAACAGATGCACATTACCATGCATAAAATAGATAAACAATCAGGATTTACTGTACAGCACACAAAACTACATGTATAATCAATACATTTGGCTGCACACCAGAAACCCACACAATACCGTAAGTCACCTACACTTCAATAAAAACAAACAAACAAACAAAAGAAGTCACTGCCTAGTTAATAACAACCTGCTGGAATCGAAGGTGAGTTGATGCTGGAGGCATGGGGCTAGAGAACACCACCAGGGGGAGACTCTTCTCGCTGGGACGTCACACCCTGAGGAGGGCGATAGAGGAGCCCCGGCTACTTCTCCTGGATCCCAACAGTCCTCACCCTTTGACTTTCTCTCATTTTCAACCCTTTCGTATTCCTGGCCTTCCACAGCTGTTTCCACCTGCCTTTCCCTTTATTCTACCCCCAGTGTGTTCTTCAGTCCAAAAGAAGTGGTTTCTCCCCTCCCCTCACTCTTTAGCCCCCCTCCTCCCTTAGTCCAGGCTCTAGGCTCTTGCTTTGTCCTCATCTGCCACCTGCATCCATCCCTCCCTTCTCAGCTCCAGAAATGCCAAATTCCTAACACCCAGGACCATCAGTGTTGTCTCCCCTCCTTTTCTCCTCTAACAAGATGCCTCTGAGACACCCAGCAAATGTCCCTGGTCCCTGAACTCCTCTGGGGGTAGGGAAACTGAGCTCTCCTGCAGATTCTCATGGATCTCAGTGAGTAACTCCAATATGCTTTCCAACACCTGGGCCCGCTGCCTCACCTTGAAAAGGTGACTCTGAAAAGATGACAGCTGAAAGCTGACTCTGCCTTTGCTCCATCGTGTAAATGTATTGACTCTCTCACCAGGAAGCCCACATCTATCACAATGCCAATACATGCCATGACTATGCCAGTGATACGGGCTCCTTTTGCCATTGCTGAAGCCATGCCTCCAAAAGTTTTCTGCACCTGAACGCTGCCATGAATGAAGGTTTTCCCTTTGGTTATGAAGAACTTGACTTTGACTGCTAAGGCAGGGCTGCCTTCTATCACCTTGATGAATTGGAAATTCTTCCCAATGATTTCTAGCACTCTGATGAATGATTTCTTTGCAAGAATAATATGAACTTTCCTTTTATGGAGTACATCCTTGATTACCTTCCATCTCTTCCTGTCATGGGACAGCAGTTGAGTGGTTTTGATTTCCACTGATGACGTGTTTACTTGTTCCATGATGCTGGTGGACACATGGGTCACAGCAGCCACTATGCCCAGCCCAAACCCAGTGGCCAAGAGAGGCAGAGTGGCCCCCATTGTCAGAGGTGCCAGAGCCAGGTGAAGGATGCTGAGGATGCCAGACACAGTGCCAGTGGAGTGGGCCACCACCTTGGAAATCGTGCAGTCCTTGTGTACCTTGCCAACTTTGTCTGCAAAAACATGGAGCTTTTCTGTGTCTTTCTCCAGGTCTTGTTCCATCACAGGAAACTCCTCCAAAATCTTCTTTCTGTCCAGCTGGTCTTGTTGGAGTGTGTCTGGGTCCTTTCCACTCAAGTTTGTATTCAGCCTGTTCAGATATTCATGTAGTGCCTTTGCCTCCTCCCTGTAATAATGAATGTCAAGGAATTAAGACAATTTCTTTGTAAAAATAGGCTGGACAAGATCTATTCTGCATAAATTACAGAAATTGTTTAATTAAATGTTTATAAGTGTTTCTTTTTACATTAAGTGCATATTTGGACATTGTAGGTGCTCCATATAGTTATTCAATGGTGGAAAAAATAAGCAAAGGTTATATTAGAATTCAATTAAAGTAGGTATTTGGTAGACACTTGGGAGAGGCAAAACCATCACTTGCCAGGAGTTGGTAGGGTGGGAACTCCACAGAGAAACAAAGAAAAGTTTGATTGGAGCAGAAAACCCTTCATTCGTGGACCTTAGTGTGTAGTGAGGAAATCTACTCTTAGCCCTTGATTCTGGGAAGTGGTCTCTAAGCCTCTAGAATATTCTGGCTGATAGGACTGTCCTCATCTGCTCGGGCCTTTGGCCACTGGACAAACAGAAAAGGTGACATTCGCGATTGGGGCCTCTGGGTCATGTGGTATCAATTCTGACTGCCGGGAGGAGCTGGAGACCACAAGTTAGGATAATTTGTTTTTAAGTGGGTGAGATTCCCTGGCAGAGAGTGCTCTGTGTGTCCTGCCGCACACTGATTCCAAGGCTGGAAAGCATCCTGGGGACAATGGAAGCTTTGTGTGTGAAACCCGCCCAGACTTTGCCTTGTGGCTGAAACTGCATCCTTTCCTGTAATAAACCATAACCAGGATGACGATATCTTCAGTAAGCTCTGAGAATTCTTCTAGGGAATTTCAAACTTGACGGTGATTATGGGAACCCCCATACTTGCTACTGGTGTTAAATGTAAGGACAGTCCTGGGGACTGTGCCCTCAGATTTAGCAGGTTGCCTAACTCTGCATACTTAGGGAAAAAAACCCACCAAAAGTCAGAGGTAGAAGGCACCTTCAAGATCATTTTGCCTGGCATCTGATGTCTTTCAAGGCTTGTGCCCTTGATCTTTCCATTGAAAAGTCACTGGGTCCATCCACTTCCCCAGCTGACAGGGAAGCAGGAGATGAGCTGTGAGCCCTGGTTCCCTTGGACTCTCCAGCTCACCTCACGGACTCCTGACCCATCACCCAGCATCCTTGACCTCTCATATGTTACATGTTAGCTGGTAAATAGGCCCGCACCCCAAGGCCATGTGCAACTTTATACACCCTCTCCAAGACTCAAGAGACTTGAGGAAACATCCATTGGATTTGTTAATCCTGAAGAGACCGGCACTTGCACAGCCGGTGGAGGAAGTGTTTTCCTCTTGGGTGAGGATGCGTGAGGCTCCTCAGAATCCCTCAAATGACATACAATCGCAGCCACTCACTGTGGGCCTGGAGGGCTCACTGAGCCGTACTGCTTTCCCACTGTCAGGGCCGCCCCACGTAGACTAGAAGATGGTCCCAGATGGAGTGAGAACCCAGGTCCCAGGCAGGGTGTGGAGGACATGTTCACCCAGGGCCCTCTAGCCCAGCATGAGGGGATCCCATCAGGGAAGAAAGAAATATCCTCCCTCCCACTTCTGGAACCTCTGTTAGAGTCACAGCCCCTTCAGTCCTGTGTCCTCGGGGCCCACTCTCCTCACTCTAGTCCTCGTCCTGTTGCCCAAGCCTGTCTACTTGTCCTCCAACCTGGACCCTCTGCTCCACCCTGACCCCTGGGTCTGACCCTGGTCCAGGCCTCCCTGGGCCTTTGCAAGAGATGATTGTATTTGCTTCCCTACTTCTGACCTGCATTTCACTCTGAGGCCATCACCAGAGACCATCAGATTGAATTGCTATTTCCACTGGACACAGGACAGATCTGAGACTCCAAGACATAAGCCCAGAGCCCCAGAGCTGGGCAGGGCTAGAGCCAGGACCCCACCAGCTCCACCCAGTTCCTCTCCAGCCTCTCTACTTTAGGCCAGTTGGATCTTGTAAGGTTGGTACAGTTCCTACGATGGGGAAGGAAAGGGCCCTAGTCAGAATCCCCAGGTGCACAAAAGGATGTTGGCAGGATTTACTGACTTGTTTGAAAGTGAGCTCTGCTTTGTCCTCATCTCTAGGAAAAAGATCCTTGGTACCTATCTCTTCCCAAGAAGTTTTTTCAAAGTTAATATTAATTGAGCACCTACTCTGTGTCAGCCATCATGCAAAGCACTTTGCATGCATGATCTCAGTGTCTTCACAATAAAACTGAACAGATGAAGAAACTAAGGCCGAGAGTAGTTCAGTAACATGTCCAAGGTCACATAACCTGACCCTGTAGCAGGTTTCATCTCTTCTCAACCCGAGGCCGTTCACCGCCAGCAAACAACATGAAGGAAACAGGAAACACTGCTATTGGGATCTTGAGAACGAACATCCTTGACTCTAGTTATAGGGTGCTGCCTGGAGGAGGTGTGCCTGTCAGGAGGAACCTAGCCTGGGGCAGAGGGAGCTGAGTGACACTCCTGGTTACCTGGGTAAATTGTCCTTAGCCACAAATCTCTCCCAGTTTTGGAGTAGGAACTTCAGTTTCTTTTGTGTGATGTGGGAATGCTCAACGACTACTCGGAAAACAGTTTCACTCTCTAGGTGGAAAAAAAAAAGAATAAAATTAGAAGAAATTGTGGTGGAATGTAAATGGTGTTGAGTAGTTTGCTCCTTGGAAGAAAAGTTATGACCAAACTAGACAGCATATTAAAAAGCAGAGACATTACTTTGCCAACAAAGATCTGTCTAGTCAAAGCTATGGTTTTTCCAGTAGTCATGTATGGATGTGAGAGTTGGACTATAAAGAAAGCTGAGCACTGAAGAATTGATGCTTTTGGACTGTGGTATTGGAGAGGACTCTTGAGAGTCCCTTGGACAGCAAGGAGATCCAACCAGTCCATCCTAAAGGAAATCAGTCCTGAATATTCATTGGAAGGTCTGATGCTGAAGCTGAAACTCCAGTCCTTTGGCCACCTGATGCGGAGAACTGACTCATTTAAAAAGACCCTAATGCTGGGAAAGATTGAAGGTGGGAGGAGAAGGAGAAAACAAAGGAAGAGATGGTTGGACGGCGTCACCAACTCAATGGACATGAGTTTGAGTAAACTCTGTGAGTTGGTGATGGACAGGAAGGCCTGGCGTGCTGCAGTCCATGGGTTGCAAAGAGTTGGACACGACCGAGTGATTGAACTGAACTGAACTGAGAATGTGTTGAAGGTCCATCTTCCTGACCAAAGGTCCCTGGTGTTATGGGTGGGGACATGTGTGTCCCCTCTTCCCCAATTCTTATGCTGAAGCTCTGACCACCCCTCCCTGAGGACTGAGGTGGCACAGTCCAGACCTGAGCTCAGTTCTGGGTCCCCTGACCCTTGCGGAGTGGCTGAGGTGGAGGGGGTTGCAGGGCGAGAACTGGAGGAAACAGCCTCTTGGTGACACCCCAGGGTCTGGGAGCAGAAGGAGGCTTGGAGCAAGGGAGAGGGCAGGAGAAGCTCCAGAGATGTTGGGGGACCTCTTCTCCCTCTCCCGCCTGACCTTGGGGATCCCCATCAGCTGGCCCCCTCACCATGGGCTGTCTTGGCCTCACTTCTGAGTCCCTTGCTGGATGGCAGTGGGGGAGGAAGTAGGCGCCATGCTGTGGTGCCCTGAGGATGGGTTTGGGATTGAGGCTGTATGGATAGGACCCTGAATGTGGGGGGCTCCCCTGGCCTCTCTGGAGGGCTCCAGAATGCTTAGCCAACCCCTTCTTGGTTTTTTATTCCTTTGTGGGTTGTCTCAGCCTGGAGGCACCACCCTCAATTCTGGATCACAAGTGGAAACCAGCCAGACAAGAGATAGCTGACTATCTGAGCAGTACAAGAGATCTATTGAGCTCATGGTGGCAGCAGCAGCGTCTCGGAGATGTCGCTTCGGCTCACCCATCCAAGTCAGGCTGGAAGGAAGTGTGGCTTCCCCCTTGGGGAAGAGAAAACAGATTGTGGGCTAGATCACGCGTGAGCAGGGGCTGCAGGGAGCAGCGAGGGGGGAGGTCTCTGGTGGGTTCCCAGGGGAACGGCCTGGGTGCCACCAGGGACTTAACCCTCTGTGTTTCTCTGTCCCCTGGGCTCTGCTGCCTGTTAGTTAAGAAAAGTCACTCACCTCCAAAGCCCCTTCCAAGCTGAGTCAGAGTCCTGCTCTCCTGTTGGGGCCCAGGGAGAAGGTAATCAGATAGGAGACAGCCATCTGTGAAGTTATAGGAGCAATAAAACCAGAGACAGAAGAACACATAGAAAGGAACATAGAAAGGAATACTCTGGAAATTTGGGAGGTTGGGACACCTGTGCCACTAATTGGTAATAAATAATATTGATTCAGTGTCTATGATGTGCAGGCTCCTGAAACTCACCTAAACATAGGTCAGCCCAAGATTTCATGCTGGTGCCAGAGCCTGGACTTGAATCCAAGTCTTTCTGATTCAAATAGCATGTTAATGATAACTATGTGGTACTCTCAACAATATACAGAAATACTTACTTGGGGATATATGTTAATTGGTAAATGACTCTTTTTATTCCAAAATGATGTCTTGCTCCCTGTGCTTGAGTCTCTGCCTCAATAAAGTTTCTGGAGCTGCAGCTCCCACAGCCCACATCCTCCTTGCTTCTGCAGGAGCCTTTATCCCACAAGCCCCATCCCTGCAGCCCTGCCCTGGGCTGCTGAGGACCTGGATGTTGCCCAGTCCTCTCTGCTGTCCTCCCCTGACTGTTGTACTTTAGGTTGTTTCTAATTATTTGTGTAAATAATAGTGTAAAGAACACTCTTCCTGTATGAAACTTTGCCTGTACTTGATACCGTGTCCTTAAGCTGGTTCTGGAAGTTGAGTGATTTCGTCAGGGCTCTAAACATTCTAAATGTTTTCATACCTAGAGTCGCTCTCTTGTGCCAAAAAAATGCACCAATTTATTACTGTTATATTCATATATGAGACTGTCGATTCTTTTAATCTTGCCAATCCTCAGAGTCTCTATTTTAAAACAGATCTTTATAGGGAAAGAATTTTTTAATTCTGTTTGGGATTATGTTGCCTTGGTAGGTGATGAAAGAAAGAAAATGTTGATTACCTTCAGCAGTATTTTAAGAAGACAAAGGTGCATTTATCAACTACTTCTCCTGAGACCTGACTGAAATGATAGTAAACATGCTTACAGGTATAATAATGGCTACCGATAGGAGGAGTCTTTGTGCTTGTGGTCTTTGCTCTGTACTGATAGTTGATCTAAGACTTTACCAAATATAATTTGGATTATTGCAGTAACCCTTGAGATATGTACCCCTACTCCTTTCTTTTTTTCATAGATGTTATGTGACTTGCCCCAGGTCAAAAATCTTGTCCATGGCACACTAGGTTTCAACCCACTTACTGGGCTCAAGAGCCCACACCTCACGTCTTGGTACTCTGCTGCTAATATAAAGCCAGGAATGTGGGCAACAGGAGCCCAGAGTCTTCAGCAATAGTTTGAAGACTGACTGGATGAAGAAGTGACTGCTGAATAAAGAGGAGTGGAGGGAAGAGATGGGGAGAAGGTGCACAGGCAAGAGGGATGCTTGCTTAGAGCAACATGAGAGTGACACAGAAGGAGAGAGTAGGGGACAGTCTCAGCAATCCACATCCTGTCACATATTCACGCAAATCCACACCAGAGGGAGGGAAACCTTGATTCAGATACCCCAGAAAAAACATTTCTGTATTCTGGAATTTAGGGGTCCTCAGGCAAGCACTCTAGAGGGAAGCTTACCAGTCAACTTTACTCCCTGTTAAATATGAATGGGTCATCCAGGGTCAGATACATGGAAACGATGACAGTGGGGGAAAGGGTGACTAAGATAAACAGATGAGAAATGACATCAGAAGAGATGGATGGACAACTTTGAAGGAAGAGAAGAAGTTTAAAACTTGAATCCAGGTCATTAATTAGATTAGAAAGGACTTTTATTCATAAAATGAGAAGATGCACTGAGATTTGGGGAAAAATGAAACAGACAAATAAATCTTGGGACTTAATAAGTGTTTACAAAATAAGTCTGAAGAAAGATTGGAAAAGAAGGTCAAAAAAAGCTTCCAGAAATTTTTTAAAAAATTACAGAAGAAATGGAGCTAAATGGAGAACAGAAAAGTTGCTATTCACAATCATTCCTTAGAAAGTTACTTGAGAGTGAGGTGCAGAGGGAAAGAAAAGATGTGTGTGTTGGGGGAGGGGCGGGCAGATGATGTGAAGGATAACCAAGAGAAAGAAAGATTCCTGAATGTGATCCAGGAATCAGGAACATCAACCCAGAGAGAAGGGAATCCATAGATCACAGCTGGGCACACAGCAGATCTAGAGAGAAACCAGTTCAGAATGGGGTGAGAAGTCCAGAGTCTGTGGGGACAGGGGACTCAGTATCATATGAGGCACAGGTGCAAAGAAATGGAGGAAATTTGAAGATAGTGCAAGGGGTGAAAACAAAGACAACTCAAAACATCAGGAAAAACTAAAGCTATGCCAAAATGTATGTGCAAACGCAGAGTATTAATACAAGTTACTCCAGAGAAAATATTTAAAACATCACAAAAATGGAAATTGTCTTCTTTGACTTTTAACTTTTAGAACAAACCATTTAAATATGAGAACTAAACTTATTTGCTGTCAATCAATATAAATATTAAATCACACTTCTAGAAGTGGGGAACTGAAGCATTGGAGGGTGAAAGAGAAATAGTGTCATTTTACAAAGTGTAGAATCAAGAAACACCAGTTGAACCTGAGGGCCTAAGAAAGAATGGCACAAATAAAGTGCATATAACCACAAAGTTTTCTAATAGAAGATGTAAGATGAGTGATATAATGATAGTAGGAGAAGACGGGGGAGGATATAAGAAAAGGTACAAAAATAACTGAAATCATTATTTTCCCTGGTAAGAAGTAAGTTAATAGTATCCAACTTTTTAAATTAGGAAAAGAAAAATATGGTACTTAATATTTATTAGCTATTGTGGCTGACGCCTCCCCACTTTGCACTAGGCAGCATTCTAAGTTCTTCTCAAGCATTCACTTATTTTTAGTTCTCTCAATGACCCTGTAGGCAAGGAAATTATCTAAGGATATTACTGAATTACCTAAAGAAAAAGCAAACAACCCAAAATGCTTTTTACTACGAAGGGCTGTGCAGAACCCTCTGTATAAACTGATTTGTTTTAAACATATGCATTTAGTATTTTGGATTTTTTTAATTTTATAAAAGCAGAAGTCACTTCATAGTGGTTAGTAACCCATAAGACTGGGTTGATTTCAGGTGCCACCACATAAAATTGGTGGAAGTAATTGGATTAAGAGACAATTGGAAATAAGCTTGATACCTGATGTGACAACTGTCAGTTTAGGAGGCATGTTTGTGATGATGAAGCCAAGTTCTCTAGGAAAAGGAAGGATGATAATACACGTAACCCAGGATAATCACAGTGAACTGTGGCCTTAAACAGATACATCGTCCAGCAGCACCTTGCCCACAAACCTGTGCACCCATGGGCTTCTGTCCACGCAAAGGAAGCAAGACTCCATGAAGGGGAGGTCAGTTCCACAGGTCGGCATCTATATCCACAGGTTGGCATCTATACACCCCCAAAGGCAAAGATTCTCTTGGAAATGTTCAGAGCCGCATTTAGAAGGGGCACCCACATAAAATGAGCTTCCCTGGTGGCTCAGATGGTAAAGAATATGCTTGCAATGTGAGAGACCTGGGTGCAAGCCCTGGGACGATCCCCTGGAGAAGGAATGGTTCCCCACTCCAGTATTCTGATCTAGAGAATTCCCTGGACAGAGGAGCCAGGCTCCTGACGGTCCATGATATCACAAAGAGTCGGACCCAACTGAGCAACTTTAACAGAACTCATATACAATAATGCTGCTGACGATGGAAAGTGGATACTATGATCATGTTTCATTGGGCCAAGTTGAGTCTAAGAAAGGCCAAGAGTTCATAATAATTCAATGAGAAGAGTTTATATCAAGTGTGGCTAAGAAGGGAGACACAAAGCTTACAAAATGTAGCTATGCTGCAAAGAGGAGTAAGTGTAGTGGGAAATAGTTCATTGTTAATTGAATTTAATAATAAGAGGAGTCTTAAAATCTATGGGTATATTCCCTTCTGTCTATTTATGTGACCATTATAAAGGACTGAGAAGGAAAGAATACCCCCGACGTCCCAAGGCTGGCCTGGTATCACAACAGGGCGATGCTCTTCTCCCATTGGATGTAAAGGCGCTCACAGAACTCCAGCCTCACTCAGGGTCACCCTGACAGCAGGAGCAAAGGAGACAGCAAACACCCATCACTGCGCCCTCACCCACACCTCGCCCCCTCCCTTGGGTGAGAAGCATGACTGCTCCTTCGTTACCAGTTACACCTTAATGCTCACTCTGGTCTCCCCCCTCCATAGGTGAGTTACTGAGACCCCCACTGATAGGAGGGCCCCTCATTTTCCATGTCACCTGATCTAGAGTGGACCCATTTCCTTACTGAGTGAGTGAAAGTCTCTCAGTCATGTCCAACTCTTTGCGGCCCCATGGACTATAGGGTCCATGGAATTCTCTAGGCCAGAATACTGTGGTGGGTGGCCTTTACCTACTTCAGTGGATCTTCCGACCCAGGAATCAAACTGGGGTCTCCTGCATTGCAGGCAGATTCTTTACCAACTGAGCTATCAGGGAAGCCCCCATTTCCTTAGAGCCTCCCCCCAAACCCCTCCCCTGAGCCCCCATCCGAGAATCGTTCTATCACCTTCTCTCTGTGATGCCTGGGGCTGTCCCGCAGGAAGAGTACCATCAGCTTGTTCATTAGGGAGTGTGCCTGGTGGTGGGGCTGGAGGCACTGAGTGTGTGGATGGGAGAGAACTCGCGCGCGGGCAGGTCTACCTTGAAGCAGGTGCGAGAGGACAGCTGGCTGGTCCCGAGCCGCCCGCCCCGCCTGGAAGCTGCATGACCCGGGAGCCGGTGCAGCCGATTGACATCATGAAACACGGGAACCAAGAGCCAAGGCAGAGAGAAGAGGAGGGCTTGGGCAGAAAGGGCTGGATCCTGGATGATGCCAAAATTTGTAAATGCATCTGAACACTCGACCTCATCCTTCTGTCCTTCCCTCCCATTCTTGGTTGGTCCTGACCCTTGTCTGGGGCCTCAGCTGGGTGTGGACTTGGTCAGTGCTTCCTCTGCTGGATTCCTGTCCAGGACATCCTCCTCTGTTAGTTCTGATTGGTCCTTTTCTGGAAAGGCTGTTGGTGGGAGAGGGGAGGACTATGGAGAAGCCTGTCCCTGCCCAGCTGCATGGCCAGTCATGCATCCCTCCCCTCCTCATGGGCAGACAGATTCTCCCCAACAATCTCCCTCATGTGCCTGCAGCCATGCTCCCTGGGAAGGGAAAGGGGAGTTAAGAAAGTCCCTCGCCTAGCACCCAGACCCTCCCGACTGCCCCAGCTCCTGTCTTCCTCACACTCTCTGTCTCCACAGGGCCTGCTGCAGGAGACTGACTCCTCACTTGGCACAGGCTGCCCCTCCCCAGGAAATGTGTTTCCCCACTGGCCTCACTATGTGACGGGTTACTTGTCCCTGGAGGCCCAGCTCCAAGCCTCCCTCTGCCACATTCCTCCAGTTCCTCTCCAGCTCCTCTTAAAGGTCACACTTTCCTGGTCATGGTTCTCTTATTGCTCAGTTTCCCCAGGTCTGAGAACCCTACCCACATCATCAGGGGCCCTGTCTGTTCTCTGTTGCTCCTCCTGTCCAGGGTCTCTGGGCACCCTCCACCCTCCTGGGCACAGCCTGGCCAAAATATGAGGGGTGGACCCCTTCTGGGGACTTGAATCAATCAGCTTCTCGATGACACAGCACAAGCCCAGGTCCCCTGTGAAAGTTAGAAAGGGAGGGAGGGTAGATGGGGGAGAAAGAGGAAGAGAATGGAGAAGAGGTGGAGAAGAAACTAAAGGTCCTAATCAATCAATCATTCAAAAGGATCCAACGTAAGCCAGAGAGAAAAAAACTGAAGGGACTGAGGGAAGCATTAAAAATAACATTGATTTGAGGAAACCTTTCTAAATACACACATTCCACAAGATATAAAGGAAATCTGACCTACTGGACTCTTGGAAATTAAAATTGCCAAGGATCCCATAAATCAGGTCAGAAAAAACATCCTCACCCACAGGAAAAAATGGAAATCAGCTTTTAAAACCTTAGTAAGCGAATAGAACAACCAATTTCCCAGGAGGTAGCTTGCCCAGGGTCACACAGCTCTCTGTGGGCAGAGAGGAGGCCAAGACCAGGCCTTTGGACATGGGTATGAGGGAGGGGTGGAAACATGGTTTTAATAACCCAAAGTTTATAGGGTTCTCTCTGCCAGTAAAAAACATAGATCTAAGCTCATGTCCCTCCCGTTATACTGATGTCTGTAGAGTTTGGCTTTTTCTCTTAATATTGCCACACCGGGATTGCATGTGGACCTTGTGCAGTGAGCCCTTCTCACTTCGTCCAGCAGGGCCATCTTCCCCACACACGACCAGCCATCAACAACATCCTGAGCTGAGGGCTGGGCTAACACAGGAAGCCAATGCCCTTCGACTCTCTGCTTGGTTTCCTACCATCTCCAGTCGTCAGTCTCCCCCAGGGTTTGTCACTGAGCCTGGCACTCAGAGGCAGGGTTTTTTCAACAAACCTTGATTCCTTGTAACTCAAACAACTCCCCTTTCCCCCATCAGCCCCAGCCTAGCTCCCTGGGGGCAGCTTCAAGGTCAGGCCATAGGAGGTGAGGCTCTGACTCCCCTGTCCTCCTCCACCCGCTCTGCTTCCTCCAGTTTCCCAAAGTACTAAGCACCCCCAACACCCCCCTTCCTCCTGGGCTCACCGCTCACGTCTCAGGGGTCCACGTGCTGAGCTGAGCCCACCGGGACGGGTGCCGCCCTCCCTCTGCTCTGTTCAGGGGCCCTCGGCTGGGAGGAAGCCCTCAGACACACCTGCCTCCACATCCAGGCTCTGCCCCTGCTTCACCTGCTGTCGCGGCCATGACCTCACCTCTCTGAGCTTCCAGTTCCCTTCTGTCAACTAGTGACATCATCCTTTCTCAGACATTCATCCAGAGGACGGGGTTATCAGCAGGGTCCCTCCCCGCTGCCTACCCAGGCGTCTTCCTCTGGCTGAGTGTCAACAAGATCCAGATGTTCTCAGCTGTGCAGATGCAGCCGCCAGCTGTGCATCTCTGCAATGACCACACACACCCTCTGTGCCCAGATATACTTTGGGAAGCAAAACTGAAAACAAAGCTGTCACTTCTGAGTGGTTCACGTCAAACAAACACCCTGCCCACCAGGCCCCGCCCTGGGACTATTTCCACCTCCGGCTGACCCCCTTAGAGAAAGAAGCCCAGTCCTGACATTCCACAACCTTCTTGACACAGTCCACTCCGTCTCAGCTCCATGAAGGAAGACCTGCCAACATCACACTGTGAGTCCCTCGGCAAATCACTGCCCACCCATTTCCATCTTCTTACCCCTTCAACCCCACACTCACCAGCCTGCCTGCCTCATTCACCTTCGTGCCTCTAGCATGTGGTGCAGTTCTAGAGCAGACCAGTTGCTCAGTGCATACTGGTCATACTCTGCTGCTGAGGGCCACGTCCAGGTAGCTTCTAGGATTCGCTCACACTTCTAGGTTCTTCTGCCAGAGATACTGCATCCAACTGGGAGAAATGCTTTCTGCAAAGCCCAAATCTGGCATCACCTCCTCTGAGAAGCCCTCCGTGACCTCACCTGTCTCACCTCCCAGGCTCCTCTGTCCCTGGGATTCTTCATAGTTTGGTCTTAAAGCCAACTATTATGTATCTGATGTGTTTTGCAGGTAAGGGTGCTGAGAGGAGGGCACAGGTGGGCGCTTTGTTCCAGCAACGCAGGGACTTGTGTTTGGTGGGAGAGTGTCAGCAGCTCACGTCCTGCAAACATTCACTTGACACCCTGTTCCCAGGGCTCAGGACTCAGGCCAGGACAGACGCCCCAGAGCCCAGACACAGGAGTCAGGGGCTCACGGGCAGCCGCCCCGCCCACTGACCTGCGCATGTCCGCCCCTCCCCCACAGGAGCCGCCGGGACACCAGGGCGCCTCCGCCCCGGGCTTGGGGTCCTCTGGGGACAGCCGGCTCTGGGTGTCACTCCTACAGAAGGGACACAGGGAGGGACAGCGGGAGGCAGGGGTTTTTCCTGCAGGGAAGATCTGAGCACAGTCACCCCTCCCGCCTGCTCACTTTAATCCTCAGGCAGAAATCCAGGAAGCGGGTGGTGGGGGGAGTCACGTGGGCCTCCCCGGGGGACACCTGCCTGTATGAGGGCGCCCAGGCCCTGCTTCCTCAGGCCTCCGCCACAGGACGGCTGGGGGCCCTGAGCCTGTGGTGGGCGTCCCGGGACTCACTTCCCGGGCGGGTAGCCCCTGCATCAGGCCTGGAAGCCGATGATGACGTCCGTGATCTTCAGGTCCCTCTCCTCCTCCAGATGGGCTACCACGGCTCCCAAAGAAGACCTGCTCTGGCCCCTGTGGTACAGGTTGCTCTTAAGCTCCAGGGCCTTGTTCTGGAAGAGGAGAGCTGGCCGCTGACCACAAGCCACCCCAGCCACCACGGAGTCCTAGAGAAAGGCCAAGGCCTTGGATCGGTCTTGATGCTCTGCAGGCAGACTTCTCTTGGTGCAGGGAAAGCGGGGTCAGGGGACGCCAGGAAGGGGGCACGTGGGGGCCAGCGTGGGCCAGGTAAGGAGTCAGACTTGCAGAGAAACACAGAACCTGGGCCCTGAAGGGATCTTACCTGCTGGCATCTCTTTCCCCGTTCATTTCTAACAAAGGTGGCAGCGGACATCGGGGCTTCGGTAGCATTACCCTAGGTAATTAGAGAAAGTGTGTTTCTTTAAACAGGTAGTTTAAAATCAAGAGGGGCTTCGACATACTTAGGAAAGTAAGGAGCGACGCAGGGGAAGCCAAGAAAGTGGGGCCAGGTGCAGGATGGCACACAAGGGCCACAAGTGGCTTGGGAGCAGCGCTGTGACAGGACGAGTCTCTCATTAACAACTGTCATTGCTGAGGAGGCTGGGCCCAGACTGGGTGTAACCCAGCATCTGAGTGTAACCAATTGTTAGACACTCTGTGCAAGCAACACAGTTTGCCAAGAATAACCAGCTTTCGTCTAAGCCAGGACCTCCACAGGCTCAGGACACCCCTGTTCAATTAGGTCCAAGCCCTGGGATCCAGCCACTGGAGGCTGTGTGCCAGGTGGTATGAAGTCAGCTCTCCACTCGCTGCCCATAACTTTGGCAGTAACAAAGCCAACAATGCCTACAGCTGTGACCCTCACCCAGGGGGCTGTGCCACACTCCCTACAATTCCCCAACCCTCACCCACAGATGTTCAGGGATGTCTGGAAAAGGCAGCCCCAGAGGCTTGGGAGGTAGGAGGGGGCTCAAGGGAGAGAAGCTCATATCAAAGATCTTGAAGCCAGCGATGTCCAGGATCCCTGTGAACGAGACGCCCTGCCTCTTGGTCTTGTCCAGAGCCTTGTTGATGCACAGGACCAGCCCGTGGAACACGCGCTCATAGGTGGCCTTGGCCAAGGCCTCGGTGGCAAAGTCAGCCTCAGGGACATCTGGGGTGGGTGGCGGTGGCGGGGGGATGTGTCAAACACAGGGAGCCTTGAAGTGCTCATTCCCTTTACCCCAACAATGTCATCTGCAGGGCCCAGTCCCAGAAAAACAGCCTTAAAGATGAGGAGAAAACTTCACACACAAATATGTTCACTGCAGTGTTATTTAAAATGAAGGAAGTTGCAAGAGCCTAAACTTCCAACAATATGGGCAGAGAAAACTTAGACATTTGCAAAGAGTTAATCATTCAGTTGTGTTCAAGTCTTCGTGAAGCCTTGGACTGTAGCTCTCCAGACTCCTCTGTCCATGACGTTCTCCAGGAAAGAGTACTGGAGTGGGTTGCCATTCCCTGCTCCAGGAAGTCTTCCCGACCAAGGGATATGAACTCGGGTCTCCCACATTGCGGGCAGATTCTTTAGGGTCTGGTCACCAGGCAAAGACCTTTTTAAAATATAGGGATAAACTAAAGTATGTACAGAATAAATGACAAAATTTTTGAGGTTTGCTTCTAAAAACATAGCTGCACTGTAGGGAGATGTCCAATAATCTTACTGGGGGAATGATTTTACTTTTCTAGGTTTTACCCCATTTCCTGAATCTGAACTGTTAGTTGCATAATGAAATATACAGCTTCTTTAATTATCAGGTTAAAGAATGGTTGATCATAACACGTCTGCTGTCTTTCAAAAACAATGTCCCTATCTTTGGAGGGAGGGCTCTGCCCAGACTCAGCTGTCATCAGAGGTATGAGGTCCAGGACAGGACCTTTTGGAAAAGAACAAGTTAATATGAACTTCCAGGCATTGTTGAGAGGTGGGAGCAGGATCTTAAAGATGCCCAGCACCAAGGCATGAGAGAAACATGAAACTGTCAGCAGAGGCTCTGCCCGGAGGCGTGCAGGTCCTGGGTGGCAGGCACATGGGTACAGCACACATCCCTGCCCGTCTCACCCACGTGGGACAGGACAGCAGGTGGGGACAGACAGCTGCATGGGCTGGGCTCCCAGGGGGGTGGGTACACTGCCCTGGGCCAGGATGAGCTGTGCTGCAGAAACACCACATGCTTGATTCACTTCCTCCAGGAACAGGACACCCTGCCTTCTCCCGACCAATCAGCTCAACATGGATCAGGGAGGAGGTTCAAGGCACCCAGAGGGCCCACCCAGGATGGCCCTTCCAAGGCAGGGGCCTCAGCCACTCCCTTAGCCCCTGGGCCCAGCTTCCTCCTGTTCTCCACTGCAGTGATACCACCTGCTCTCAGAGGGGCAGTGAGGATCTAACGAGGACACAGGTGATGGTGCTGACACGGTGATGGCCCAGCCCAGGCTCTGCAGGTGTGAATTTCCCTGCATCAAAGAGGAACAGGGAGTGGGATCCCAGTGAAGACTGGTCTCAGGGGAGCAATGTTCCTGGAGGCTGGGGTCTCTATTGCACCTCCTTTTTGCCTGCACATATATTATACACATGCAGAACACTGAGAAGGGAGTCCAACGGAGCAGGAGATGCACTGGCATCGACCTGGAGCCCTTCCTCCCTGACATCACTGCAAGATGCAGCAGGTGGCAATGATTCGTGTTTGTCTCCAGCTGGGGAAGTGGGCGGAGCACTTACTGTCCTGTGTGGGGTGGTTGGACCCAGAACAGCATGAGGAGAGTCATTTCTGTTGGTCTGAGAAGAGGGCACGTGTGCATCCAGGAAGCACTAAATCTGGAGCATCTCTTCCTGAGACTTTCCCCCAGGGTTTGGGTCCCTGTTATTCATCTTCCTCATCCTTCAGCCTGAACTATTAGTCCAAGGATACCGTCCACAGACCCAAGTTATTCTCTCTCCTGGGATCTTGACAATGAGATTCCAGGTGTTTGGACCTAAGCCCCTGCTCATGGGACCTCAGGGGCCAGACTGTGGGATCCTGAGGGGGACCTGTCCTGCTTCCTGTCCTCCCTGAACTGTGCACGTTGGGGACTTCTTTCTATTCTCTGACCTGGGCTTCTTCCCTCCCAGTGCACGCTCTTCTGCGCTCACTCAGCCAGACTCAGTCTCTGTGCTCAGACCACAGGGCTCTCACCTGACACGCGTCACTGTGGAGTTGCATCAGCCGCACAGTGAGCTCAATGGGGTCCAGCTCTAAGGGCTCCGGGAGATGGGGGGGACGCTGATGGTTCTGTACCCAGTGCCTGAAACCTGCCCAGAGAAGTCTGTGCAGGATGGGAATTCTCCAGGAACTGAGGAAGAACTGATGAAGGAATGAACTCATATATCTGAAGGTCAGGCAGGTGATGACCATGACTGCTGACATCTTCAGGAAGGAATGAGAGGACCGGTCGGAGCCTCAGGAAAACGGGGCTGAGAGGGAGTCAGAGGCACTGAGGACAGACTTCCGAGGGAGGTTTGGACAGAAGTGTGGAGAAGGCACTGCAGCACATGGGGAGGGACTTAGGAGACATCTTGGGATCATTTCCGGGTCCCAGGTCTCTGGCTTCCTGCCCTGGGCTCCAGGTGTGGGAGCCTGTGTGGTGCTCACATGCTCCACAGGTGAAAACACAGAGTGTCGGTGTCCCGTGGAGCAGGCCCGTGGGCTTGAGAGCAACACCCAGATGCTTCCCTCTCCTCCCTGCAGAGGAGGAGCCTGAGGCATCCCATGAAGGCTCCTCAGAAGGTCCAGGCAGGTGCAAGCCCAGATGGGTGACCAGATCAGAATATGGCCTTGGATGGACCTTCCCTCCTTCCTGCCCACTTCCCGAGCCCCTCAGTCCTGCTCCTGGGGATGGAGTGAGCCTGGCGTCCAGCTCTGCCCTTGGGGAAACCACAGGCTCCAGCAGGCTAGGCTGCAGGGAGGCTTTGAGCATCTGTGCTCAGAGTCATGGGCCGCCGTGGAGGAGGGGAAGCAGGCAGGGCTAATTCAATATTCTTAAGAGTCATTCTAGCCCTAGTGGGGCTATAGACAGGCTATTCCTAGTGGTGAGTATACAGGTGAGGCAGGGCAGTGCCCCAAGGTAAATACAAAAAGACTGTTCTGGAAGGTCCTGCAGGAGTCTTACTGAAACATGAAGGCAGCCTAGGTAGGACTGTGCTGTCACTCTCTGCCCCTCTGTTTACAACTGACCCCCCTCACACCTGCACACAAGCCATCTTCTCTCAGTCACCCTTGGGTGCCCCATGTCCATCCTGGTCCCCAGGGCTGGAGGAGGAACATCCCCATGCTCAGCCCAAGTCGGACGACACGGGCTCCCCTGGGCTTCCCATGTGGCCTGCGCAGCTCCAGGTTCTAAGGGAAATGACTGAATGGGAGCCCAGCGGGCAGGCAGGAGGAGCCATGGAGGATGCGCTCCCTGAGATACTGGCAGACAGGCTCTCGGGGAAGGAGGTCAGGCATCCGGAGCCCAGCTGAGCTCATCAATCAATGCAAGGAAGCCTCAGTGAATCAGCTCATATTTATTGAACTAAAGTCTGTAGAACACAATGTAGAGAGAGGCAGATGGTTCTAGAATACCTTGTTCAGCTTCATCCCCAACTGAGGAGGAAATTGAGGGTCAGAGAGGCCTTATCTGCTGGCCCCAGGCTGGTTGATCTCTTTGACATACTGCATAATTCCTTGATATGTTGGTGCCTTCTGCTTTCATCTTTCTTTTTCTTCCTAAATCAATCTCTGTTCCTACACAACACTGGGAATTTCATGGGAACTTCACTGGTCTCTTGGTGCACCCTGAACTCAAAGGGCACCTGGATACTTGTCAGATGCTCCATCCACTGTGTTGTCATCACTGCCGCTGCCACCACCATCATCACCACCATTGTCATCAAGAAGTCACTGCCTGAAGTGCGATGTAGACCATTCTTCAAAGAAGATATACAGATGGCTAGCCAGCATATGTAAAGAGGCTGAACACTGCTAATTATTCAGTTCAGTTCAGTTCAGTTCAGTCACTCAATGTTGTCCGACATTCGCGACCCCATGGACCACAGCACACCAGGCCATCACCAACTCCCGGAGTCTATTCAGAGTCTATTCAGAGTCATCTCCATGAGTCAGTGATGCCATCCAACCATCTCATCCTATGTGTATGGTAATCAAAACCACAATAAGGGATCACCTCCTACCAATCAGATGGGCCATCAAGTAAAAGTCTACAGACAATCAATATTGGAGATGATGTGGAGAAAAGGCAAGCCTCCTACACTGTTGCTGGGAATGTAAATTGGTGTGGCTGTTATGGAAAACAGTAAAGAAGTTCCTTAAAAACTAAAAATAGAGCTATCATGTGATCCAGCGACCCCACTTCAGGGCATATATTTGGAAAAGAAAAAGTTCCAATTTGAAAAGATACATGCACCCCTTGTTCATAGCAGCACTATTTACAATAGCCAAAACATGGAAAAAACCTAAATGTCTGTCAATAGATGAAGGGATAAAGACGATGTGGTACATACAAACAACGGACTATTACTTAGCCATAAAAAGCATGAAATAATGCCTTTTGTAGTAACATGTATGGATCTAGAGGTGATCATACTAAGTGAAGTAAGTCAGGCAGAAAAGACAGACATATAATATCACTTATATGGAGAATCTAAGAAATCGTCTAGGTGGTTCCCTGGCGGTCTAGTGGTTAGAATTTGGTGGTTTTGCTGCTATGGCCACGTTTATCCCACACTGGGGATCTCAGATCACACAAACTGCTTGGCATGGCCAAAAAAAAAAGAGTACAAATGAATTTATGAACAAACCAAACAGACTCATAGTCATAGAAAACATAACTTGTTGTTACTAAAGGGAGAGAGGGGTAAACTAGGAGTATGGGATTAACAGATGCACACTACCATACATAAAACAGATTAAAAAAACAAGGACTTTATGTATAGCACAGGGAATAATATTCAGTATCTTATAATAATATGTAATGAAAAAATTTAAAAGAATAGAGATATACACATAGATTATGTATAACTGAATCACTTTGATGTATACCTGAACTAACAGAATATTGTAAATCAACTCTACTTCAATTAAAGAAACAAGCAGACAAAAGAAGTCACAACCTAATTGAGATAAAATGCTGGAATCAAAGCTGAGTTGTTGGGGAAGTAGGGCTCGAGGCCACCGCCAGGAGGAGACTCTTCTTGCTGGGGCGTCAAACCCTGGGAAGGGCAATAGAGCAGCCCCTGTTACTTCTCCTGGATCCCAACAATCCTACCTCTCTATCTCCCATTTTCAACACTTCTGTATTTCTGGTCTCGTGTTGCTAGTTCCCCTGCCTCTCCTTTTATTCTGTCCCCAGTGACTTCTTTAGTTCAAAGTAAGTGGTTTCTGATGGGAAGGGAGCTGGGGGAGAATGGATACATGTGTGTGTATGGCTGAGTCCCTTCATGTTCACCTGAAACTATCTCACCACTGTTAATCAACTGTTCCTCAATACAAAACAAAAAGTTCATAGTATGAAAAAATAAGATGTTTCTCCCTCGGCCCCCGCCCATTCTCTAGTCCCGCTTCCTCCCTTAATCCAGGCTCCTCCTCTCTCCCCATCATTCACCTACATTCACCCCTCCCCTCCTGTGCTTAGCTGCAGAAATGACAATTTCCTAACACTCATTTCCGGCAATTTTGTCTCACTCTCCTTTTTCCCCTAACAAGGTGCCTCTGCATCTTGACCCTGAATGTGTCCCTGGACCCTCACTGCTCTGGGGGTGGTGGAGTTGGGTCCTCTTGCAGATGCTTATAGATCTGGGTGAGCTCCTCCAGCTTCCTCTCCAGCTCCCTGACCCGCTGCCGCAGGTTTTCAGCTGATGCCGTCTTTGCGCCATTGTGCAGGTGCATTGACTCCTTCACCAGGAAGCCCACATCCACCAGGAGGAAGACACCTGCAGTGGCTGCACCCACGATTCGGGCTCCTTTGGTAACTGCCGAAGCCGTGCCTTTGAAAGCTGCCTCTACCTGCTGGATGGCTGGGGCTGAGGATTCCTGACTTGTTCATCCAGGGTTCACGAGGATGTTTGCATTGGCTGCAGAGTCAGGGTTGGCTTTGCCTGTATCTATGGCATGGATATTTCTTTCAAGGTGTTTCTCGGCTTTTGCCAATTTCTCTGTTGTGACAACAACATGGGGATTGCTCTTGAGTACCTCTAGGAGCACCTTCCATTTCTTGACAGCAATTGACATCAATTGACTGGCTTTCTTTTCTGCTGATGACCTACTTACATGTTCCATGGTGCTGGTGGACACAGCGGTCACAGCAGTTGCTGCTCCCAGCCCTATCCCAGTGACTGAGAGTGCCATACTGGCCCCGGCTGTCATGGGTGCCAGAGCCAGGCCAAGGATGGTCAGGGCGCCAGATAAAGTGCCAGTGCTGTGGGTCACCACATTGGAGATGGTACAGTCCCTGTGGACTTTGTCTACATTGTCTGCAAGCTCCTGGAGCTTGCTTATGAGCTCCACCAGCTGCTGAGTCACCCGAGGAAACTTCTTCAGAAACCTCTTCCTATCCAGCTGCTCTTTTGGGAGCATTTCTTGGTCCTTCCCAGCCAAGTCTCTTCAATTCATTCAGATATTCGTGTAGTGCATTCATGTCTTCCCTGTAACATGAAAGTCAAGGGCTTAGAAAGGCCGTTTGCTTGTCTGTAAAATAGGTTCAAAAATGTCCATTCTGCATAAATATAGAGGTAGTACTATAAATCATTAGAAGAGAAATTTACAAAAGTAAATGTTCCTCTTTCAACATTAAACATAGGTTTTATACCGTGTAGGTGTTCCATATACTTCTTTAATCCTCTAACAGATAAACAAAAGTCACCTTAGGATACTTGTAACTTAAGAGAGAGATTGGATGGAATTCCCTGGTGGTCCAGGGGTTATGATTCTGCACTCTTACTGCCTCGGGCATGACTCAGTCCCTGGTCAGGGAACAAGGATCCCACAAGTCATGTGGCTCAGCCAAAAAAAAAAAAAAAGGTATTTGGTAAATACCTCTCAGAGGCAGGTCAACACCAGCACTTCGAAAGAGTTGTTGAGTGGGAACTCCACAGAGAAACGAAGAGAAACGAAGAGAATGCAGAAAACCTGTATTCAAGGGCCTCAGTGTGTGGTGATGAGTCAACCTGATCTTTGCCCTTGGCTACTGGGAAGTGGTCCCTAAGCCCCTAGAATATTCTGGCTGATACGAGTGTCCTCGTCTGCCTGGGCCTTTTGGCTACTGTTCATTCTGACAAGGAGACATGTGATGGGGCCTCTGGAGGAGCTGGACTCTAGGACATTCGTATGACCTCTGGGAGGGGCTGGAGACAACAAGTCAGGGTAATTTGTCTTTAAACGGGTGAGTGTCCCTGGCAGGCAGTGTTCCCTGTGCCCTGCCACTCACCGAGCTCCAGAACAGTAATGCATCCTGGGGACAATAGAAGCTTAGGGTGTGAAATCCACCCAGACTCTGCCCTGTGGCTGATGGAAACCCACAGGCTTCCTGTAATACACTGGGATCATGATGGCTCTCAGTGAGTCCTGTCTGTTCTATAGGGAATTCTCAAACCTGAGGGGGGTTTTGGGGATCCCCTAAATTTGCCATTGGTTCAAATGAAAGCATAGTCCTGGGCACTGTGCCCTCACATTTTGAACATTGGCTGTCTCTATGACTTAGAATTTGTAGAAAGGAAAAAAAAGCCCAAGGTCAGAACTAGAAGGCACCTTAACAGTCCTTTAGTCTGCCATCTGCTGTCTTCTAAGGTTTGTGTCCTTGAACTTCCCAGCAGAGGGTCCCTGAGTCCATTCACGACCCCAGCTGCTTGGAGATCAGGAGATGTGTTGCTGCTTCCTCTTGGACTCTCCAGCCCACCTCACTGACTCCTGACCCAGCACTCAGCACCCCTGACCTCACAGGTGTCACATGTTAATTTGTGACAGCTTCATGACCCTGCACCCCAAGGTCATGTGCAACTTTATGGAACCTCTAAAGGTTCAAGAGGCTTGAAGAAACACCCATCTGAATGGCTGAGCCTGAAGAGACCTGCATTTGAACATCTGGTGGAGGAAGCATTTTCTTCTTTGGTGGGGATGCATGAGGCTCCTCAGAATTCCTCAAATGACACACAATCGCAGCCACTCATTGTGACCCTGGAGGGCTCACTGAGCCACACAGCCTTCCACTGTCAGGGGGACTCCATGTAGATTAGAAGAGGGTCCCAGATGGACTGAGAACCCAGGTCCCAGGCAGGGTGTGCAGACACGGTCACCCAGGGCCCTCTAGCCCAGCATGAGGGGATCCCGTCAGGGAGGGAAGAAATGTCCCCCTCTCTCACTCAGGGGACCTCTGCTAGGGTCACAGCCTCTTCAGTTTTGTGTCCTTGGGGCCCACTCTCCTCACTCTAGTCCTGGTTCTGCTGCCCAAGGCTGTGTACCTAGTCCTCCAACCTGGACCTTCTGCTCCACCATGACCCCTGGCTCTGACCCTGGTACAGGCCTTTCCGAATCCTTTGGATGAGACGATTGCACTTGGTTCCCCACCTCTGATCCTGCAGTTCACTCTGAGGCCATCAGCATAGTCCATCAGATTGAATTACTATTCCCACTGGACACGTGCAAATCTGAAACTCTAACACATAAGCCCAGAACCCAGGAGCTGGGCAGGGCTAGATCCAGGATCCCATCAGCTCCACCCAGTTCCTCTCCAGCCTCTCTGCTTTGTGGGCCAGCAGGATCCTGCAGGGTTGGTACAGTTCCTAAGATGGGGACTAGAAAGGCTTTATCTAGGTAGAAGCCCGAGTAATACGAATGATGGCGTCAGGATTTTCTGACTTGCCCCATAGGAAATTCTGCTTGGTTCTCATCATCAGAAAGAAAACTCTTCCCAACAATCTTTTTAAATGTTAATATTGATTGAATACCTACTCTGTATCAGTCATTATGGGAAGATCATTGCATGCAAGAGCTCAGTATCCTCACAATAAAACTGAACAGATGATGAAACCAAGGCAGACAATAGCTCAGTAACTAGTCCAAGGTCACATAACCTGCCCCTTCCTTACAGGTTTCATCTTTTCTCAACCTGAGGTTGTTCAATGCCAGCAAATGAATGGAGGAAACATTCCTCATGAGATACTGAGAAGGAACATCCTCGACCCCCACCACAGAGTCCTGCTTGGAGGAGGTGTGCCTGCTAAGAGAAATCTAGTCTGGTGCCGCGGGGTGTGGGTGACCTTCCTGATACACCGATACACCTGTGGAGCTTACCTGGACAAACCAGTCTTCGCCTCAATTTTCCTCAGGAATCCAGTCAGCAGGAGAAGCAGTTCTTCCCTGCTCAGTATGTCCCAGAGGCACTCAGCGAGTCTGCTCCACAGTGCCTGTGAAAGCTGGAGGAAGTGTTCTGGGTCTAGTGGAGGAGCTGGAAGAGCAGCAGGCCAAATGGTTAGAGCTTATGGCTTAAAGATTCTGGGCACAGCTACTACTGAGGAAGGACAAAAGATTGTTTTGCCAAATGGAGCTCATGAAGTGTTTAATCACAAAGATGCTAATTATATTGATAAAACTAAGAAATCTGTTGGTGAAAAAAGAGTTGATGTGATTATTGAAATGTTTGCTAATGTCAAACTTAGCGAAGATTTAATCTTTTTGTCACATGGAGGACCAGTAATAGTTTTTTGATGCAGAGGTGCTATTGAAATAAACTCACAGGATCCATGACAAAGGAATCTAGCATGAAAGGAGTAGCTCTCCCTTCATCTTCCAAGGAGGAATTTCAGCAGTTTGCAGCAGCCCTCCAAGCTGGAATGAATTCTTTAGTTGAGACCAGTAATAGGTCCCCGGTATTCACTGGAGAAGGCGGCCCAAGCTCATGAAGATATCATTCACAGCAGTGGGGCTACAGGAAAAATGATTCTTCTCTTAAAATCATTAATCCTTCCATTGATTTCCTGTGTAATTAAAAGGTTTCTTACCTTAGTTTTATGTAGACTGCATTTGTTCTGCTTAGCAATCATTGAATTTCTTCTATTTAAAAAAATATTTATCTTAGGATTCATAGGCATTGGAGTGCAGTTTATTTTATAGCTGGGAATATTCTTTATGCCTTCTGCCTCTCATCAAGGAATAGTGGGAAATAGGATGTTAATGGTCACTTGGCATTGGAGGACATTACAGAAATTCCTAACCAATGCTCATCATTAATTCCATACCTTTGACTAAAACATGCTAATTCAAAATAGGACTGCTTGATTCCCAAGCCTAGTTCTCTTTACAAAGGTTCTTTAGTCTCTGATTAACCCAGAACTATACTGGACTCTGACGATTCTCTGAACTAAATGAGACCCCTTTCTAAACTAATCTCATCTAGATCTACCGGTGTCTCAGAAGGGAAAGATAAACCATGTCCAGAGAAATCTGTTAGTTTTCCACTATTCCCCAATATTTTATGCTATTCACTAGGTTATTCATTGACTAACAATGACCCATGTTCTCTCTGAGGACATCAGCCTTAACTCTGGTATAATATGATACTAGGTGCATAGTTGGGCTTCCCAGGTGGCGCTAGTGGTACAGAATCTGCCTGCCAGTGCAGGAGATGTAGGAGATGTGGGTTTGATCCCTGGGTCAGGAAGATCCCCTGGAGAAGGGCATGGCAACCCACTCCAGTATTCATGCCTGGAGAATCCCATGGACAGAGGAGCTTGGTGAGCTACATACAGTACCTAGGGTTGCGAAGAGTCATACATGATGAAGTGACTTAGCACATCAGGTGCATAGTTTCCAAATATATATGTATTGATTGGTTCAACTTGTTTCTGGCTGCATGAAGGCTTTTAAATCACAAATGGTGGTTCAAGCTCCTCCAAGTACCACAGCCTTCTCCAACTATTGCTTGGGGCCTCCTGGATCCAAGATCCTCAATATGAGGGTAAGCAGAACATGCTGCCTCAACAATTTAGGGTCTTTGTCCTTGGCCAGCTCGAAACAGTCTGAACAGAATTGCCACCCCTTTTCCCTAGTAGCCATATTCTCCTAAATGAAAAGGGGGGAAATAAAGGATAACAGTCAGGGAGGAAGGACAGGGGTCCCCACGTGGCAGGAGGAAATAAACTGCTAGTGGCAGACATTTTTTCCTCCTTATCTACATGAGATTAAGGGGTTCCTTGTAATACTGTGTTGCCATGATGACACTTGGTGCCCCCTGAACTTAACTTTTTCTCAAACCTTGAGCTAACCAACGTGTATTTCTCATGGAAATGTTTTTCTTAAGCTGTATTAATGAAACTATTCATTTGCTTGGAAATCTGCCTTTCTTCAAGATTCATGTCAATTGTTTTATGGCCAGAGGTGAGTCCACTTGTGCCATTCTATCTCAAAATGCATGTTGTGGGAGAGGAGCCTGGTGCAACACTCTCTGTCTGAGGCATTTCTTTTATCCAATTAGCAGCTTGCTATCAGGTATAAAACCACTAGACCATTCAGGTATGACCTAAATCAAATCCCTTATGACTATACAGTGGAAGTGAGAAATAGATTTAAGGGAAGAGATCTGATAAACAGAGTGCCTGGTGAACTATGGAAGGAGGTTTGTGACATTGTACAGGAGACAAGGATCAAGACCATCCCCATGGAAAAGAAATGCAAAATGGCAAAATGGTTGTCTGAGGAGGCCTTACAAATAGCTGTGAAGAGAAGAGAAGCAAAAAACAAAGAAGAGAAGGAAAGATATTCTCATTTGAATGCAGAGTTCCAAAGAATAGCAAGGAGAGATAAGAAAGCCTTCCTCAGTGATCAATGCAAAGAAATAGAGGAAAACAACAGAATGGGAAAGACTAGAGATCTCTTCAAGAAAATTAGAGATACCAAGGGAACATTTCATGCAAAGATGGGTTCGATAAAGGACAGAAATGGTATGGACCTAACAAAAGCAGAAGATATTAAGAAGAGGTGGCAAAAATACACAGAAGAACTGTACAAAAAAGATCTTCACGACCCAGATAATCATAATGGTGTGATCACTCACCTAGAGCCAGACATCCTGGAATGTGAAGTCAAGTGGGCCTTAGAAAGCATCACTACGAACAAAGCTAGTGGAGGTGATGGAATTCAAGTTGAGCTATTTCAAATCGGGAAAGACGATGCTGTGAAAGTGCTACACGCAATGTGCCAGCAAATTTGGAAAACTCAACAGTTGCCACAGGACTGGAAGAGGTCAGTTTTCATTCCAACCCCAAACAAAGGCAATGACAAAGAATGCTCAAACTACAGCACAGTTGTACTCATCTCACATGCTAATAAACTAATGCTCAAAATTCTCCAACCTAGGTTTCAGGTTTCAGCAATACATGAACCATGAACTGCCAGATGTTGAACCTGGTTTTAGAAAAGGCAGAGGAACCAGAGATCAAATTGCCAACATCTGCTGGATCATCAAAAAAGCAAGAGAGTTCCAGAAAAACATCTATTTCTGCTGTATTGACTATGCCAAAGCCTTTGACTGTGTGCATGACAATAAACTGTGGAAAATTCTGAAGGAGATGGGCATACCAAACCACCTGACCTCCCTCTTGAGAAACCTATATGCAGGTCAGGAAGCAACAGTTAGAACTGGACATGGAACAACAGACTGGTTCCAAATAGAAAAAGGAGTATGTCAAGGCTGTATATTGTCACACTGCTTATTTAACTTATATGCAGAGTACATCATGAGAAACACTGGGCTGGAGGAAGCACAAGCTAGAATCAAGATTGCCGAGACAAATATCAATAACCTCAGATATGCAGATGGCGCCACCCTTATGGCAGAAAGTGAAGAGAAATAAAAAGCCTCTTGATGACAGTGAAAGAGGAGAGTGAAAAAATTGGCTTAAAACTCAACATTCAGAAAACTAAGATCATGGCATCTGGTCCCATCACTTCATGGCAAATAGATGTGGAAACAATGGAAACAGTGTCAGACTTTATTTTTTTGGCTCCAATCACTGCAGATAGTGATTGCAGCCATGAAATTAAAAGACGCTTACTCCTTGGAAGGAAAGTTATGACCAACCTAGATAGCATATTATAAAGCAGAGATATTACTTTGCCAACAAAGTTCCCTCTGGTCAAGGGTATGGTTTTTCCAGTGGTTTTGTATGGATGTGAGAGTTGGACTATGAAGAAAGCTGAGCGCCGAAAAATTGATGCTTCTTAAGTGTGGTGTTGGAGAAGACTCTTGAGAGTCCCTTGGACTGGAAGGAGATCCAACCAGTCCATCCTAAAGGAGATCAGTCCTGGGTGTTCATTGGAAGGAGTGATGCTGAAGCTGAAACTCCAATACTTTGGCCACCTCATGCGAAGAGTTGACTCATTGGAAAAGACCCTGATGCTGGGAGGGATTGGGGGCAGGATGAGAGGGGGA
Organism: Cervus elaphus; assembly: GCF_910594005.1. Classification (NCBI taxonomy): domain Eukaryota; kingdom Metazoa; phylum Chordata; class Mammalia; order Artiodactyla; family Cervidae; genus Cervus; species Cervus elaphus. Next base: position 44,462,028 of record NC_057836.1, read on the forward strand.
CAACAGAGGATGAGATGGCTGGATGGCATCATCGACTCAATGGACATGAATTTGAGTAAACTCTGGGAGTTTGTGATGGACAGGGAGACCTAGTTTGCTGTGATTTATGGGGTTGCAAAATCGGACATGACTGAGCGACTGAACTGAACTGATCAGGTATATAATGCCTTGCTAAAACGTAGCCAGGGGCCAGTATTTCTGTCCCCTTCTGAAGTCTATGTTAGAAGCTTTCTCTACCCAATTTACACTTCAATTAAACTCTATTTCAAAAAAGCTCTGAGTGATACAGCCTTGTCTCTGGCTCAAGATTGAAGTCTTCTCCTTGGAGGCCAAGGATACCAGATTCGCTCACAGCTCATGGAAGTAACCTTTCAGAGTTGTATCTACGTGTGACGGTGATCATATATTTTCATTTAAATTAATAAACACAGCTGATGCCTTAAGAATGATCTGCTTTTGTTATCATAATATGATAACCCCAACAAATTTAGGGCAAAATTTTAAAAAATGCTCTTTAGTATAAATTGTTAAAACTCATCTTCCTGAGGAGTGATCACCTGGGCACTGTTGGTAGAGTCACCTGGGTCATGGATGGACCTGCTTTTCCCGTCCTCAGCCTCCATTCATATGTTGACGGTTAACTCCCAGTGACTGTATTTGAAGATTGGCCTTTAAAGAGGCAATTGGGGTAAAATGAAGTCATAGGTGTGAGGCCCTAATCCAATAAGATTGTCACCTTTATTAGAAAAGAAGACACCAGATTCTCTCTCTTCCTGCTGCCTCCTCCAGAGGAAAGTCCATGTGAGGACACAGTTAGAGGGTAGGTAGGAATTGCAAGCCAGGCGGAGAGGTCTCACCAGAAACCACCACTAGCTTGAATATCTTGGACTTCCAAACCTCCAGAATCATGATCTAATACTGGGATTTAGATGTCTTCAGGAATCTACAGTTGTAATTTTTAGAAAGAGAACGAGGGCTTTCTAGGCGGTACAGTGGTAAAGAATTGGCCTGCCAATTCAGGAGTCACAGGAGTCATGGGTTTGATCGCTGCTTTGGGAAGATCCCCTGTAATAGGAGATGGCAACCCACTCCCAGTATTCTTGCCTGGGAAATCCCAAGAACAGAGGAGCCTGGCGGGCTACAGCCCATGAGGTCACACAGAATGGAACAGGACTGAACAGACGAGCACATGCACACACACAAAGAGAGAGAGCGCAGGCCTGTGTGTTTGTGAGTTACTTCTAGCAGAGACTGGCAGCACCCTGCAAATGAATGCTTTCATGTTTTGGCAGTGAAACAAAAGAATATTCACATTAAATGGGATAAAGAATGCAATGAAAATAATTAACCTCAGATCAGTACAGGGCAAGAGCACTGCTCAAATGAGTTACCAAAATCCCTGTGTGATTTCAGGGATCTAGAGGTTACGGAACTGAAGGTAAGATGTAGGCACTAGGATATGTATGTATATATATGGGGCGGGGGGTGCTGGGAGACGATGTAAGATGTGTTTCCTGGTATGTGAACACACAGAGGCATTATTCTTATTTCACAGAAGAAGAAAGTGAGACAGGAGAAGGGACCACCCAAGGCCAGTGAGCAGAAAGCTCAGAGGTGGAACCCAAGGTCAAGTGTCAGACACTTCTTGGACATGACTCAATCCTCCTTATGTTAAACTCCTGTGATTTTTTCATTCTGCGACTAGGGATTTTCCCAGCTAAATTTTGGTTGTGAGTACACTGCAGCTGGAGGAGAGCTTGGCAACCCACTCCAATATCCTTCCCTAGAGAATCCCATGGACAGAGGGGCCTGGTGGGCTGCAGTCCTGGGGGTCGCAAAGCGTCGAGAACAACTGCGCAGCTACGCAGAGGCTGCAGCAGCACACCGCAGCACACACAGAAGGAGAAGTCCAGTGCTGTTCGCATGAACTTATAGAACATTGTAAACCAGTGTGACCTCATTCTAAAAAAGGGTTTAGGACCACCCACCATTGAGTGAGACTGCTATCTGAGAGGATCCTATCAGAGACACTCAGGATGGCCAGGGGAGGGGATCAGCCAGGTGGAGGCGGGGTGGAGCCAGATGTGATCCTGTGAACAACCCGGTCACCCTTCCCCTCCAGGTGGGAGGTGGCACGGGTAGACTGGGGTTCAGTTCACTGTCCGCGGGCTCTTGCAGAGCCGCTGGGTGGGCGGCAGGGTGAGAGCTGAAGGAATGGTGTCTGTGGTGATGCCCCAGGGTCTGGGAGCAGGAGGAGGCTGGGCCAAGGGAAAAGGCAGGAGGAGCTCCAGGGACCCTGGGGGACCTCCCTTGCTGCCCCATTTGGCCTTGGGGACTCTCTGCTGTCCCCCTCCCCATGGGCTGTCCTGGCCTCACTTCTGAGTCACTTGCTAGAGGGCAGTGTGGGAGGAAGTGAGCACCTAGAAAGTGGCTTCCTAAGGAGAGGACTGGGAAAGAGGCTCTGTGGACATACTCGCATTGGGGAAACTTCATGTGGCCTCTCTGGGGGGCTCCAGGGTGCTTATCCATCCTCTTCTTGGTTCTTGATTCCTCTGTAGGTTAACTCTGCCTGGAGGAACCACCCTCAATTCTGGGTCACATGTAGGAACTGGCCAGAAAAGAGGCAGCTGCCTAGCTGAGTGGTCTCCGACGTTTTCTGAGCTCATGATGGCAGCAGCAGGGTCTCAGATATCTCCCGTCAGCTCCTGTTTCCATCAGGCTGGAAGGAGGAGTGACCTCACCCTTGGGGAAGAGAAAACAGAATGTGGACTCGATCACGAGTGAGCAGTGGCTTCAAGGAGCAGTGAGGTTTGAGATCTCAGGTGGGTTCCCCCGGGAGGGCCACCAGAGCCAGCGGGGACTTAACCCAGCGTGATTCTCTGTCTCCTGGGCTCTGTAGGTCACTAGTTAAAGAAAGTTACTCATCTCTGTCCAACTTCCTCCAAGTCATAGTCCTGTTATCCTATTGGGGTACAAGGAGAAGATAATGACAGAGGAGACAGCCATCTGTGAAGTATAGGAGTAATAAAACCAGAGACGGACGAACAGATAGGAAGGAATATTCTAGAAATTACATGAGGTTGGAGCAACTCCGTTACTAACTGGTAATAGGTGATGTTGATCCAGTGTCTATGATGTGCAGGCTCCTGAAACTAATCTAACTTTAGGTCAGCCCAGTTTTTCACACTGGTGCCAGAGCCTGGACTTGAACCCAAGTCTTTCTGATCCAGATCCCAGGTTTGTGATGACTATGCTCTACTCCATTTAATATATGAAAATAATTACCTGAGGATATGTGTTTATTGGTAAATGACTCTTCTCATTCTAAAATGATGTTTTGCCCCCCAGGCTCAAGTCTGCCTGGACAAAGTCCCTGGTGGTGCAACTCTGACAGCCCAGGTCTTCCTTGCTTCTGCAAGAGCCTTTATCTCACAAGGGCCTGGAGCCCCACCAGCCCCAGCCCACTTCCTGTATCCCTGCCCTTCCTGGCTGAGGACACTGAATGGTGCCCCGTCCTCTCTGCTGTCCTCCCCTGACTACTGGAGTTTAGGTTGTCTCTAATACTTTGTGTAAATAATAAGAACATTCTCCTTGTATTAAACTTCACTCACATTTGAGACTGTTTCCTTAAGCTATTTCTAGAAGTACAATTACTAAATCACAAGGCATCAATACCTAAAACATTTTCATACCTAGAGCCACACTGTTATGCAAACAAACTGTCATAATTTATGTTTGCACTCATAATATATAAGGGTGTCCATCCTTTCAGACTTTCCCATTCTCAGTGGTCTTTAAAAAAAGAAAAGCTTCAGGTCTTCACATATATAAAAAATTTATTTTGGTTCTGCATGTGATTATCTTGCCATGGGGGAAGAGGAGGGAAAGCAGGTGTTGATTACATTTAGCTACTGTTTTCAGAAGGCAAAAGAGCCTTTGTCAACTCCTCCTCCTGAGACCTGACTGAAATGAGAGTAAAGGTACTTAGAGGTATAATAACAGCTGCGGATAAGAGTAACTTGTGTTTGTGGTCATCGCTCTGCATTGCTGTTGGCTCTGAAACTTTACATATGATAACTTGTATGTTATTCCATTAACATTTGAGATGTGTACATTGTATCCCCATCTACAGATAAGGAAGCTGAAGTACAGAAGTTTTATGATTTGGCCAAGGTCAGACATCTTGCCCCTGGTAGACTGGATTCCTCCCCACTCACTGGGCTCAAGAACCATAGCCTGCCTCTCATCCCTCTGCTGCTAATAAAAACAAGCATGGGGGCAACAAGAGACCAGAGTGTTCAAGAAATGTTTGAAGGCTCACTGGATGGAGAAGTGATAGCTGAATAAAGAGGAGTGCAGGAGAGGGAGAGAAACAGGGAGCGTGTTCACAGGAGAGAAGACTGGTCTGCTGGGCAGAGCCCCAGAGAGGCAGCAAGATGAGAGGGAGGCCGAGGGGAGAGCAGGGGACAAGCTCACCAACCCCACATCCCATCCCATATTCACAGCAGCCTTCACTCTTCACCAGACTTTTAGAAGGTTACTTAAAGTTGAGGTGCAAGGAAAAACAATAGGTGGTGTGTTTGTGTAACTATGGAGGAAGATAAAGGATACCCACAAGAGAGACGTGGGATCCAGGAGTCAGGAACATCAAGCCAGCCAGAAGGGAATCCAAGGATTGAAGCTGGGCACACATCAGATTGAGAGAGAAACCAGTCCAGAATGGGATAAAAAGTCCAGAGTCTGTGGGGACAGGGGAATCGGTATCATATGAGGCACAGTTGGAAAGAAATGGAGGAAATGTTGAAGATAAATAGTGCAAGGGTGAAAACGAAGCCAATTAGAAACATCAGGAAAAAAGAAAGCTCTGCCCAGAAGAATGTGCAGCTTTTTGGTACAAGTTAGCTCTTAAAAAATGTGTTAAAATGTCACAAATATGTAAACTCTCTTGTTTGATTTTTTTTAAATCTAATGTAAATTAATGTATGTCCAAGTCCTGGTTTTCCCATTTTGGTTATTTTGGATGCTGTTTTAAAACTGAAGTACTGTTGATATATATATCTAACAATTCAGTTAATCAATATAAAAGCTAAAATACATTTCTAGAACTTGGGAGCTGAAGCTCTGAAGGGAAGAGTTGTTTACAAAACTAGGAGTAATGAAATAGTAGCTACAGTTGAGGGTATAACAAATAAATATGCAAATAAAATGTTTAGAAGTGCAAAGCTTCCTAATAGAGGATATAGAATTAGAGAAATAATTATATAAGCAGAAGATGGAGAGGGGTATAGAAAAAATAAAAACAAATGAAATCCTTATTTTTCCTAGTAAGAAATAAATAAATAATATACAAATGTTCAAATCAAGAAAATGAAAAATGCAATAACTAATACTGATTGGCTGTTGTGGTTGATGACAACCCACTATGCACCATGCAACTTTCCAATTGCTTGGTATGAATTCACTTATTTTTAGTTCTCACAACAATCCTATAAGAAAGGAAACTGAAGCATAGAGAGGTTAAGTAAATTACTCGAAGCACACAGGTAGTGCTAGAGTCAGAATCCATGTCCAGATTCCTGTCTCCTGAGCATGTTTTCACACGATTCCACCTCCCAATGTAGTAATATCATTTGTGTGTGTGTGTTAATCACTCAATGGGTCTGACTCTCTGTGACTGCATGGACTGTAGCCCATCTGGCTCCTCTGTCTATGGAATTCTAGGCAAGAATACTGGAGTGTGTTTCCATTTTCTTCTCCAAATATAATTTAAAGACATTGATTAACTATCTAAAGAAATAGCTGGATTTAGAAAAGGCAGAGGAACCAGAGATCACATTGCCAACATCCACTGGATCATTGAAAAAGCAAGAGAGTTCCAGAAAAACATCTACTTCTGCTGTATTGACTATGCCAAAGCTTTTGAGTGTGTGGATCACAACAAACTGTGAAAAATTCTTAAAAGATGGGATTACCAGACCACCTGACCTGCCCCCTGAGAAATCTGTATGTAGGTCAGGAAGCAACAGTTAGAACTGGACTGGAAACAACAGACTGGTTCCAAATCAGAAAAAGAGTGCATCAAGGATGTATTTATGACCCTGCTTATTAACTTATATGCAGAGTACATCATAAGAAACGCTGGGGTGGATGAAGCACAAGCTGGAATCAAGATTGCCAGGAGAAATATCAAGAACCTCAAGTATGGAGATGACACCACCCTTATGGCAGAAAGGGAAGAAGAACTCAAGAGCCTCCTGATGAAAGTGAAAGAGGAGAGTGAAGAAGTTGGCTTAAAACTAACATTCAGAAAACTAAGATCATGGCATCTGGTCCCAACACTTCATGGCAAATAGATGGACAAGCAATGGAAACAGTGACAGACTTTATTTTGTGGGGCTCCAAAATCACTGCAGGTGGTGATTGGAGCCATGAAATTAAAAGACACTTGCTCCTTGGAAGAAAAGTTATGGCCAACCTAGACAGCATATTAAAAAGCAGAGACATTACTTTGCCAACAACGGCCTATCTAGTCAAAGCTATGATTTTTCCAGTAGTCATGTATGGATGTGAGAGTTAAACTATAAAGAAAGCTGAGCTTCGAAGAATTGATGCTTTTAAACTGTGGTGTTGGTAAAGACTCTTGAGAGTCCCCTGGGCTGCAAGGAGATCCAATCAGTCCATCCTAAGGGAAGTCAGTCCTGAATATTCATTGGAAGGACTGATGTTGAAGCTGAAACTCCAATCCTTTGGCCACCTGGTGAGAAGAATTGACTCATTGGAAAAGGCCCTGTTGCTGGGAAAGATTGAAGGCAGGAGGAGAAGGGGATGACAGAGGATGAGGTGGTTGGATGGCATCACCAACTCGATGGACGTGAGTTCAAGTAAACTCTGTGAGTTCGTGATGGACAGGAAGGCCTAGCGTGCTGCAGTCCATGGGGTTGCAAAGAATTGGAAACGACTGAGTGACTGAACTGAACTGAAAGAAATAGCTTTTCCTTGGGAAGGATCAATTTTTCTGTACAAATTGATTTTTTTTAACCATGTGCTCTTAGGATTTTGATTGTTTTAACTCTAAGACTGGTACTAGTGAAAATAGCTTTTCTAAGACTGCTACTAGTGAAATAGCTTTCCTTGGGAAGGATGAACCCTCTGTACAAATTGATTTTTTTTTAACTGTATGCACTTAGCATTTTGATTGTTTAACTCTAAGACTGCTACCAGTGAAGTTGCTCAGTGGTGTCCAACTCTTTGCGATCCCATGGACTATACCTACCAAGTTCCTCCATCCATGGAATTTTCCAGCCAAGAGTACTGGAGTGGGTTGCCATTTCCTTCTCCAGGGGATCTTCCCAATCCAGGGATTGAACCCAGGTCTCCCACATTGCAGGCAGATGCTTTACCTTCTGAGCCACCAGGGAAGCCCTAAGACAGCAGAAGTCACTTTATAGTATTCAGTAACCCACAAGAAAGGGGTTATTTCGAGCACCACGACCTTAAGGATGATGGAAGCAGTTGAATTAAGTGCCAACAAGAAATAGGTGTGACTCTTGCTGTGACAACTGTCAGTGTAGGAGGCATGTTCGTGTTGATGAAACCAATTTCTCTAGAAAAGTAGGTATGAAAACAGGGGTAAACCAGAATAATGAGAGTGAACTGTGACCTTCAACAGATATTGTCCAGCAGCATCTTGCCCACCCACATGTGCACCCATGGGCTTCTGTCCATCAAAGGATGCAAGATAACTTGCAGGGAAGGCATCCACAGGCCGGCATCTTTGTTCCTGCAAAGGCAAGGATGCTCTTGAAGATGTTCAGAGAAGTGGTCAGAAGGGCACCCACATATTATAATAATAATAATAATAAAAGTTAACATTACTATAAATATATTTCATTGGGCCTTGTTCAGTCTGTGAAAGGCCATGAGTTCATAATAATAATCAAATGAGAGGACTTTAGATAAAGTATGATCAAAAAGGGAGACATAAAGTTGAAAAACTGCACTAGTGGTAATACAGGAGATGAAAAATGCAAGAGATGTGGATTCAGTCCCTGAGCTGGGAAGATCCCCTGGAGAAGGAAATGGCAACCCACTCAAGTATTCTTGCCTAGGAAATCCCATGGAGAGGAGCCTGGTGGGCTACAGTTCATGGGGCTACAAAGAGTTGGACAGGACTGAGCTGGGATCTTTCTTTCTTTTCTGTTCATGATGTAAAGAAGAGTAAGTATAACAGGAAATATTTTGTTGTGAAATAAATTTAATAAGAAGAGCTGTCTCGAAGTCTGTGGGGATATTCCCTTCTGTTTATTCACAGGAATGTTTATAAAGGATTGAGAAAGAAAGAACCCATGAGATCCCAAAGCTGGCCTGGTATCAACACAGGGTGATGTTCTTTTCCTCTTGGATGTAAAGTCTCTCACAGAACTCCAGCTTCACACAGGGTCACCCTGAGAGCAGGTGCTAAGGAGACAGCAAACATGCATCACTGCGCCCTCAACAAGGAAACACCCCTCCCTTGGCTGAAAAGCATGACTGCTCCTTCTCTACCAATTGCACCTTTCTCCTTGCTCTCGTCCCCAACTCCACAGATGGACTTACTGAGACTCACACTGCTAGAACTGACCCCAGTTCTTGGCAGCACCCAATCTAGAGTTGCCCCATGTCTTTAGAGCTTCCCCCAAATCCCCTCCCCTAAGCCCCATCCTAGGATCTATCTTTCTGTCACCTTCTGTCTGTGATGCCCAGGGTTGTCCCTCAGGAACAGCTTGTCCACATCAGCTTGTCCACTAGGGAGTGTGCCTGGTAGCAGAGGATAGAGGCAGCGACCTTGTGGATGGGAGAGTATTCACAGAGGAGGCCTGCCTCCAAGCAGGTGGGAGAAGAGAACTGGCTACTCCCCTGCCTCCTTCTTTGCCTCAAAGCTGCAGGACCCCAGGAGCCAGGACAGCCAATTGAAATCATGAAACATGAGGAGGAAAATTCAAGCCAGAAAGAAGAGGAGGGCTCCAGCAGAAGGGCCAGCTCCTGGATGAGGCCAAAGAATTGTAAATGCATCATGACCGTGGACTTATCCTTCTGTCCTTCCCTCCCACTCTTGTCCTGGTCCTGACCCTTGTCATGGGCCTCAGCCGGGTATGGATGTTGGGCGGTGCTCCCTTCTGACAGATTTCTACTGTGAGTGTCTTCCTCTGTTAGCCTCCAGGTCACTTCCTGGAAAGGCTGTTTCTGGGAAAAGGGAGGTCTGTGGGGAAGCCTGTCCCTGCCCAACTGCATGGCCAGACACGGAGCCCTCCCCTCCCCATGGGCAGACAGAGACTCTACCAAACATCCCCCTCCACATGGGACAGCTCATACTCTATGGGCAGGGATAGGAGGAGTAAAGGCAGGGCCAGATTCAGAGTCCTTAGCCCATCACCAGGCCCTCCTGATGCTCCTACTCCTGTCTTTCTCACCCCCCCTTACCCCACAGGGCCTGGTCCAGGGGCCTGGAGGACTCCCAGCTCCCTGGACTCTGATTCCCCCCCAGACTCCAGGCCTTCATTCAGGTTGCTCCTCCCCCTGCAATGCCTTTCCCCACCTGCCTCACCAGATGAAATGTTACCTGTAATTAGAGTTCCCACTCCAAAGCCTCCTCCCCCTGCTGCCTCCCCCAGTTCCTCTCCAGGCCCCCCTGGAATCTTGCACTTTCCTTGTTGCGGGTCTGTTTGTGTGGAGTTCCTGCAGCTCCCAGCACTGGGCAAGTACCCTGTCTCTTCTCTGCTGCTCCTCCTGCTCCAGGGTCTTGGGGGCTCCCTCCACCCTCCCAGGCAGAGCCTGGCTAGCATACGAGGTATAGGACCCGTTACTGGGACTTGAAGCAAACAGCTTCGTGAAAACAGGCATCACACTTTTACCTGTGGTGGAGTACTTAGATTTGTTTTCCTTGTCTGTCTTGATAAAAGTTCTTTCTGATAGTGTTATCACATTTTTGAGCATTTCCATTTATGGCCATCCTGCACATTCCAGATGATCACCCTCTGCCAGTAAACTGTGATTTGAGACCTACATCATCTATGCTCTATGTCATCTTGGTTTAGGAAAGCTTTTGTAGGAACAAACGCACACCTGCCTCCACATCCAGGCTCTGCCACTGCTTAACCTGTGCCTCGAGTCATGACCTCACCTCCCTGAGCTTCCATTTCCCTTCTTCTGTAGTGAGGAGCATTCTTTTCTCAGACAGTCGTCCTGAGAATGGGGAGATGGGCAGGGCTCCTACTCCCCTGCTTACCCAGGAATCTTCTTCTGGCCGAGTGTGAACAAGATCCAGTTGTTCTCAGCTCTGCAGATGCAGCCACCTTCTGGGATCTCTGCAATGACCACACAATTATGGGGCCCAGATATACCCAGAGAACCTAAAAAGGAAAGTGAAAACTTCTTCTCTGAGTTGCTCAAGTTAACAACACCCTGCCCACCCTGGCCCCAACCTGGGCTATTTTCACCTCCTGCTGACCCCTTAGAGAAACAACCCCAGCCCTAACATTCCACGGCCTTCTTGACACAGTCTTCCATGCCTCAGCTCCTTGAAGGAGAACAGTCACCAACACATTGTAAGTCCCTTGGCGAACCTCTCCCCATCTCCACGGCCATCTTCCCACCCGCTCAGTCCTCTCCACCCCCACGCTGTTGCCAGCCTGCCTGCCTTATTCACCTTTGTTTCACCAGCACATGGTCATACTGCTGCTGCTGAGGGCTATGCCCATGTGGCTTCTAGGATTTGCTCATGCAGATCCTACTGCCAGGGACGCCTGCTGCAACCAACCTGGCGAAATCATACTTGACCTGTAGAGCCAAAACCTCACATCATCTTTTCTGAGAGGCCCTCCAGGACCTCCCCTGCAGAGTCTACTCTCCCCTGCTTGCTCCCATGGTATCTGCGAGAGGGGCCTAAAGCCACCCCTCTGCCACTCTGTCCATGCCCACTTCTACCCTTTGATCAAGTCCCTCTGGACTTGGCCCTGCTGACAGGGTCAGAACTAGTGTCTTCCAGTCCCAGCAACTCACCTGAGGAGGCTCAGCATTGGTGGTCAAAGCCATTTGGATGGATGCCAAGTTGGTGGGAAGGGCTGAGAGCACACTGCTCCTTTCTCCCCTGGCTTATTTCTACTTGACAGTTCTTTTTTCTCCAAGTGGAGGACTTTGAGAGGAAGGCTAGTGACCTGGCAACTCAAAAAATCTACAACAGAAAACCAGTCTTAATTTCTGTTTGGTTCCTGAGCAAAGAGCCTAGGTGTATCAAGAACTGGGCATGTGCTGACTTTGTCCAGGCAGCATCCACACCATTCCTGTCCACACTCTCACATCAGCTCTAGGATGTTTCAGCTCCATTTTTCAGATTAAGAAACAAAAGAACAGGACCCACAGCCTGAGAGCCATGCAGCTGGACTGCCAGTGGACTTTGTTTTTTAGCCCCCAGCAGCAGGGGCAGCAATGGGCCTGGACCCCCCCAAGGAGGCCCACCTGCCCGACAACAGGACTGCTTCATCCCAGAAAATGACCCATTCTCTTTCTTTGTTTTCTCTTTCCCCCTCCCTTAAGTTAGATGTTCTGACTGACACATCAGCATTAGTTAGATGCTGTTCTGCACACAGAAAAAAAACCCCTTATCTTCAAAGTCCTTTCTTTATGACTCTAATGTGATTACCTCTGGACCTCCAGGAGGAGGCTTCATTAACCCTAAATTCTGGTCTCTGCCTTGCCTTGCTGCTGTTAGTTAAGGATCATGAGATGAATTGTCAATAAATATGGGATCAGGGTTTTCTTGGAGAGTGTCTTTTCTGCGAGGTAGAGTAACTTGGCAGAGAAACTAAGGCTCAGTAATATGTCCAAGGTCACATAACCTGCCCCTTCCTTGTAGGTTTCATCTTTTCTCAATCAGAGGACATTCCCTGCCAGCAAATGACATGGAGGAAACACTCCTCCTGGAATCTTGAGGAGGAACAACCTCAACTCCAACCATGGAATCCTGCCTAGAGGAGGTGTGCCTGCCAGGAGGAAACTAGCCTGAGTTGGGAAGGATATGGGTGAGATTTCTGGCACAACTTTGTGGGTTACCTGGAGAAACCAGCCTTAGTCACAAAGTTCTCACAGGCTTCCTCTACAGTGAGCAGGAAAGGCAGTTCCTCCCAGTTCACTCTTTCCTGGAAATACCTAATGACAGGCTCAGAAAAGCTTTGGCTCTCTGCTGCTGCTGCTGCTAAGTCACTTCAGTCGTGTCTGACTCTGTGCGACCCCATAGACAGCAGCCCACCAGGCTCATCTGTCCCTGGGATTCTCTAGGAGAATCTGGAGTGGGTTGCCATTTCCTTCTCCAATGCATTCATGCATGCTAAGTCACTTCAGTCATGTCTGACTCTATGCGACCCTATGGACACCAGCCCTCCATGCTCTTCTATCCACAGGATTCTCTAGGCAAGAATACTGGCGTGGGTTGCCATTTCTTTCTCCATTTGGCTCTCTAGTCAGGGAAGAAAATTAGAAGAAATTATGGTGGAAGGTAAATGGTATTATGATGTGAAGAGCCAACTTATTAGAAAAGATTCTGATACTGGGAAAGATTGAAGGCAGGAGGAGAAGGGGCCAACAAAGGATGAGATGGTTGGATGGCATCACCAACTCAATGGACATGAGTTTGTGCAAGCTCCAGGAGATGGTGAAAGACAGGGAAGTCTTTGCTGCAGTCCATGGGGTGGCGAACAACAACAACATAAAGTGGTTAAAGTTCACCTTCCTGGGCAGCAGTCATCTGGAGTACTGCTGATGGATTCACCTGGGGTTACAGATGGACTGTGTCCACCAGCCCCAAGGGGAACACATGTAAAACCATGGCTGATTCATGTCAATGTATGGCAAAAACCACTACCATATTGTAAAGTAATTAGCCTCCAACTAATAAAAATAATTGGGAAAAGAAGAAAAAAAAGTTAAAGTCCAGACCCAGTTGTAATGACTGTATTAGAAGATAGGGGCCTTTAAGGCAGTAATTACAGTGAAATGAGGCCATAAGTGTGTGGCTCTATTCCAATAAGATTGTTGTCCTTATCAGAAGAAGAGTCACAAGATCTCTCACTCTCTCTTTCCATCCCATAGCATGAAGTTGTTAACTTTTCTGTTTTTCCTGTGTCACTAAGGGAGAAAGAATCCCAGCTCACATGGAGGGAACCCAGAGCACTAAATCTGTGTATTGACTGATTCGGGTGGAGGTGGTGTTATGCCCGATGTCCGAATCCCCGAGCAGGAAGAGAGAAGGCTTCCAAGACAATGCAACTGGCAAAAAGGGGAGTTTATTACTTACTCGAGCCAGGGCCCTCTGCCACATCCAATGCAGTGGTGCAGGTCAGATAGACCTGAGCCCAAGCTGTTACACAATTTTATAGGGTGAGAAGCGGATTGGTTACACGTTTGCAAAGCAATTTCATTGGTCAATACTTTCGCGCATGCAGGACTTTCCTGGGGGTTTCCACCCCGTTCCTAATTTCCTAATTGGCAAACAGCGGTCAGTATTAAGTGAAAGCTAATTGGTCCTAATTGGCAAACATCGGTCAGTGTTAAGCAAATCTTACCAAGTAGGAAGGCCTACTCTTAATCTAAGCTGCATTACTTCTGCTCTCCTCACATTCCCCCCTGTCTGTTGTTCAAGTAGAGGAATCTTCCTCTTTTCCATCTTGGGCCACTGGCTGATAGTCAGCCAGGGGGAGTGTTGAAACCAAGACTCAAACCATCTCTGTTGGGCTTCCCGTTCTCTCTTTTGTTGCGCCAGTCCCTCTCTCACTTTTGCCATAGATTCTCTTACCACTTTTGTGTGGTCTGCATAGAAACCTCGCAGACCCTACCCTGTTGGAGAAAAATCAAGTCTAATCCTCTCTTATTCTGCAAGACCATCTCAGACAAGGAAGTCAAAGACTTCTCTAAGTGACTGATTGCATCTACAGTGGCTCGTAGGGAGGAAAGCCCTTGGCCTTGCAGAGATAGTGAAGCTTGGTTAAATTGCACCCATATCTGAGGTACTTGGCCCTGCAGATTGCACCACACTCGGGGCTACCAAATCTCTGTTTCCTACGTCCCATTCCCGGGGCCCATCACAAGAGGTTACACAGCTTCAGCTCCTGCAATAATAGCTTTCCATGCCACTACAGGTTTGCCCGGGCACGCGAAGAACCCCTCTTGGCCGAGTTTTCTGCCGGTCCCTATGGCTCCCCATGGCCCGAATTGTGGGTATTTCTGCCGGGGTCCTTCCCTGGGGAAGATTCCCCTTAGGTCAAAGTAAAGGTCTGGCCACCAGGTGTTCGGAGGGTGGATTCCTGAGGTCTCGTTGAGCAGCTCATGAGTCTGCCCATCGCTGATCAGCAGGAGAATTAGGAGACCTCCCGGCGGACGAGTCAAAGGATTTGACAGGTGAGGACTCGCCTTCCATTCTGCTCGCACTTTTTCCTGTTCTTCCGGTGTGGCTTGCCACACGTGATTGCAGTGAACCCAGGGTCTAATCCCATCGACCTTGACAGCAGTAGGAGTGGTAAGGAGAACAACATAAGGGCCTTTCCATCCAGGTTCTATTACACACAGGAGGGGGTCTTCCATACAGAATCTCAAAAGGGGTAAGATTCAGCTTAATGAGTGCAAAGGGAAGGAGGGTCACCCAGTCCCCGCCAGTCTCTATTGCCAACTTTGTCATTCTCTCAACCTGTCCTGAGCTCTGGGGATTATATTCGTCCCCAGAGCTTGGGCCAGCCCTTGTACAATCTGACTCACAAAGGCAGGTCCGTTATCAGAGCCTATAGTCACTGGCAGCCCGTACCTAGGCACTATCTCCTCTAAGATCTTTTTAGCAACCACTATTGCTGTCTCTCCCTTAGCAGGGAAGGCTTCCATCCACCCTGAGAAGGTATCTACTAGAACCAACAGATAGAGATACCTGTACTTGCCTGGCCTTACCTCAGTGAAATCTCTCTCCCAGTGTTGCCCTGGCTCTTCCCCTCGGTACCTCGTTCCTGTGTGCTTTTTCCCTGTCCTCATCAGCTGGCATGCTTTGCAAGCCTGGATTATCTCTCGTCCAGTTGCATTTTCCTCAAACACTGATTAACATGCAGATTCAGTCCATATTTGCTTTCATTTATCTACTGAGTGTACCCAAGCTTCTTCTTCAGAGACTCTGGCATCTCAGGGGGAGGAGGGCGAGGGAGCCTGAAGTAGACCTTAAACCACTGTAGTGCAGTCAGAGTGCCGATCATGATGATGTGGGCAAAGAGTCCCTTCCATACACCTCTAAATCCAAGTCTCTTGAGGACCTGAGAGGCACTGCTACCCTTCTCTTTATTCAACACAGACACCACGGAATCGGCAGGGTGGGAAACAATGGCACAGAAGACTCCAGCTATGTAACCTGCCACAAATGTGACAACCAGCTGCTCTGGCTTTGAACATTCACTTCGGGGCTTGGGAAACACAAACTTGTACAATGCTTCAACAGTACGTTCAAAGCAGGCAAACTTCATCATGGTATACTTCATAAAAGCCAAACTTGCAGAGCCCCTGCAGGGAGTAGCCAATGAGGGTCAGGGCCCATCCTTTGGCCAAACCATGGAAACCATCCTCTTTGAGTGTACTTCTGTGGGTCCACCTGCATACGGACCACAACTTAAGACCCCACCAATGCCACACAGTGCATAAAACTTCACAGAGCCATATTCACAACTGTACTCTTCTACCGTGGCAGCTCCAGCTTTCCTTTGCCCATCTTTTACATAGCTGCTCCCATCGGTGAACCATATTAGCTCACTGTTGTCTAGGGGTACATCAGTTAAGTCTTTTCGTGCTGCTAGGGCCTCAGCCAGTATCTCGCTGCAATCATGGAGCTATTAACAGCTGGAATGGCTTATTTGGGTTAGGCAGGGCAAGGGCTGGGGCTTCTAGTAGGGCCTATCTGAGTGTCTGGAAAGCTCAGTCCAAGTCCAGTTTGGGGTCTCTTTACTTCCCTCATACAAGGGCCGGGCCTTCTCAGCAAACCCCATGATCCGCAGTCTGCAATATCCAACAGTCCCCAGAAACTCTCACCTGGCAGGGGGTCTTGGGCTCTGGTATCTGCAATATTGTTAATCTTCAGCAGAATTTTCCAGTTCCTCATGACTGCAATTATCCAACATATACCCAGGACTCAGGGAGGGGTGCCGAGTCTTGACTCCCCTAGTCACTGTCTTCCCCCACATATAGAACTCGAGTTCCAGGGGAGATTCTCTCTCTCTGGGTCGTTCCTCTCCTCAGGTCCCTCTTAGGGCACTCGTTTTTCCAGTGCCCCTGTTCTTTGCAGTAGGTGCACTGATCTTTCTTTAGGGCTTGCCGTTTTGGTTTCTGTTTTTCTCCTGTCCAGGGGTCTCGAGGTTCCCTCAATTCTGTTCTGGCTTTTATCCCTGCAAAAAGAATCTGGGCTAGCTCCCTCTGGTTCTTCCGGTTTTCCCTCGTTCTATATTCTCTATCTTCCTTCCTGATCTTCTCAGCTAATTCCCTTTCCTCCCGTCGAATTCGTTCTTCCCTTTCTTCTGGGGTCTCCCTATTATTAAATACCTTTTCAGCTGCTTTCAGTAAATCCTGTATCGTCTGTTTTCCCAATCCCTCTATCTTTTGTAATTTCTTCCTAATATCTGGGGCTGCCTGATTTACAAACACTAACAGAACTGCAGCGCGTGACTCCTCAGCCTGGGGGCCATAGGTGTATATTGCCTGAAAGCTTCCATCAGCCTCTCTAGGAAGGCTGCCGGGCTCTCAGTGGGCTCTTGCCTTACTAAATTTACCTTTGCCAAATTTGTTGGCTTTCTTGCTGCGGCCCGCAGGCCTGCCATCAGAGTCTGGTGGTACACTCGGAGACGCTCCCTACCTTCCGCTTGCTCAAAATCCTAGTTAGGCTGCAACAGAGGAAACCCCTCGTCTATGAGATGAGGCTGGGCGGTTGGACTCCCGTCGGCCCCTGGGACCCGTTTCCGCGCTTCTGCCAGAATTCGCTCCCGTTCTTCTGTGGTGCAACAGCTGCTGACAATCTCAGTGAAAGTAGGGTTTCACCTGGTCGGGTTTCTAGTTACTGAGGCTCACTTATTGTAGGGCCTTCAGAGTCCGCGAGAGTGTAGCCCTGGCCGGGACTCATCAATTGCGCCCACAACCGTTCGCCTGTTCACTGAAACTCCTGAAGAGAGTAGGAGTTAAAGGCAGAACGAGACCAGAGAAAATGCCGGCACACACACAAACACAGACAAACACGGAGAGCTGAAGAAAAACACACGGACAGACAAACGTTGGCCGACAACACAGCGCTGAGTTTTTGGGCCCCTTGAGTTTTCTCACCAGATAGAAAGCTTTCTCCTGTGCCAGATACCTTCCTGCTTCACAGCAGGGCCCCAGATTTACACTGGACTTCCTCCACCAGATACCTTCCTGCTTCACAGCAGGGCCCCGGATTTACACTGGACTACCTGTGCCAGATACCTTCCTGCTTCACAGCAGGGACCCGGATATACACTGGACTTCCTGCGCCAAATACCTTCCTGCTTCATAGCAGGGCCCCGGATTTACACTGGACTTCTCCTGCGCCAGATACCTTCCTGCTTCACAGCAGGGCCCCGGATTTACACTGGACTTTTCCTGCGCCAGATACCTTCCTGCTTCACAGCAGGGCCCCGGATTTACACTGGACTTTTCCTGCACCAGATACCTTCCTGCTTCACAGCAGGGTCCCGGATTTACACTGGACTTTTCCTGTCCTGCCTGAGACAATGCCGGCACACACACAAAAACGGAGAGCCAAAGACAAACACACGGAAAGCTGACAACACAGTGCTGGGTTTTCAGGCCCCCTGAGATTTCCTGAGCACCGGTGCGATTATCTATCCTTCCCCTCTGTCCTGGAAGTGTTCTTTTCCCCCGGTCAAGGGATCCCGGACGAGCCCCCAAATGTTATGCCTGATGTCCGAATCCCCGAGCAGGAAGAGAGAAGGCTTCCAAGACAATGCAACTGGCAAAAAGGGGAGTTTATTACTTACTCGAGCCAGGGCCCTCTGCCACATCCAAACAGTGGTGCAGGTCAGATAGACCTGAGCCCAAGCTGTTACACAATTTTATAGGGTGAGAAGCGGATTGGTTACACGTTTGCAAAGCAATTTCATTGGTCAATACTTTCGCGCATGCAGGACTTTCCTGGGGGTTTCCACCCCGTTCCTAATTTCCTAATTGGCAAACAGCGGTCAGTATTAAGTGAAAGCTAATTGGTCCTAATTGGCAAACATCGGTCAGTGTTAAGCAAATCTTACCAAGTAGGAAGGCCTACTCTTAATCTAAGCTGCATTACTTCTGCTCGCCTCACAGTGGGTGGGAAAGAAATTGAACACCTGGGTGTCTGCATGGGCATTTGAGAACAATAGGACGAGCACCGGTTGAGGCGAGACACACTTGCTAAGCAGGTGCTTGTATATGACAGCACTGGGCAGGTGTCCCAATTCAGCATGGGGCAGGGATATTGTGGAGGAGGGGAGAGGTTTCCACCTAAACTAACACATTCCAGGTAAAGGGGACAGCATCACACTCTACAGGACTTGCTATGTGGCCCAGGCCATGAACACCCATTATTTTTGATCCTCATCACAATATAAGACAATATTCTTCTCATTTTACAGGTGAGGTCAGGTAAGGTGCTCCACATCACACAGGTGGGAGATGGCAAAGGCCAGATTGGGGTTCAGTTCAGGGTCTGCTGACTCTCACAGATCAGCTGGGCAGGCCTCTGTGGTGAGGCCCCAGGGGCTGGGAGCAAGAGGAGGTTCGGACCAAAGGGAGAGGGCAGGAGAAGCCCCGTCTGGCCTCGGGGGCTCCTTCTGCTGTCCTCCCTCCCCATGGGCTGTCCTGGCCTCACTTGTTGGATGGTGGGGGCAGTGAGCACCTTGGACTTGGCTCCCTGAGCAGAGGGCCTGGCAGAGGACCTTGTGGGTGAAGCCCTGGCTGCTGGGCTCTCCTGACTCCTCTAGGGTCTCGAGGATGCTTATCCGTCCTCTTCTTGGTTCTTGATTCTTCTGTAGTTTATTTCCACCATTGGCATCACCTCAATTCTGAGTCATAAGTAGGAACCAGCCAGATAGGAGACAGGTGACTAGCTGAGCAGTCCCCCAGATCTTCTGAGCTTATGGTGGCAGTGGAAGGGTCTCAGAGATCTCCCTTAAGCTCCTTCTCTGCATCAGGATGGAAGGAGGTGTGGCTTCACCCTTGGGGAAGAGAGAGGGGCAAGGTCTATGGTTATTTCCCCTGGGACGGCCATGAGTACCACCAGGGACTTAACCCAGCATGGTTCTTTGGCCCCTGGACTCTGCTGGCCACTAGGTAAGGAAAGTTACTCATCCTCCCACCAGCTCCCTCCAGGTGGAGTCAGAGTCCTGTTCTTCTTTTGGGGCACAAGGAGAAAGTAATCAGAGAGGAGAAAGCCACTTGTGAGTCTAGGAACAGTGAAACCAGAGACAGAAGGACAGACAGGAAGGAATATTCTGGAAATTATGCGAGGTTGGGAACATGTGTTTAATAATTGGTAATAGGTGATATTGATCCAGTGTCTATGACACGCAGGCCCCTGAAACTCACCTAAACTTAGGTCAACCCAAGTTTTCACTCTGGTGCCAGAGCCTCAACTTGAACCCAAGTCTTTCTGATGTAAATTGCATGTTTGTGATGACTATGCTCTACTCCCTATAATATACAAAAATATTTACTTGTGGATATATGTTAATTGGTAAATGAGTCTTTTCATTCCAAAGTGATGTCTTGCTCCCCATGCTCAAGTCTCTGTCATGGGATAAAGTACCTGGTGCTTCAGCTCCCACAGCCCATGCCCTCCTTGCTTCTGCAAGAGCCTTTATCCTACAAGGGCCTGGAGCCCCATGATCCCCGCCCCATCCCTGCAACCCTGCCCTGGGTGCCTGAGGGCCTCTGATGGGGCCCAGTCTTCTTTGCTGTCCTCCCCTGACTATTAAATTTGGGACTCTTTTTAATTATTTAGGTAAATAATAGGGCAAAGAGCACTCCTCTTGTAGAAAACTTTGCTTGCATTTGACTTTTTCCTTAAGCTATTTCAGAAGTAGAATAACTGTGTCTGGGCTTATCAACATCTAAGCAGTTTCCACACTGCTTTGGAAAGAAGCTGCACCAATTTACACTCACACTCATGAACTGTAATGTGTCCAGCCTTTCAGTCTTGCCAGTTCTCAGTTGTCTAAGTAGAAAATCTTTATATAGAGAGAATTTCTTTTGATTCTGGTTGTGACTATCTTGTGTTGGGAGATGACAAAAGAAAGTAAATGTTGCTTATGTTTATGTACTATTTTAAGAATTCAAAAGGGCTCTTATTAACTACCCTTTCTGAAACCTGGCTGAAATGATGGTAAAGGTCCTTATAGTTAGAGTAACAGCTATTGATGAGAGTGGTTTGTGTTTCTGATTTTGATCTGCACTGGTATTTGCTCTAAGATTTCATAAATTATAAAGCATATTTTCTGATAAGCTGGAAGTTTGTACCCTTGTATCCCTGTTTATAGCTAAGGAAGCTGAAGCATAGATGCTTTGTGATTTGCCCAAGGTCAGAAACCTGGTTCAGCATAGACTGGGTTCCAACCGACTCTTGGGCTCAAGAACCCATACTGCCTCTCCTCACTCTGTGGTTAATTAAAAAAAAAAAAAAAAAAAAAACATGAATGGTTGCAATAGAAGCCTAGAGTCTTCAACACATATTTGAGGACTGAGTGAATGGAGAAGTGATAGCTGAATAGAGAAAAGCAGAAGGAGAGAAATAGCAAGAGTGAGTAGAGGCAAGAAAAATGGTCCACTGGGCAGTGTCCCAGAGAGGGACCAAGATGACAGAGAGCCAAAGGGGAGAGCAGGGAACAAGCTCACCAATCCCATGGTGCATCCCATATTCACAGCATCCTTAAGTCTGCAACAAAGGGGGGAAATCAGAATGGAAAGACTCCAGAAAAAAATTTCTGTTTTATGGAAATCACAGGTCCTCATCCAATCACTCTACAAAAATATGCCAATCAACCCTCCTCCATCTTAATATGAATGGGCAATCCAGGATCAGACATATGAGAAATATGACAACATGGAAAAAAAGGACTAAGATAAACAGATAAAAATGACATCAGAAGAAACATATAACTTTAAAAAATTATTTATTTATTCAGCCATGCTGGATCTTAGTTGTAGCACACAGGATATTTTAGTTGTGGCACATGAACTCTTTGTTGAGCTTGTGGAATCTAGTTCCCTGACAAAGGGTGGAGCCCAGGCTGCCTGCATTGGGAGCATAATCTTAACTGCTGGACCACCAGGGAAGTCACAAAACAGAGAATTTTGAAAATTGAAAAAATTTTAAAACCCAAACCCATGTCTCAAGAAGATTAGAAAGATATTTTATTCATAAAATGAGAACAAGATGTATGGAAAAGGGAAATAAATAATGAAACAAACAAAAAATAGATCTTGGAAATTAATAAAGTGTTTATAAAAATAACTATAAAGGAAGAATGGGAAAGACAGTCAAAGAAAGCTTGCAGAAAATCAAACAAACAAGGACAGAAGAAATGGCTCTAAATGGGGAATAGAAAGGTTACCATCCACAGTTGTTTCTGAGAAAGTTGTTTGGGAGTGAGCTGCAGGGGGAAAAAAAGGTGTGTGTGTTTTTATGGAGTGAGATAAGACATAACTATGAAAGATGTGGATCCAGGAATTGGGAACATCAAGCCAGAGAGAAGGGAATCTAAGGATCACAGCTGGGCACGCAGCAGACCTAGAGAGAAACCAGTCCAGAACGGGATAAGAAGTTTAGAGTCTGTAGGGACAGGAGACACAGTACCAGATGAGGCATAGTTTGAAGAAATGGGGGAAATGTTGGAGTTAAAAAATGTTAACACTCTTGTTTGACTTTTAACTTTTTAAACAAAACTTAGCATTTACTTATATATATATTCTTTTGGATGCATTATGTGGCTTGTGGGATCTTAATACCATGACCAGATATCAAACCCTGGTCCATGGCAGTAAAAGTAGAGTCTTAACTACTGGACTGCCAGAATATTCCCAAAACAGAGCATTTAAATATGAGAACTAATGGATTTGTTGTCAATCAATATGAAAATTAAAGTACACTGCTAAATGTTGGGAGATGAAGCCCTGAAGGAAGGAAAGGATTAATATTTCCTTTCCTTGTTTGTTTCATTATTTATTTCCCTTTTCCATGCATCTGGTTCTCACTTTATGAATAAAATATCTTTCTAATCTTCTTGAGATGTGGGTTTGAGTTTTCAAAAATTTTCCATTTTCAAAGTTCTTTCACCAGAGTGAGTCAGGAAATACTGGCTGCACCTGAGGATCTCAGAAATAAAAGTTTAAATAAAGTGCTTACAACTACAAAGATTTATGATACAGGATATAAATCTAGTGATATAATGATATTCTGAGAAGATGAGGAAAGGTGTAAGAAAATGGATTAACATAACTGAAATTATCTTTCTTGGTAAGTAATTAAATATCAAAAATTTTAAATCAAGAGAAAGAAAAATGCAGTACCTAGCATTTATTAGATACTGTGGTTGATGACTCCCCTCTTTGCACGAAGCAATATTCCAAGTGCTTGGTAGGCTTTCAATCACTTTTAGTTCTAACAATGACCCTTTAAGAAACGAAAGTGTCCAAAAGTCTGTTCCTTGCATCTGTGTCTCTTTTTCTGTCTTGCATATAGGGTTATCATTACCATCTTTCTAAATTCCATATATATGCGCTAGTATACTGTATTGGTGTTTATCTTTCTGGCTTACTTCACTCTGTATAATGGGCTCCAGTTTTATCCATCTCATTAGAACTGATTCAAATGTATTGTTTTTAATGGCTGAGTAATATTCCACACAGTATTGAAACATGTATATTATCAAATGTGAAACAGATCGCCAGTGCAGGTTGGATGCATGAGACAAGTGCTCGGAGCTGGTGCACGGGGATGACCCAGAGGGATGGGATGGGGAGGGAGGTGGGAGGGGGGTTCAGGATGGGGAACACATGTAAATCCATGGCTGATTCATGTGAGTGTATGGCAAAAACCACTACAATATTGTAAAGTAATTAGCCTCCAACTAATAAAAATAATTGGGAAAAAAAAAGAAAGGAAAGTGAAGCTCAGAGAGATTAAGTAATGTACTCAAAGTGCCCAGCAAGTGCCAGAACCAGCAATTCGAGTCCAGGTTCCTATCTCCGGAGCAAACAGTCTCACACTATTCTGTCCCCCAATGTAAGAATATCATCTAAAGACATTAATTAATTATCCAAAGAAAAAAGCTTTTCCTTGGGAAGGAATGAGCAGAATTCTCTGTAGAAATTGATTTATTTTAACAATATGCACTTAGCACTTCAGATTTTTTTTAAACTTTAAGACAGCAGAAGTCACTTTATAGTAGTTAGTAATCCACAAGAATGTGGTTGTGTCTGTTGCCACCCCTTAAAATGGTGGAAGCAATCAGTTCAGTTCAGTTCAGTTGCTCAGTCATGTCCGACTCTGCAACCTCATGAACCACAGTACGCCAGGCCTCCCTGTCCATCACCAACTCCTGGAGTCCACCCAAACCCATGTCCATTGAGTCAGTGGTGCCATCCAATCATCTTATCCTCTGTCATCCCCTTCTCCTCCTGCCCTCAATCGTTCCCAGCATCAGGGTCTTTTCAAATGAGTCAGCTCTTCACATCAGGTGGCCAAAGTGTTGGAGTTTCAGCTTCAACATCAGTCCTTCCAATGAACACCCAGGACTGATTTCCTTTAGGATGGACTGGTTGGATCTCCTTGCAGTCCAAGGGACTCTCAAGAGTCTTCTCCAACACCACAGTTCAAAAGCATCAATTCTTCAGCACTCAGCTTTCTTTATAGTCCAACTCTCACATCCATACATGACCACTGGAAAAACCATAGCCTTGAGTAGATGGACCTTTGCTGACAAAGTAATGTCTCTGCTTTTTAATATGCTATCTATGTTGGTCATAAGTTTTCTTCCAAGGAGTAAGCGTCTTTTAAATTCATGGCTGCAATCACCATCTGCAGTGATTTTGGAGGCTAGAAAAATAAAGTCAGCCACTGTTTCCCCATCTATTTGCCATGAAGTGATGGGACTGGCTGCCATGATCTTAGTTTTCTGAATCAGGTGAAGTACAAATAAGAAAGAAGCGTGACTCCTGCTGTGACAACTGTCAATGTAGGAAACATATTCATGTTGATGAAACCAAGTTCTCTAAAAACATAGGGGTGATAACACACATAAACCAGAATAATCAGAGTGAACTATGACCTTAAACAGACATATTGTCCAGCAGCATCTTGCCCACACACATGTGCATCCATGGGCTTCTGTCCACTCAAAGGAAGCAAGATCCCTTGAAAGGGAGGTGAATTCCAGAGGCCCACGTCTCTCCTCCTACAAAGGCAAGGATGCTCTTGAAGATGCTCAAAGCAGTGGTGACAGGGGGCACCCATATAGAATCATCATCATCATTCTAATGGAAAATAAATATTATCTTGTTTAATTGGACCAGGTTGAGTCTGTTAAAGGCCATTAGTCCCTAATAATATTAAAATGAGAACGTTTCAGAAAAAATATATCTAAAAAGGATTCACGTGTACACATTGCCAAATGTAGGATAGCCACCACGGACCTACAGTATAGCACACACAACTCTGTGCAGCATTCTCTAATAACCTACACGAGAATAGAATTTGAAAAAGAATAGATACACATATATGTATAACTGAATCACTTTGTACACCTGAAACTAACACTACTGTTAAATTAACTCTACTCAATACAAAAGAAAAATTATGTATATACCACCAAAGTTAGATATTAAAATAGTAGTTTTGTTGCGAATAAGAATTAGTATAATGGGAAGTGTTTAATTCTTAATTGAATTTAATAATAAGAAGAGTCTTGCATTCTATGGCTATTTTCCCTTCAGTTTATTCATGTGAGCATTTATAAAGTTTTGAGAAAGAAAACAAGAAAAAACCTGACATCCTGAGGCTGGCCTGGTGTCACAACAGGGTGATGCTCTTCTCCTGTTGGATGTAAAGGCTCTCACAGAACTCCAGCCTCACACAGGGTCACCCTGAGAGCAGGAGTGAGGAGACAGCAAACACCCATCACTGCGCCCTCACCCACAGCTCGCGCCCTCCCTTGGCTGAAAAGCAACACTGCTCCTTCTTTACCATTTACACCTTTATCCTCGCTCTGGTCTCCACACAGGGAGTTACTGAGACTCTCATTGGTAGAACTGCCCCCCGTTCTCTGCAGCACCCAACCTAGAGTGGCCCTGTTTCCTTAGAGCCTCCCTCAAATCGCCTCACCTGAGCCCCATCCTAGAATCTTTCTTTCTACACCTTCCTCTGCGATGCCCAGGGTTCTCCCTCAGGAAGAGTAACCTAACCCTCAGCTTGCTCACTAGGAAGTGTGTCTGGTGGCAGAGACTGGAGGTACTGACATGTGGATGGAAGAGAATTCATACAGGCAGGCACCCCTTGAAGCATGTGGGAGAGGAGAGTTGGCTGGTACCCTGCCTCCTTCTCTGCCTGGAAGCTGTATGACCCCGGAAGCCAGGGTAGCCAACCGAAATCATGAAACACGAGGACCAAGAGCCAAGGCAGAGAGAGGAGGAGGGTATCACCAGAAGAAACTGCCCTCGGATCATGCCAAACACTTGTAAATGTGGCTGTACCCTTGACCTCATCCCTCCGTCCTTCTCTCCCATTCTTGTTCTGGTCCTGACCCTTGTCTGGGGTCTCAGCTGCCTGTGGATGCTGGACGGTGCTCCCTCTGCTGGGTTACTATCCTGGGCATCCTGTTCTGTTAGTCTCTAATTGGTCATTTGTTGGTGGGAGGAAGAGGGGAGGAACCTGGAGAAGCCTGTCTCCGCCCAACTGTATGGCCAGACGCAAAGCCTCACAAAAGAGTGTGTTCCTTTTGACTGCAGTAGGTACCTGTTAAATATGTCCTGCTTTAAGGAGAAGAAGAAGGAGACAGGCAAGGAGGGAGGGAGAGCAGGAGAGGAGGAGGAGACAATGGAAGGAGGGGATAGGTAGAATGGAGAAGAAAAATAAGAAGAAACACAAAATGATGATCAATCCCGAATCCCAAAGGTATCTAAATGCACACCTGACAGGAAAAAACAATTACAAACATACTAGGCAAAAAATGAAAGCATATTGGTAAAATACTGTTGAGTTGAGGAAACTTTTCTCACCAGGACACAAATCCCAGAAACCAGTGAATCTCTTAAAAATTAAAAATTGCAAAGGACACCATAAACCAGATCAGAATACAAGAGACCTGGAGACAGTGTTTGCATTATTTACAACATCCTCAAGATGTTGTAAGGGTGAACATCCTCAACAGCCATAAGAGCTACAAACCCACATGAGCAGACTGAAATCAGCTTTTTAAAAACAAGTAAGAAATCTGAACAAGCAATTCCCCAGGAGGTGTCTTACCCAGGGTCACACAGCTCTCTATGGGTAGAGCAGAGGCCAAGACTAGGCCTTCTGACATGGGTATTTAGGTTGGGAATGTGATTTCATTATATTTTTAAAACTGATAAAATTGAATACTTTATTCTCTTTTTACTTTTATTTTTTGTTTTAGCTGGGCCTCCTAGCATATGGGATCTCAGATCCCTGACCAGGGGTGGAACCAACATGACCTTCAGTGGAAACATGGAGTCTTAACCACGGGACTGCCAGGAAAGTCCTAGGAATGTGAATTTAATAACCCCAAAGTTTCTAGGTTTGTCTCTGCCTGTCTGAACACATAGATGTAAGGTCATGCCCCTCCTATTATACTGACATGTCTACAGTTTGGCTTTTTTTTATCTTAATATTGCAAAACCAAGATCATAACACAGACATAGTGCAGTAAGCCCTTCTCACTTCCTCTATCAGGGCCATCCTCCTCCACAGAGGATCACTGAGCTGAGAGCCTGGCAAGCACAGGAAGCCAAAGCCCTGGGTCTCCCCACTTGGTCTCCTGCCCCTCCCCTCTCAGGGCTCGGTATTCCCCAGGGCCTAGCACTGAGCAGCCCTCAGAGACAGGGTGGTGATGAGCCTGGATTCCTTGGATGTCAGAAGGAACCCTTTCCCCATCAGCCTCAGCACAGCACCTGGGGGCAGCCTCAAGTTGGCCAGGCCATAGGAGGAGAGGATCTGACCTCCTCCATCCCCTCTGCCTCCTACAAATTTCCCAACAGACTGTGTACCCTCAACACCCACCTTCTTTCTGGGGTCATCACTCACGTCTCAGGAGTCCACATCCCGAGCTGAGACTACCCGAGCAGGTGTCTCCCTCCCTCTGCACTGTTCAGGGGCCCAGGGGGACGGGAGGAAGCCCTCAGACACACCTGCCTCCACATCCAGGCTCTGCCTCTGCTTAACCTGCCGTCTCAGCCATGAGCTCTCTGAGCTTCCATTTCCTTTCTCTGTTAGCTAGTGACAATCATCCTTTCCCCAGACATTCATCCTGAAGATAGGGAGGTGGGCCGGGTCCTAACCCACTGCTTACCCAGGAGTCTTCCTCTGGCTGAATGTGAGCAAGATCTAGTTGTTCTCAGATCTGCAGATGTGCCTCTCTGCAATGACTACACACACCTTCTGGACCCAGATATACCCGGAGAAGAAAAGGGGAAAGTGAGTGTCCTCACTTCTGAGTGGCTCAAGTCAAACAAACACTCTGCCCACCAGGTCCCACCCTGTGTTTATCCCACCCTCCCTGTTGACCCCCTGAGAGAAACAAACCCAGTCCTAACATGCCAGGTTCTTATCAGGTCAGCACATCCTGCCTTAGGCTCCAAAAAGGAAGACTTGCCACCAACAAACTGTGACTCTCTTGGCCAATCACTCCCCCTCCCCGTGGGCATCTTCCCAGCGTGCCCTCTGTATCCCTTCTGCCTCCCCACACACACTCACCAGCCTGCCTGCCTCATTCACCTTCATGCCACCAACACATGGCACAGTCCCCGAACATACCAGCTGCTCACCACATACAGGTCATACTGCTGCTGCTGATTGCCAGGCCCATGTGGGTTCTAGGACCCTCTGCCAGGGACACCTGCTTATACCACCTGGAAAAATCATGCTCATCCTATAAAACTCAAATTGGAATCACCTCCTCTGAGAAGCCCTCCAGGACCTCCCCTGCAGAGTTCACTTTCCCCTGCTCTGCTCCCATGGTACCTGGGAGAGGGGCCTAAGGCCACTCCTCAGCCACTTTGTCCATGTCCCACCTCTATCCCTTTGATCAGGTACCTGTAGACTTGGTCTTGACGGCATGGACTGCACCAGGGCCTTTGGGGCCCAGTGACACATTCAAGGAGGCCCAGCTTTGGTGGTCCATGCCACTGGATGAATGAAGAAGTTCCTGGGGGACCCCAGGTGCCTCAGTGGTACAGAATTCGCCTACCAATGCAGGAGATACAGGTTCGATCCCTGGGTCAGGAAGATCCCTTGGAGAAGGAAATGACAACTCACTCCAGTATTCCTGCCTGGGGAATCCCATGGACAGAAGGAGCCTGGCAGGCTACAATCCATTTGGTCACAAAGAGTTGGACATGACCTAGCAACTAAATAACAACAACAATAGCAGAAATTTGTGGAAAGGACTAATAGCATACTGCTATTTCTAACCCAGATTATTTCTACTTGACAACAGATATACTTCTCTCCAAATTGAGGACTTTTACAGGAAGGCTAGTGCCCTGACTCAAAAAGTCTAAAACATAAACTAGCTGTGTGTCCTGTTTGGATCCTGAGCAAAAAGAAGAGCTGAGCATGTCCATGTATTTCCTGTTTAACCTGAAACATCAACTCTAAGAATTGTTGGCTCTGTTTTACAGATGAAGAGAAGATAATGTTCCTACAGTCTGAGAGTCTTGCAGGTGGTGGACTTTTTGTCAAGCAGAAGGGGCTGCAGTGGGCCTGGACTCCCACAATGGTGGTCCACCTGACCTTCCTTCAGGGCTGCAGGGCCTGATGCAGAGGGCAGAGGGTGCTGGGAAGACATCATGTGGTGAGGGAATGATTGGCCAAAGGCCTCACAGTCTGTTGGTGGCAGGTCTGCCTATTCGGAGCCCAAGGTAGGATGTGCTGACCCGCTAGGACCTGGCATGTCAGGACTGGGTTTGTTTCTCTAAAGAAGTCAGCAGGGAGAGTGGGATAAGCCCAAGGTGGGGCCTGGTGGGCAGAGTGTTTGTTTGACTTGAGCCACTCAGATGTGAGGGCATTCACTTTCCCCTTTCCTCCTTCAAGTCTGGGTTCAGAGGTGTGTCTGGCTATTTAGAGACACATAGCTGGAGGCTGCATCTGAAGGAAGGTGTGTGTTGAGGGTACATAGTCTGTTGGAAAATCTGTAGGAGGCAGAGGGGATGGAGAAGGGAAGGGATCAGACCCTCTCCTCCTGTGCTCTGGCCACCTTGAGGCTGCCCCCAGGTGCTGTGCGGAGGCTGTGAGGGAAAGGGTTCCTTTTGAGAAACAAAGAATCCGGGTTCATCACTAATCTGTCTCTGAGTGCCTGCTCAGTGTTAGGCCCTTGGGGGGACACTGAGGCCTGAGAGGGGAGGGACAGGAGACCAAGTAGGGAGCCCCAGAGCCTTGTCTTTCTGTACTCGCCAGGCCCTCAGCTCAGGACTGTGGGTGATGGGTGGTCCTGTGCGGGAGAGGATGGCTCTCAATGGAGGAAGTGAGATGGGCTTACTGCACTATGTCACATTATGATCCCAGTGCTGCAATATTAATATAAAAAGCCAAACTGTAGACATGTCAGTATAACAAGAGGGGCATGACCTTAGATCTATGTGTTCAGACAGGCAGAGACAAACCTAGAAACTTTGGACTTATTAAATTCACATTCCTAGGACTTTCCTGGCAGTCCCATGGTTAAGACTCCATGTTTACCCTGAAGGTGTTGTTGGTTCCATCCCTGGTCAGTGAACTGAGATCCACATGCCAGGAGACCCAGCTGAAACAAAAAATAAAGAATAAAATGTACAATTTGATCAGTTTTAAAAATATAATGAAATCACATTCCCAACCTATATATATATACCTGTGTCAGAAGGCCTGGTCTTGGCCTCCGCTCTGCCCATGGAGAGCTGTGTCTGCCCCCAGAGGCCCTGGGAAGTCACCTCCTGAGGAATTGTTTGTTCAGATTTCTTATTTTTAAAAAGCTGATTTCAGTCTGCTCATGTAGGTTTGTAGCTACTATGGCTGTTGAAGATGTTCACCCTTATCTACTGCAAATATTGCAAATGCTGTCTCCAGGTCTCTTGTATTCTGATCTGATTTATGGTATCCTTTGCAATTTTTAATTTTTAAGAGATCACTGGTTTCAGGGATTTGTGTCCTGGTGAGAAAAGTTTCCACAACTTAGTATATTCCCATTATGTTTTCATTTCTTCCAATATGCTTGTAGTTTTTTTTTTTTTTCCTTTCTTTCTGGTTTACATTTAGATTCCTTTGGGTTTCAGGATTGATTGAATGATTGAGAAGAAGCTTTTTGTTTCTTCTTCTTCCTCTTTTTCTTCTCCATTCCAGTCAATGTATTAGGATCCCACAAGCCATGCAGCACATTAAAAAAAAAGTAAATGTTCAGTTTTGTTCAAAAAGTTAAAAATCAAAGAAGAGTGTTAACATTTTTGTGATGTTTTAAATATTTTCTGTAGAGCTAACTTTTACCATACAGTTGCATATGGTTTTTACATGGCTTAGTTTTTCCTGATGTTTCTAATTGCTTTTTATTGTCACCCCTTGCACTGTTTATCTTCACCATTTCCTACATTTCTTTCCTCCTGTGCTCATATGATACCAAGTCCCCTGTCTCCACAAACTCCTAGACTTCTTATCCCATTCAATCCCATTCAGGACTGGTAGCTCTCTAGGTCTGCTGGAAACCCAGCTGTGATCCTTCGATTCTCTTCTCTCTGGGTTGATAGTCCTGATTCCCGGATCCATGTCTTTCATGGTTATTCCTCACCTCACTCTATAAACACACACACACACACCTTTTTTCTCCTGTGGCTCACTTGCAAATAACTTTCTCAGAAACAACTGCGGATGGCAACATTTCTGTTCCTCATTTAGCTCCATTTCTTCTGTCGCTTGTTTGCTTAGTTTTCTGCAAGCTTCCTTTGGCTTTCTTTCCAATCTTTCTTTACAGTTATTTTGTAAACACTTTATTAATTTCCAAGATCTGTTTTGTTTGTTTCATTATTTATTTCCCTTTCCCATGCATCTTGTTCTCAGTTTATGAATAAAATATCTTTCTAATCTTCTTGAGACATGGGTTTGAGTTTTCAAAATTCTCTGCTTCATGACATCCCTGGTCCAGTGGCTAAGGCTCCATGCTCCCGACACAGGCAGCCTGTGTTCCATCCTTTGTCAGAGAACTAGATTCCACAAGCTCAACAAAGAGTTCTATGCCACAACTAAAATATCCTGCATGCCACAACTAAGATCCAGCTCAGCCAAATAATTAAATAATTTTTAAAAAATTATCTGTTTCTTCTGATGTCATTTTTATTGTTTATCTTAGTCCTTTATTCCAGGTTGTCATATTTCTCATATGTCTAATCCTGGATTGCCCATTCATATTAAGATGGAGAAGGGTTGACTACCAAGCATTTTTGCAGAGTGATTGGATGAGGACCTGTGATTTCCATAAGACAGAAAATTTTTTCTGGAGTTTTTCCATTCTGGTTTCCCCCCTCTGTTGCAGAATTAAGGTTTCTGTGAATATAGGATGGGACATAGGGCCTGTGAGCTTATCCTCTGCTCTCCTCTCTGGCTCCCTCTCATTTTGCTGCCTCTCTGGGACTCTGCCCAGCAGACCATTCTTCTTGCCCCTACACACTCTCGCTGTTTCTCTCCCTTTACTCTTCTCTATTCAGTTATCACTTCTCCATCCAATCAGTTTTCAAATATGTGTTAAAGACTCTGGGCTCCAATTACCTCCATCCATGATTGTTTAAAAGTACCCACTGAGTGAGAAGAGGTCAGGTATGAGTTCTTGAGCCCAGAGAGCGGGTTGGAACCCAGCCTATGCTGAACAAGATTTCCGATCTTGGGCAGATCACAAAACATCTATGCTTCAGCTTCCTTAGCTGTAAACACGGATACAAGGGTACAGACTTCCGGGTTATCAGAAAATATGATTTATAATTTATGAGGTCTTGGAGCAAATACCAATGCAGAGCAAAATCAGAAACACAAACTGCTCTTCTCAGTAGCTGTTACTATAAGGACCTTAGCTATCATTTCAGCCCGGAGATTTCAGGAGGGGTCATTAACAAGTGCTTTTTTGAATTCTTAAAATAGTACATAAACATAAGCAACATTTGCTTTCTCTCATCATCTCCCAACACAAGACAGTCACAACCAGAATCAAAAGAGATTCTCTCTGTATAAAGATCTGCTACTTAAACAAACAACTGAGAACTGGCAAGACTGAGAGGCTGGACACACCACATACCACAAGTGTGAATGTAAGTTGCTGTAGTTTCTCTCCAAAGCAGTGTGGCTCTAAGTGTAAAAAAATTTTACATGTTGATATACTCAGATATAGTTATTCTACTCCTGAAATAGCTTAAGGAAATAGTCAAATGCAAGTAAAGTTTTCTACAAGAAAGGTGTTCTTTGCACTATTATTTACATAAATAATTAGAAAGAGCCACAAATTTAGCAATCAGGGGAGGACAGCAGAGAGGACTGGGTCCCATCAGAGGTGCTCAGCCTCCCAGAGCAGGGCTGCAGGGATGGGGCAGGAATCGTGTGACTCCAGGCCCATGTAGGATAAAGGCTCTTGCAGAAGCAAGGAGGGCTTGGGCTGTGAGAGCTGAGGTACAAGGACCTTGACCAAGGCAGAGACTAAACACAGGGAGCAAGACATCATTTTGGGATGAAAAGAGTCATTTACCAATTAATATATATACTTGAATAAATTGAAGTCCCTAGTGGCTCAGATTGTAAAGAGTCTGCTTGCAATGTGGGAGACCTGGGTTCAATCTCTGGGTTGGGAATATCCCCTAGAAAAGGAAATGGCAACCAACTCCAGTATTCTTGCCTGGAAAATCCCATGGATGGAGAAGTCTGGAGGGCTACAGTCCATGGGGGTCTCAAGGAATCGGACACAACTGAGCAACTAAGACTTTCACTTTCAATGAATAAATACTTTTGTATATTATAGGGAGTAGAGCATAGTCATCACAAACATGTGATTTGGATCAGAAAGACTAGGGTTCAGGTCAAGGCTTTGGCAGTAGTTGAAAACTTGGACTTACCGAAGGTTAGGTGAGTTTTAGGAGTCTGCACATCATAGACTGGTTGGATCTCCTTGCACTCCAAGGGACTCTCAAGAGTCTTCTCCAACACCACAGTTCAAAAGCATCAATTTTTCGTCACTCAACATTCTTCACAGTCCAAATCTCACATCCATACATGACCACTGGAAAAACCTTAGCCTTGACCAGATGGACCTTTGTTGGAAAAGTAATGTTGCTGCTTTTTAATATGCTGTCTAGGTTGGTCATAACTTCCTTCCAAGGAGTAAGTGTCTTTTAATTTCAAGGCTGCAATCACCATCTGTAGTGATTTTGGAGCCCAGAAAAATAAAGTCTGACACTGTTTCCACTGTTTCCCCATCTATTTCCCATGAGGTGATGGGACCAGATGCCATGATCTTAGTTTTCTGAATGTTGAGCTTTAAGCCAACACTTTCACTCTCCTCTTTCACTTTCATCAAGAGGCTCTTTAGTTCCTCTTCACTTTCTGCCATAAGAGTGGTGTCATCTGCATATCTGAGGTTATTGATATTTCTCCTGGCAATCTTGATTCTAGCTTCTGCTTCTTCCAGCCCAGCATTTCTTATGATGTACTCTGCACAGAAGTTAAATAAGCAAGGTGACAATACACAGCCTTGACATACTCCTTTTCCTATTTGGTACCACTCTGTTGTTCCATGTCCAGTTCTAACTGTTGCTTCCTGACCTGTACACAGATTTCTCAAGAGGCAGGTCAGGTGGTCTGGTATTCCCATGTCTTTCAGAATTTTCCACAGTTTATTGTGATCCACACAGTCAAAGTCTTTGGCATAGTCAATACAGCAGAAATAGATGTTTTTCTGGAACTCTCTTGCTTCTTCAATGATCCAGCAGATGTTGGCAATTTGATCTCTGGTTCCTCTGCCTTTTCTAAAACCAGCTTGAACATCTGGCAGTTCATGGTTCACGTATTGCTGAAGCCTGGTTTGGAGAATTCTGAGCATTACTTTACTAGTGTGTGAGATGAGTTCAATTGTGCGATAGTTTGAGCATTCTTTGGCATTGTCTTTCTTTGGGATTGGAATGAAAACTGACCTTTTCCAGTCCTGTGGCCACTGCTGAGTTTTCCAAATGCAGTACTTGGATGCAATCTCAAAAATGACAGAATGATCTCTGTTCATTTCCAAGGCAAACCATTAAATATCATGGTAATCCAAGCCTATGCCCCAACCAGTAATGCTGAAGAAGCTGAAGTTGAATGGTTCTGTGAAGATCTACAAGACCTTGTAGAACTAACACCCAAAAAATATGTCCTTTTCATTATAGGGGACTGGAATGAAAAGCAGGAAATCAAGAAATACTTGGAGTAACAGGCAAATGTGGTCTTGGAGTATGGAATGAAGCAGGGCAAAGGCTAATAGAGTTTTGCCAAGAGAACACACTGGTCATAGCAAACACCTTCTTCCAACAACACAAGAGAAGACTCTACACATGGACATCACCAGATGGCCAACACCAAAATCAGATTGATTATATTCTTTGGATGGAGAAGCACTATACAGCCAGCAAAAACAAGACCGGGAGCTGACTGTGGCTCAGATCATGAACTCCTTATTGCCAAATTCAGACTTAAATTGAAGAAAGTGGGGAAAACCACTAGACCTTTCAGGTATGACCTAAATCAAATCCCTTATGACTATACAGTGGAAGTGAGAAATAGATTTAAGGGACTAGATCTGAGACAGAGTGCCTGATGAACTATGGAAGGAGGTTTGTGACACTGTACAGGAGACAGGGATCAAGACCATCCCCATGGAAAAGAAATGCAAAAAGGCAAAATGGTTGTCTGAGGAGGCCTTACAAATAGCTGTGAAAAGAAGAGAAGTGAAAAGCAAAGGAGAAAAGGAAAGATATTCCCATTCGAATGCAGAGTTCCAAAGAATAGCAAGGAGAGATAAGAAAGCCTTCCTCAGCGATCAATGCAAAGAAATAAAGGAAAACAACAGAATGGGAAAGACTAGAGATCTCTGCAAGAAAATTAGAGATACCAAGGGAACATTTCATGCAAAGATGGGCTCAATAAAGGAAAGAAATGGTATGGACCTAACAGAAGCAGAAGATATTAAGAAGAGGTATCTGTGTATCAAGAATACACAGAAGAACTGTACAAAAAAGATTTTCACGACCCAGATAATCACGATGGTGTGATCCGTCACCTAGAGTCAGACATCCTGGAATGTGAAGTCAAGTGTGCCTTAGGAAGTATCACTATGAACAAAGCTAATGGAGGTGATGGAATTCCAGCTGAGCTATTTCAAGTCCTGAAAGATGATGCTGTGAAAGTGCTGCACTCCTAGTTTAAAGTTCTTTTTCTGTCATTTTTTCCCCCAATAAACTCTTCTCTCTTTCACTAGCATGACTTTAGTTTGACAGCCAAGCAAAACCACAGAGGGAAGAAGAACTCAGTTAAACATCCTTTTAAGTGATGGGCAGGTTATCATAAAGGTCCTCTGATGAGAATGCAGAATGGACACTGGACATTCCTGGACTCAAAAAACACCAGCTCACAGTAGAGCCACCAAGGGGTCTGCAGACTCAAATCAAGGTGAGGATTTAGCATGCCCTTTTTTCCACAGTCAAAAGGAAAAAAAAAGTTTGTCACAAAAGGACAAATACTGGATGACTCTACTCAAATAAGGTCCCAAGAGGAGTCAAATTCACAAAGACCAAGGATTCAGAGGTGCCTGTCAGGGGCGGAAGGGAGGGAGAGTGGGGACAGAATTTCACTTTTGATGTAAAGCATTCTGTGAATGGAGGGTGATGCTAATTGCATGACAGTGTGGATGTCCTTAACACTGCTGAACTCTACACTTAGCAATGGCTAAACTAGGACTTCCCTGGTGGTGCAGATAAGACTCCTCCTGCTAATGCAGGGGATTCAGGTTCAATCCCTGTTCCAAGAAGATTCCACATACTGGGGAGCCACCCAGCCCAGGTACCACAACTACTGAGCCTG
The DNA here is from genome assembly GCF_910594005.1 of Cervus elaphus. NCBI lineage: Eukaryota > Metazoa > Chordata > Mammalia > Artiodactyla > Cervidae > Cervus > Cervus elaphus. Next base: position 44,498,422 of record NC_057836.1, read on the forward strand.
TGCTCTAGAGTTTGTGAGTCACACATATCTGGAGCCTGTGCTTTGCAACAAGAGAAGCCATCGCAATGAGAAGCTCGAGCACCATCACAAAGAGTAGGCCCTGCATGCCACAACTAGAGAAAGCCCGCCCTAAGCAAGGAATGGCAACCCGCTCCAGTTCTTCCCTGGAAACTCCCATGGGCGGAGAAGCCTGGTAGGCTACAGTCCATGGTGTCACAAAGAGTCGGACAGGACTGAGCATGCACATCAAAGCAAGAAGAACCCAGCCAAGTGAAAAGTCAAACAAGCAAATAAATAAAAATTGTAAAAATGGCTAAAATGGCAAATTTGATGATTTAAAAAAATTTAAATAAATTGTTAAAAAGCCGAAACTTTATGGAAAAACATAGCAGCACCTGAACCCTTTACAATCTGCAAAGCACTTTCACACACATTGTTGGGTAAGCTACCACAGCCCTCTGACGACAACATTTATTATCCCTGAGTCACAAGGGAAAACTAAGCTTCAGACTTGCCCCTCAAGTGGGGAAACTGGGCTGGTCTCCCTGCCTCTTGTTTTGGTCTGTTTTCCGGACTACGCCATTTCCTTAGAGGAAGAGGAATCTTTAAATCCTTGAATAGTCTAAAAATGTAGTGTTCTTCCACAATTGATCCTTCTTAGCTTGAGATGAGTCACAATGTCAAATACCACTTGGCCTAAGAAGTGAGCCCAGCTGCCAGAGTCCCTAGTGGGCACTGGGAGCCGGGTCTGACCAGGCCCATGGGGACCCACTTCTACTGGCACCAAGTCTTAACTCGCTCCTGGAACAGCCCCACCTCAGGGGGAAATCTGCCTGAATTCTTTTGTCACAGAGATTCTGGGCCCCATTCAGCTGCGTCCATGACTCCGCATCTTCCGTGAGTGGGGAGAGAATTTGCCATCACACAGCCCTTTTAGGCTACCCCAGGTTTTGCTGTGACTTGTTTTCCTTGCTCATAGAAAGAGTGAGTAGCCTGTAGAGTCACTGAGAGGATGAGTGAGACAGGGCAGGGACTGGGCTTGGCGAACAGTAGGTGCTCAGTCAACAGGAAGTGCTGTTTTCTGGGCTCACCGTGTCGGCATTACCTCCTTTCCTCTTTCAAAACCTCCCTGAGTTGTCTGCCGTTCTCATCATTCCTGTGCGTGGGTCAGAAAGCAGACTTAGAGGATTCATTCATTCATTTCCCAAGGTCACAAAGCTGGCCTCGCCTCGCCTACATTTATCCAACGATCCTTACCTCCACAATTCAACTCTTGAATCAGAGACTAAAAAATAATAATAAGTATAGACTCACAGACAAAATCACACAGTTGTAAAATTGCTACAGAGAGGTCCTGTGTCCCTTCACCTAGTTTTCCTGCAGTGGTGATATTTTATGTAACTACAGTCACTATCAAAATACAACTAACTAGAATATAGATTGCACTCAAATTTTACCAGTTTTTGCATGCTCTCGTTTTTGTGTCTTTGGGATGGTCCTACCACATTGTAAACGTGTGCGGATTCATTTAACCATCATGACAATCGATGTACAGAGTGTTCTGTCCCAGGAAGGAACTCCCTGTGCTGATCCTTTGGGGTCACCGCTTTCTGGGCCTTCCCTAACTCTGGGCAACCGCTGATCTGTTCTCCATTCCTAGAACTGTGGCATTTTGCGACTATTTTATAAGTGGAATCATGTAGCATGTAACCCTTTAAGACCGGCCTTTGCATTTTTTACTTTTATTTTTCAGTTGTGCCATGTGGCACGCAGGATCAGACCTGTGGCTCTGGCAGAGGAAGTGCAGAGTCTTAACCACTGGACCCCCAGGCAAGTCCCAAGACTGGTCTTTTCAAATTCACTCAGCAAACTGCTCTCGAGATTCACCCAATGGGCTGCGAGTATCAGTAGTTCATTGCTTTTAGTGGATAAGTAATCCTAGAGCCATAAGAGAGGACCGTGGAGGCCTCACCCACCTCCTCCACTGCCAGGATCCCCTGCAGAGCCCCCAGACGTGCTTCACCTCCAGGAACCAGCAGCTCCACGCATGACCCCTGTCACTTGTCACTTGGATTTCTGCAGGAAGACAGCTGGTCACGGCTTCCTCCCCTCTGCCCTGTCTTCTCTCCTGACTCTCCATTACCCCTTTCTTGTCCCTTTCCAGGATGTACTCTCTGAAACTCTTTCCCTACCATTTCCACAGCTTTCTAAAAAGTAGCATTTAAAAGAATTGAGATATCAGTCACATAACATACAATTCACCATTGAAAAGTAGCTTTTAGTATATTCACTATGTGTACAAACATCACCATTACATAATTCCAGAACTTTTCCATCATCCCCAAAACAATGCCCATACCTATTAGAAGTTAGTCCCAAATCTTCTTACCACCTTGCCTTGGTCCTATGGTTGCCATCCTCTCATTCCTGTCTGTCTATTTCACCAGTTAAGTGTGGAAGTTAAAAGGAAGGCTGAGGGATGGGTGTGGGTGTGGGGGGGGTGGTCCTTAATCTTGTCTAATATAAGAGTTGGGCTGGGCCAGTCTGGGAACTGAGTCTTAGAAGCCTAAAGAGGTCATTGATTCACAGGCCACAGTGTTGGGATCCCCTGGAGAGGTGAGGGCTCAGACATGGGATCCTGGGAGAAGTCAATGTCAAAGCCACAGGCGATCTAAGCAATGGTCAACTCACAGGGGCTGAACAGAGAGGCAGAGTTCTGAACGGAAGAGAAGACTCAAAGCCTAGAGGAGGAATGAAGCCTAGGGATGGTTTTGTATTGGTTAGGATGTGGATGCTGAGCTGCTGTAACAAAGGGCTCACAAGATATTAACATATTGACTCAAACAATGTAGATGTATTCATTTCAGACGTGAATGTCCAAGTTGCTAGGCATTTGGGAGGTAGGTGGTAGGTAAGTCAACCAGAAGTCCAGCCTGTTATTACTCGGCCATCATTTCCAGTGAGGGGTCTTATTCAATGTGGAAGCTGGTTTTCATCAGACATTCCAGCCCAAAATAGAGCAGAGAAGGACACAGAGCTCATAATTTCCCTTCAAAGACATGACCTAGAAGATCCACACATCATTCCTCTAACCTTTGATTAGTCAGAATTTAGCAATGAGGTTACATGGAGCTACAAGGGAGGCTGGGCTGCCATATACTCACCTAAACTCAGTGTCTTCTCTATAAAAAATTAGGACACTAAAAATGGCTAAAGTGGTTAATTTTATGTTGTGTGTTTTTTCCTATAATTAGAAACATTTTTTTTTTAATTTTTAGTTGTTTTTTTTTTTGAAGGCGTGAAGGATGAAAATTTAGGAATGACTATTTGGTCTCTTCAGGGCTTCCCTGGTGGCTCGGACAGTAAAGAATCTGACGCAATGCGGGAGACCTGGGTTTGATCACTGGGTCAGGAAGATCCCCTGGAGAAGGAAATGGCAACCCACTCTAGTATTCTTGCTTGGAGAATCCCATGGACGGAGGAACCTGGAAGGCTACAGTCCATGGGGTCGCAAAGACTTGGACATGACTGAGTAACTTCACTTTTCTTTCTATTGGTCTCTTCTACAGCCGCTAATTCAGAAAAAAGTATGACATTTTCGTAGGAAAAAAACTAAAAGATATTACCTGGTCACTGTTGAAAAATTATTCAAAGAACAGAATCAGTGTCATCTTTTCTGTTGATCTCTCTAGACTGATCTCACTGCAGTGTTTTATAAAACCTTAACAGGAAGCTAAAGCCTTTTTATTTGCTCAGCGATTAGAGAACAAAGTTCGTCAACCTGGCCACCACGTCGTCCTCTGTCTCTAAATGTCCGTTGCTGGCATATAGAAGGGAGATGCTGGGACACAGCATCGGATGTGATCTCCCTTGCTCTTGTATTTATTATCCCTCTACAGTTCCCCTCTGAGCATCTCACCATCACCCCAGGGGACCACAGCCAGAAAATTAACATAGACATTTCTGGCTTTGTATTCACAACCATAGTCTGGGAGGAAACTTCAGGATTATTTGGAAAAATAAACAACTGTATGAAGTTAGGGATAAGGGGATCTTTAATGCCAGCAATCAGAGACCAGTAGGAAAGTCGACAGCTCAGTGGAGGCAAGTGAAGAGGTGAGCACTTGCTGGGACCAGGGTGGACAGTCCACCTCAGGGGCCAGCAGTGAGGAGGGATGAGCAGGGGTGACAAGAGAGGCTGGACAAGAAGGGGCATTAGCATTTAGGCTCCACGGACACACATGGACAGCTGGAGAGGGAGCAAGGACCCCTCCCTTCCACAAGGGACTCTGGGCTCAGTGGCCCCTGGGCTCTCCTGCTCACGTGTGGTGGGCGGTCAGGCAGCCCTGGGGACTGCTCCCTCCCCCTTGGTGGGCAGACATGGGCACCCCCCAGCACGTCTTCTGCACAAGGTGAACATTAGTCCAGAGGACCTTAAGGGGGAGAACTGATATTTGTGGGTCCTGTAGTGAGTTAAATGGTAGCTCCCCAAAAAGTACATCCACGACCTAATCTCTGCATCTGTGTATGGGACCTTATGTGGAAAAGGGTCTCTGAAAACCCTTTAAGTGAAACATCTTGTAATGAGAGCATTATGGGTTCTCTGAGCAGGCCCTAAATCAACTAGCATCCTTGTAAGACACACAGAGACAGCAGAGAGTAGGGGGAGAAGCCAGGAAGAGACAGGGACGGGATGGAGGCGTGAAGCCACAGCCAAGGAGCGCTGCAGCCACCACCAGCTGGGAGCGGCGGGGAGGGACCCCAGAACTTCTATGGGAGTGGGGCCCGCTGACAGGAAGCAGCACCCCAGACTCCAGTGCTGGCCCCCACCTCTCTCATCACCTCCTGCCGCTCCCTTCCCAGGGCCTGAAAGTGTACCTGCTCGGAGGCTGGACGGGTCAGCAGCTGGAGGCCTGGCAAGCGTTTGATCTAGGAGCCTGCAGCTCTCCTGAGCAACCAGGCCAGTCAAACAGTGACCCAGGGGCCTGTGTGCTAACCTGCTGCCCAAGTGCAAAACATACCTTCTTTGCCATAAATAAGTCTAAACCCAGCATATACAGAACAGTGAGGAATACAGGGAAATTGAGCCACCAGTGTAGACCTGGTAGGACAAGCCACTCTCTTCTAGATGTGGAAGTGAAAGTGAAAGTCCTTTAGTCCTGTCCGGCTCTTTGCGACCCGTGGACTATACAGTCCATGGAATTCTCCAGGCCAGAATACTGGAGTGGGTAGCCGTTCCCTTCTCCAGGGGATCTTCCCAATCCAGGGATAGAATCCAGGTCTCCCTCATTGCAGGCAGATTCTTTTTTTTTTTTCTTTTGCAGGCAGATTCTTTAGCAGTTGAGCCACCAACAAAGCCCAAAACTTGAAGCACTTCCTTTGAGCCAGAATCCAACCAGCAACCCAAGGATGACAGCAGCTAACCACCTCTACAGTCCTCTGGTCTACCAGCTGAGCTACCGAAGGATGCAGACGTGGAAGGACAGTGATAAAGACTAGGAATTTTACCATTTTTATAGGAAGAGGAGAAAAGAAATCTTTTTTTAAAATTAAAAATGTAAAAATTAAAAAAATTTGCAACTACCACAGATTATTTTTTATGAACAAAGCAGCCTGACACACTTTAATAATAAAGGGATGTTTTTAAGCCTAGGGAGGACCTCGTCAGACGCAGATCCCGAGCCAGATTTCCTGAGTAGGCAGTGCTGTCTCTACGTGGAGCCGACGTGGGGACGTTGGGGTCGACAGCACCTCGGCTGTCCACGCTGGACACACGCCCCAGCTCACACCCCGGGGACCCCTCAGGGCAGGACCATCCCCGGCTCAAGTCCTGGGCCCGGGGACACAGGGGCAAAGTGCCAGCCCGGGGCCCGAGCCCCGCAGGAGGCCCGCGTGCTGCGGCCCGCTGGTCCCTCTGCCGCACGGAGCCCCCCCAGACCCACCTTGGTGAAGAGCCGCCATCACTGCCAGATGCGCAGCTTGAGGTAGGCGGCGCAGTTCCTCTGCAGGACCTTCATGGCCGTCAGCTGTTGCTGCCGCTTGCCCGAAGGCCCTGTGGGGCGAGGGTCATGGTCAGCGCCTCCAGGCGGGGGCGGGCCGGCCAACCTCCCTGCCCACAGTCCTGACCTCGCTCCCGGGGGTTTTTTCCCGGAGCTAAGATCCAGTGGTGTGACCTCACCCAGGGAACTGTGTCACCCCCCACCCCCACCCAGCAGATGTTCCAGGACGTCTGGAGACGTTTCTGGTTGTCACAAGTAGGGAGGGCGCTGCTGACCTCTGGTGGGGAGAAGCCAGAGCTGCTGCTAAAGCCTCTGAGAGTCCCTCCGTGGGCCACAAAAATGTGGTTGTGTGAGGGTTGGAAAGAATTTCCAGATACAGGGTATTTAGAAGAGAGAAAGTGTTGGGAACAAAGGACAGAGGGAGTGAGGAGTGCTGCTCAGACAGTGGGCAGACTTCCTGAAGGACCAGGGACAGCTGACTGATCAGCCGGCCTGCTTGATGCTCTTTGTGGGCCAGTGGCCAGTTTTTATAGCCTCAACACAAAGAAAATTCCTGCTGGAAGGGTGGCATTAGGTGATTCGTTAGGGTGAGTTTGTTTGTTTGTTTGTTTGTTTTTACCTACTATGGGGTCAGGGAGCTGGCCGGTTAGATCACGGGACTCATGGCGACGGTCGCTGTGGGGCGCAGTCAGTTTGGGAGATGACCGTGGTGTGGAGCTCTGTATCTGTGGCCGTGGGATAGGGCTCCACATGGCATCTAGCTTTGCCCTCGGGGGACCCCAGGGTCCAGAAGAATACTTTGGGCTGCATGTGTTGCAGAATGCAAGTCCCAGAGCCTGACATACTGTGAGCCAGACAATAGCAAAACATCAGAGTTTGGGGCCCAGAAAGATTTTTTGCTGGGCCATGCAAGGAGATGAGAAGTAGCTCATTCCTTAAACATCCTGAAGTCCCCAAAATCTCTCAGCAAAGCCCTTGGACAGGAAAGATGTGGGAGGGGAGTGGTGAATTTTTGTAAAGTTCTTGTTGTCAGATCCTTTGTTCTTAAGGTCAGGTCACTGTCAGCTCATGATGTTTGTCAAAACCTCTACAATAGAAATGTTATTTTCTCTTCAGACAAGAAAGGGCAAATTCCCAAAGCTCAACTTTCGCTCTCTGAGGTCCAGGCCCTATCTAAGAGGAGAGGGTCCCGTGTGGGCCGGTTACCCTGCCCAGGAGCCTTCTTCCAGCACCCAGTCTAGGTCCTCCCACCAATGCCCAGGCCCCTATAATATGGCAGATCTCAGCTGGCAACACCCTCAGGTCCCCAGGCCCTGTCCAGCCGTCATCACTGAGGGAGCCAGGCACCCAGACCCAGCTGGTCCTCAGGCTTCACATTTAACCTGGAGAGATCATTGCATGGGATCCATAGGGACATGTGTTGTAGCAAATGCCCTTCAGGTTAATCCCTAGCCCCCAGCTGTTGCCCTTCTTAGAGAACAGCCCCCACCACAGAGTAGACCTGAAGCAATGCGGTGCAATGTCTTTGCCACTTAACCCTGACCTCTGGCACCTCCTTGGGATCGACAACTGAGCTCAGCTGGACCAGTTCTTGGAACTTGAATGGAGTGACTGAAGCTGGTTAAAGCTGTCACCTTAATGACAGTGTCCAGTTACTCCAGTTGCTGAGGCCTCAGTGGACTGGGACCCATGGAGACCTCCACCACCTCAGGGCTCAGAGGTGGGGACTGGGGAGAGGTTCACTGCCTTCTCAAGGATGGGCCTGGCCAGTGGGCGGCCAGGCGGGGTCTGGAGCTCTGCAGGTCACTGTCCCCAGCCTATCCCCTTCTAGGTGACCCTTCAGCTCACCTAGAGGCCTGAGGCTAGAAGGCCTGGAGGGCCGGGGAGAAGGTGGCCATCCCCCTCTTATCACACTCCGTGTTGAGAGGACACTGCTGCCAGGCTGACTGTTGGTGGGGTGGGACCTGCTCCCAGGTCTCCTGCTGACAGTCTCCTAATTGTCTCGAACTAACGGCTGTAGGACTCCACCCCTATTACACCGGGAGGCTTTGGGCATCTGTGCTCGGAGTCATAGGTGCCAGGGAAGAGCTGGAGGCGGGTGCTGCTAAGGTCGATATTTTTAAGGATCATTCTAGCCCCATGGGGAATAGACGGGTGGGGGCAGGACAATGCCCCAAGGTAAACACAGGAAGATGGTTCTGGAAGCTCCTGGTGAAACGTGAAGGCAGCCTAGGTGAGGCATGTGCTGTCTTTCTCTGCCCCTCTGTTTACAGCTGACCCTCTCTCACACCTGCACACAAGCCCTCTGCCCTCAATCACCCTTGAGTGCCCCATGTCCATCGTGGTCCCCAGGGCTAGAGGAGGAGCATCCCCATGCTCAGCCCAAGTCAGACAACACGGGCTCCCTTGGGGGTCCCATGGGCTATGTCTGTTTGCCCCAGGCTTGTTGACCTCCTTGTCACACCCTGAAGTTCCTTGACATGTTGCAGCCAACCGGTTTCATTTTTTCTCTTTCTTTTTTGTTTTTTCCGAATCAAACTCTGTTACTGCACAATGTCTGGAATTTCATGGGAATTTCCAGACCAGTGCACTGATCTCTCAGTACACTCCAGACCCAAACGGCACCTTGCAATTTGTTAGATGTTCCATCCACTGTGTTGTCATCACCACTGGGGCCACCACCACTATCTTCACCATCGTCATCAAGAAGTCACTGCCTTAAGATCTACATAGACCATTCTTCATAAAGACATACAGACGGCCAACAGGAATAAGTAAAGATGGTCAACATTGCTAATAATTAGAGAAATGCTAATCAAAACTACAATAAGGTATCACTCCCTACCAGTCAGAAGGGCCATTGTCTAAGTCTACAAATAAACAATTTTGGAGAATATGTGGAGAAAAGGGAAGCCTCCTGCACTGCTGGTGGGAACGTAAACTGGGGCAGCCGCTATGGAAAACAGTATGGAAGTTTCTTAAAAACTAAAAATAGAACTATCGTGTGATCCAGCAATCCCACTTGAGGGCATATATCTGGAAAAGACAAAAGCTCCAATTCAAAAAGACACATGCACCTCAATGTTTCTAGCAGCACTATTTACTATAGAAAGACATAGAAGTAACTTAATGTCTGTCAACAGACAAAGGAATAAAAACCATGTGGCACATACATGGAATGGAATATTGCTCATTATTTCAAAGAATGAAATAATGCCATTTGTAGTAACATGTATGGATCTAGAGGTGATCATACTAAGTGAAGTAATTGAGACAGAAAAGACAAATATATAGTGTCACTTATACGGAGAACCTAAAAAAATAGCACAGGGAGTACCTTGGTGGTCTAGTGTTTAGAATTTGGTGTTTTCAATGCTATGAAATTGAAAGTGAAAGCCGCCTAGTCATGTACGACTCTTTTTGACCCCATGGACTATATAGTCCATGGAATTCTCCAGGCCAGAATACTGGAATGGGTAGCCTTTTCCTTGTCCAGGGGATCTTCCCAACCCAGGAATCAAACCGAGGTCTCCTGCATTGCAGGTGGATTCTTTACCAGCTGAGTCACCAGGGAAGCCCCGTTGTTCATTCCCTGGTCAGGGAACTGAGATCCCAAAAGCTGCTTGGCATGGCCAAAAAAAAAAAAAAAAAAAGAATACAAATGAACTTATTAACAAATCAAAACAGACTCAGAGTCACAGAAAACAAATTTATTGTTACCAAAGGGGCAGAGGGGTAAATCAGGAGTGTGGGATTAAAAGACACACATTACCGTACATAAATAGATTAAAAAAAAAACCCAAGAACTTAATGTATAGTACAGGGGAAAACATTCAGTACCTTGTAATAATCTGTAATGAAAAAATTAAAAAGAACAGATATATACAGAATACGTGATAACTGAAACATTTTGCTGTATATCTGAAACTAATACAATATTGTAAATCAACTGTACTTCCGTTAAAGAAACAAGCAAGCAAAAGAAGTCACTGGCTAATTAATAATTAAGATAAGCTGCTGGGATCAAAGGTGAGTTGATGCTGGAGAAGTAGGGCTAGAGACCACCAACAGGGGGAGACTCTCTTTGCTGGGGCATCAGACCTTGGTGAGGGTGCTAGTGGAGCCCCTGCTACTTCTCCTGGATTCCAACAATCCTAACTCTTTGACTTTCTCTCATTTTCAACCCATTCATGTTCCTGGTCTTTCATTGCTAGTTCCCCTGCCTCTCCCTTTATTCTGCCCCCAGTGACTTCTTTAGTTCAAAATAAGTGGTTTCTGATGGGAGGGGGTTTGAGGGGAGAATGGATACATGTAGATGTATGGCTGAGTCCCTTCACTGTTCACCTGAAGCTATTTTGTTTCACAACATTGTTAATCGGCTATTTCTCAAAACAAAGTAAAATTTCATAGTATGAAGGGAAAAAGTGGTTTCTCTCCCCCAACCCCCAACCCTTCTCTAGTTCCCCGTCTTCCCTCAATCCAGGCTCCAGGCTCCTTCCTTCACTCTCCCTGAGTGGTCACCAACATCCATCCCTCGCCTGCTGTGCTCAGGTGCAGAAACCCCAAATTCCTGATACTCAGCTCCAAAAATTTTCTGTCCTTCTCCTTTTTTTCTCTAACAAGGTACCTCTGCACCTCGACCCATGTGTATCCTGATCCATGCACTGCTCTGGGGGTGGCTGAGTCAGGCCCTACTGCAGAAGTTCATACATATTGTTGAGCTCCTGCAAATTCCTCTCCAGCTCCCTGGCCTGCTGCCTCAGGTTTTCAGCAGACTCTGCCTTTGCACCATCATGCAAGTGCATTGACTCCCTCACTAGGAAGCCCACATCCACCAGGAGAAAGACACCTGCGGTGGCTGCACCCACAATCCGGGCCCCTGTGACAGCTGCCGGAGCCATGGTAACGGAACAGGCCTTCTTTACCAGCCGGGCGCCTGGGACTATGATTTTCCCAGGGCCCAAGTAGTCGCTTACATTGGTTGCAAATTCAGGGTTGTCTTTGCCTGTTTCCATGGCACGTATATTTTTTTGAATCTGTCGCACAGCTTTTGCCAATTTCTCTATTGATCTAATTCGGGAGTTGCTCCTGAGTACATTTAGGAGCACCTTCCATTTCTTGACACCAGTTGCCATCAGGCTATTGGCTTCAGTTTCAGCTGCTGACCTGCTTGCGTTTTCCTTGTAGCTGGTGGACACAGTTGCCCCAGCAGCTGCTGCTCCCAGCACGAACCCAGTGGCCGAGAGTGCCAGACTGCCCCCGCCTGTCACGGGTGCCAGAGCCAGGCCAAGGAGGGTCAGGGCGCCAGATGCAACGCCAGTGGTGTGGGCCATCACTTTGAAGATGGTAGACTCCTTGTGGTCCTTGTCAACCTTGTCTGCGAGCTCTTGGAGCTTTCCTATGCGCTCGTCCAGCTGCTGCTTCACCCGAGGAAACTTCTTCAGAAACCTCCTCCTGTCCAGCTCCTCTTTTGTGAGCGTTTCCTGGTCCTTCTCTATCAAGTCTCCTTTCAATTCATTTAGATATTCGTGTAGTGCAGCCTCGTCTTTCCTGTAACAATGAAGATCAAGGGACTAGAAAGGCAGTTTGCTTGTCTGCAAAATAGGTTCCATAATGTCTATTCTGCATAAATATGGATTTAGCATTATAAATCTATTAGAGAAGAATTTTTCAAATGTAAAATTTTCTCTTTCAACATTAAACACAGGTTTTGTACCTTGTAGATGCTTCATATACTTATTCAATCCTGGAAAGAAAGAAGAGAAAGTGAAGTCGCTCAGTTGTGTCTGACTCTTTGTGACCCCATGGATTTCAATCTGCCTGGCTTCTCTGCCCATGGGATTTCCCAGACAAGAATACTGGAGAGGGTTGCCATTTCCTTCTCCAGGGGATCTTATCAACCCAGGGATTGAACCCAGGTCTCCCGCATTGTGGGCAGACTATTTACCAGCTGAGCCACCAGATAAGCCCCATTTAATCCTGAAACAGATCAGCAAATGTCACCTTAGGATACTGGTAAGTTAAGGGAGATATTTGCTGGAATTCCCTGGTGATCCAGAGGTTAGGACTCTGCACCCTCACTGCCCAGGATATGACTCAATCCCTGATTGTGAAACTAGGATCCCACAAACCATGTGGCTCAGCCAAAAATTAAAAATAGATATTTGGTAAAGATGTCTCAGACAGGTGAACATCATCACTTCCAAAGAGTTGGTAGGTTGGGAACTCCACAAATAAAGAAAAGTGGGATTGGAGCAGAAAATTTGTATTCAAAGGCCTTGGTGTGTAGTGAGGAGTCAACATTTCTTTGCCCTTGACTACAGGGAAGTGGTCCCTAAGCCCCTAGAATATTCTGGCTGGTACAAATGTCCTCGTCTGCCTGGGCCTCTTGCCACAGGACAGTCTGATGAGATGTATGATGGGGCCTCTGGGTCATGTGGTATCAGTTCTGACCTCTGAAGGAGCTGGACTCTAGGACATTTGTCCGACCTCTGGGAGAGGCTAGAGACCACAAGTCAGGGTAATTTGTCTTTAAACGGGTGAGTGTCCCTGGCAGGCAGTGTTCCCTGTGCCCTGCCACTCACCGAGCTCCAGAACAGTAATGCATCCTGGGGACAATCGAAGCTTCGGGTGTGAAATCCGCCCAGGCTCTGCCCTGTGGCTGATGGAAACCCACAGGCTTCCTGTAATACACTGGGGTCATGATGGCTCTCAGTGAGTCCTGTCTGTTCTGTAGGGAATTCTCAAACCTGAGGGGGGTTTTGGGGATCCCCTAAATATGCCATTGGTTCAAATGAAAGCATAGTCCTGGGCACTGTGCCCTCACCCTTTGCAGATTGGCTGTCTCTATGACTTAGAATTTGTAGAAGAAAGAAAAAAAAAAGCCCAAAGTCAGAACTAGGAGGCACCTTAACAGTCCTTTAGTCTGCCATCTGCTGTCTTCTAAGACTTGTGCCCTTGACCTTCCCAGCAGAAGGTCCCTGAGTCCATCCACTGCCCCAGCTGCCTGGAGATCAGGAGATGTGTTGCTGGATCCCCTGGCCTCTGCAGCCCACCTCACTGACTCCTGACCCAGCACGCAACGAGCCTGACCTCTCAAGGTTCACATGTTAATTTGTGACAGCCTCATGAGCCTGCACCCCAAGGTCATGCGCAGCTTTGTAGAACCTCTAAAAAAGATGAGGAAACATCCATCTGAATGGTTAAACCTGAGGAGACCGGCACTTGCACAGCTGGTGGAGGAAGCGTTTTCCTCTTGGGTGGGGATGCATGAGGCTCCTCAGAATCCCTCAAATGACACACAGTCACAGCCACTCACTGTGACCCTGGAGGGCTCACTGAGTCACACGGCCTTCCACTGTCAGGCGGCTCAACGTAGCTTAGAAGAGGGTCCCAGATGGAGTGAGAAGCCAAGTCCCAGGCAGGGTGTGCAGACACGGTCACCCAGGGCTCTCTAGCCCAGCATGAGGGGATCCTGTCAGGGAGGGAAGAAATGCCCCCCCTCCCACTTATGGGACCTCTGCTAGGGTCACAGCCCCTTCAGTTCCATGTCCTCGGGGCCCGCTCTCCTCACTCTAGTCCTGGCCCTGCTGCCCAAGCCTGCCTACTAGTCCTCCAGCCTGGACCCTCTGCTCCACCCTGACCCCTGGGTCTGACCCTGGTCCAGGCTTCCCTGGTCCTCGCTTCCCCACCTCTGACCCTACAGTTCACTCTGAGGCCATGAACATAGTCCATCAGACTGAATTGCTATTCCCATTGGACACAGGCAAGTCTGAGACTCTAACATATAAGCACAGAGCCCCAGAGTTGGGCAGTGCTAGATCCAGGATCCATCCAGCTCCAACCAGTTCTTCTCTAGCCTTTCTGCCTTGTGGGCCAGCAGGATCCTGCTGTTTGGTTTGATACAATCATTTGGTACAATTCCTAAGATGGGGAATAGAAAGGCTCTAGGCAGAAGCCTGAGTAATACAAACGATGGCGTCAGGATTTTCAGACTTGCCCCAAAGGAAATTCTGCTTGATTCTCATCACCAGAAAGAAGACTCTTGGCCCCTGTCTCTTCCCAGCAAGTTTTTAAAATGTTAATATTGACTGAACACCTACTCTGTGTCAGTCATTATGGGAAGCTCTTTGCAAGCATAATCTCAGTGTCCTCACAGTTTAACTGGACAGATGAAGAAACTAAAGGAGAGCGTAGTTCAGTAACATGTCCAAGGTCACATAACCTGCTCCTTTCTTGCAGGTTTCATCTTTTGTCAATTCAGGGTTGTTCACCGCCAGCAGATGACATGGAGGAAACATTCCTCACGAGATGTTGAGAAGGAACATCCTCAGCCCCCTCCATAGGGTCCTGCTTGGAGGAGGTGTGCCTGCCAGGAGGAGACTAGCCTGGTGCTGGGGGTGTGGGTGACCTTCCTGATACACCTGTGCAGGTTACCTGGACAAACCAGCCTTCACCTCAATTTTCCTCAGGAATTCAGTCAGCAGGAGAAGCAGTTCCTCTCTGCTGAGTATGTCCCAGAGACACTCAACGACATCCTCAAAAAAGATCTCAATATCTAGATGAGAGGAAAGGGAATAAGTTTAGAACTTGTGAAGTGAAAAAGGGAAAGCGTTTGTCGCTCAATGAATGCTCTTTGACTCTTTGCGACCCCATGGACTATAGCCCGCCAGTCTCCTCTGTCCATGGAATTCTTCAGGCAAAAGTACTGGAGTGGGTAGCCGTTCTCTCCTCCAGGGGATCTTCCCGATTCAGGGATCAAATCCAGGTCTCCTGTGTTGCAGGCAGATTCTTTAGTGTCTGAGTCACCGGGAAAGCCCAGAAAAATGTGTGGTGGATAATAAATGGTATTGAGTAGCTTTTTTTTTTTTTTTTTTTTAAACCCTGTGGAATCTGGGCTTGCAGATTTTGGTTTTCCAGCCTAGAACAGGTATCTAGATCACTATGGTGACAGGATAGAAGTTGGTGAGAGCTATTTGAGTTTTTGAATTTGGTGGATCCGAAGTGCTGAAATTCCAGTTGGATGTTGTTGTACCAATTCTGAAAGACCACCAGGTTCTAACAAAGTCCAAGCATGTGGTGTAAACCCAGTGGACACATATATCCGCTCTGGCACTCACAGTATAATACCATTTCTACCTTATACTCCTAGCTGAGATGTGACTGGGATAGTAGAAGCTGCTGGAGAGAACATATCTGCTTTCAAGAAAGGTGACATTCACTACCAGGATGATCTCTGGGGGCTACACCGAGTTTGCTTTGGCAGCCCATCACACTGTTCACGCGTGTCCCAAAAAAATTGGATTTTAAAAAAGGAGCTGCCATCAGCATCTCATGTTTTACTGCTTATCGAGTCTGCTGCACAGTGCCCATGAAAGCTGGAGGAAGTGTTCTGGGGCTAGTGGAGGAGCTGGAAGAGCAGCAGGCCAAATGGTTAGAGCTTATGGCTTAAAGATTTTGGACACAGCTACTACTAAGAAAGGACAAAAGATTGCTTTCCAAAATGGAGCCCATGAAGTGTTTAATCACAAAGAAGCTAATTATATTGATAAAATTAAGAAATCTGTTGGTGAAAAAAAGTTGATGTGATTATTGAAATATTTGCTAATGTCAATGTTAGTGATGATTTGAATTTTTGTCACATGGAGGACGAGGAATAGTTGTTGGCTGCAGAGGTCCTATTGAAATAAACCCACAGGATCCATGACAAAGGAATCTAGCATAAAAGCAGTAGCTCTCAAAAAAAAAAAAAAAAAAAAAAGCAGTAGCTCTCCAGTCATCCTTCAAGAAGCATTTCAGCAGTTTGCAGCAGCCCTCCAAACCAGAATGGAAATTGGTTGGTTGAAACCATTAACAGTCCCCGGTATTCACTGGAGAAGGCAGCCCAGGCTCATGAAGATATCATTCATAGCTGTGGGGCTATGGAAAAATGAATCTTCTCTTCAAATGATTAATCCTTCCATTGATTTCCTGTGTAATTAGAGGTTTCTTACTTCAGTTTTGAGTACACTGCATTTGCTCTGCTTAGCATTCATTTGATTCAGTGAGTTTCTTCTATTTAAAAAAAAATTCTTTTTAGCTATCATAGGCATTGGAGTGTAGTTTATTTTATAGCTGGCAGTATTCTTTATGCCTTCTACCTCTCATCAAGGAATCATCATAATGGGAAACAGGGTGCTAGTGGTCACTTGGCATTGGAGGACATTACAGATTCCTAACCGATGCTTATCATTAATTCCATACCTTTGACTAAAACATGCTAATTTAAAAGAGGATCACTTGATTTCCAAGTCTACTTCTCCTTATAAAGTTTCTTTAGTCTCTGATTATTCCACAACTATACTGGACTCTTTGACGATTCTCTGAACTAAACAAGACCTCTTTTCCAAACTAATCTCATCTAGATCTACAAGTCTCTCAGAGGGGCAAGATAAAAGAAGTCCAGAGAAATCTGTTAGCTTTCCAATATTCCCCAATATTTTATGCTATTCACTAGGTTCAGGATTGATTACCAGTGATCCATGTACTCTCTGAGGACAGCAGCCTTATCTCTGGTATGATATGATACTAGGAGCACAGTTGGGCTTCCCAGGTGGTGCTAGTGGTAAAGAACCTGCCTGACAATGCAGAAGGTGTAGGAGATGGGGGTTTGATCCCTGGGTTGGGAAGATCCCCTGGAGAAGGGAATGGCAACCCACTCCAGTATTCTTGCCTGGAGAATCCTATGGACAGAGGAGCCTGCTGGGTTGTAGTCCACGGGGTCACAGAGAGTGAGACGTGACTGAGAGGACTTAGCACATCAGGTGCATGGTTTCCAAACATATATGTATTGATTGGTTCAACATCCAAGTAAATTTAAAATTACCTCTTTGTGTGACAGGGATCATATATTTTTGTTTAAATTAATAAAAAAATCTGATGCCTTAAGGATGATCTGCTTTTGTTATCATAACATGGTATCAGCAATAAATTCTATAGTGCATTAAAAAATGGTATTTAGTATAAATTAGTTAAAATTCATTTTCTTGAGCAGCAATCACCTGGGCACTCTTGGCAGACTAACCTTGGGTTATGGATGAAATTGCTTCCCTCCCACCCTCCAATTCATATGTTGAAGATTTAACCCCCTGGTGACTATGTTAGAAGACTGGGCCTTTAAGGAGGTCATTATGGTAAAATGAGGTCATAAGTGTGGGGCCCTAATCCAGTAAGTTGAATGTCTTTATTAGAAAAGAAGACACCAGATTCTCTCTCTATTCCTTCCCTCTCCCCCAGAGGAAAGGCCATGTGAGGACACAGAGAGAAGGCAGTTAGAATTTACAAAAGAGGTAGAGAGGTCTCACCAGAAACCACCACGACCTTGATCTTGGACTTCCAAAGCTCCAGAAATAATTATTTAATCCTGGGATTTAGGTGTCTTCAGGAATCTACAATTTTAAACCTTCAGAAAGAGAAGGAGGGCTTCCCAGGAGATGCAGTGGTAAAAATTCGCCTGCCAGTGCAGGAGATGCAAGAGTCATGCGTTTGATCCTTGGGTCGGAAATATCCCCTGGAGTAGGAGATGGCAACCCACTCCAGCATTCTTGCCTGGAAAATCCCAAGAACAGAGGAGCCAGGCAGACAACAGTCCACGAGGCCATAAAGATTCGGACACAGCTGAACAACTGAGCACACACACACACATAAAGAGATGGAATACAAGGGATGTGTTTTGTTAGTTACTACTTGTGGCAGAGACTGGCGGCACCCTATAAATGACTGCTTTCACGTTTTGGTAGTGAAACAAAAGAATATTCACATTAAATGTGATAAAGAATGTAATGACAATAAATAGCCTCAGATCAGTACAGAGCAAGATCACTGCTCAAATGAGTTACCGAAATCCCCGTGTGATTTCAGGGATCTAGAGGTTATGGAATTGCTCAGTGTTAGTTACTCAGTCCTGTCCAACTCTTTGTGACCCCATAGACAGTAGCCCGCAAGCCTCCTCTATGCATGAAATTCCCCTGGCAAGAATACTGGAGTGGGTTGCAACTTCTTTCTTCAGGGGATCTTCCCGACCCAGGAATCAAACCTGGGTCTCCTGCATTGCAGGCAGATTCTTTTACCGTCTGAGCCACCAGGGAAGCCCAGAAGTTATGGAATTATAGGTAAGACATGGGCAACTGGAAAAAATATATATAATATATGGAGGGTGGGGCTGGGTCACGATGTAAGATGTGTTTCCTGGTACATGCACACACAGATGCATTATTCTTATTTCACAGATGAGGGAAGTGAGACTCAGCCAGGATAAGGGACAGCCCAAGGCCAGTGAGCAGAAAGCTCAGAGGTAGAATCCAAGGTCAAGTGTCAGATACTTCTTAGACATGACTTGAATCCTCCTTATTTTAAACGCCTGTGATTTCTTCATTCTACCATGCAGTACACCTAGAGGGATTTTTGCAAGTGATTTTTGGTGGTGAGCACGTGCAGCATATACAGAAGTAGAAATATAGTGTTGTACACATGAAACTTATAGAAAGTTATAAACCGATGCTACCTGATTTTAAAAAAGGGTTTTGGGCCACCTGCCATTGAATAAGACTACCATGTGAGAGGCTTCATCTTACTGATCAGAGACACTCAGGATGGGCAGTGAGGGGGTGGAGCCAGACGTGATCCTGTGTAAAACCCCATCATCCCTCCCCTCCAGGAGGGAGCTGGCAAAGATCAGACTGGGGTTCAGTTCAGGGTCCGCTGATCCTCGCAGAGCGGCTGGGCAGGTGGCAGGGCAAGTGCTGGACAAAAGGTGTCTATGGTGATGCCCAGGGCCTGGGAACAGGAGTAGACCCAGGCCAAGGGAGAGGGCAGGAGGAGTTCCAGGGACCCCGGATGACCTCCCCTCACTGCCCTGCCTGGCCTTGGGGACTCTCTCTGCTGTCCCCCTCCCCATGGGCTGTCCTGGCCTCACTTCTGAGTCACTTGCTAGAAGGCAGTGGGGGAGGAAGTGAGCACCTAGCAAGTGGCTCCCTAAGGAGAGGGCTGGGAAAGAGGCTCTGTGGACACTCCCCCTTTGGGAACTCCACGTGGCCCCTCTGGGGGGCTCCAGGACGCTTATCCATCCTCTTCCTGGTTCTTGATTCCTCTGTGGGTTAACTCTGCCTGGAAGAACCACCCTCAGTTCTGGGTCACATGCAGAACTGGACAGAAAAAAGGCTGCTGACTACCTGAGCATTTTCCAAGGTTTTCTGAGCTCATGGTGGCAGCAGCGGGGTCTCAGAGATCTCCCTTCAGATCCTTGTTTCTGTCAGGCTGGAAGGAGGTGTGGCTTCACCCTTGGGGAAGAGAAAACAGCTTGTGGGCTCGATCACGAGTGAGCAGTGCCTGCAGGGAACAGGGAGTGGTGAGGTCTCTGGTGAGTTCCCCTGGGACGGCCACCAGTGCCACCGGGAATTTAACCCACTGTGGTTCTCTGTCCCCTGGGCTCTGCAGGTCACTAGTTAAGGAAAGTTACTCATCTCCTGCCAAGTCAGAGTCCTGCTCTCCTGTTAGGGCACAAGGAGAAGGTCATCAGACAGAAGACACCCATCTGCAAAGTTATAGGAGCAATAAAACGAGAGACAAGAACAGACAGGAAGGAATAATCTGGAAATTAGGTGAAGCTGGGAACATTTGTGTTAACTAATTGATAATAACTAATATTGATCCATTGTCTATGATGTGCAGGCTCCTGAAGCTCACTTGAACTTACATCAGCCTAAGTTTTCAAGCTGATTCCAGAACCTGGGCTTGAACCCAGTCTTTCTGATCCAAATCCTAGGTTTGTGATGACCATGCTCTACTCCCTTTAATATACAAAAATATTTATTTGTGGGTATATGTGTATCAATTAAATGAGTGCTTTCATCCCCAAATAATGTCTTGCTCCCCGTGCTCGATTCTTTGCCTTGATAAAGTTCCTGGTGACACAGCTCCCACAGCCCACGCCCTCCTTGCTTCTGCAAGAGCCTGTATCCCACAAAGGCCTGGAGTCCCATCGTCCCCACCTCAATTCTTATATCCCTGCCCTGGGCAGCTGAGGACCCCGATGGTGCCCCATCCGCTCTGCTGTCCTCCCCTGACTACTGGACTTTAGGTGGTTTATAATTCCTTATGAAAATAATAGTGTAAAGAGCATTCTCCTTGTATAAAACTATATTTGAGACTGTCTCCTTAAACTATACCTATGAATAGGATATAGCTAGATAGCTATCTAGGATATAGGTTATAGGATCTAGGATATAGCTATCTAGGCTAGACCACAAGGCATTAGCACCTAAAAATATTCATACCTAGAGACACAGCTGACAGGAGAGAAGAATGGTCTGTTGGGCAGAGTCCCAGAGAGGGATCAAGATGAGAGGGAGGCCAAGGGGAGAGCAAGGGACAAGTTTACCAACACCACGACCCATCCCATATTCACAGCAGCCTTCACTCTTCACCAGACTTTTCAGAAAGCTACTTGAGAATGAGTTGCAGGAAAAAAAAACAACAGGTGGTGTGTTTGTATAATTATGGAGGAAGATAAAGGATACCTATGAGAGAGATAGACATGGGATCCAGAAATCAGGAACATCAACCCAGAGGGAAGGGAATCCAAGGATCCCAGCTGGGTGTGCAGCAGACCTAGAGAGAAACCAGTCCAGAATGGGATAAGAAGTCCAGAGTCTGTGGGGACAGGGGACTTGGTATCATATGAGGCACAGTTGGAAAGAAATGGAGGAAATGTTGGAGATAAGCAGTGCAAGGGGTGAAAACGAGGCCAATTAGAAACATCAGGAAAAACTAAAGCTTTGCTGAAAATCATGTGCAGCTACAAGGTACAACTTAGCTCTAAAAATATATTAAAATAGCACAAAAGTCTAAACTCCTTTGTTTGATTTTTTTAAATTTAAGGTAAATTTATTTATGTTCAAGTCTTGGTTTTGGAGTTTACCCAAACTCATCTCCACTGAGTTGGTGATGCCATCCTACCATCTCATCCTCTGTCGTCCCCTTCTCCTCCTGCCCTCAATCTTTCCCAGCATCAAGATCTTTTCAAATGAGTCAGCTCTTCTCATCAGGTGGCCAAAGTATTGGAGTTTCAGCTTCAGCATCAGTCCTTCCAATGAACACCCAGGACTGATCTCCTTTAGGATGGACTGGTTGGATCTCCTTGCAGTCCAAGGGACTCTCAAGAGTCTTCTCCAACACCACAGTTCAAAAGCATCAATTCTTCTGAGCTCAGCTTTCTTTATAGTCCAAATCTCATATCCATACACAACTACTGGAAAAACTGTAGCCTTGACTATATGGACATTTGTTGGCAAAGTAATGTCTCTGCTTTTTAATATGCTGCCTAGTTTGGTCATAACTTTATTTCCAAGGAGTAAACGTCTTTTAATTTCATGGCTGCAATCATCATCTACGGTGACTTTGGAGCCCAGAAAAATAAAGTCTGACACTGTTTCCACTGTTTCCCCATCTATTTGCCATGAGGTGATGGGACCAGATGCCATGATCTTAGTTTTCTGAATGTTGAGCTTTAAGTCAACTTTTTCACTCTCCTCTTTCACTTTCATTAAGAGGCTCTTTAGTTCCTCTTCACTTTCTGTCATAAGGGTGGTGTCATCTGCATATCTGAGGTTATTGATATTTCTCCTGGCAATCTTGATTCCAGCTTGTGCTTCCTCCAGCCCAGCGTTTCTCATGATGTACTCTGCATATAAGTTAAATAAGCAGGGTGACAGTATACAGCCTTTGTATATTTGTATATTTGAAAAGTACTGCTTTCCAGATTTGGAACCAGTCTGTTTTTCCATGTCCAGTTCTAACTGTTGCTTCCAGACCTGCATACAGATTTCTCAAGAGGCAGGTCAGGTGGTCTGGTATTCCCATCTCTTGAAGAATTTGCCACAGTTTGTTGTGATCCACGCAGTTAAAAGCTTTGGCATAGTCAACAAAGCAGATGTTTTTCTGGAACTCTCTTCCTTTTTCGATGATCCAGCAGATGTTGGCAATTTGATCTCTGGTTCCTCTCCCTTTTCTAAATCCAACTTGAACATTTGGAAGTTTATGGTTCATGTACTATTGAAGCCTGGCATGGAGAATTTGAGTGTTGCTTTGCTAGCATGAGAAATGACTGCAATTGTGTGGTAGTTTGAACATTCTTTGGCATTGCCTTTCTTTGAGATTGGAATGAAAACTGATCTTTTCCACTCCCATATGAAAAGGCAAAATGATAGGATACTGAAAGATGAACTTCCCCGGTCAGTAGGTGCCCAATATGCTACTGGAGATCAGTGGAGAAATAAATCCAGAAAGAATGAAGAGACAGAGTCAAAGCAACACCACCACCCAGTTGTGGATGTGACTGGTGGTGGAAATAAAGTCTGATGCTGTAAAGAGCAATATTGCATAGGAACCTGGAATGTTAGGTTTATGAATCACGGCAAATTGGGAGTGGTCAAACAGGAGATGGCAAGAGTGAATATGGACATTTTATGAATCAGTGAACTAAAATGGACTGGAATGGATGAATTTAACTCAGATGACCATTATATCTACTACTGTGGGCAAGAATCCTTTAGAAGAAATAGAGTAGCCATCATAGTCAACAAGAGTCTGAAATGCAGTACTTGGATGCAGTCTCAAAAACGGTAGAATGATCTCTCCTTTTTTCCAAGGCAAACCATTCACTATCACAGTAATCTAAGTCTATGCCCCGATCAGTAATGCTGAAGAAGTTGAAGGTGAATGGTTCTATGAAGACCTACAAGAACTTCTAGAACTAACACCCAAAAAAGATGTCCTTTTCATTATAGGGGACTGGAATGCAAAAGTAGGAAGTCAAGAAACACCTGGAGTAACAGGCAAATTTGGCCTTGGGGTACAGAATGAAGCAGGGCAAAGGCTAACAGAGTTTTGCCAAGAGAACACACTGGTTTTAGCAAACACCCTCTTCCAATAACACAAGACAAGACTCTACACATGGACATCACCAGACAGTCAACACCGAAATCAGATTGATTATATTCTTTGCAGCCAGAGGAGAAGTTCTATACAGTCAGCAAAAACAAGCGCAGTAGCGGACTGTGGCTCAGATCATGAACTCTTTATTGCCAAATGCAGACTTAAATTGAAGAAAGTAGGGAAAACCACTAGACCATTCAGGTATGACCTAAATCAACTCCCTTATGACTATACAGTGGAAGTGACAAAGAGATTCAAGGGATTAGATCTGATAGTGCCCGAAGAACTGTGGATGGAGGTTCGTGACATTGTACAGGAGGCAGGGATCAAGACCATCCCCAAAGAAAAGAAATGCAAAAAGGCAAAATGTTTGTCTGAGGAGGCCTTACAAATAGCTGTGAAAAGAAGAGAAGTGAAAGGCAAAGGAGAAAAGGAAAGATATACCCATTTGAATGCAGAGTTCCAAAGAATAGCCAGGAGAGATAAGAAAGCCTTCCTCCGTGATCAATGTACTTGTTAATCAATATAAAAATTAAAATACACTTCTAGAATTTGGGATCTGAAGCACTAAGGGGAGGAGGATTAATTAATTATATCTCAATTATATATTAATTAATTAATATCTCAGTTTACAAAGCTGAGAATCAAGAAGTAGTGGGTCCAGTTGAAAGCATAACAAATGAAGATGTAAATAAGATGCTTACAAGTACAAAGCTTCATAATAGGGGCTATCAAATTAGTGAAATAATGATATAAACAGAAGATGGGGAAAGGTATAAGAAAAAGTAAAAAATAAATGGAATCCTTATTTTTCCCAGTCAGAAGTAAGTAAATAATACCAAATTTTTAAGTCAAGAAAAAGAAAAATGCAACTCTGAATACTGATTAGCTACTGTGGTTGATGACTCCCCACTTTGCACAAGGCACCTTCCCAATTGCTTGGTATGAATTCACTTCCTTTGAGTTCTCACAATGATCCTATAAGAAAAGCAACTGAAGCTCAGAGAGGTTAAGCAATTTACTCAAAGCACACAGCTAGTGCTAGAGCCAGAATCTAAGTCCAGGTTCCTGTCTCCTGAGGACACATTCTCACACCATTCCGCCTCCCAATGTAGTAATATCATTTAAAGACATTGATTAACTATCTAAGCTTTTCCTTTGGAAGGAAAGAGCAGAACCCTCTGTACAAATTGATCTGTTTAACCATATGCACTTAGGACTGGATTTTATTAACTCTAAGACAGCAGCAGTCACTTTATAGCTGTCAGTAACCCACAAAATGGGGTGGTTTCTAGTGCCACCACCCTCAAGATGATGGAAGCAGTTGAATTTAATGCCAACAAGAAATAAGTGTGACTCCTGCTGTGACAGCTGTCAGTATGGGAGACACGTTCCTTTTGATGAAACCAGTTCTCTTAGAAAGCAAAAGTGAAAGTGGAAGTGTTAGTCACTCACGGTGTCTGACTCTGCGACCCCAGGGACTGTAGCCCTCCAAGCTCTTCTGGAGGAAATTCTCCAGGCGAGAATACTGGAGTGGGCATTACCTCCTCCAGGAGATCTTCCCAACCCAGGGATGGAATCCAGGTCTCCTGCATTGCGAGCAGATTCTTTACCTTCTGAGCCACTAAGGAAGCCCTTTAAGTTCTCTAAGTAGGGATGGTAACTGGGGTTTAACCAGAATAATCAGAATGAACAGTAACCCTAAACAGACACACTGTCCAGCAGCCTCTTGCCCACCCACATGTGCACACACGGGCTTCTGTCCACTCAAAGGAAGGAAGATCCCTTGCAGGGGAGGTGGATCCCACAGGCTGGCATCTCTACTCCTGCAAGGGCAAGGATGCTCTTGAAGATGATCAGAGAAGGTCAGAAGGGGCACCCACATAAATAATAATAGTAAAAGATAGTGATTACTATAAAGATGTTTCACTGGGCCAAGCTGAGTTTGTGAAAGGCTGTGAGTTCAAAATAATATTCCATTGAGAGGACTTTAAATAAAGTGTGATCAAAAAGGGAGATATAAAGGTTAAAAAGTGTGCTAGTGGTAATGCAGGTGATGCAAGACTCAAGAGACATGGGTTCAGTCCTGGGGTTGGGAAGATGCCCTGGAGAAGGAAATGGTAACCCACTCCAGTATTCTTGCCTGGGAAATACATTGGACAGAGGAGCCCAGTGGGCTACAGTCCATGGGGTCACAAAGAGTTCGAATCTTTCTTTTCTTTCTAAGTTGCCAAGAAGAGTAAGTACAATGGGAAATACTTCATTGTTAATTAAATTTAAAAAGAAGAGGAGTCTTGAAGTCTATAGGTATATTCCTCTCTGTTTATTAACATGAATGTTTATAAAAGGTTGAGAAAGAAAGAACAAGCCCTGACATCCTGAGGCTGGCCTGGTATCACAACAGGGCAATGCTCTTCTCCTGTTGGATGTAAAGGGTCTCACAGAACTCCAGCCTCACACAGGGTCACCCTGAGAGCAGGAGTGAGGAGACAGCAAACACCCATCACTGCGCCCTCACCCACAGCTCGCCCCCTCCCTTGGCTGAAAAGCATGACTGCTCCTTCTTTTCTAATTACACCTTTATCCTCACTCTGGTCTCCATACAGGGAGTTACTGAGACTCACACTGGTAGAACTGACCCCAATTCTCTGCAGCACCCAATCTAGAGTGGCCCCATTTCCTTAGAGTCTCCCTCAAATCCCCTCACCTGAGCCCCATCCTAGCATCTTTCTTCCTAATAGCTTCTCTCTCTGATCCCCAGGGTTGTCCCTCAGGAAGAGTAACCATCAGGTTGCTCACTAGGGAGTGTGCCCAGTGGCAGAGGCTGAGGCACTGGCCGCGTGGGTGGGAGAGAATTCACACAGGCCCACCTCCAAGCAGGTGAGAGAGCAGAGCTCACTGGTCTCCTGCCTCCTTCTCTGCCTAGAAACTGTGGGAGCCCAGGAGCCAGGGAAGCCAATTGCAATTAAGAAACATGGGGATGAAAAGTCAAGTCAGAGAGAAGAGGTGGGCTCAGGCAGAAAGGGCTGGATCCTGGATGATGTCAAACACTTGTAAATGCGTCACGACCCTTGACTTATTCTTCTGTCCTTCCCTGCCATTCTTGTCCTGGTCCTGACCCTTGTCTGGGGGCTCAGCTGGGTGTGGATGCTGGATGGTTCTCCCTTCTGCCGGATTCCTATCTGGGTGTCCTCCTCTGTTAGCCTCTGATTGGTCACTTCCTGGAAAGGCTGCCAGTGGGAGAGGGGAGGAACCTAGAGCAGCCTGTCCCTGCCCAACTGCATGGCCAGACACAGAGCCCTTCCCTTCATGTGGGCAGACAGAGATTCTACCAAACCTCTTCCTCCACGTGGGACAGCTCATACTCTATGCGCAGGGACAGGAGGGGTAAAGGCAGTGTCAAATTCAAAGTCCTTAGCTCATCACCGGGCCCTCCTCATGCTCCAACTCTGTCTGACTCACCCTCCTGACTCTATAGGGCTTGGTGGAGGGGCCTGGAGGACTCCCAGCTGCCTGGACTCTGATTCCCCCCAAGCCTCCAGGCCCTCGCTCAGGTTGCCCCTCTAAGGCCTTTCCCCACGTGCCTCACCAGGTGAAATGTTTCTTGTCCTTGGAGGCCCATCTCAAAAGCTTCCTGCCCCTGCTGTCTTCCTCTAAACCCTTCCAGTCTCCCTTGGAATCTTGTACTTTCCTGCCTGTGGGTCTATTTGTGTGGAGTTTCTTCAGCTCCCAGCACCGGGCGGGGGCTCTGTCTCTTCTCTGCTGCTCTTCCTGCTCCAGGGCTTCTGGGGCACCCTCCACCCTCCTGGGCACAGCCTAGCTAACACATGAGGTGTGGGACCTGTTACTGGGGCATGAAACAACCAGATTCTCAAAGACATGTTACTATACCTCTTTTACCCACAGTTGAGTAATTCCATTTGTTTCCCTTGTCTGTCTTCATAAAAGCTCTTTCTGATAGAGAGTGTCATCAGATTTCTGAGCATTTCCATTTATGGGCATGTCATCGTTTCCCAGAAGATCACCCTCTGCCGGTAAAAGAGTATGTGAGACCTACGTGGTCTATGCTCTCCACCATCTTGGTTTAAGAAAGCTTTTGTATGAACACTGTACTCTCAGGTAGCAGGAAAACACCTGCATTTCTTCATGTTTCCTTACTCCAGCCATGATATTTTTGTAGGAGGAGAAAGAGGAAGAGAGACCTGTGGAAAAGCATGAGGCTTACCCAAAATCTGATATACTATCCTGAGACTTGAAGACTTGAGCAGGACATTCCTAAACCTCCCCTCCCACAGGATGTTCAGTCCAGGTCTGGTCTGGGTGTGGGGCCCAGCTTCCTCCAGTCTCTCGCTCTCTGCTCCCTAACTACTGCCTGGGACTTTGAGGGGAAAAGCGTGGAGTCATTTCCTGACTGCAATGGAGGCAATTTTGAAAGCACAGAAATGGGTGGGCTACTCTTTGACTGAGAAAAGTACCACTTAAACATGTCCTGCTTGAAAGACGAGAAGGAGAAGAAGGAGAAAAAGGAAGGCGGGGGGGCGAAGAGAAAGAGGAAGAAACAAAAAGATTCTAAGCAATCAATCAATTCCAAAGGATCTAAATGAAAATGGGAAAGAAAAAGAACTACAAATGTACTAGAAAAAATGTTAAAAATAATTTTGAGTTGAGGAAACCATTCTCATCAAGACATAATTGCAGGAGCCATAAGGAAGGTTTGATTTATTTGACTTCTTAAAAACTAAATATTTCAAAAGGATGCCACCAAAAAAGTTAGAAAAGAATGAGAGACCGGAAGACACTGTTCGCAATATTTATAGTAGACAAAGATGAACATTCCCAACACAGAGAGAGCCTAAAATCCACATGAAAAGACTGAATGCAGTTTTTCACAAATGGGTAAGAGATGTGAACAGACAATTCCCAGGGAGGCAACTTGCCCAGGGTCGCACAGCTCTCCGTGGACAGAGTGGAGGCCAAGGCCAGACCTTCTGGCATGGGTATGTAAGGGAGGGGAGTGGAATGTGATTTTAATAACCCAGAAATTTCTAGGTTTGTCTCTACCTTTATAAATACATAGATCTAATCTCATACCCCTCTTGTTATACTGATGTATCTACAGTTTGGCTTCTTGTCTTAAGATTGTAAAACCTGTATCATAATGTGGGCATTGTGTGGCAAGGCCTGCATCTCCCCACTTGGTCTCCTCTCCTTCCTCTCTCAGGCCTTTTTTTCTCCCCCAGGACCTGGCACTGAGCAGGCACTCAGAGACCGGGTGGGTGATGAAACCTGATTCCTTGTATCTCAAAAGAAACCCCCACCAGCCCCAGCACAGCTCCCAGGGGCAGACTTAAGGTGGCCAGGCCACAAGGAGGAAGGACTCTAGCTGCTTTGCCCTCCTCCATCCCGTCAGCTTTCTTGAAATTTCCCAAAGGACTGAGCACCCACAACATACACCTTCCTTCGGGGTCACCGCTCATGTCTCAGGGGTCCACATCCCAAGCTGAGACCCCCTGAACAGGCATCTACCTCCCTCTGCCCTGTTTAGGGGCCCCGGTCGTGGGAGGAAGCTGTCAGACAGCTTCGGGCCATGGTTTCACCTCTCTGAGCTTCCATTTCCCTTCTTATGTCAACTAGTGACAATCAAGGTTTTCTCAGACAATTGTCCTGAGGATGAGGAGATGGGCAGGGGTCATACCCCCTGCTGCTTACCCAGGAGACTTCCTCTGGCTGAGTGTGAACAAGATCCAGTTTTTCTCAGCTATGCAAATACAGCTGCCTTCTGGGTGTCTCTGCAATAAACGCATACCTTCCGGTCCCAGATATATTTGGAGAACCAGAAGGGAAAGTGAAACCCTCACTTCTGAGTGGCTCAAGTTACCGTCACCCTGCCCCCACCAGGCCCTGCCCAGAACTATTCCCACCCTCCTGCTGCCCGTTTAGTGAAACAAGCCCAGCCCTGACATCCCACGTCCTTCTGACACAGCCCCCCTGCCTCGGTTCCTTGAAGGAGACCTGCCATCAACACACCGCGAGTCCCTTGGCCAACCACTGCCCCACCCCATGGCCGTCCTTCCAACCCCTCAGCCCTCCCTACCGACCCGCTCACCAGCCTGCCTGCTTTATTCACCCTCAGGCCACCAGCATGTGGCACAGTTCTAGAGCACACCAGCTCCTCACCACGTACTGGTCATACTGCTGCTGATGAGGGTCACATCACCGTGGCTTCTAGGGTTTGTTCATGCAGGTCCTTCTGCCAGGGACACCTGCTGCATCGAACCTGGAGAAATCATACTCACCCTGTAAAGCCAAAGTCTGGCATCACCTCCTCTGAGAAGCCCTCCAGGACCTCCCCTGCAGAGTCCCCTGTCCCTGCTCTGCTCCCTTGGTACCTGGGAGAGGAGCCTAAGGCCACCCCTCAGCCTCTCTGTCCATTCCCCACCCCCACTCCTTTTGATCAAGTCCTTCTAGACTTAGCCCTGCTTACAGGCATAGAACTAGTGTGTTCCGGTCCCAGCAACTTGCGTGAGGAGGCCCAGCCTTGGTGGTCAATGTCATTTGAATGAATGGAAAGTTTGTGGGAAGGGCTGAGAGCATGCTGCTATTTTCTAGCCTGGATTATTTCTAGCTGCAGTTTCTTTTCTCGAAATGGAGGACCTTTATAGGAAGGCTAGTGATCTGGCAACTCAAAAGTCAACAACAGAAAACCAGTCTTATTTTCTGCTTGGTTCCTGAGCAAAGAGCCAAAGTGTATGGAGGGCTGAACATTAGCCCCTCTCTGTGCAGGCTCTGTCCATACCTTTCCTGTTTTACTCTCACATCATGTCTAGGAAATGTCGGCTCCATTTTTCAGATAAAGAAACAGAAGAAAAGGTCCTGCAGCCTGAGAGTCCTAGTAGATTTTCTTCTTTGCCCCAATGACAAGGCGCAGCAGTGGGGCTGGACCCCCCATGGAGGCCCACCTGCCCATCCATCAGGGCTGTTTCATCCCAGAATACAGCCCCGGTCATCATGACCTCCTTCCCCATCTTAGAAGGAGGGACAGAGGAGTGATGGGTGTTACTCCATGAAGACCACACTCTACGGTTTGGTCTTATAATTACCGACCAGGAATCTGACCTATCTTTGCAGTAGGGTAGCTGATGGCAGGGGCAAGGAGGGGGCTTTCTTCCAGCAACTCAGGGGAGGAGCCAAGATTCAAACCAAGGTTGTCACTGCCTATTGGAAACGCCACTCCTTGTTTAAAGTTGCTTTTTTTTCCCCTTTAAATAATTTTTTCCCCAGTAAACTCCCTCCTAGTGATTCTTCTCTCTTCCACTAGCATGAGTTTGTCTGGAAGTTAAGCAAAACCTCCCTGAGATGCAGAACTCAGCTAATCCAGAGGACTCTGTCCAGCTGTCATGAAGTTCCTCTGCTGAGAACGCCTAATAGACGCCAACCCATCATGGACTCAATAAACACCAGCTCATGGGAGAGCAGCCACGAGAGCTGCAGACTCAAATCAGGTGAGGACTCAGCAAGGCTTCAACCCAGGGCATGAGCTGAGACCACCCATTTGGAGATCCTAAAGATTCAATAATGATAAAATTGGGCTCCACTTAACCCCAACATCACAAGAGAAGCACCCCAGGATGGCTCCAGCAACCCACCTGCCTGTCCTCGTCCCTTTTTATAGGATCGGTGGGAGTGAGTAGGGAACTTCAGACTGAGCATGTGACCAGAGGGCTTTAGAGTCATCAGAGTTGCTGATGGAGGTGGACCCCGGGGGGCAGAGCACAGGGGATGCCCTCCAGGCCAACAGCACAGGCGACCTCAAGGGAACGGGTCTCGGCCACTCACTGCCAGGCTGCCCTCGTCACAATAGCCAGAGTGAGGAAGGAAGAAAAATAATATAAGAGAAATTCTGCCTATACATACCACAGGCTATTACTCACTTAAAAAAGGAAGCAAGTTCTTTTTTAAAAAATTATTTTAAAAGGAAGAAAATTCAGACACATGCTACAGCCTGGATGCGCCTTGAAGACATCATGTTCAGTGAAATAAAACAGTTACAAGAAACTTATTGTATTTTCTGTTTTTATTAGGTTTGCAGAGTAGGCAAATTGATCAAGACAAAAAGTAGGGTGGTGGTTGTCAGGGGCTGTGGGAGGAGGAGGGGGAGTCACGGTCCAGAGGAGTCTCAGGTTTCAGGAAGAAAGAATATGGAGATGGATAGTGGTGATGGCTGCAAAATATATAAATGTATTTGATACCACTCACCTGTACATTTAAAAATGGTTAAGTGGTAAATTTTATGTTGTGTATATTTTACCACAGGAAGAAAAAAGAAAGAAAAAAATCCTATCACAAAGGACAAATATTGTATGATTCCACTCACATGAGATCCTGAGAGGAGTCAAATTCATAAAAACCAGGGGTACACTGGTGCTTTCCAGGGGTGGAGAGGAGGGAGAATGAGGTATTAGTTTATAGTTGGGACAAAGTTTCATTTTTGATGTAAAACATTCTGTGGATGGATGGTGATCCTGGGTGTACAATGATGTGAGTGTCCTTAATACCACTAACCTGTACACTTAAAAGTGGGTAAAATGGTAAATTTGATAATTTTAAAATTAAAACAAATTGTTAAAAAGCTGAGCCTTTGTGGGGTAACATAGCACCTGAACCCTTTACAGTCCGTAAAACACTTTCACACACACCGTTGTGCAAACTACCTCAGCCCTGTGATGGAAACATTTGCTATCTCAATGTCACCTGGCAAAACTAAGGTTCAGACTTGCCCCCAAATGGGGCAACAGGCTGGTCGGTCTTTTTTCTGGACAATGCCATTTCCTTAGAAGAAGAGTAATCCTTAAACATCCCAGTAGTCTAAAAATGTACTTTCCTTCCATAAATGCTCCCTGAGAGCTCGAGATGAGTCATAAACATCAATTATCTCTTGTTCAAAGAAGTGAGCTCAAGGCCCGAGCCCCTAGGGGCCACAGGGAGCTGAGTCTGGCGGGGCCAATGGGGACCCTCTGTGACTGGCATCAAATGTCAACTCATTTCTGCAACAGCCCCACCTCGGGGGAAAGCTGCCTAAACTCTTCACAGAGACTCTGGGGCCCACTCTTCTGTGTCCACATCTGTCCATCTTCCATGAGTGGGGAGAGAATTTGGCATCATGCAGCCCTCCTTGATGGGGATAAAATGGAAGCAGTGACACACTTCATTTTCTTGGGCTCCAAAATCACTGTAGATGGAGACTACAGCCATGAAACTAAAAGACATTTGCTTCTTGGAAAATAAGTTATAACCAACCTAGACAGCGTATTAAAAAGCAGAGACATCACTTTGCTAACAAAGTCCCCTATAGTCAAAGCTATGATTTTCCCAGTAGTCATGTATGGATGTGAGAGTTGGAGCTTTCTTTATAGAAGGCTGAGTGCTGAAGAATTGATGCTTTTGAACTGTGGTGTTGGAGAAGACTCTTGAGAGTTCCTTGGACTGCAAGGAGATCCAACCAGTTCATCCTAAAGGAAATCAGTCCTGAATATTCATTGAAAGGACTGATGCTGAAGCTGAAACTCCAATACTTTGACCACCTGATGTGAAGCGCTGACTCATTTGAAAAGACCCTGATACTGGGAAAGATTGAAGACGGAAAGAGAAGGGGACGACAGAGGATGAGATGGTTGGATGTCATCATCGACTCAATGGACATGAGTTTGAGTAAACTCCGGGAGTTGGTGATGGACAGGGAGGCCTGGCATGCTGCAGTTCACAGGGTCGCAAAGAGTCGGAAATGACTGAGTGACTGAACTGAACTGAAGAACTTATAAAAAATTAAAAAAAATAAATATGTACATAGATACACGTATAATTGAATCACTTTGCTATACACCTGAAGCTAATACAATATTGTAAATCAACTATACTTTAATAAAACATGGAAACAAACAACTCACTACCCAATGAGTTCAAAGGTGAGTTGATGCTGGCAAAGTAGGGCTAGAGACCGTCACCAGGGGGAAACCCTTCTTGCTGGAATATCAAACCCTGGGGAGGGCGACAGAGGAGCCCCTGCTACTTGTGCTGGATCTCTGCAATCCTAACTCTTTGGCTTTCTCCCGTTTTCAAAGCTCCCCTATTCCTGGCCTCTCACTGCTAGTCTCCCTGTCTCTCCCTTATTCTGCCCTCTGTGTCTTCTTTAGTCCAAAACAAGTGGTTTCTCCCCGTGACCCTGCACATGTGCCTGGTCCCTGCATTGCTCTAGGGGTGGCCAGTCGGGCCCTATTGCAGACTCTCATAGATCCAGGTGAGCTCCTCCAGCTTTGTCTCCAGCTCCCGGGCTTTCTGCCTCATGTTCTCAGCTGATGCTGTCTTTGCCCCCTCCTGCAAGTCCTGTACATCTTTCACCAGGGAGTACATGTCCAGCGCCAAGAATAAACCTGATGTGACTCCACTCGCGATGCGGGCTACTCTACTCACTGCCCGAGCTGTGCCTCCAACATGTCCTCTCACTTGGGCACTTCGGACAGAGGCTCTCCCGGTGGTTAGGTAGTGCCGAGCAGCGGCTACAAATTGAGGGTTGCCTCTGGCCACCCTGGTGGCATGAATATATCTCCCAAAGTCTTTAACTTGGTAGAGATTCCATCCATAGGCAATCATTTCGGCTGTGTTAATATGACTGGCCTGCGTTTCTGCTGATGACGTGTTTACCTTTTCCACCACCATGCTGGACACCCCTGTCACAGCAGCTGCTGCTCCCAGCCCTATTCCAGCAGCTGAGAGTCCCAGACTGATGCCCAGGGCACCAAACGCAACGCCGGTGGAGGAGGCTACCACACTGGAGATGGTGCAGTCCCTGTGCACCTTGTCAACTTTGTCTGCGAGCTCACGGAGTTTTCTTATGCTCCTCTTCAGCTCCTGTTTTACCTGAGGAAACTCCTTCAGAAACCTCTCCTTTTCCTGCTGGTATTTTTGGAGCCTGTCTGGGTCCTCCCTGGCCAAGTCTGTTTGCAGCTTGATCAGAAATTCACGGAGTACATCTGCCTCTTCCCTGTAACAATGAACAGTAAAGCCTTAGAAAGAGAGTTTGCTTGTCTATGAAACAGGCTCAACAAGCTCTATCCTGAATAAACCACAGAGATTTTATTGTAAATCACAAGAATTTTACTAACGTAAAAACTTTGCCAACCTTAAACCCTCATTTGGATATTGTTAGTGCTCCATGTGCTTATTCAAACATGGAATAAATAAGCAAAGGTCATCTTAGGATACCTTTAACTTAAGAGAGATATTTGATAAAGACACCTCAAAGGCAGACCAATACCATCACTTCCAGAATGTGTGTAAAATGGGAACTTCACAGATAAAGAGAAGTGGGATTAGAGAAGAAATCCCTTCATTCAACGACTTTAGTGTATAGTGAGGAGTCCACTTGTTCTTTGCTCTTGGCTGCTAGGATGTGGTCCCTAGGCCCCAAGAATATTCTGGCTGATAAGAATGTCCTCATCTGCCTGGGACTTTGGCCACTGGACAGTCTGACAAATTGACATGTGATGGGCCTCTGGGTCATGTGGTATCAGTTCTGACCTCCGGAGGAGCTGGGCTCTAGGGCATTAGTCTGAGCTCTGGGAGGGGCTGGAGATGACAGGTCAGGATAATTTGTTGTTAAATAGGGTGAGCGTCCCTGGCGGGCAGTGCTCCATGTGTCCTGTCCCACTGAATCCAGGACAGTAACGCATCCTGGGGACAATGAAAGCTTCGTGTGTGAAACCCGCCTAGACTCTGCCCTATGGCTGATGGGAAACTGTATCCTTCCCTGTAATAGACCATAACTGGGATCCTGAAGCTTTAAGTGAGTCTGTGAATCCTTTTATGGAGTTCTACAATCTGAGGGTGGTTGTGGGATCCCCCAACTTTGCCCTTGATGGGAAATGTAAGGACAGTCCCAGCACTGTGTCCTCATATTTTTCAGATTGGCTAACTGTGTGCCTAGAATTTTATTTTTTTTTAAATCAAAACTCAGCTAGAAGGACCCTTAACGATCCTATTGCCTGGCATCTGCTCTCACCCAAGCCTGAACCCTTGGCCTTCTCAGCAAAAGGACACTGTGTCTGTCCACTGCCCATATTGACTGGGAAGCAGGAGATGTGCTGTGAGCCCTGTTCTCCGTGGCCCCTCCAGCCCACCTCACTGACTCCTGACCCAGGACCCAGCACCCCTGATCTCTCAGGGGTTTTAGGTTAACTTCTGACAGCTTCATGAGCCTGCACCCCAAGGCCATGTGCAACTTTATGGAACCTCTAAAGATTCAAGAGACGTGAAGAAACACCCATCTGAGTGGCTGAGCCTGAAGAGACTTGCACTTGCACAGCTGGTAGAGGAAGCGTTTCCTCTTGGGTGGCGATGCATGAGGC
Source organism: Cervus elaphus (assembly GCF_910594005.1). Lineage (NCBI taxonomy): Eukaryota > Metazoa > Chordata > Mammalia > Artiodactyla > Cervidae > Cervus > Cervus elaphus. Next base: position 44,533,793 of record NC_057836.1, read on the forward strand.
TCCTCAGAATCCCTCAAATGACACACATCAAAGCCACTTACTATGACCCTGGAGGGCTCACTGAACCACACAGCCTTCCCACTGTCAGGGCATCTCCACATAGACTAGAAGAGGGTCCCAGATGGAGTGAGAATCCAGGTCCCAGGCAGGGTATGGAGGACACGGTCACCCAGGGCCCTCTAGCCCAGCTTGAGGGGATCCCATCAGGAAGGGAAGAAATGTCCCCTCTCCCACTCCCGGAACCTCTGTTAGAGTCACAGCCCCTTCAGTTCTGTGTCCTTAAGGCCCACTCTCCTCACTCTAGTCCTGGCCCTGCTGCCCAAGCCTGCCTACTAGTCCTACAACCTGGACCCTCTGCTCCACCCTGACTCCTGGGTCTGACCCTGGTCCAGGCCTCCCTGGGCCTTTGGATGAGATGATTGCACTTGGTTCCCCACCTCTGACCTTGCAGTTCACTCAGAGGCCATCACCACAATCCATCAGATTGAATTGCTATTCCCACTGGACACATAACACATAAAAAATCTGAGACTCAAAGTCTTAAACCCACCGGCCCACAGTTGGGCAGGGCTAGATCCAGGATCCCACCAGGTCCAACCAGTTCCCCTCCAGCCTCTCTGCCTTATTAGCCAGCAGGAACCTGCAGTGTTGGTATAATTCCTAAGATGGGGAATGAAAGAGTTCTAGTCGGAATCCCCAGGAACACAAAATGATGTTCGGGTCAGAATTTTCTGACTTGACCCAAAGGAAGTTCTTCTTGGTTCTCATCTCCAGGAAGAAGGTCCCTGATTCTTCCCAACAAGCTTATTTTAAGATTAACATTGATTGAACACCTACTCTGTGTCAGCAATCATGAAAAGCACTTGCGTGCATGATCTCAGGGTCCTCACAATAAAACTGAACAGATGATGAAGCAGAGAGTAGTTCAGTAACTTGTCCAAGGTCATATAACCTGCCCTTCCTTCCAGGTTTTGTCTCTTCTCACCCAACGTCATTCACTGCCAATAAATAACATGGAGGAAACATTCCACATAGCATCTTGAGGAGGAACATTCTCGACCCCAACCATAAGATCTGCCTGGAGGAAACCAGTCTGGGAGAATCTTCCTGGGGGCATGTTGGTGACATTCCTGGTGTACCTGCATGGTTACCTGGACAAACCGGCCTCAGTCACAAAATTCTCCCAGGGTTTGTCTTCAGTGAGCAGGAATTGCAGTTGTTCCAATGTCACACTCTCCTGGAAATACTCAATGACATCCTCAAAAAAGCTTTGGCTCTCTAGACAGAAAAATAAAAATTGAAGATTCGAATAAACTATGGTGTGATGTAAATGGTATCGAGTATAAGTGGTTAAAGTTCACCTTTCTGAGCAGGATTCATCTGGCATGCTATTGATGGATTTATCTGCGGTCTCAGGGGGACTGTATGCACCAGCCCCAATTCATAAGTTAATGCCCAGACCCACCCACTCTGCAATGACTGTATTAGAAGATAGGGGGCTTTAAGGCAGTAATTAGGTGAAATGAGGCCTTAAGTGTGGGGCCTTAATTCAGTAATACCAGTGTCCTCATTAAATGAAGAGACGTCAGATCTCTTCCACTCTCTCTCTCTTCCCTGAAGTATTAAGTGTTCTTAGGTTTTCTTTTTCTCATGCATCACTAAGGGAGAAATGAACTCAGGGCTCACCGGGAGGGAACCCACAGCACTAGATCTGTGTGTTGATTGATGAGGGTGGTGTGGGTGGAGGAAATAACCGAGCACCTGGGTGTTTGTGTGGGCGTTTGAGAATGACAGAACTAGTGCCTGCCTGAGGCAGTCACCTGGTAATCAGGTGTGTATCATGGGAGCACTGGGCAGAGGCCCTAACACTCCACAGGGGAGAGGGGATTCTAGAGAAGGGGAGAGGTTTCTACTTGGAACTAACACATTCCAGGTAGGGGGGACAGCACGACACTAGGCAGGACCTGCTATGTGGTAGGCCCCGGCCCAGGCCACGGACACACATTATATTTGGTCCTCATCAAAACATAGGGAAATATCCTTCTCATTTTACAGGTTAGGTCAGGTCAGGTGCCCCAGATCAGGGAGGCAGATGTGGGAGGCAGCAAAGGCCAGATTGGGGTTCAGTTTAGAGTCCACTGACCCTCACAAAGCTGCTGGGTGGGCAGCAGGGCGAGCGGTGGAGGAAACAGCCTCTGTGTTGACAGCCCAGGGTCTGGGAGCAGAAGAAGGCTTGGACAAAGGGAGAGGGCAGGAGAAGCTCCAGGGGACCTCTTCTCCCTGTCCCACCTGGCCTTGGGGACTTCTTCTGCTGTGTCCAGCCCCCTCCATGGGCTGTCCTGGCCTCACCTCTGAGTCATTAACTGGGGGTCAGGAGGCAGGGGGAGGAAGTTAGCATCTTGGCTGTGGCTCCCTGAGGAGAGGACCAGGAAAGAGGCTGTGGGGACAGACTGCCAAGTGTTAGGGGACTCCCCATTGCCTCTCTGGGGGATGCTTATCCACACCTTTCTTCGTTCTTGATTACTCAGCAGGTTAATTTGGCCAGGAGGCACCACCCTCAATTCTGGGTCACAAGTAGCAACCTGCCAAAGACGAGGTGGCTGACTACCTGAGTGGTCCCTGGGATCTTTTGAGCTCATGGTGGCAGCAGCAAGGTCTCAGAGATCTCACCCGTCTGTGTGAGGCTGGAAGAAGGTGTCATTTCACCCTTGGGGAAGAGAAAACAGATTGTGGGCTTGATCACGCGTGAGCAGTGGCTGTAGGGAGCAGCGAGGGGCGTGGTCTCTGGCAGGTTCCCCTGGGACGGCCACCAGCGCCACCAGGGACTTAACCCAGTGTGGTTCTCTGTTCCCTGGGCTCTGCAGATCACTTGTTAAGGAAAGTTACTCATCCTCCCACCGTCCTCCCCAGCCAGAGTCCTGCTCTCCTGTTGGGGCACAAGGAGAGGATAATCAGAGAGGAGACAGCCATCTGCGAAGTTATAGGAGCAATAAAACCAGAGACAGAAGAACAGGCAGGAAGGGAACACTCTGGAAATTACATGAGGTTGGGAATGCGTGTATTACTAATTGGTTATAGGTGATATTGACCCACTGTCTATGATGTGCAGGCTCCTGAAACTCACCTAAACTTAGGTCAGTCCAAGTTTTCCCATTTCTGCTGGAGCCGGGCCTTGAACCCAAGTCTTTCTGATCCAAATCCCAGGTTTGTGATGACTATGCTCTACTTGCTTTAATGTACAAAAATGTCTATTTGTGGATGCATGTTAATCGGAAAAGGGCTCTTTTTACTGAAATGATGTCATGCACCCTGTGCTCGAGTCTCTGCCTTGATAAAGTTCCCGGTGCTGTAGCTCCCACAGCCCACATCTTCCTCGCTTCTGCAATAGCCTTTATCCCACAAACCTTTTTTCTGGAGTCCCACCAGCCCCACTCCAATCCCTGCAGCCCTGCCCTGGTTAGCTGAGGACCTGAATGGTGTCCTCTTTGCTGTCCACTCCTGATTGTTGGACTTCACGCTGTTTTTAATGCTTTATGTAAATAATAGTGCAAAGAACACTATTCTTGCATAAAACCTTGCCTACATTTAAAATTCTTTCATTAAACTCTTTCTAGAAGTAGAATGACTGGATCCAAGGGTATCAACACCTAACATTTTTTCATACTTAAGCTACTTTGTTATGCAAAGAAACTGTACAAATTTACTTTCACACATATCATATGTGATGGTGTCCATCCTTTGTCTTGCCAGTTCTCTGTTATTTTTTTAAATAGCAGATCTTTATATAGAAAGAATGTCTTTCGGTTCCAGTTGTGACTATCTTGTGTTGGGAGATGAGACAAGAAAGCGTGTTAATTACACTTAGGCAGTATTTTAAGAAGGCAAAAGAGTACTTATTTAAGTATTCTTCCTGAGACCTGACTGAAATGATAGTAAAGGTCCTTATAGTTACAGTAACAGCTACTCATGACAGTGGCTTGTATTTCTGATTTTCTTCTGTACTTGTAGTTACTCTAAGACTTTATAAATTATAATCCATATTGTTCTGATAACCAGGAGGTGTGTACCATTGTATCCCCGTTTACAGCTTAGGAAACTGACACATAGATATTCGGTGATTTGCCCAAGGTCAGAAACCTCGTTCATGAAGAATTGGGTCCCACTCCACTCTCTGGGCTCAAGATCCCACACCCGGCTTTTTCTCACTTTGCTGCTAACAATAATAGTAATTAAAAGCAGGGTTGGCGGTGGCAGGAACTCAGAGTCTTCACACTCCCTCCCTTGGCTGAAAATTATGACTGCTCTTTATTTACCAATTGCACCTTTATCCTTGCTCTGGTCTCCCCTCTCCATAGATAGTTACCGACACAATCATTGGTAAAACTGCCCCTGCCATTCTCTACAGCATCCAATCTGGAGTGGCCCAACTTCCTTAGAGTTCCCCCAAACCCCCTAACCTGAGATCTGATCCTAGAATCTTTCTTTCTACCACCTTCCCTCTGCAGTGCCCAGGGTTCCCCTCAAGAAGAGTAACCTTCAGCTTGATTACCAGGGGTATGCCTGTTGGCAGAGCTGTGGGCACTGACTGTGTGGATGGGAGAGAATTTACACAGACAGGCCTGTCTCCAGGCAGGTGGGAGAGGAGAGCTGGCTGGTCCCCTGTCTCTTTCTCTGCCTCGAAGCTGTAGGACCCCAGGAGCCAGGGCAGCCAATTGAAACTGGGAAACACAAGGACCAAGAGCCAAGGCAGAGAGAGGAGGAGAGCTTGGGCAGAAAGGACTGATCCTGGATGATGCCGAACACTTGAAAATGCATTTGGACCCTTGACCTCATCTTTTTGACCTTTTCTCCCATTCTTGTCCTGGTCCTGACCCTTGACTGGGGCCTCAGCTGGGTGTGGATGCTGGACAGTACTTCTGCTGCTGGATTACTATCTGGGGTGTCTTCCTCTGTTAGCCTCTGACTGGTCACTTCCCGAAAAGCCTATCAGTGGGAGAGAGGAGAACCCTGAAAAGACTGTCCCCACCCAACTATGTGGCCAGATGCTGAGGCCTCCCCTCCATGTGGGCAGAGGTTCTCACCAAATATCTCCCTCCATGTGGCTACAAGTTATCCACCTTGGGCAGGGAAAGGAAGGGTTAGGGCAGGATTAAGTGCAGAGTCCTTAGCCCATCACCAGGCCCTCCTGATGCTCCTACTCCTGTCCTCCTCACCCTCCTGACTCCACAGGGCCTAGTCCAGGGGCCTGGAGGACTCCCAGCTCCCTGGAATCTGATTTCCCCCCAGCCTCCAGGCCTTTGCTCAGGCTGCACCTCCCCCTGCAATACCTTTACCCACCTGCCTCACCAGCTGAAATGTTACCTGTAATTAGAGTTCCCACTCCAAAGCCTCCTTCCCCTGCTGTCTCCCCCAGTTCCTGTCCAGTCAACCCTGGAATCTTGCACTGGTTGCGGGTCTGTTTGTGTGGAGTTCCTGCAGCTCCCAGCACTGGGCAGGGGCCCTGTCTCTTCTCTGCTGCTCCTCCTGCTCTGGGACCTCTGGGTTCCCTCCACCCTCCCGGGCACATTCTGGCTACAATACGAGGTGTGGGACCCGTTACTGAAACCACCAACTTTTGAAGACACAGTACCACACTTCTTTTACCTGCAGTTGGGTAATTCCATTTGTTTTCCTTATCTGTCTTGATAAAAGCTCTTTTTGACAGAGAGGGCCACCAGATTTCTGAGTGTTTCCATTTATGGGTGTCCCTTGCTTTCCAAAGATCACTCTCTGCCCCTAAACTGTGACGTGAGGCCTACATCCTCTTCACACTATGCCATCTTGGTTTAGGAAAGCTTTTGTAGGAATACTGTACTTTCAGGTGGCAGGAAACACCTGTATTTCCTCATGTTTCCTTACTCCAGCCATGATATTTTTATAGGAGGAGAAAGAGGAAGAGAGAATTGTGGAAAGGCATGGGCTCCTGCTAAAATCTGAATAATGCCTTACTGCACTGGAGGCTCCTTTAAAGGCAGAACAAAACAGTGTATTCCTTTTTGATTGCAGTAGTTACCTGCTACGTAAATCCTGCTTTAAGGAGATAAAGCAGCAGACATGCAGGAAGGAAGGTAGCAAGTCTGGGAGAGCAGGAGAGGAGGAGGAGAAAAAAAGAAGGAGGGAGAAGGTAGAAGTAGGAAGAAAAAGAGGAGGAAGAAGAAAAAAAAAGCTCTAATCACTTAGTGAAACCTAAAGGGATCTAAAGGTAAACCAGAATGAAAGAAATGAAAACATTATGCAAAACATACTGGAAAAATACTGCTAACTTGAGGAAAACTGTTTCACCAAGACACAGATCCCAGAAACCATTGGACCTCTTAAAAATTTGAAATTGCTTAGGACACTGCAAACCAAATCAAAATGCAAGGGATCTGGAGAAAATGTCTGCAATACTTAGAGAAGATAATGGTGAGTATCCCCAACACAGGGAGAAGCTACAAACCGATATGAGCAGACTGAAACCAGCTTTTGAAACTGGGTAAGAGAACTGAACAGACACTCCCTGGGGAGGTGGCCTGTCCAGGGTCACACAGCTCTCCCTGGGCAGAGTAGAGGCCAAAACCAGGCCTTCTGATACTGGTATGTAAGTAGGGAATGTGATTTTCTTTTCTTTTATGTAAACTGATCAAATTGAACCCTCTGTTTTAATTTTTTTCTTTTTCACTTTTTAGCTGCACTGTTCACTATGTGGGATCTTAATTCCCCAACCAGGGACTGAACCCACAACCCCTTCAGTGGAAGCAGGTCGTCTTAACCACTGGACCTCCAAGGAAGTCACAGGAATATAATTTTAATAACCCCAAAGTTCCTAAGTTTATCTCTGCCTGTCTAAACACATAGATCTAAGCCTATCCCCTCCTGTTACACTAGTGTGTCTACAGTTTGACTTTTTATCTTTATATTGCAAAACCAGGATCACAATGCCGACGTTGTGTAGTGAGCCCTTCTCACTTCCTCCATCTGGACCATCTTCCCCACACATCATCAACCATCATGGGCAGCCCTGAGCTGAGGACCCAGAGAGCACAGGAAGGCAATGCCCTGACTTTCCCCACTTGGTCTCCTGCCCCTCCCCTCTCAGGCCTCAGTTTCCCTCTAGGACCTGGCACTGAGCAGGCACTCAGAGACAGGGTGGTGATGAACCTGGATACCTTGTATCTCAAAAGGAACCCTTTCCCCACCCTGGGGGCAGCCACAAAGTGGCCAGGCCATAGGAGAAGAGGCTTTCCTTCTCCTGTCCTCTACCCATCTGCTTTCTCCAGATTTCCCAAAGAGCTGAGCACCCCCAACACCCTCCTTCCTTCTGGGATCACCGCTCACATCTCAGGAGTCCACATCCTGAGCTGAGCCCACCTGAGCAAGTGTCTGACCTCCCTCTGCACCATTTAGGGGCTTCGGGGGTGGGAGGAAGCCCTCAGACACACCTGCCCCCACATCCAGGCTCTGCCCCTGCTTAAGCTGCCCCTCTGGCCATGACCTCATCTCTCTGAGCTTCTGTTTCCTTCTTCTGTCAACTAGTGACAATCATCCTTTTCTCAGACGGTTGTCCTGAGGATGGGGAGATGCACAGGGTCCTACACCCTTGCTTACCCAGGAGTCTTCCTCTGGCCGAGTGTGAATAAGATCCAGTTCTCAGCTCTGCAGATGCAACCACCAGCTGTGCAATAAACAACACACACCCTCTGGGCCCAGCTATACCTGGAAAAGCAAAAGGGAAAATGAACGCCCTTCCATCTGGGTTGCTCAGATTAAGCAATCACTCTGCCCACCAGGCCCCACACTGAGCTAATCCCATCCTCCCTGTTGACTGCCTTAGATAACCAAGCCCAGTGCTGTCCTGTGGAGTCCTTCATGGCCGAGCACATTGTGCCCTGGGCTCTGTGAAGGAAGACCTGCCAGCAACAGACTGTGAGGTCCTTTGCCAATAGTGCTCCATCTACTCTGGGGCCGTCTTCCCAGCCCCTCCACCCTCTCCATCCACCCTCACTCACCAGCCTGCCTGCCTTATTCACCTTCGCACTGCCAGCACTTGGCACAGTCCCAGAAGATACCAGCTGCTCACTGCATACTGGTCATACTCCTGCTGCTGAGGGCCACACACCTGTGGGTTCCAGGCACTTCCTCCCTCAGATCCTTCTTCCAGAAACACCTGCCCCTACCACCTGGCAAAGTTGTGCTCATCTCTCAAAGCCCAATCCTGGCATCACTTCGCCTGAGAAATCCTCAGGAAGTGCCCTGCTCTGCTCCCATGGTACCTGGGAGAGGGCCCTAAGTCCACCGCTTAGCCATTCTGTGCATGTCATCTACAACCCTTATAGTCTCACTTCAGTTCAGTTCATTCACTCAGTCATGTGTCCAACTCTTTGCAGTCCCATGGATTGCAGCACACCAGGCTTCCCTGTCCATCACCAGCTCCTGGAGCTTGCTCAAACTCATGTCCATTTAGTCAGTGATGTCTGGGTCCCTGTAGTCTTGTCCATGAGGGCAACAAAGACACCAATGACTTTTGTCCCAGTGGCCCAGGCTGGGTGATCAAGGCCATGTGGATGGATGCAGAGTTCACAGGAAGGGCTGAGAGCACACTTCTCTTTTCTACCTCAACTTATTTTCACTTGACAATAGGTCCATTTTGGAGGACTTTTGTAGGAAGTCCAGAGTCTTAGCAACTTAGGAAAGTCTACAGAGAAGGCCAACCCTGTTTCCTCTGCCCATGATGATTCTTTTCTGGGGAACCTAAAAGGAAATAGGGTTTGTTCTCTCAGGAGAGCATCAGTCAAGGTGCTCACTTCCTCTCCCACTGTCATCTAGCACCTGACTCAGAAGTGAAGGCAGGATGGGGAAGGGACAGCAGATTGAGTCCCCAAGGTCAGGAGGGGAAGGGGAGGTGGCCTCCCAGCATCCCCAGAGCTTCTCCTGCTCTCTCCCTTGGTCTCAGCCTCCTCTTGCTCCCAGGCCCTGGGGCGTCACCACAGAGGCCCTTTCCTCCAGCTCTTGCCCTTGTCCACCCAGCTGCTCTGTGAGGTCAGTGGACTCTGAACTAAATCCCAGTCTGGCCTTTGCCACGTCCCACCTGTGTGACCTGGAGCTCCTTAACTGACCTCACCTTAAGATGGAAATCATGTTTCCCTATGTGTTCATGAGGGTGAAATCGCGTGTGTGTCCATGTCCAGGGCCAGTGCCTGCCACACAGTAGGTCCTGCCTAGTGTGCTGCTGCCCCTCTCCCTGGAATGTGTTAGTTTCAGGTGGAACCCTCTTTCTCTAGAATCCCCCCTCCCCCACGCTGTGTTAGGGCATTTTCCCAGTGCTCCCATACATGAGCCCCTGCTTACCAGGGGTGACTGCCTCAGGCAGATACTGGTCCTATTGATCTCAAGCACCCCTGCAGACACCCAGGTGCTCCATTGTTTCCCCCACCCACCTCCCCCCTGTCAATCAATACAGAGTTAATTTTGTGGGTTCCCTCCAGGCAAGTTCTAGTTTCTTTTCTCCCTAAGTGATGCAGGAAAAAAGGAAAAGTTTAGAAGCCTTCTTGCTGAGGGGGTAGAGAGTAAGACAAAGATATCTGATGTCTCTTCTAATATGGGTACCAATCTTATTGGATTAGGGCTCTGCACTTATGGTCTTGTCTTACCTAACTACTACCTTAAAGGCCCTATCTCTTAATACAGTCATTTCAGGGGGAAGGATGGGTCAGGATTTCAATTTATGAATTCAGGGCAGGGGAATGGTCTACCTGTTACCCCAGGAGAATGCATTAACAGTACCCCAGTGACTTTTGCTCAGGAAGGTGAACTTGAACCACTTTATGTGTGTTCTTGTTTGCTCAGTCACTCAGTCGCACTAACACTTTGCACCCTCATGCACTGTAGTCACCAGACTCCTCTTTTCATGGGATTCTCCAGACAAGAATACTGGAGTGACAACATAATAAAAGCTATATATGACAAACCCACAGCAAGCATTACCCTCAATGGTGAAAAATTGAAAGCATTTCCCCTGAAATCAGGAACAAGACAAGGGTGCCCACTCTCACCACTACTATTCAACATAGTGTTGGAAGTTTTGGCCACAGCAATCAGAGCAGAAAAAGAAGTAAAAGGAATCCACATAGGAAAAGAAGAAGTGAAACTCTCACTGTTTGCAGATGACATGATCCTCTACATAGAAAACCCTAAAGACTCTACCAGAAAATTACTAGAGCTAATCAATGAATACAGTAAAGTTGCAAGATATAAAATTAACACACAGAAATCCCTTGCATTCCTATATACTAACAATGAAAAAACAGAAAGAGAAATTAAGGAAACAATACCATTCACCATTGCAACAAAAAGAATAAAATACTTAGGAGTATATCTACCTAAAGAAACAAAAGACCTATACATAGAAAACTATGAAACACTGATGAAAGAAATCAAAGAGGATACAAACAGATGGAGAAACATACCGTGTTCATGGATTGGAAGAATCAATATTGTCAAAATGGCTATAATACCCAAAGCAATCTATAGATTCAGTGCAATCCCTATCAAGCTACCAACGGTATTTTTCACAGAACTAGACCAAAGAATTTCACAATTTGTATGGAAATACAAAAAACCTCGAATAGCCAAAGTAATCTTGAGAAAGAAGAATGGAACTGGAGGAATCAACCTGCCTGACTTCAGATTCTACTACAAAGCCACAGTCATCAAGACAGTATGGTACTGGCACAAAGACAGAAATATAGATCAATGGAACAGAATAGAAAGCCCAGAGATAAATCCACGAACCTATGGACACCTTATCTTTGACAAAGGAGGCAAGGATATACAATGGAAAAAAGACAACCTCTTTAACAAGTGGTGCTGGGAAAACTGGTCAACCACTTGTAAAAGAATGAAACTAGAACACTTTCTAACACCATACACAAAAATAAACTCAAAATGGATCAAAGATCTAAATGTAAGACCAGAAACTATAAAACTCCTAGAGGAGAACATAGGCGAAACACTCTCCGACATAAATCACAGCAAGATCCTCTATGACCCACCTCCCAGAATATTGGAAATAAAAGCAAAACTAAACAAATGGGACCTAATTAAACTTAAAAGCTTTTCAACAACAAAGGAAACTATAAGTAAGGTGAAAATACAGCCCTCAGATTGGGAGAAAATAATAGCAAATGAAGAAACAGACAAAGGATTAATCTCAAAAATATACAAGCAACTCCTGCAGCTCAATTCCAGAAAAATAAATGACCCAATCAAAAAATGGGCCAAAGAACTAAACAGACATTTCTCCAAAGAAGACATACAAATGGCTAACAAACACATGAAAAGATGCTCAACATCACTCATTATTAGAGAAATGCAAATAAAAACCACAATGAGGCACCATTACACGCCAGTCAGGATGGCTGCTATCCAAAGTCTACAAGCAATAAATGCTGGAGAGGGTGTGGAGAAAAGGGAACCCTCTTACACTGTGGGTGGGAATGCAAACTAGTACAGCCGCTATGGAAAACAGTGTGGAGATTTCTTAAAAAACTGGAAATAGAACTGCCATATGACCTAGCAATCCCACTTCTGGGCATACACACTGAGGAAACCAGATCTGAAAGAGACACGTGCACCCCAATGTTCATCGCAGCACTGTTTATAATAGCCAGGACATGGAAGCAACCTAGATGCCCATCAGCAGATGAATGGATAAGGAAGCTGTGGTACATATACACCATGGAATATTACTCAGCCATTAAAAAGAATTCATTTGAACCAGTCCTAATGAGATGGATGAAACTGGAGCCCATTATACAGAGTGAAGTAAGCCAGAAAGATAAAGAACATTACAGCATACTAACACATATATATGGAATTTAGAAAGATGGTAACAATAACCCTATATGCAAAACAGAAAAAGAGACACAGAAATACAAAACAGACTTTTGAACTCTGTGGGAGAATGTGAGGGTGGGATGTTTCAAAAGAACAGCATGTATACTATCTATGGTGAAACAGATCACCAGCCCAGGTGGGATGCATGAGACAAGTGCTCGGGCCTGGTGCACTGGGAAGACCCAGAGGAATCGGGTGGAGAGGGAGGTGGGAGGGGGGATCGGGATGGGGAATACGTGTAAATCTATGGCTGATTCATATCAATGTATGACAAAACCCACTGAAATGTTGTGAAGTAATTAGCCTCCAACTAATAAAAAAAAAAAAAAAAAGAATACTGGAGTGAGCTGCCAGTTCCTCCTCCAGGGGATACTCCAGACCCAGGGATGGAACCCGTGTCTCATGTGTCTCCTGCACTGCAGGCAGATTCTTTACTGCTGAGCCACTTTAAACTCAATACAATTTATATTACACCATAATTTCTTCTAATCTTTTTTCTTTTTTCTCTGTGTAGAGAGTCAAGACGTTATTGACAATCTCATTGAGTATTTCCCGGAGAGAATGAGCAGGGAAGAACTGCAGTTCCTGCTCACTGAAGACAATGCCTGGGAGAGTTTTGTGGTTGAGGCCAAATTGTCCAGGTAAACCACACAAGTGTGCCAGGAATTTTACCCAGATCCCTTGGGAAGATCTCCCCAGGCTAGCTTCCTCCTGGCAGACACACCTCCTCCAGGCAGGATCCTAAGGCTGGGATCCCGGTTGTTCTTTCTCAAGATCCCATCAGGAATGTTTCCTCCACATCATTTGCTGGCAGTGAAAGGCCTCAGGTTGAGAAGAGATGAAACCTGTAAGGAGGGGGCAGGTTACATGACCTTCAACAAGTTACTGAACTACTTTTGGCCTTAGTTTCTTCATCTGTTCCATTTTATTGTGGAGAAAACTGAGATCATGCATGCAAAGTGCTTCACATGATGGCTGACATAGAGTAGATCCTCAATTAATGCTACCTATTTAAAAACTTGCTGTGAAGAGATGGGATCAAAGTTCTTTTCCCTAGAGATAAGAACCAAGCCGGACTTCCTTTGGGACAGGTCAGAAAATCCTGCCACCAACATCACTTTGTGTTGGAAGACCTTTTAGAACTAACACCCAAAAAAGATGTCCTTTTCATGATAGGGGACTGGAATGCAAAAGTAGGAAGTCAAGAAACACCTGAAGTAACAGAAAAATTTGGCCTTGGAGTACAGAATGAAGCAGGGCAAAGGCTAACAGAGTTATGCCAAGAGAACGCACTTGTCATAGGAAACACCCTGTTTAACAACACAAGAGAAGACTCTACACATGGACATCACCAGATGGCCAACACTGAAAATAGACTGATTATATTCTTTGCAGTGAAAGATCGAGAAGCTCTATTCGGTCAGCAAAAATAAGACTGGGAGCTGACTGTGGCTCAGATCATGAACTCCTTATTGCCTAATTCAGACTTAAATTGAAGAAAGTAGGGAAAACCACTAGGCCAATCTGGTATGACCTAAATCAAATCCTTTGTGATTATATAGTGGAAGAGAGAAATAAATTTAAGGGACTAGATCTGATAGAGTGCCTGATGAACTATGGATGGAGGTTTGTGACATTGTATAGGAGGCAGGGATCAAGACCATCCCCAAGAAAAGGAAATGAAAAAAAGCAAAATGGCTGTCTGAGAAGGCCTTACAAATAGCTGTGAAAAGAAGAGAAGCGAAAGGGAAAGGAGAAAAGGAAAGATGTACCCATTTAAATGCAGAGTTCCAAAGAATATCAAGGAGAGATAAGAAAGCCTTCCTCAGTGATCTGTGCAAAGAAATAGAGGAAAATGATAGAATGGGAAAGACTAGAGATCTCTTCAAGAAAATTAGAGATACCAAGGGAATATTTCAGGCAAAGATGGGCTCAGTAAAGGACAAAAAAGGTATGGACCTAACAGAAGCAGAAGATATTAAGAAGAGGTGGCAAGAATACACAGAGGAACTGACAAAAAAGATCTTCACAACCCAGATAATCACAATGGTGTGATCCCTCATCTAGAGCCAAACATCCTGGAATGTGAAGTCAAGTGGGTGTTAGGAAGCATCACTACCAACAAAGCTAGTGGAGGTGATGGGATTCTAGTTGAGCTATTTCAAATCCTAAAAGATGAAGCTGTGAAAGTGCTGCATTCATTATGCCAGCAAATTTGGAAAACTTAGCAGTGGGCACAGGACTGGAAATGGTCAGTTTTCATTCAAACCCCAAAGAAAGGCAATGCCAAAGAATGCTCAAACTACCTTACAATTGCACTCATCAAACACGCTCCTAAAGTAGTGCTCAAAATTCTCCAAGCCAGGTCTCAGCAATACATGAACTGTGAACTTCGAGATGTTGAAGCTGGTTTTAGAAAAGGCAGAGGAACAGAGATCAAATTGCAAACATTTGCTGGATCATCGAAAAGCAAGAGAGTTCCAGAAAAACATCATTTTCTGCTCTATTGACTATGCCAAAGCCTTTGACTGTGTGGATCACAATCAACTGTGGAAAATTCTGAAGGAGATGGGAAACCCAGACCACCTGACCTACCCATTGAGAAACCTGTATGTAGGTCTGGAAGCAACAGTTAGAACTGGACATGGAACAACAGACTGGTTCCAAATAGGAAAATGCGTATGTCAAGGCAGCATATTGTCACCCTGCTTATTTAACTTATATGCAGAATACATCATGAGAAACTCTGGGCTGATTGAAGCACAAGCTGGAATCAAGATTGCTGGGAGAAATATCAATAACCTCAGATATGCAGAGGACACCACCCTAATGGCAAAAAGTGAAGAAGAATTAAAGGGCCTCTTGATGAAAGTGAAAGAGCTGAGTTTCAACTGACCCAACTAAACGTTGAGTTAAAGTTCAACATTCAGAAAACTAAGATAATGGCATCCAGTCCCAACAATTTATGGCAGACTGATGGGGAAACAGTGGAAACAGTGGCTGGCTTCATATTTGGGGCTACAAAATCATTGCAGAAGGTGACTGCAGCCATGAAATTAAAAGACACTTACTCCTTGGAAGGAAAGTTATGACCAACCTAGACAGCATTTTAAAAAGCAGAGACATTACTTTGCCAGCAAAGGTCTGTCTAGTCAAGGCTCTGGTTTTTCCAGTGGTCATGTATGGATGTGAGAGTTGGACTGTGAAGTAAACTGAGCACAAAAGAAATGATTCTTTTGAACTATGAAGGAGACTCTTGAGAGTCCCTTGGACTGCAAGGAGATCCAACCAGTCCACCTAAAGGAGATCAGTCCTGGGTGTTCATTGGAAGGACTGATGCTGAAGCTGAAACTCCAATACTTTGGCCACCTCATGTGAAGAGCCGACTCATTTGAAAAGACCCTGATGCTGGGAAAGATTGAGGGCGGGAGGAGAAGGGGATGACAGAGGATGAGATGGCTGGATGGCATCACTGACTCGAAGGACATGAGTTTGGGAAACTCCGGGAGTTGGTGATGGACAGGGAAGCTTGGCGTGCTGCAGTCCATGGGGTCGCAAAGTCGGACACGACTGAGTGGCTGAACTGAACTGAACTGAATGTTAGTTAATCAAATGGCCTAGGAAGAAGTTGATGCATTTTGAAGTATTACTGAAATGGATCAGGACCCTATGGTCCTTGCCCCCCACTCCCCGTCCCCCCACCCGCCACTATGTCCTCTGTTGTCTTTTGCATGTGGAAAAGTTAATCAAAGAATAAATTTGATCAGAGAAGTGAGAAATGCTGAAACAAAGGAAAACAAAATAAGGAGATAAATAATGAAGTCATTAAGGATTTTCAAGGACCTTTAGTTCTTTCTCACGGGCTATAGGTCCTATTCTAAGCCTTATCCTGTGAGCTGTCTAACAGATACTAAAACACGAGGTGGAGAAGTTAGCTACATGACGACCAGACTTACACCCAGGACTTGAGCTGCCACAATTCTGAGAAGTGACCACAAAGAAATGGGAACAAGTGCACCCTGGAACTGAAGATTAACTGTGCCTAAAACAACCAAGATGATGCTAGCCAGACCAGTGATGGCCAATTGAAGATGACTGTTAGAGATGACTCTGCTGTTTCTGCATGTAACGCCACCCCCTCTCAACTCTGTCTATAAATGCTCTCACCTCCTGCTTATCCGGGGGGTGTGGGGAGTCAGGCTGAGGACAGATGTCCACCACCCTCCCCTGCAGTTGCCAGCATCTGAAATAAAGCACACTTTCCTTTCCACCAACTTGCCTGTTTACTGGCTTTTGAGTGACAAGCAGAGGGACCCTCCCATGCATACCTTTTGGTAACATTACCTGAGGCAGGATAAGGGTGAGGGTGGGGCTGGAACTGTCTGCAATCCTAACGTGGAATGATTTACTTCTATGACGAGTTTTTTTAAGAACCCATGTGGCTCCTGGCCTGTCAGCCAGTCCCCACACTGTCTGAGTCGGTC
The DNA here is from genome assembly GCF_910594005.1 of Cervus elaphus. Classification (NCBI taxonomy): domain Eukaryota; kingdom Metazoa; phylum Chordata; class Mammalia; order Artiodactyla; family Cervidae; genus Cervus; species Cervus elaphus. The sequence continues at coordinate 44,550,190 of NC_057836.1, forward strand.
TCTTGTCTTGTGAACTCCGTGCACAGAAGGTTCTGGGGCCCTGGGGGCATGTCTTACAGAGTTTTGTTCTAATGTCACCACTTGCCGCAGAGCTGTGCAGCCGTAGAGCTTGTGGCAGGGGCCCTGAGAGGAACTCCAGGGCCCGGAGCACCAATTGAGGGCAGCCTCTGGACATAGGTCAGGGTCCTCACAGGCAATCAACCCCACCAGGTGATTTCCAGGGCACTCGTTGGAGAACCACTGTCATGGATCATTGGGTTCAGTTGGGGCATCTGTAGCCTGGATACCAGAAGTTCCTCTTTAAACTAGAACTCTTAACTTGAGTGCTTTCAGTAAGGCTTCTTTTTTTCCCCATGGTAAGGGAAGAATTGCCCACATTCTGGTGAAATTCTGGAGATTCTGGTGACAGTGGGTAGCTTTGCAGGTCAAGCTCATCTGTGGGATACTGTGCCCCCTCCATGCAGGCCCCCTGGCATTCTTGCCCTGCTGGATGAGGAGCGCTGGTTCTCCAAAGCCACGGGAAAGAGCTTCAAGGAGAACGTGGTGCAGGAGCAGGACACCCACCACAAGTTCCAGAAGCCCAAGCAGCTGAAGGACAAAGCAGATTTCTGCATCACCCACTTCACTGGCAACATGAGGAGTGCACACAAAGGATGGTGTGGATGGACCTTCTTGGGAGACAGAGAGACGATTCTATGACCTTGAGCCCTGAGGTGGGGGACAGGTGGGCGGTACTTATTCATCATCACATATTCCATTTTGCTAGAAGCTTGCAGCAGTCCTGTAAAGTGCTCAGACTGTGTATTATTATTAGGTGCATTTTCCAGGTAAGGAAGTGAGATTTGTGCTAAAGGTGCTGGCTCCGGAGTTTGTATTGGGGCTCTGTGTCTGTGATATTTTGGGCCAGACAATTCACCTCTCTGAGTCTTGGTTGCCTCACGTGGAAATTGGGGGTGACCAGCACTGTATCAGGGAACATGAATTAAATAGTCTTGGGAAGCCTAACACTGCACTGTCAGTACTCTGCGGCAGGGCCTCTCAGCCTCCACATTGCCCTTCTTGAGGGGTGGAGGCCGGATCCGTCTTTACTCTCCAGGACTGTCTGGTGCATTGTAGGATGTTTAGCAGCAGCCCCGACTCCTCCCCACCAAGGTCAGTAGCACAGTCCCTACTTGAAACAGCCAGTAAGGCCTCCAGACACCCCAAACATCTGCAAGGTGTGGCCAGTAAGTGGCCGAGCTGCCGTCACACCTGCTGGCACACCTTGCCCAGTTGGCTTGTTCCTGGGAATTGGCCCTGACCGAGCAGGACTGTCCTGAGTCTGCAGAGGTTCAAGCTTAGACCAAAGCTGGTCCTTCTCAGCATGTTGTGCTGTTGGTACAGAATATCTAGCAGTTGGTTACTCTTGGATGTGTGATGAGCCAGGCTGTACTCAGTCTCCCCGTCAATGACAACTGGTGACAGGAGACTTATACTGACGCAGTGCTGCTCCCAAGCCACCTCTGGTCCTCGCCCACCATCCTCCACGTGGCCCTGCACTGCTTGGCCTTGCGTGCTTGACTCCTCTGGCTCCTTAGTATGTTGAAGCCACTCGTGCCTTTCAAATGCCTGTTTAAAGAAACTCCGTTTCTCTAGTTATCTAATGTCACCTGAACCCCCTTGTCCATTGGCACCTTGGTTAGAAATGCACATGGGCAGAAATGTTTGCAGGTAAGGTCCTTTCAGGGCCAAGGATTTTCTTTCCCTGCAAGTCTGACTCGTTATCTGCCCTGCAGTGCTGAACCCCACCTGCCCACTTTCCTGTCTCCTTTCAGTCTCATTTCCCTCTACCAGGTGAGGCTGCCTACAGCAGTGGGCCCAACCCTAGCTCTAGGCCCTCCCTCGACTTTGGCCTTGCTCCAGTGTTCCTTGGTGGCTGGGGTAGCCTCTTGGAGAGGGCTAGCAGCCAGCTCTCCTCCTCTAGATCGAAGCCCTTGAGCTCGACAGCAGCCTGTACCGCATCAGCGAGAGCAAGGTCTTCTTCTGGGCCAGCGTGCTGGCCCCCCTTGAGGAGGAGCGGGACCTGAAGATCACGGACGTCATCATCGGCTTCCAGGCCTGCTGCAGGGGCTACCTGGCCAGGAGGTGCATCCCGGGATGCCCACCCACAGCTCAGGGCCCCGCGCTGTCCTGTGGTGGAGGCACTGAGGAAGCGGGGCCTGGGCGCCCTCACTCAGGCAGGTGTCCCACGGGGATGTCCATGTGCTTTCCCTGCCCCCTTCTTTCTGGATTTCTACCTGAGGTTTAAAGTAAGCAGGCGGGAGGGGTGACTTTGCTTAGATTTTCCCTGCAGGAAAACCCCTGTTCCCACTGTTCCTCCCTATACAGCCCTTCCTGTAGGGGTGGCTCCCAGAAGATCCCAAGCTCCAGGGAGGAGGCGTCCTTGAGTACCAGCAGCTCCTGTGGAGTCAGGGGCAGGCTTGTGCAGGTCAGTGGGCAGGACAGCTGAATGTTAACCCCCTGGCCCCTCTGAGTCTGTGCTCAGGGGTGTCTGTTCCAGCCTGAACTCTGAACTCTTGGACAGAGCGTGAGTGTGTGGTGTTTGGACAAATGGACTTTTGCAAGACATGAGCTGCTGACGTTCTCCTGCCAAATGAAGTCCCTGAGTTACTGGAAGAAATCCCCTGCCTCTCCCTTCCCCCACTCCACTCCCCCCAACCCCTCTTCCTTATCTGCAAAATCAAATTGAATTCCTGGCTTTTATTATGGGTGATTGTAAGACCGAACAGTAGTGTGTGGTCCTCGTGAAATAGCACTCATCACTCTTACGTCCCTCCCTTAAAAGCAGGGAGGAGGTGGCCGTGATGGCCCAGGGACTTTTCCTGGGATGAAGCAGCCCTGATGGAAGGTCAAGCAGGCCTCCAGGAGTGGTCAGGGTTCCAGGAAAACTGCAGTCCCTTCTGCTTGGGACAGCAGAAAAGTCCACCAGCAGTCCAGCTGCAGGACTCTCAGGCTGTGGGATCTTTGCTTCTCAGTTTCTTTATCTGTACAGTGGAGCTGACAGTTCTTAGAGCTGATGTGAGAATTAAATAGGAAATGTGAGGGTGTTGCCAGCAGGGACCCTGGCACATGCTCAGTCCTCTCCCCACAATGAGTCTCTTCTCAGGCACTAAAAAGGAAAAGGACTGACTCTCTCTTGTAGACTTTTCTGAGTTACCAGGACCCTAGCCTTCCTGTCAAAGTCCTCCATTTGGAGAGAAATATATCTGTTGTCAGGTGGAAATAAGCCGGGGGAGAAAAGAAGTGTGCTCTCAGCCCTTCCCACAAACTTAGGCATCACCTAATGGCGGTGACCATCAAGGCCAGCCCTCCTCCTGTGGGTCACTGGGACAAAAGGCACCTGTATCATCCCTCTCATCAAGGCCAAGTCTAGAAGGATCTGATCACAAGTTTGAGGGTAGAGGCATGGATAGAGTGGCTGAAGGGTGGCCTTAGGCCCCTCTCCCAGATACTGTGGGAGCAGAGCAGGGGACAGTGGACTCTGAACCCACATGGATGTGGCTCTCAGCGAGAACAATATGACCAGTATGTGGTGAGCAGCTGGTATGTTCCAGGACTGTGCCACGTGCTTGCGGCATCAAGATGAATAAGGCAAGCAGGCGGGTGAGAGTGAGTGGATAGACAGGGTCAAGGGATCTGGAAGAAGCCCATGGGAAAGGGGAGGGATTGGAAAAGGGGCTCACAGTGTGTTGGTGGCAGGTCTTCCTTCAGGGAGCCAGGGCAAGATGTGCTGAGTCAGTAAGAGCCTGGCATGTCAGGCGTGGCTTTTTTAGCTAAGGGAGTCAACAAACAGTCTGGGTTTAGCCCAGGGTGGGACCTGGTAGGCAGAGTGTTTATTTAATCTGAGCAATCCAGATGTGAGGGCATTCACTTTCTCTTTTGCTTCTCCAAGTGTATCTGGACCCACACGATGTGTGTGGTTTATTGCAGAGATCCACAGCTGGTGGCTGCATCTGCAGAGCTCAGAACAACTGGATCTTGTTCACACCCAGCCAGAGAGGATTACTGGGTAAGCAGGCAGGTAGGACCCCCACCCCTTTCCCCATCCTCAGGATGAATGTCTGAGAAAAGATGATTGTCACTAGTTGACAGAAGAAGGAACTGGAAGCTCAGAGAGTTGGGTCATGCCCAAGGCAGCAGGCTAAGCAGGAGCAGAGCCTGACTGTGGAAGCAGGTGTGTCTGACAGCTTCCTCCCACCACCTGGGCCCCTGAACAGTGCAGAGGGAGGGTGGCACCTGCTCAGACTGGCTCAGCTCAGGATGTAGACTCCTGAGACGTGAGCGGTGACCCCAGAAGGAAGGCGGTGTTGGGGGTGCTCAGTCCTTTGGGAAATTTAGAGAACGCTGAGGGGGTAGAGGAGGGTGGTGGGGTCAGACTCTCCTTCTGTGGCCTGGCCAGCTTGAGGCTTCCCCCCAGGGTGCTGTGCTGAGGCTGACAGGGACAAAGGGTTTCTTTTGCGATATTAATATAAGGAATCCAGGTTCATTACCATTTTGTCTCTGAGCACCTGCTCAGTGTCAGGCCCTGGGGGGAAACTGAGGCCTGAGAGCGGCAGGACAAGAGACCGTGTGGGGGGACACAGGGCTTTGTCTTCCTGACCTTGCCAGGCCCTCAGGTCAGGACTGTAGGTGATGATGCTACTTTGGGGGAAGATGGCCCTAATAGAGTGAGGGGGCTTACTGTGCTATGTCCACATTATGATGCTGGATTTGCAACATTAAGATAAAAAGCCAAACTGCAGACATGTCAGTATAACAGGAGGGGCATGACCTTAGATCTATGTGTTTAGACAGGCAGAGACAAACCTTGAAAGTTTGGGGTTATTAAAAGTATATTCCCGGGACTTCCCTGGTGGTTTAGTGGTTAAGACTCATGCTTCCATTGAATTGGTTGTGGGTTCCGTCCCTGGATGGGAAACTAAGATCCCACATGCTGGGTTTCAAGGTTAAAAAATTAAGTAAAAGAGAAAAATAGAATGTATATTTTGATCAGTTAAAATAAAATAAAATCACATTCCCCACTTACATATCCATGTCAGAAGGCCTGGTCTTGGCCTCCACTCTGCCCTCTTGCCCTCTGAGAGCTGTATGACCCTGGACAAGTCACCTCCCTGGGAATTGTTTGTTTAGATCTCTTGCATGCATTGACTTCTTAGTAGTTAAGTTGTGTCAGATTCTTTGTGACCCCATGGACTGTAGCCTGCCACGCTCCTCTGTCCATGGGATTTTTCAGGAAAGAATGCTGGATTGGGTTGCCATTTTCCTCCTCCAGGGGAATCTTCCCAACCGAGGGATCCAATCCACATCTCCTGCAATGCAGTCTGATTCTTTACTGTCTGAGCCATCTAGGAAGCCCTTTCAGATCTCTTATGCATTTCTTAAAAGCTGGTTTCAGTCTTCACATGTGGGTTCGTAGTTTCTCTCTGCGTTGGAAATATTCAACTTTGTCTACTCAATATATTGCAAACCTTGTCTCCAGTTCGCTTATCTTTTTTTTTTTTTTTCTTTTGAGGCTTGAGTTGTTATTCACTCAATACTGTGTTTCTAAGAGTCATCCATATTTAATGAATAATTATAATAAACTAATTAGAAAAAACTGTACTTATTCTTTTTTTTTTCATTTATTTTTATTAGTTGGAGGCTAATTACTTTACAATATTTTAGTGGGTTTTGTCATACATTGACATGAATCAGCCATAGAGTTACATGTATTCCCCATCCCGATCCCCCCTCCCACCTCCCTCTCTACCCAATCCCTCTGGGTCTTCCCAGTGCACCAGGCCCAAGCACTTCTCTCATGCATCCAACCTGGGCTGGTGATCTGTTTCACTATAGATAATATACATGTTTCAATGCTGTTCTCTCGAAACATCCCACCCTTGCCTTCTCCCACAGAGTCCAAAAGTCTGTTCTATACATCTGTGTCTCTTTTTCTGTTTTGCATATAGGGTTATCATTACCATCTTTCTAAATTCCATATATGTGTGTTAGTATTCTGTAATGTTCTTTATCTTTCTGGCTTACTTCACTCTGTATAATGGGCTCCAGTTTCATCCATCTCATTAGAACTGATTCAAATGAATTCTTTTTAATGGCTGAGTAATATTCCATGGTGTATATGTACCACAGCTTCCTTATCCATTCGTCTGCTGATGGGCATCTAGGTTGCTTCCATGTCCTGGCTATTATAAACAGTGCTGCGATGAACATTGGGGTGCACGTGTCTCTTTCAGATCTGGTTTCCTCAGTGTGTATGCCCAGAAGTGGGATTGCTGGGTCATATGGCAGTTCTATTTCCAGTTTTTTAAGAAATCTCCACACTGTTCTCCATAGAGGCAGTACTAGTTTGCATTCCCACCAATAGTGTAAGAGGGTTCCCTTTTCTCCACACCCTCTCCAGCATTTATTGCTTGTAGACTTTTGCATAGCAGCCATCCTGACTGGCATGTAATGGTACCTCATTGTGGTTTTGATTTGCATTTCTCTGATGATGAGTGATGTTGAGCATCTTTTCATGTGTTTGTTAGCCATCTGTATGTCTTCTTTGGAGAAATGTCTGTTTAGTTCTTTGGCCCATTTTTTGATTGGGTCATTTATTTTTCTGGAATTGAGCTTCAGGAGTTGCTTGTATATTTTTGAGATTAATCTGTTGTCTGTTCCTTCATTTGCTATTATTTTCTCCCAATCTGAGGGCTGTCTTTTCACCTTACTTATAGTTTCCTTTGTTGTTGAAAAGCTTTTAAGTTTAATTAGGTCCCATTTGTTTATTTTTGCTTTTATTTCCAATATTCTGTTAGGTGGGTCATAGAGGATCCTGCTGTGATTTATGTCAGAGAATGTTTTGCCTATGTTCTCCTCTAGGAGTTTTATAGTTTCTGGTCTTACATTTAGATCTTTATTCCATTTTGAATTTATTTTTGTGTATGGTGTTAGAAAGTGTTCTAGTTTCATTCTTTTACAAGTGGTTGACCAGTTTTCCCAGCACCACTTGTTAAAGAGGTTGCCTGTTTTCCATTGTATATTCTTGCCTCCTTTGTCGAAGATAAGGTGTCCATAAGTTCGTGGATTTATCTCTGGGCTTTCTATTCTGTTCCATTGATCTATATTTCTGTCTTTGTGCCAGTACCATACTGTCTTGATGACTGTGGCTTTGTAGTATAGTCTGAAGTCAGGCAGGTTGATTCCTCCAGTTCCATTCTTCTTTCTCAAGATTACTTTGGCTATTCAAGGTTTTTTGTATTTCTGTACAAATTGAGAAATTATTTGTTCTAGTTCTGTGAAAAATACCATTGGTAGCTTAATAGGGATTGCATTGAATCTATAGGTTGCTCTGGGTATTATAGCCATTTTGACAATATTGATTCTTCCAATCCATGAACACGGTATGTTTCTCCATCTGTTTGTATCCTCTTTGATTTCTTTCATCAGTGTTTTATAGTTTTCTATGTATAGATCTTTTGTTTCTTTAGGTAGATATACTCCTAAGTATTTTATTCTTTTTGTCGCAATGGTGAATGGTATTGTTTCCTTAATTTCTCTTTCTGATTTCTCATTGTTAGTGTATAGGAATGCAAGGGATTTCTGTGTGTTAATTTTATATCCTGCAACTTTACTATATTCGTTGATTAGCTCTAGTAATTTTCTGGTAGAGTCTTTAGGGTTTTCTATGTAGAGGATCATATCATCTGCAAACAGTGAGAGTTTCACTTCTTCTTTTCCTATCTGGATTCCTTTTACTTCTTTTTCTGCTCTGACTGCTGTGACCAACACTTCCAAAACTATGTTGAATAGTAGTGGTGAGAGTGGACACCCTTGTCTTATCCTGATTTTAGGGGAAATGCTTTCAATTTTTCACCATTGAGGGTAATGCTTGCTGTGGGCTTGTCATATATAGCTTTTATTATGTTGAGGTATGTTCCTTCTATTCCTGCTTTCTGGAGAGTTTTAATCATAAATGGGTGTTGAATTTTGTCAAAGGCTTTCTCTGAATCTATTGAGATAATCATATGGTTTTTATCTTTCAATTTGTTAATGTGGTGTATTACATTGATTGATTTGCAGATATTAAAGAATCCTTGCATTCCTGGGATAAAGCCCACTTGGTCATGGTGTATGATTTTTTTAATATGTTGTTGGATTCTGTTTGCTAGAATTTTGTTAAGGATTTTTGCATCTATGTTCATCAGTGATATTGGCCTGTAGTTTTCTTTTTTTGTGGCATCTTTGTCTGGTTTTGGAATGAGGGTGATGGTGGCCTCATAGAATGAGTTTGGAAGTTTACCTTCTTCTGCAATTTCTGGAAGAGTTTGAGTAAGATAGGTGTTAGCTCTTCTCTAAATTTTTGGTAGAATTCAGCTGTGAAGCCATCTGGTCCTGGGCTTTTGTTTGCTGGAAGATTTTTGATTACAGTTTTGATTTCCTTGCTTGTGATGGGTCTGTTAAGATCTTCTATTTCTTTCTGGTTCAGTTTTGGAAAGTTATACTTTTCTAAGAATTTGTCCATTTCTTCCAAGTTGTCCATTTTATTGGCATAGAGCTGCTGGTAGTAGTCTCTTATGATCCTTTGTATTTCAGTGTTGTCTGTTGTGATCTCTCCATTTTCATTTCTAATTTTGTTAATTTGGTTCTTCTCCCTTTGTTTCTTAATGAGTTTTGCTAATGGTTTGTCAATTTTGTTTATTTTTTCAAAAAACCAACTTTTAGCTTTGTTGATTTTTGCTATGGTCCCTTTAGTTTCTTTTGCATTTATTTCTGCCCTAATTTTTAAGATTTCTTTCCTTCTACTAACCCTGGGGTTCTTCATTTCTTCCTTCTCTAGTTGCTTTCCAGGTCATTTATCTTATATTCTGATCTAGTTTATGGTGTCCTCTGAAATTTTTGATTTTTGAGGTCAAATGGTTTCTGGGATTTGTGTGTTGGTGAGAAAGTTTTCCTTAACAATATTTTTCCAGATTGTTTCCTTTCTTCTAATATTTTTCTTTTTTCTTTTGGGTTTACATTCAGATCCCCTCAGGTTTCATTGATTGATTGATTAGAAGCTTTTTGTTCCTTCTTTGTCCTCTATTTCTTCCCACTTTTATCTTCCCCTTCCTTCCTTTTTTTCCCCTCCTACTCACCTACTGTTCTGAACTCCCTCTCTCCCTGCCTATGTCCTTCTTCTTCTCCTTAAAGCGAACATGTTTAACAGGTACCTACTGCAGTCAAAAAGGAACACACTGTTCCTCTATGGCTTCAAAGGAGCCTCCAGTGCAGTAAAGCATCTTTCAGATTTTAGCTGGAACCCATATCTTTCTTCTTATAGAAAACTATCGTGACTTTAGTAAGGAGACATGAGGAAATGCAGGTGTTTCCTGCTACCTGAAAGTAGTGTTCCTAGGAAACTTTTCTTAAACCGTGATGGCATTGAGGGAAAAGGTTATAGGTCTCATATCACAGTTTATTGGCATAGGGTGATGTTGAAGGAGGAAACAGAGCTGGACTCCATCTTAGGCCAGGCTGCGAACATTAGTCTACATTCATGGTCACCCTCCTAATGGACTCTGAACTTTGTGCCTGGTGTCTATAGAAGTGGCATACCAATGGGAAACCAGACTCCCTGGATAAAAGAGCCTCAGGACTTGTACTTGGACTCTCTGCTGCCTATAAAGAATATGCTAATTATCTCTGTAACAGAACAAAGTCGTAAATTCCATTATGTTTATCAGGATATGACCACAGGCCTATTGATAAATGCCCACTGTTTATCTAGTCTTGTGACACATGAATCATGGGTTACCTTTGATCGTATCTCTCTTTTACCTTGTTCAAACTAGTTTCAAGGAATTTGGAGAGGCGGTTTTAAGCAAGTACACTTAGGGTATATAAAGTTTTCACAAAAACTGGTTGGGGTCCTTGGCTAAAGGAGACTCTGCCTTGGGCCTGCCAGTGTAATAAACTGCACTCCACTATCTGCACTGTCCTTCTGAGTGAGTTTGTTTCCCAGAACGCGTGGCTACAATATTTGGTGCGTTGGCCAGGAAACTCCTTACTTTGAGGAGACAAGTCCCATTTGGGTCCACTCCAAGGCCTTGCGGCTTGAATCTTCTAGAAGGGGGAAGGCGCCTCGCCCTTCTGGAAGGATTCTCCTTCTCAACGCCCAGACCTTTCACGTTAGCAGGTAGTGGACAGCAGCTGGGAAACTGAGCGCTCAGGTGAGGAGGAACCCACCCGGCAGGGTGGAAGAAGGGGCCTGATCACCCCCCTGGGAGGGACTAGAAGGGGCACGGAACCACAGGAGCCTGGAATAGGCAGGCAGCAGCGATTGCTTGGTACACAGGTTGATGAACATGCTAGGGTTTAGGAAGAAATTTGTGAAGGTCGTTTAGGAGGTGTGTCCATGCCCTCTCAGGGAAAATTATTACCAAGTGATCACCAGGGGATTTTTAGGATAGGAAACTGGTCCTTGTATGCTCGTATTCTGCCCTCTCCCAGGAGGTGTCCCGTCTGCTGTGAAATTCTTGACCCCCCCTTGGAATTGTTAGGCTAGAAGGAGGGGGATACATAAGTGAGTATGAATTGGCTTTTCCGGAGATGGCCTGGGACATGGGATATTTAACCCATCTGTGTTTTCGTCCACACCTGATAAAGCCCACCAAGGCAGAATGGACTTTAAGGGAGAAACAGCCTTGGACCACGTGGTGTTCTGGTTTGGCTGTGCTGACCAGCAGGTGAAGACACGCCGATCCCCCTTCTCCCTCTGGGATCTGGCAGGTAAGGCTCTTCTCACCCCAATTAGGAAGGAAGCAGAATGGCAATTTAAGTGTCATTGAGTGGAAATATCAGAAGTACATAGGGTACTGAGAACTTCGTAGACAGAACGAAAAGGAAAAGTAGAAGAAGGTCCAAGAAGGTAAGCAAGATGGGGGGAAGTGAATCTAAGGCAACTGTATTGGAGTGAATGATTAAAAATTTAAAGAAGGGATTAGGAGGAGACTATGGGGCGACTCGATGGACATGAGTTTGAGTAAACTCCGGGAGTTGGTGATGGACAGGGAGGCCTGGCATGCTGCGATTCATGGGGTCGCAAAGAGTCAGACACGACTGAGCGACTGGACTGAACTGAACTGACTGATGGGGTGAAGATGAAGCCTAACCGCCTCCACATACTCTGTGAAGTCGAATGGCCCCCCATGGGAGTAGGATGAAATTCAAGATTTTCACCACCAGAGAACACCATGAGCTTAAAAATAGTGGAAGCAGTCTATACAGTAGTCACAGGAGAGCCAGGACACCTGGATCAATATCCATATAATGACTTATGGCTAGGGTTAGCTCAAGACCCTCCTACTTGGACAAGGTTCTGTATCCAGAAGGGAAAGGGAAAAATATTAATGGCACAAAAATTGACTGATGATAAAAAAGGAAATTCTACAGGATTCGGACGGGGATGACCTGGCCCCTCTCCCATACTGGATAATGGCACGCCTGCCTCCCAGTACTCCACCAGGACCGGAGGCCGCCTTAATGCCCGATCCAGGGCCAGGTGAAGTTCTTGCAGCAGCCACTGCTCTTCCATCAGCTCTCCCAGAGTTCATAGAGCTGCCATTTGGGCAGGTTCCGATCTGGTGACAGAAGCCTCTGGCCAACACTTCCAGGATCCGGCTTCAGCCGAACCGCCCAAGTTATACCCGCATCTCCCGGTGAGTACTGACAAGAAGGAGAGGAGACGTTGGAATTAAGCAGAGACTGCGCTCTGCCAGAGAGCTGGAGGGAACGAAAGAGAACAGACAAGAGATTTGCAATGCTAGCTGCTGCTCTGGGAAAGTCTATCTCGGGCCCTCTGGAAAACCTCCTCTGCCCCAGGGACAGGACAGGCTTTCAACTGGTCCCAACGGAGGCCATGGGCCCCGTTACAGCCAAACAAGTGTGCCCGGTGCTGAGCTTTTGGCCACTGGAAGAATGAATGCCCTAAGGCAAGGAAGGAAGAGGACTTTCCCACAGTTGGGGGGCTTGCTGACTTGGAAATTAAATAGGGCTGCTGGGGCTCAGAGATATCAGGTCCCCGAGAGTCCATGGTAAACTTAGAAGTGGGGAACCAAAACACTGACTTCATGGTGGATACAGGAGCAGAACTGTCAGTAGTAAGAAAACCTGTGGCACCACTGTCCAAAGAGACTACCGCTGTAACTGGGGTATCGGGAGAAGAGATGATTAAATCGTTTTGCCAGCCCAGAAAATGTCAGATGGGGGGGCACCAAGTGATTCATGAATTCCTCTACATTCCTGAGTGCCCAGTACACCTGCTGGGAAGAGACTTGCTCTCCAAACTGGGAGCACAAGTGACTTTCTCTCCTGAGGAAAGGCCAGTGCCCTTCCAGATGGGCACTATGACTTATTTGCTCTCTCTCTCTCTCAATACCACCGCAAGATGAGTGGAGGTTGCATGAGCCTCCGAAGGAAGAACCGGGTGGGCTGGGAGAGCATGAGAGAGAGCTAACGCAACTATTCCCTGAGGTCTGGGTGGAAGACAACCCCCCCTCCCCCCAGGCTGGCTAAACATCAAGCCCCAGTGATAATAGAGCTCAAACCAGGCACCATCCCGGTTGGAAAGCGCCAGTACCCACTGCCGATAGAGGCTTGGGCCAGCATACTGCCCCACATCAATAGATTGAAACAAGCAGGCATTCTCTATAGTAGAGTGCCAGTCAGCTTGGAATATGCTGATCCTGCCAGTGAAAAAGGAAGGACGACAGGACTGTAGGCCTGTACAAGATATCAGGCTAGTCAACCAGGCTACTGTGACTTTACACCCCACTGTTCCAAAGCCCTATACCTTACTTAGTCTCCTCCTGCCAAGGACTAAAATTTATACTTGCCTAGATCTCAAGGATGCCTTCTTCTGCGTATACCTTGCCCCAGCATCACAGCCCATCTTTGCCTTTGAATGGGAAGATCCAGTTGGGGGCACCAAATAACAGCTCACCTGGACTCCCCCACAAGGGTTTAAGAATTCCCCAACCATCTTTGGGGAAGCCTTGGCTTCTGACCTGGACTCATTCTATCCGAAAGAGTTTGGATGTTGGCTCCTACAGTACGTGGATGACCTGCTGCTGGCTGTCGAGACCAAGATAAAATGCTGGAAAGGGACAAAGCACTGCTCCAGCTGTTGATGGAAGCAGGTTACCGGGTGTCAAAGAAGAAGGCACAGATCTACAAAGAGGAGGTAAGGTATCTGGGGTTTGTTTTAAAGAAGGGCACAAGGTTCCAGACCCTAATTGGGTCCTATATACTGGTGGCACTAGCCTGATAAAACGAGGACAACGGCTGTCAGGTTAGCCAAAGTGGAAGGGGCCATCAAGACTGAAAAGGGATGGTGTGAATTGCCAAGTGGCAAATTATTGGTACCAGAGGAGCTGGCACACACTCTGGTAAGCCAAACACACCAAGCAACCCACCTAGGCCATGCTACCTGCTCACAGGTTAATGCTGCCTCTCGGGTATTCAGACAAAATCCTCCGGGTATTCAGCTGAAAGGCATGCTGCCCTTTGGACACCTGGGAGTGGACTTCACTGAAATGAAACCTCACCGACACTACCGTTACCTGCTGGTCATGGTATGTATGTTCTCAGGATGGGTAGAAGGTTTTCCTACCCGGACTGAAAGAGGATCAGAAGTAGCCTGGTGCCTGCTTAGGGAAATAGTTCTCAGATTTGGACTTCCTACCAGCATTGGTTCAGACAATGACCCGGCCTTTGTAACTGATTTAGTACCACAAGTAAGCAAAACTTTAAGCATCAAATGGAAACTGCACACTGCATATAGACCCAGAGTTCTGAGATGGTGGAATGAAACAACTGGACACATACAAAGATTCTCCAAGTGGATCATAGAGACTGACTGCTCCTGGGTGGACTGCTTCTGACGGCTCTGCTCAGACTCAGGATGACCCCACAGTCCCAAAGCTGTTCTCCATACGATATTGTGTATGGGAGGCCCCCTCCCATAATAAAACAGGAGTCAACAAATTTGCCTCAGGTAAGGGGGGATAGGATTTCACAGCAGATGGAACTGGGTAAGGTAATAATCGGGTAACTAAGTTTGTACAAGAAAGGGTGCCATTCCCCCTTGGGGAACAGATTCATGAGTTTACACTTGGTGACCAAGTATGGGTCAAAGATTGGAAACATGATTTGCTAGCCCCTTGGTGAAAGGGCCCTTATGTTATTCTAACTACCCCTGCTGCAGTTAAAGTTGCAAGTATTGTCCCTTGGATCCATCATACGAGGGGGAAGAGAGCCTACCACACAGACCCAGAAAACACTGAGTGGACTGCACAGAGGGACCCTGCTGACCCTCGAGAGACTAAGACCATCCTTAAGAAGGAAAAGAAGGTCCTGGACGAGCCCCTTCAGGATGAAGCCGCACAATCAACTCCTGCTGCTTGGCCTCATCAGTGTGATGTTGAATTAATTTCCGTTTCAACTCAGGACAATGTTTTCATCTCATGGGCACATTCCTACGTGGACTTCCACAACACCTCCAACTGCTGGGTATGTGGGGCTATACCTCTGTCTATGATGGATGGACTTCTTTGGTGGGTGTCACCACTCTGCCAAGGAGATTTTAAACCACTCTGCTCTTTTCTGGGATGACAAAAAGAGACGTTCCTCTCTCTTTTCAAACATAACTTCTCTTTGTTCTCTTGATGTAAGGCCTACAGTCAATAGACTTGGGTCATGGGGTTACATTTGATATAAACGCCAGTGTAACAAAAGCCTAACCTACAACAAGCCCCAGTAAATCTACTTTATTTACATGCTAGGTGGACAATATCTGTGTTTCAATGGTATGAGTATATTGCTGCCTTATTCGTACCCTCTATAGGGACAACGGATATTATGATTAAAGTAGAGGCCTTGACCAATCTCACAAAACAGGCCCTCCTAGATAGAACAAAAGCCATCCAAGCCTTAAATGAAGAGCAAATCCAAATGAGAAAAGCAGTAATTTATAATAGAATGGCTTTGGACATACTCACAGCTGCTCAAGGAGGGACCTGTGCTAAAATTAAGGTTGAATGTTTTGTATACATTCCTGACTTATCTGGCAATGTATCGACTGCTTTAGATGACATGAAAAACCAGGTAAAAGCAATGTCAAATGAAAACATTCCTTTCTGGACTTCGGTCCTATCTTGGGTGAAGGCGATTGGTAGAAAACTATATATACCACTGTTATAGGTGCCTTGATAGTTCTGCTTTGTGGACCCTGAATTTTACAATGTATTATGAACTTTGTAACCCAAAAGTTGATGTCATTCTCCCAAATTGGCGGTCGGAGAGCCAGGGTGCAATATATCCCTATGAATGATGCTCATAATATGAGTTAAGAGCATCAAGAGGGGAGAATGAAGGAGGAAACAGAGAGAGCCAAACTCCATCTTAGGCCAGGCTGCAAACATTAGGCTACACGCTTGGTCACCCTCCTAATGGACTCTGAACTTTGTGCCCGGTGTCTATAGAAGTGGTATACCAATGGGAAACCAGACCCCCGGATAAAAGAGCCTCAGGACTTGTACTTGGACTCTCTGTTGCCTAAAAGAATATGGTAATTATCTCTGTAAAAGAACAAAGTCATAAATTCCATTATGTTTATCGGGATATGACCACAGGCCTATTGATAAGTGTCCACTGTTTATCTAGTCTTGTGACACATGAATCATGGGTTGACTTTGATTGTATCTCTCTTTTACCTTGTCCAGACTAGTTTTAAGGAATTTGGAGAGGTTGGTTTGAGCAAGTACACTTAGGGTCTATAAGGTTTTCATAAAAACTGATCACGGTCCTTGGCTAAGAGGAGACTCTGCCTTGGGCCCACCAGTGTAATAAACTGCACTCCACTATGTGCATTGTCCTTCTGAGTGAGTTTGTTTCCCGGAATGCGTAGCTACAACAATGTTTTGGAAATTGGGGAATGCCTGTAAATGGAAATACTCAGAAATCTGATAGCAGAGGCTGTCAGAAAGAGCTTTTCATCCAGACAGACAAGGAAAGCAAATGGAATTATTGCACCATAGGAAAAACAAGGGTTGTGCTGTGTCTTCAAGAAGCTGGTTGTTTCCTGTCACAGTAACAGGTCCCACACCTTGTGTTTTAGCTAGATTTTGTTCAGGAGGTTGGAGGGTGCCCTGGAGGCCCTGGAGCTCGAAGAAGAGAAGAGAAGAGACAGGACCCCTGCCCAGTGCTGGGAGCTGCAGAACTTCACACAAATAGAGTCACAACCAGGGAAGTGCAAGATTCCAGGGGTGCCTGGAGAGGAAGTGGGGGAAGGCAGTAGAGGAAGAAGGCTTTGAGCTGGTCCTCCAAGGACAGGTAACGTTTCACTGAAATCAGACTGATTGAATTGTTTGCAGCTGAAGATGAAGAAGCTCTATACAATGAGCAAAAACAAGACCTGGAGCTGACTGTGGCTCAGATCATGAGCTCCTTATTGCAAAATTCAGACTTAAGTTGAAGAGAGTAGGGAAAACCACTAGGCCATTCAGGTGTGACCTAAATCAAATCCCTTACTTACAATATACAGTGAAAGTGACAAGTAGATTCAAGGGGTTAGATCTGATAGACAGACTGCCTGAAGAGCTATGGATGGAGGTTCATAACATTGTACAGGAGGCAGTGATGAAAACCATCCCCAAGCAAAAGAAATGCAAAAAAGGGAACTAGTTGTCTGAGGAGGCCTTACAAATAGCTGTGAAAAGAAGAGAAGCAGAAGACAAAGGAGAAAAGCAAAGATACACCCATCTGAGTGCAGAGTTCCAAAAAATAGCAAAGAGAGAGAAGAAAGCCTTCTTAACCAAACCATGCAAAAAAAAAAAAAAAGTATATATATATATACATACATACATATATATATATATGGAGAGGAGAACATCGTATGGGAAAGACTAGAGATTTCTTCAAGAAAATTAGAGATACTGAAGAGGATATTTCATGCAAAAATGGGCACAATAAAGGACAGAAGTGGTATGGTCCTAACAGCAGCAGAAGATATTAAGAAGAGGTTGCAAGCATACACAGAAGAACTATAAGGAAAAGGTCTTAATAACCCAGATAACCACAATGGTTTGATCACTCACCTAGAGCTGGACATCCTGTAGTATGAAGTGAAGTGGGCCTTAGGAAACATTATTACAAACAAAGTTTGTGGGGGTGGTGGAATTCCAGCTGAGCTATTGAAAGGTTGAGGCTGTGACCCTTTAAGGACACCCAGCTTCTTGGCCTCTGGAGGAGAGGATTTCAATCCAGGGCCAGAGATGAGATTTGATCACTTGAAGCTTTTGTATATACACAAGCAAAGTTTTATTAACGTGTAAAAGGGATAGAGAAAGCTTCTAACACAGACATCAGAAAGGGTAGAGTGACCCCTTGCTAGTTTTTAGCAGGGCATTATATACCTGATAGCAAGCTGCTATCAGATAAAAGAAATGCCTCAGACAGAGAGTGTTGCACGAGGCTCCTCCCCCACAATATGCATTTTGAGATAGAATGGCACAAGGGGAGTCATCTCCAGCCATAAAACAATTGACATGCCTCTTGAAGAAAGGCAGGTTTCCAAGCAAATACATAGTCTCATTAATATAGCTTAAGGAAAATATTTCCGTGAGTAAGATATACTGGTATGCTGAGTCATTATCAGCTCAAAGTTTGAGAAAAGGTTAGTCTTAGGGCGAATCAATTTGAAGAAAGGCAGATTCCAAAGCAAATACATAGTTTCATTAGCATAGCTTAAGAAACACATTTCCATGAGAAGAATGCTTTGGTTTGCTGAGTCATTAGTAGCCCAAGGTTAAGTTCTGACACTGAGTTCACAACCAAGTGTCCTCCTTCAACACAGGGTTAGAGGAGCCTCCTTTAATTTTGTGTTAAAGAAGAAAAAAAGCTTCTGCCACTTGCAGTTTATTTCCTCCTACTGCTTGGGGACCTCTGGCCTTCCTACCTGAGTGTTAACCCTCTCACTAGATCAAATTCTAAAAGATGCTGCTGCTAAGTGCTGCACTCAATATGTCAACAAATTGGGAAAACTCGGCAGTTGCATCAGTCAAGGTGCTCACTTCCTCTCCCACTGTCATCTAGCACCTGACTCAACAGTGAGGGCAGGACGGGGAGGGGGACAGCACATTGAGTCCCCAAGGCCAGGAGGGGCGGGGAAGGCGGCCTCTCAGCACCCCAGGAGCTTCTCCTGCTCTCTCCTTGGTCTCAGCCTCCTCCTGCTCCCAGGCCCTGGGGCGTCACCACAGAGGCTCTTTCCTCCAGCTCTTGCCCTTGTCCACCCAGCTGCTCTGTGAGGGTCAGCGGACCCTGAACTAAACCCCAGTCTGGCCTTTGCCACGTCCCACCTGTGTGACCTGGAACTCCTTAACTGACCTTACCTGTAAGGTAAGGTCATGTTTCCCTATGTGTTCATGAGGGTGAGATAGTGTGTGTGTCCATGTCCGGGGCCAGTGCCTGCCACACAGTGAGTCCTGCCTAGTGTGCTGCTGTCCCCTCTCCCTGGAATGTGTTAGTTTCAGGTGGAAACCTCTCCCTCTCTCTTGAATCCCCCCTCCCAGTGATTTTGGAGCCTAACAATATAAAGTCTGTCACTGTTTCCATTGTTCCCCATCTATTTTCCATGAAGTGATGGGACTGAATGCCATGGTCTTGGTTTTCTGAACATTGAGTTTTAAGCCAAATTTTTCACTCACCTCTTTTGCTTTCACAAGAGGCTCTTTAGTCCTTCTTCGCTTTCTGCCATAAGGGTGGTGTCATCTGCATATCTGAGGTTATTGATATTTCTCCCAGCAATCTTGATTCCAGCTTGTGCTTCATCAGTCCAGCATTTTGCATGATGTACTCTGCATATAAATTGAATAAGTAGGGTGAAACCATACAGCCTTGATGTACTCCTTTCCCACTTTGGAACCAGTCTGTTGTTCCATTTCCGGTTCTAACTGTTGCTTCTTGACCTGTGTACAGATTTCTCAGGAGACAGGTAAGGTGGTCTGGTATTCCCATCTCTTGAAGAGTTTTCCACAGTTTGTTGTGATCCACACAGTCAACAGTTTTGGTGTAGTAGTAAAGTAGAAGTAGATGTTTTTCTGGAACCGTCTTGCTTTCTCGATGATCCAACTGATGCTGACAATTTGATCTCTGGTTCCTCTGCCTTTTCTAAATCCAGCTTGAACATCTGAAAGTTCATGGTTCACACACTGTTGAAGCCTGGCTGTGGAATTTTAGGGCTTCCCTGGTGGTTCAGAAGGTAAAGCATCTGCCTACAATGCGGGAGAGCCGGATTCGATCCCTGCTCAGAAAGATCCTCTGGAGAAGGCAACCCACTCCAGTACTCTTGCCTGGAAAATTCCATGGATGGAGGAGCGTGGTAGGCTACAGTCCATGGGGTCACAGGGAGTTGGACACGACTGAGCGACTTCACTTTCTTTCACTTTGCTAGTGTGTGAGATGAGTGCAATTGTGCGGGAGTTTGAGCATTCTTTGGAATTGCCTTTCTTTGGGATTGGAATGAAAACTGACCTTTTCCAATCCTGTGGCCACTGCTGAGTTTTCCAAATTTGCTAGCATATTGAATGCAGCACTTTCATAGCATCGTCTTTCAGGACTTGAAAGCTGAACTGGAATTCCATCACCTCCACTAGCTGTGTTCGAAGTGATGCTTCCTAAGGCCCACTTGACTTCACACTCCAGGATGTCTGGCTCTAGTCCAGTGATCACACCATCATGGTTATCTGGGTCATTAAGATCTTTTTCATACAGTTCTTCTGTGTATTCTTGCCATCTCTTCTTAATATTTTCTGCTTCTGTTAAGTCCATACCATTTCTGTCTTTTATTCTGCCCATCTTTGCATGAAATGTTCCCTTGTTGTCTCTAATGTTCTTGAAGAGATTTCTAGTCTTTCCCATTTTATTGCTTTCTTCCATTTCTTTGCATTGATCATGTAGGAATGTTTTCTGATCTTTCCTTAATATTCTTTTTGAACTGTGTATTCAAATGGATATATCCTTCCTTCTCTCCTTTGCCTTTTGCTTCTCTTCTTTTCTCAGCTATTTGTAAGGCCTCCTCAGATAACCATTTTGCCTTTTTGCAGTTCTTTTTCTTGGGGATGATTTTGATAACCACATCCTGTACAATGTCAAGAACCTCTGTCCATAGTTATTCAAGCACTCTGTCTATCAGATCTCATCTCTTGACTCTATTTGTCACTTCCACTGTATAATCATAAGGGATTTGATTTAGGTCATACCTTGATGGTCTAGTGGTTTTCCCTTCTTTCCCCAATTTAAGTCTGAATTTTGCAGGAAGGAATTCATGATCTGAGCCACAGTCAGCTCCTGGTCTTCTTTTTGCTGACTCTATAGAGCTTCTTCATCTTTGGCTGCAAAGAATATAATCAATCTCATTTCGGTATTGACCATCTGGTGATGTCCATGTGTACTCATCTCTTGTGTTTTTGGAAGAGGGTGTTTGCTATGACCAATGCATTCTCTTGACAGAACTTCATTATCCTTTGCCCTGCTTTATTTTGTACTCTAAGGCCAAACTTGTCTGTTACTCCAGGTTATCTCTTGACTTCCTACTTTTGCATTCCAGTCCCCTATGATGAAAAGGACATCTTTTTTGGGTGTTAGTTCTGGAAGGTCTTGTAGGTCTTCATAGAACCGTTCACCTTCAGCTTCTTCAGCATTAGTGGTTTGGGTATAGACTTGATTACTGTGATATTGAATGGTTTGCCTTGGAGACAACCTGAGATCTTTCTGTCATTTTTGAGACTGCACAAAAGGACCGCATTTCAGACTCTTTTGTTGTTCATGAGGGTTACTCCATTTCTTCTAAGGAATTTTTGCCCACAGTAGTAGATATAATGGTCATCTGAATTAAATTTCCCCGTTCTGGTTCATTTTATTTCACTGATTCCTAAAATGTCAATGTTCACTCTTGCCATCTCCTGTTTGACCACTTCCAATTTACCTTGATTCATGGACCTAACATTCCCAGTTCCTATGCAATATTGTTCTTTTCAGAATCGAACTTGAGTTTTACCACCAGACACATCCACACTTGTTTCCGCTTTGGCTCAGCCGCTTCATTCCTTTTGGAGCTATGTCTCCGGTATTCTCCAGTAGCATATTGGGCACCTACCCATAAGATGAACTGGGGAGTTCATCTTTCAGTGGCAGATCTTTTTGCCTTTTCTTACTGCTCATGGGGTTCTCAAGGCAAGAATACTGAAGTGGTTTGCCACTCCCTTTTCCCGTGGAGCACTGAGTAATGGAATATTACTTAGCCATAAAAAGATACACATTTGAGTCAGTTCTATTGAGGTGGTTGAACATAGAACCTATTATACAGAGTAAAGTAAGTCAGAAAGAGAAAAACAAATAGCATATACGAATTCATATATATGAAATCTAGAAAGATGGTTCTATGAAATTATTTGTAGGGCAGCAATGGAGACACAGATGTAGAGAACAGACGTATGGACACGGGGTGTGGGGGAGGAACGAGAGGGTGGGATGTATGGAGAGAGTAACATGGAAACTTACCTTGCCATATGTAAAATAGACAGCCAATGGAATTTGCTGTCTGACTCAAGGAAATCAAAGTGGGGCTCTGTAATAACCTAGAGAGGTGGGAGGGAGGTTCAGGAGGGAGGGGACATATGTATACCTATGGCTGATTCATGTTGATGTTTGGCAGGAACCAACACAATTCTGTAAAGCCTTTATGCTTCAATTAATAATAAATAAATTTTTAAAAGTTAAAAAAAAAATGTCACTACTTGGAGACCTACATAGACATTTCTTCAAAGAAGATGTAAGATGGCCAACAGGCATATGTAAAGATGCTCAACATTGTTAATTATTAGAGAATGCTAATCAAAACTATAATAAGGTGTCTATCACTGCATACCAATCAGAAGGGGCATCATCATCTGAAAATTTACAAATAATCAATGTTGGAGAAGACATGCAGTAAGAGAAGTCTTCTACAGAAGGTGAGAATGTAAATTGGGGAAGCCGGTATAGAAAACAATATGGAATTTCCTTAAAAACTAAAACTAGAGCTATCATGTGATCTAGCAATCCCATTTCAGGGCATATATCTGGAAAAGACAAAAGCTTCAACTCAAAAAGATACATGCACTCCAATATTCATAGTAGCACTACTTACAATAGCCAAAACAAGGAGGTAACCTTAACGTCTACCAACAAATGAAGAGATTAAGATATTGTGATACATATACACAGTGGCATATTACTCAGCCATAAAAAAGAATGAAATAATGTCATTTGCAGCAACATATATGGATCCAGAGATAATAAGTAAAGCAAGTGAGACAGAAAAGTAAAATACATACTATCACTTAAATGTAGAATCTAAAAAACAGTGCAGGGAGTTCCCTGGTAGTCTAGTGGCTAGGATTTGCACTTTTACTGCTGTGACCACATTCATTCCCTGGCCAGGGAACTGAGATCCCACAGTTCCACTTGGCATGGCCAAAAAAAAAAAAAAAAAAAGAGTAAAAATGAACCTATTCAGTTCAGTTCTGTTGAGTCGCTCAGTCGTGTCCAACTCTTTGCGACCTCATGAACTGCAGCACGCCAGGCCTCCCTATCCATCACCAACTCCCGGAATTCACCCAAACCCATGTCCATTGAGTTGGTGATGCCATCCTACCATGTCATCCTCTGTCGTCCCCTTCTCCTCCTGCCCTCAATCTTTCCCAGCATCAGGGTCTTTTCCAATGAGTCAACTCTTCGCATGAGGTGGCCACAGTATTGGAGTTTAGCTTCAACATCAGTCCTTCCAATGAACACCCAGGACTGATCTCCTTTAGGATGGACTGGTTGTTTCTCCTTGTAGTCCAAGGGACTATCAAGAGTCTTCTCCAACACCACAGTTCAAAAGCATCA
This sequence comes from Cervus elaphus, assembly GCF_910594005.1. Lineage (NCBI taxonomy): Eukaryota > Metazoa > Chordata > Mammalia > Artiodactyla > Cervidae > Cervus > Cervus elaphus. The sequence goes on from NC_057836.1 coordinate 44,573,176, forward strand.
ATTCTTCGGTGCTCAGACTTCGTTATAGTCCAACTCTCCCATCCATACATGAGCACTGGAAAAACCATAGCCTTGACTAGATGGACATTTGTTGGCAAAGTAATGTCTCTGCTTTTTAATATGCTGTCTAGGTTGGTCATACCTTTCCTTCCAAGGAGTAAGCGTCTTTTAATTTCATGGCTGCAGTCACCATCTGCAGTGATTTTGGAGCCCAGAAAAATAAAGTCAGCCACTGTTTCCACTGTTTCCCCATGTATTTGCCATGAAGCGATCGGACCGATGCCATGATCTTAGTTTTCTGAATGTTGAGCTTTAAGCCAACTTTTTCACTCTCCTCTTTCACTTTCATCAGAGGCTCTTTATTTCTTCTTCACTTTTGCCATCAAATGGCTCTCTGAGGAGGCCTTACAAATAGCTGTGAAAAGAAGAGAAGAGAAAAGCAAAGGAGAAAAGGAAAGATAAACCCATTTCAATGACTGCTCCAAAGAATAGCAAGCAGAGATAAGAAAGCCTTCTTCAGTGATCAATGCAAAGAAATAGAGGGGTGGGGGGACGGGGAGTATGAGGCAAGGACTATAGGGTCCTGTTCCATTTCAGTAATACTTCACAATGCACCAACTTCTTCCTAGGCCATCTGATTAACTAACATTCAGTTCAGTTCAGTTCAGTTGCTCAGTCATGTCCGACTTTGTTACCCCATGGACCGCAGCATGCCAGGCTTCCCTGTCCATCACCAACTCCTGGAGTTTACCTAAACTCATGTCCATTGAGTCAGTAATGCAATCCTACCATCTCATCCTCTGTCATCCCCTTCTTCTCCTGTCCTCAATCTTTCCCAGCATCAGGGTCCTTTCAAATAGTCAGCTTTTCGCATGAGGTGACCAAATTATTGGAGTTTCAGCTTCAACATCAGTCCTTCCGATGAACATCCAGGACTGATCTCCTTTAGGATGGACTGGTTGTTTCTCCTTGCAGTCCAAGGGACTATCAAGAGTCTTCTCCAACACCACAGTTCAAAAGCATCAATTCTTCAGTGCTCAGACTTCTTTATAGTCCAAATCTCCCATCCATACTTGAGCACTGGAAAAACCATAGCTTTGACTAGATGGACCTTTGTTGGCAAAGTAATGTCTCTGCTTTTTAATATGCTGTCTAGGTTGGTCATACCTTTCCTTCCAAGGAGTAAGTGTCTTTTAATTGCATGACTGCAATCACCATCTGCAGTGATTTTAGAGCCCAGAAAAACAAAGTCAGCCACTGTTTACTGTTTCCCCATCAATCTGCCATGAAGTGATGGGACTGGATGTCATGATGTTAATTTTCTGAATGTTGAGCTTTAAGCCAACTTTTTCACTCTCCTCTTTCACTTTCATCAAGAGGCTCTTTGGTTCTTCTTCATTTTCCGTCATAAGGGTGGTATCATCTGCATATCTGAGGTTATTGATATTTCTCCCAGCAATCTTGATTCCAGCTTGTGCTTCCTCCAGCCCAGTGTTTCTCATGATGTACTCTGCATATAAGTTAAATAAGCAGGGTGACAATATACAGCCTTGACATACTCCTTTTCCTATCTGGAACCAGTCTGTTGTTCCATGTTCAGTTCTAACTGTTGCTTCCTGACCTGCATACAGATTTCTCAAGAGGCAGGTCTGGTGGTCTGGTATTCCCACCTCTTTCAGAATTTTCCACAGTTGATTGTGATCCATACAGTCAAAGGCGTTGGCATAGTCAATAAAGCAGAAATAGATGTTTTTTTTTGGAACTCTCTTGCTTTTCGATGATCCAGTGAATGTTGGCAATTTCATCACTTGTTCCTCTCCCTTTTCTAAAACCAGCTTGAATCTGGAAGTTCATGGTTCATGTATTGCTGTAGCCTGGCTTGGAGAATTTTGAGCATTACTTTACTAGCATGTGAGATGAATGCAATAGTGCTTTAGTTTGAGCATTCTTTGGCATTGCCTTTCTTTGGGATTGGAATGAAAACTGACCATTTCCAGTCCTGTTGCCACTGCTGAGTTTTCCAAATTTGCTGACATATTGAGTGCAGCACTTTCAGAGTATCATCTTTCAGGATTTGAAATAGCTCAACCGGAATTCCATCACCTCCACTAGCTTTGCTTGTAGTGATGCTTCCTAAGACCCACCTGACTTCACATTCCAGAATGTCTGACTCTGAGTGATCACACCATTATGATTATCTGGGTTGTGAAGATCTTTTTGTACAGTTCTTCTGTGTATTTTTGCCACTTTTTCTTCATATCTTCTGCTTCTGTTAGGTCCATATCATTTCTGTCCTTTATTGAGCCCATCTTTGCATGAAATATTCCCTTGGTATCTCTAATTTTCTTGAAGAAATCTCTAGTCTTTTCCATTATATCATTTTCGTCTATTTCTTTGCACTGATCGTTGAGGAAGGCTTTCTTATCTCTCCTTGCTATTCCTTGGAAATCTGCATCAAATGGGAATATCTTTCCTTTTCTCGTTTGCTTTTCACTTCTCTTCTTTTCACAGCTATTTGTAAGGCCTCTTCAACAGCCACCTTGCCTTTTTGCATTTTTTTCCTTGGGGGTGGTCTTGATGCCTGTCTCCTGTACAATGTCACCAACCTCCATCTGTAGTTCATCAGGCACTCTGTCTATCAGATATAGTCCCTTAAATCTATTTCTCACTTCCACTGTATAAGGAATTTTTTAGGGTCATACCTAAATGGTCTAATGGTTTTCCCCACTTTCTTCAATTTCAGTCTGAATTTGGCAATAAGGAGTTCAAGATAATTTGTTTTAAAATGTGTGAGTGTGCCTGCAGGCAGTGTTCCCTGTGCCCTGCCACACACTGAGTTCCAGAACAGTAACTCATCCTGGGGACAATCGAAGCTTTGGGTGTGAAATCCACCCGGACTCTGCCCTGTGGCTGATGGAAACCCATAGGTTTCCTGTAATGTACTGGGATCATGATGGCTTTCCGTGTGTCCTGTCTGTTCTATAGGGAATTCTCAAACCTGAAGGTGGTTTTGAGGATCCCCTAAATTTGCCATTGGTTCAAATGAAAGCATAGTCCTGGGCACTGTGCCCTCACTCTTTTGCAGATTGGCTGTCAGTGTGACTTAGAATTTGTAAAAATAGAAAAAACACCCCAAAGTCAGAACTAGAAGGCACCTTAACAGTCCTTTAGTCTGCCATCGGCTGTCTTCTAAACCTTGTGCCCTTGACCTTCCCAGCAGAAGGTCCCTGAGTCCCCTCCACTGCCCCAACTTCCTGGAAATCAGGAGATGTGCTGCTGGTTCCCTTGACCTCTGCAGCCCACCTCACTGACTCCTGACCCAGCACCCCTGACCTCTCATGTTAATTTGTGGCTTCATGAGCCTGCCCCAAGGTCATGTGCAGTTTTGTGGATTCTCTAAAGATTCAAGAGACTTGAGGAAACACCCATCTGAACGGCTGAGCCTGAAGAGACCGGCACTTGCATAGCTGGTGGAGGAAGTGTTTTCCTCTTGGGTGGGGATGCACGAGGCTCCCCACAACCCCTCAAATGACACACAATCACAGCCACTCACTGTGACCCTGGAGGGCTCACTGAGCCACACAGCCTTCCACTGTCAGGGAGGCTCCAAGTAGATTAGAAGAGGGTCCCAGATGGAGGGAGAAGCCAGGTCCTAGGCTGGGTGTGGAGGATATATTCATCCAGGGCCCTCTAGCCCAGTGTGAGGGGATCCCATCAGGGAGGGAAGAAATGTCCCCCCCCTCCCACTCAGGGGACCTCTGCTAGGGTCACAGTCCCTTCAGTTCTGTGTCCTTGGGGCCCGCTCTCCTCACTCTAGTCCTGGTCCTGCTGCCCAAGCCTGCCTACTAGTCTCCAACCTGGACCCTCTGCTCCACCCTGACCCCTGGGTCTGACCCTGGTCCAGGCCTCCCTGGGCCTTTGGATGAGACGATTTCACTTGGTTCCCCATCTCTGACCCTGCAGTTCACGCTGAGGCTATCAGCAGAGTCCATCATACTGAACTGCTATTCCCATTGGACACAGGCAAGTCTGAAACTCTGACATACAAGCCCAGAGCCCCAGAGTGGGGCAGCGGTAGGTCCAGGGTCCCACCAGCTCCTCCAGTTCCTCTCTAGCCTCTCTGCTGTATGAGCCAGCAGGATCCTGCTCTTTGGTTTGGTACAATCTTTTGGTACAATTCCTAAGATGGGGAATAGAAAGGCTCTAGGCAGAAGCCTGAGTAATACAAACGATGGCGTCAGGATTTTCAGACTTGCCCCAAAGGAAATTCTGCTTGATTCTCATCACCAGAAAGAAGACACTTGGCCCTGGTCTCCTCCCAGCAAGTTTTTAAAATGTTAATATTGACTGAACACCTACTCTGTGTCAGTCATTATGGGAAGCTCTTTGCATGCATAATCTCAGTGTCCTCACAGGTTAACTGGACAGATGAAGAAAGTAAAGCAAAGAGAGTTCAGTAACATGTCCAAGATCACATAACCTGCTCCTTTCTTGCAGGTTTCATCTTTTCTCAATTCAAGGTTGTTCACCGCCAGCAGATGACTTGGAGGAAACATTCCTCATGAAATGTTGAGAAGGAACATCCTCAGCCCCCTCCATAGGGTCCTGCTTGGAGGAGGTGTGCTGGCCAGGAGGAAACTAGCCTGGTGCTGGGGGTGTGGGTGACCTTCCTGATACACCTGTGCAGGTTACCTGGACAAACCAGCCTTCGCCTCAATTTTCCTCATGAATTCAGTCAGCAGGAGAAGCAGTTCCTCCCTGGTCAGTATGGCCCAGAGACAGTCAACAACATCCTCCAAAAAGACCTCAATATCTAGATGAAAAGAAAGGGAATAAGTTTAGAACTTGTGAGGTGAAAAAGGGAAAGCATTTGTCGCTCAATGCTCATTGACTTTTTGCGACCCCATGGACTATAGCCCGCCAGGCTCCTCTGTCCATGGAATTCTTCAGGCAAAAGTACTGGAGTGGGTAGCCATTCCCTCCTCCAGGGGATCTTTCTGACCCAGGGATCAAATCCAGGTCTCCTGTGTTGCAGGCAGATTCTTTAGTCTCTGAGTCACTGGGAAAGCCCAGAAAAATGTGTGGTGGATAATAAATGGTATTGAGTAGCTTTTTTTTTTTTTTTTTAAACTCTGTGGAATCTGGGCTTGCAGATTTTGATTTTCCAGCCTAGAACAGGTATCTAGATCACTATGGTGACAGGACAGAAGTTGGTAAGAGCTATTTGAGTTTTGTAATTTGGTGGACCCGAAGTGCTAAAACTCCAGTTGGATATTGCTGTACCAATTCTGAAAGACCACCAGGTTCTAACAAAGTCCAAGCATGTGGTGTAAACCCAGTGGACGCATATATCCGCTCTGGCACTCACAGTATAAAACCACTTCTACCTTATACTCCTAGCTGAGATGTGGCTGGGATAGTAGAAGCTGCTGGAGATAACATATCTGCTTTCAAGAAAGGTGACATTCACTACCAGGATGATCCCTGGGGGCTACACCGAGTTTGCTCTGGCCACCCATCACACTGTTCACGCGTGTCCCCAAAAAACTGGACTTTAAACAAGGAGCTGCCATCAGCATCTCATGTTTTACTGCTTATCGAGTCTGCTGCACAGTGTCCGTGAAAGCTGGAGGAAGTGTTCTGGGTCTAGTGGAGGAGCTGGAAGAGCAACATGCCAAATGGTTAGAGCTTATGGCTTAAAGATTTTGGACACAGCTACTACTAAGAAAGGACAAAAGATTGCTTTCCAAAATGGAGCCCATGAAGTGTTTAATCACAAAGAAGCTAATTATATTGATAAAATTAAGAAATCTGTTGGTGAGAAAAAGTTGATATGATTATTGAAATGTTTGCTAATGTCAATCTTAGCGATGATTTGAGTTTTTTGTCACGTGGAGGACGAAGAATAGTTGTTGGCCGCAGAGGTCCTATTGAAATAAACCCATAGGATCCATGACAAAGAATCTAGCACAAAAGAAGTAGCTCTCCATTCATTCCCCAAGGAGGCATTTAAGCAGTTTGCAGCAGCCCTCCAAGCTGGACTGGAAATTGGTTGGTTGAGACCAGTAATAGGTCCCCGGTATTCACTGGAAAAGGCAGCCCAGGCTCATGAAGATATCATTCATAGCTGTGGGGCTATGGAAAAATGAATCTTCTCTTCAAGTGATTAATCCTTGTATTGATTTTCTATGTAATTAGAGATTTCTTACCTCAATTTTGAGTACACTGTGTTTGCTCTGCTTAGCAATCATTTGATTCAGTGAGTTTCTTCTATTTAAAAAAAATATTTCTTTTTAGCAATCATAGGCATTGGAGTGTAGTTTATTTTATAGCTGGCAATATTCTTTATGCCTTCTACCTCTCATCAAGGAATTATCATAATGGGAAATAGGATGCTAGTGGTCACTTGGCATTGGAGGACATTACAGAAATTAATAATTGATGCTTATCATTAATTGCATACCTTTGACTAAAACATGCTAATTCAAAAGAGGACTGCTTGGTTTCCAAGCCTACTTCTCCTTATAAACTTTCTTTAGTCTCTGATTAGCCCACAACTATATTGGAGCCTTTGACAATTCTCTGAACTAAACAAGTCCTCTTTTCCAAACTAATCTCATCTAGATCTACAAGATGGGCAAGATAAACAAGGTTCAGAGAAATCTGTTAGCTTTCCAATATTCCCCATATTTTATGCTATTCAGTATGTTAAGGATTGACTACCAGTGATCCATGTACTCTGTGAGGACAGCAGCCTTATCTCTGGTATGATATGATACTAGGAGCACAGTTGGGCTTCCCAGGTGGTGCTAGTGGTAAAGAACCTGCCTGACAATGCAGAAGGTGTAGGAGATGGGGGTTTGATCCCTGGGTTGGGAAGATCCCATGGAGAAGGGAATGGCAACCCACTCCAGTATTCTTGCCTGGAGAATTCCATGGACAGAGGAGCCTGGTGGGTTGTAGTCCACGGGGTCACAGAGAGTGAGACCTGACTGAAAGGACTTAGCACGTCAGGTGCATGGTTTCCAAATATATGTGTATTGATTGGTTCAACGTCCAAGTAAATTTAAAATGATCTCTTTGTGTGACAGGGATCATATGTTTTTGTTTAAATTAATAAACAAACCTGATGCCTTAAGGATGACCTGCTTTTGTTATCATAACATGGTATGTGCAATAAATTCTACAGCCCATTAAAAAAATGGCATTTAGTATAAATTAGTTAAAATTCATTTTCTTGAGCAGTAATCACCTGGGCACTCTTGGGAGAGTCACCTGGGGTTATGGATAGAACTATTTCCCCCTTACCCCCCAATTCATATGTTGAAGATTTAACCCCCTGGTGACTGTTAGAAAACGCTGCCTCTAATGACCGGTAGTAAAGGCCTTTTATTGAGCGTCGCTCTCGGGCAGAACTCCCGGGGGCGGGTGAGTGAGGAGACAAAGGGAGTCTGCGAGGTATGAGGGGTGGGGAGGGGTTTTATATTCAGGGCCGGCATCCAGGCGAGGTCTTTTCATATAAGGAAGAAAGCGCGGTCTACAGCGGTGGTCAGTGTCCGAGGGCTCTATGTTGGTACCTGATTGGACCAGGCTGCAGGGGGCCAGCCCCTGGAAGTTTAGCCAGCCTCCAGAATTTGCCTTGCAGCACTTTTCCTGGGGGCATGCCCCGACCTTTCAGTGACTTTATTTGAAGACTGGACCTTTAAGAAGGTAATTAAGGTAAAATGAGGTCATAAGTGTGGGGCCCTAATCCAATAAGTTGAATGTCTTTATTAGAAAAGAAGACACCAGATTCTCTCTCTATTCCTTCCCTCTCCCCCAGAGAAAAGGCCATGTGAGGACAGAGAGAGAAGGCAGTTAGAATTTACAAAAAAGGGAGAGGTCTCATCAGAAACCACCAATACCTTGATCTTGGACTTCCAAAGCTCCAGAAATAATTATCCAATCCTGGGATTTAGGTGTCTTCAAGAATCTACAATTTTAAACCTTCAGAAAGAGAAGGAGGGCTTCCCAGGAGATGCAGTGGTAAAAATTCGCCTGTCAGTGCAGGAGATGCAAGAGTCATGTGTTCGATCCTTGGGTCGGAAACATCCCCTGGAGTAGGAGACGGCAACCCACTCCAGCATTCTTGCCTGGAAAACCCCAAGAACAGAGGAGCCAGGCAGACAACAGCCCACGAGGCCATAAAGATTCGGACACAACTGAGCAACTGAGCGCACACACACACAAAGAGAAGGAATACAAGGGATGTGTTTTGTTAGTTACTACTTGTGGCAGAGACTGGCAGCACCCTATAAATGACTGCTTTCATGTTTTGGCAGTGAAACAAAAGAATATTCACATTAAATGTGATAAAGAATGTAATGACAATAAATAGCCTCAGATCAGTACAGAGCAAGATCACTGCTCAAATGAGTTACCAAAATCCCTGTGTGATTTCAGGGATCTAGAGGTTATGGAATTGTTCAGCGTTAGTTGCTCAGACCTGTCCAACTCTTTGTGAACCCATGGACAGTAGCCCGCAAGTCTCCTCTATGCATGAAATTCCACTGGCAAGAACACGGGAGTGGGTTGCAACTTCTTTCTTCAGGAATCAAACCTGGGTCTCCTGCATTGCAGGCAGATTCTTTTACCGTCTGAGCCACCAGGGAAGCCCAGAGGTCATGGAATTGTAGGTAAGACATAGGCAACTGGAAAATATACATACAATATATGGAGGGTGGGGCTGGGTCACGATGTAAGATGTGTTTCCTGGTACATGCACACACAGATGCATTATTCTTATTTCACAGATGAGGAAAGTGAGACTCAGCCAGGATAAGGGACAGCCCAAGGCCAGTGAGCAGAAAGCTCAGAGGTGGAATCCAAGGTCAAGTGTCAGACACTTCTTGGTCAACTACTCTACTGAGACCTGAGACTTGAATCCTCCTTATTTTAAACTCCTGTGATTTCTTCATTCTACCATGCAGTACACCTAGAGGGATTTTTTTTTTTTTTAATTTTATTTATTTATTTATTTGGCTGCTCTGGGTCTTAGTTGTAGCATGTGGGATCTAGCTCCCTGACCAGGGGTCGAACCTGGGCCTCCTGCACTGGGAGCTCAGAGTCTTAGCCACTGGACCACCAGGGAAGTCCCAAGAGGGATTTTTGCAAGTGATTTTTGGTGGTGAGCAAGCTGCAGGATATACCAAAGTAGAAATATAATGTTGTACACATGAAACTTATAGAACATTATAAACCAATGCTACCTAATTTTGAAAAAGGGTTTTGGGGCACCTGACATTGAATAAGACTACCATGTGAAAGGCCTCGTCTTGCTGATCAGAGACACTCAGGATGGGTAGTGAAGGGGTGGAGCCAGACGTGATCCTGTGTAAAACCCCATCACCCCTCCCCTCCAGGTGGGAGGTGGCAAAGGTCAGACTGGGCTTCAGTTCAGGGTCCACTGATCCTCGCAGAGCAGCTGGGCAGGCAGCAGGTTGAGAGCTGAAGGAATGGTGTCTGTGGTGATGCCCCAGGGTCTGGGAGCAGGAGGAGGCTAGGCCAAGGGAGAGGGCAGGAGGAGCTCCAGGGACCCTGGGGGACCTCCCCTCGATGCCCTGCCTGGCCTTGGGGACTCCCTCTGGTGTCCCCCTCCCCATGGGCTGTCCTGGCCTCACTTCTGAGTCACTTGCTAGAGGGCAGTTGGGGAGGAAGTGAGCACCTAGCAAGTGGCTCCCTAAGGAGAGGGCTGGGAAAGAGGCTCTGTGGACACACCCCCGTTGGGGGAACTCGACGTGGCCCCTCTGGGGGCTCCAGGATGCTTATCCATCCTCTTCTTGGTTCTTGATTCCTCTGTGGGTTAACTCTGACTGGAGGAACCACCCTCAATTCTGGGTCACATGCAGAACTGGACAGAAAAGAGGCAGCTGACTACCCGAGAGGTCTCCAAGGTTTTCTGAGCTCATGGTGGCAGCAGCGGGGTCTCAGAGATCTCCCTTCAGCTCCTTGTCTGCGTCAGGCTGGAAGGAAGTGTGACCTCACCCTTGGGGAACATAAAACAGATTGTGGGCTCTATCATGAGTGAGCAGACTCATGGTTCTCTGTCCCTGGTCTCTGCAGGTCACTAGTTAAGGGAAGTTACTCGTCTCCCCCCAAGTCATAGTCCTGTTATCCTGTTGGGGCACAGGGAGAAGGTCATCAGACAGAAGACACCCATCTGCAAAGTTATAGGAACAATAAAACCAAAGATAAAAACAGACAGGGGGGAACAATCTGGAAATTAGGTGAAGCTGGGAACATTTGTGTTTACTAGTTGGTAATAACTAATGTTGATCCATTGTCTATGATGTGCAGGCTCCTGAAGCTCACTTGAACTTACATCAGCCTAAGTTTTTCAAGCTGATTCCAGAACCTGGGTTTGAACTCAGTGTTCTGATCCAAATCCCAGGTTGGTGATGACCATGCTCTACTCCCTTTAATATACAAAAATATTTATTTGTGGATATATGTGTATCAGTTAAATGAGTGCTTTCATCCCAAAATAATGTCTTGCTCCCCGTGCCCGATTCTTTGCCTTGATAAAGTTCCTGGTGACACAACTCCCACAGCCCATGCCCTCCTTGCTTCTGCAAGAGCCTTTATCCCACAAAGGCCTGGAATTCCATCGTCGCCACCCCAATTCTTATATCCCTGCCCTGGCCTGCTGAGGACCCCAGTGGTGCCCCGTCCGCTCTGCTGTCCTCCCCTGACTACTGGACTTTAGGTGGTTTCTAATTCCTCATGCAAATAATAGTGTAAAGAGCATTCTCCTTGTATAAAACTACATTTGAGACTGTTTCCTTAAGCTATATCTAGGAGTAGGATATAGCTAGATGGCTATCTATGATATAGGATAGAGCATCTAAGATATAGCTATCGAGACTAGGTGACAAGGCATTAGCACCTAAAAAATATTCATAACTAGAGACACTTGTTATGCAAAGAAATTGTAGCAATTTATGTTCACACTCATGATACATGAGGGTGTCCATCCTTTCAGACTTTCCCATTCTCAGTGGTCTTCAAAAAAGAGCAGTTCAGATTTTTATATATAAAAATTCTACTTTGGTTCTGCTTGTGATTATCTTGCCACGGGAGATGAGGAAGGAAAGCAAATATTGATGACATTTAACTACTGTTTCAAGACAGCAAAAGAGCCTTTGTTAACTACTCCTACTGAGACCTGACTGAAATGATAGTAGAGGTACTTAGAGTTATAATACCAGCTACTGAGAGGAGGGACTTGTGTTTGTGGTCTTTGCTCTACAATGGTATTTGCTCTGAAGCTTAACAAAAGATAACTTGTATTTTATTCCGTTAGCCTTTGAGGTGTGTAGCATTGTACTCTCATTTACAAATAAGGAAGCTGAAGTACAGATGTTACATGACTCGCCCAAGGTCAGAAGTCTTGCCCCTGGAACTGAACTCCACCCAACAGTCTGGGCTCAAGAACCCTTAGTCTGCCTCTCCTCCCTCTGCTGCTAATAAAAACAAGCACGGGGGCAACAGGAGACCAAAGTCTTCAACAAACGTCTGAAGACTCACTGGATGGAGAAGTGATAGCTGAATGAAGAGGAGCTCAGTAGAAGGAGAGAAACAGTGAGAAAGAGCAACCGCAGAGAAGAATGGTCTGCTGGGCAGAGTCCCAAGAGGGATCAAGATGAGAGGGAGGCTGAGGGGAGAGCAGGGGACAAGTTTACCAACACCACGGCCCATCCCATATTCTCAGCAGCCTTCACTCTTCACCAAACTTTTCAGAAAGCTACTTGAGGATGAGTTGCAGGAAAGAAAAATAGGTAGTGTGTTTGTGTAGTTATGGAGGAAGTTAAAGGATACCCACTAGAGAGATAGACATGGGACCCAAGATCAGGAACATCAACCCAGAGGGAAGGGAATCCAAGGATCCCAGCTGGGCATGCAGCAGACCTAGAGAGAAACCAGTCCAGAATAAGATAAAAGTCCAGAGTCTGTGGGGACAGGGGACTCAGTATCATATGAGGCACAGTTGGAAAGAAATGGAGGAAATGTTGGAGATAAACAGTGCAAGGGGTGAAAACAAGGCCAATTAGAAACATCAGGAAAAGCTAAAGCTCTGCTAAAAGCATGTGCAGCTACAAGGTACAAGTTAGCTCTAAAAACATATTAAAATAACACAAAAATGTAAACTTATTTGTTCGATTTTTTTTTTTAAATATAAGGTAACTCTATCTACGTTCAAGTCCTGGTTTTCCCATTTTGATTATTTTGGAGACTGTTTAGAAGTGAAGTGTTGTTGGTATATATCAGTTCAGTTCAGTCGCTCAATTGTATCCGAATCTTTGCGACCCCATGAATCAAAGCACGCCAGGCCTCCAGGTCCATTACCAAATCCCACAGTTTACCCAAACTCATGTCCATTGAGTCGGTGATGCCATCCAACCATCTCATCCTCTGTCGTCCCCTTCTCCTCCTGCCCTCAATCTTTCACAGCATCAGGGTCTTTTCAAATGAGTCAGCATCAGGTGGCCAAAGTATTGGAGTTTCAGCTTCAACATCAGTCCTTCCAATGAACACTCAGGACTGATGGTTGGATCTCCTTGCAGTCCAAGGGACTCTCAAGAGCCTTCTCCAACACCACAGTTCAAAAGCATCAATTCTTCGGAGCTCAGCTTTCTTTATAGTACAACTCTCACATCTGTACATGATTACTGGAAAAACCATAGCCTTGACTAGCCGGGCCTTTGTTGACAAAGCAATGTCTCTGGTTTTTAATATGCTATCCAGGTTGGTCATAACTTTCCTTCCAAGGAGTAAGCGTCTTTTAATTTCATGGCTGCAATCACCATCTGCAGTGATCTTGGAGTCCCAGAAAATAAAGTCAGCCACTGTTTCCCCATCTATTTATTTGCCATGAAGTAATGGGACTGGATGCCAGGATCTCAGTTTTCTGAATGTTGAGCTTTAAGCCAACTTTCTCACTCTCCTCTTTCACTTTCATCAAGAGGTTTTTTAGTAGTTCTTCACTTTCTGCCATAAGGGTGGTGTCATCTGCATATCTGAGGTTATTGATATTTCTCCCAGCAGTCTTGATTCCAGCTTGTGCTTCTTCCATCCCAGCGTTTCTCATGCTGTACTCTGTATATAAGTTAAATAGCAGGATGACAATATACAGCCTTGACGTACTCCTATGATATAATTCACTGGTGTGTAAGATAGTGGTTCAAAAACAAAGTTTTATTTAATTATAATCATTATAAAATGATTTTTATCTTTTCAAATAAAGCAAAGTATTTAACTATGAGATGTAAGTGTACTTGCTCAGTCAGTTCACTTCAGTTGCTCAGTCGTGTCCACTTCTTTGCGACCCTATGAACTGCAGCACGCCAGGCTTCCCCGGCCATCACCGGCTCCCAGAGTTTACTCAAACTCCTGTCATTGAGTTGGTGATGCCATCTAAGCATCTCATCTTCTGTTGTCCCCTTCTCCTTCCGCCTTCAATCTTTCCCAGAATCAGGGTGTTTTCCAATGAGTCAGTTCTTCGCATGAGGTGGCCAAATTATTGGAGTTTCAGTTTCAGCATCAGTCCTTCCAATGAATATTCAGGACTGATTTCCTTTAGGATCGCCTGGCTGGATCTCCTTGCAGTCCGAGGGACTCTCAGGAGTGGTCTCCAATGTCACAGTTCAACAGCAGCAATTCTTCGGTGCTCATCTTTCTTTATAGTACAACTCTCACATCCGTGGAAAAACCATAGCTTTGACTAGATGGACCTTTGTTGGCAAAGTAATGTCTGTGTTTTTTAATATGCTGTCTAGGTTGGTCATAACTTTTCTTCCAAGGAGCACGCATCTTTTTTTTATGGCTGCAGTCACTATCTGCAGTGATTTTAGAGCCCAACAAAATATAGTCTGTCACTATTTCCATTGTTTTCCCATCTATTTGCTATGAAGTGATGGGACTGGATGCCATGATCTTAGTTTTCTGAATGTTGAATTTTAAGCCAACTTTTTCACTCTCCTCTTTCACTTTGGTTAAGAGGCTCTGAGTTCTTCTTTGCTTTCTGCCATAAGGGTGGTTTCATCTGCATATTGGAAGTTTTTGATATTTCTCTCGGCAATCCTGATTTCAACTTGTGCTTCATCTAGATCAACATTTCTCATGATGTACTCTGCATATAAGTTAAATAAGCAGAGTGACAACATACAGCCTTTGTATATTTATATATCCAAAAGTATTCCTTTCTGGATTTGGAACCAGTCTGTTGTTTCATGTCCAGTTCTAACTGCTGCTTCCTGACCTGCATACATATTTCTCAGGAGGCAGGTCAGGTGGTCTAGTATTCCCATTTCTTGAAGAATTTTCCACAGTTTGTTGTGATCCACACAGTCAAAAGCTTTGGCCTAGTCAATAAAGCAGAAATAGATGTTTTTCTGGAACTCTCTTGCTTTTTCGATGATCCAGTGGATGTTGGCAATTTGATCTCTGGTTCCTCTGCCTTTTCTAAATCCAGCTTGAACATCTGGAAGTTCATGGTTCACGTACTGTTGAAGCCTGGCTTGGAGAATTTTGAGTGTTACTTTGCTAGCGTGAGAGGTGACTGCAATTGTGCTGTAGTTTGAACATTCTTTGGTATTGCTTTTCTTCAGGATGGGAATGAAAAATGACCTTTTTCAGTCCCATATGAAAAGGCAAAATATAGGACACTGAAAGGTGAACTCCCCAGGTCAATAGGTGTCCAATATAGTACTGGAGATCAGTGGAGAAATAACGCAAGAAAGAATAAAGAGATGGAGCCAAAGCAACACCACCACCCAGTTGTGGGTGTGACTGGTTATGAAAATAAAGTCTGATGCTGTAAAGAACAATATTGCATAGGAACCTGGAATGTTAGGTTTATGAATCACGGCAAATTGGAAGAGGTCAAACAGGAGATGGCAAGAGTGAACATGGACATTCTAGGAATCAGCAAACTAAAATGGACTGGAATGGGTGAATTTAACTCAGATGAACGTTATATCTACTACTGTGGTCAAGAATCCTTTAGAAGAATTGGAGTAGCCATCATAGTCAACAGGAGTCCGAAATGCAGTAATTGGATGCAATCTCAAAAACAGCAGAATGATCTCTGTTTGTTTCCAAGGCAAACCATTCAATATCACAGTAATCCAAGTCTATGCCCCGACCAGTAATGCTGAAGAAGTTGAAGGTGAACGGTTCTATGAAGGCCTACAAGACCTTCTAGAACTAACACCCAAAAAAGATGTCCTTTTCATTGTAGGGGACTAGAATGCAAAAGTAGGAAGTCAAGAAATACCTGGAGTAACAGGCAAATTTGGCTTTAGAGTACAGAATGAAGCAGGGCAAAGGCTAACAGAGTTTTGCCAAGAGAACGCACTGGTTTAGCAAACACCCTCTTCCAACAACACAAGCGAAGA
The DNA here is from genome assembly GCF_910594005.1 of Cervus elaphus. Classification (NCBI taxonomy): domain Eukaryota; kingdom Metazoa; phylum Chordata; class Mammalia; order Artiodactyla; family Cervidae; genus Cervus; species Cervus elaphus. The sequence continues at coordinate 44,588,610 of NC_057836.1, forward strand.
TTCTACACATGGACATCACCAGATGGTCAATACCGAAATCAGATTGATTATATCTTTGCAGCCAAAGATGGAGAAGTTCTATACAGTCAGCAAAAACAAGCCCAGGAGCAGACTGTGGCTCAGATCATGAACTCCTTATTGCCAAATGCAGACTTAAATTGAAGAAAGTAGGGAAAACCACTAGGCCATTCAGGGTATGACCTAAATCAAATCCCTAACAATTATACAGTGGGAGTGACAAAGAGATTCAAGGGATTAGATCTGATAGGGCCTGAAGAACTATGGAAGGACGTTCATGGCATTGTACAGGAGGCAGGGATCAAGACCATCCCCAAGGAAAAGAAATGCAAAAAGGCAAAAATGTTTGTCTGAGGAGGCCTTACAAATAGGTGTGAAAAGAAGAGAAGTGAAAGGCAAAGGAGAAAAGGAAAAATATACCCATTTGAATGCAGAGTTCCAAAAAATAGCAAGGAGAGACAAGAAAGCCTTCCTCAGCAATGAATGTACTTGTTAACCAATACAGAAATTAAAATATACTTCTAGAATTTGGGATCTGAAGCACTAAAGGGAGGAGGAGAATTAATATCTCAGTTTACAAAGCTGAGAATCAAGAAATAGTGGATCCAGTTGAAAGCATAAGAAATGAAAATGTAAATAAGGTGCTTACAAGTACAAAGCTTCCTAATAAAGGATATCAAATTAGTGCAATAATGATATAAACAGAATATTGGGAAAGGTATAAAAAATAAAAAATAAATAAAATCCTTATTTTTCCCAATTAGAAGGAAATAAATAATATCAAATTTAAGTTAAGAAAAAGCAAAATTCAATACTAAATATTGATTAGCTATTGTGGTTGATGACTTCCTACTTTGCACCAGGCACCTTCCCAATTGTTTGGTATGAGTTCACTTTGTTTTAGTTCTCACAATGATCCTATAAGAAAGGAAACTGAAGCTCAGAGAGGTTGACTAATTTACTCAAAGCACACGGCTAGTGCTAGAGCCAGAATCCACGTCCAGATTCCTGTCTCCTGAGCACACATTCTCACACTATTCCACCTCCCAATGTAGTAATATCATTTAAAGACATTGATTAATGATCTAAAGAAGAAGCTTTTCCTTGGGAAGGAATGAGCAGAACCCTCTGTACAAATTGATCTGTTTTAACCATATGCACTTACAACTGGATTGTTTTAACTCTAAGAGAACAGGAGTCACTTTATACTAGTCGGTAACCCACAAGAATGGGGTGGTTGCTAGTGCCACCAGCTTAAAGAAGATGGAAGCAGCTGAATTAAATGCCAACAAGAAATGTGTGACTTCTGCTGTGACAACTGTCAGTGTAGGGGACATGTTCATGTTGATGAAACCTAGTTCTCTAGAAAAGTAGAAAAGTTAAACCAGAATAATGTGAGTGAACTGTGACCTTCAACAGATATTGTCCAGCAGCATCTTGTCCACCCACATGTGCACCCTTGGGCTTCCGTCCCCTCAAAGGAAGGAAGACCCCTTGCAGGGGAGGTGAATCACAGAGACTGGCATCTCTGCTCCTGCAAAGACAAGGATGCTCTTAAGATGGTCAGAGAAGTGGTCATAAGGGGGCACCCACATATAATAATAATAATAAAAGATAATGATTGCTATGAATATGTTTCCTTGAGACAGGCTGAGTCTGTGAAAGGCCATGAGTTCATGATAATATCCAAAAGAGAGGACTTTAGAAAAGTGTGGCCAAAAAGAGAGACATAAAGGTTAAAAAGAATGCTAGTGGTTATGCAGGAGACACAAGACAAAAGAGACATGGGATCGATCCCTGGGCAGGGAGGATCCCCTGGAGAAAGAAATGGTTGCCCGCTCCAGTACTCTTGTCTGGGAAACCCATGGATAGAGGAGCTGGGAGGGCTGCATTCATGAGGCTGCGAAGAGCTGGACCCAACTGAGCTGGTACCTTTCTTTTGTTTCTATGGTGCAAAGAAGAGTGGATGTGATGGAAATATTCTGTGTTAATTGAATTTAATAATAAGAGGAGTCTTGATGTCTATGGGTATATTCCTTTCTGTTTATTTACATGAAAGTTTATAAAGGATTGAGAAATAAAGAACCCCTGACGTCCCGAGGCTGGCCTGGTATCACAACAGGGCGACGCTCTTCTCCTGTTGGATGTAAAGGCTCTCACAGAACTCCAGCCTCACACAGGGTCACCCTGAGAGCAGGAGTAAGGAGACAGCAAACACCCATCACTGCGCCCTCACCCACACCTCGCCCCCTCCCTTGGCTGAAAAGCACGACTGCTCCTTCTTTACCCATTACAGCTTTATCCTCGCTCTGGTCTCCCCTCTCCATTGATGGAGTTACTGAGACCCCATGGTAGTGCTGCCCCCATTCTCTGCAGCACCCAATCTAGAGCAACCCCATTTCCTTAGAGCATCCCCCAAATCCCCTTACCCAAGCACTACTCCTAGAATCTTTCCTTCTACCCATTCCTCTGGGATGCCCACAGCTCCCCCTCAGGAAGAGTGACCATCAGCTTGTGTTTAGGGGGTGTGCCTGGTGCCGAGGGCTGGAGGTAGTTTCATGTGGATGGGAGAGAATTCACAAAGATCTGCCCTCCTCCAAGAGGATGGGAGAGGAGAGCTGGCTGGCCCCCTGCCTCCTTCTCTGCCCCGAAGCTGCAGGACCCCAGGAGCCAGGTCAGCCTATTGAAATCATGAAACATGAGAACAGAGTAAAGTCAGAAAGAAGAGAAGGGCTCGGGCAGAAGGGCCGGCTCCTGGATGATGACAAACAATTGTAAATGCATTGAACACTTGACTCATCCTTCTGTCCTTCCCTCCCATTCCTGGCCTGGTCCTGACCCTTGTCTGGGGCCTCACATCGGTGTAGATGCTGATAGTGCTTCCTCTGCTAGATTCCTGTCCAGGGCTCCCTCCTCTGTTAGTTCTGATTGGTCCCTTTCTGGAAAGGCTGTTGGTGGGAGAGGGGAGGACCCTGGAGAAGCCTGTCCCTGCCCAGCTGCACGGCTAGTCATGCATCCCTCCCCTCCTCATGGGCAGACAGATTCTCCCCAACAATCTCCCTCAGGTGCCTGCAGCCATGCTCCCTGGGAAGGGAAAAGGGTGTTAAGAAAGTCCCTAGCCCAGCACCCAGACCCTCCCGACTGTCCCAGCTCCTGTCTTCCTCACACTCTCTGTCTCCACAGGGCCTGCTGCAGGAGCCTGACACCTCACTTGGCACAGGCTGCCCCTCCCCATGAAACGTGTTTCCCCACTGGCCTCACTATGTGACGGGTTACTTTTCCCTGGAGGCCCAGCTCCAAGCCTCCCTCTGACAGCTTCCCCCAGTCCTCTATAGTTCCTCTTGAAGGTCACACTTTCCTGGTCATGTTTCCTTTTTGCTCAGTTCTTCCAGGTCTGAGAACCCTACCCACATCATCAGGGGCCCTGTCTGTTCTCTGCTGCTCCTCCTGTCCAGGGTCTCTGGGCACCCTCCACCCTCCTCGTCACAGCCTGGCCAAAATATGAGGGGTGGGACCCCTTCTGGGGACATGAAACAACCAACTTCCTGATGACACAGCACAAGCCCAGGTCCCCCTGTGAAAGTTAGGAAGGGAGGGAGGGTAGAAGGGGGACAATGAAGAAGAGAATGGAGAAGAGTTGAAGAAGAAACTAAAGATCCTAATTAGTCAATCATTCAAAACGATCCGGTGTAAACCAGACAGAAAAAACTGAAGGGACTGAGGGAAGCATGTAAAATAACATTGACCTTTTTTTGCAACAGGTTTGCCGCTAGGACACAGGTGTCATGAAAACCACCGTTAAACCTAAGACAAAATGGGAAAGGAGAAGACCCACATCAACATTGTTGTCATTGGGCACATAGATTCAGGGAAGTCTACCATGACTGGCCATCTGATCTACAAATGTGGCAGGATCGACAAGAGAACAATCGAGAAGTTCAAGAAGGAGGCTGCTAAGATAGGAAAGGGCTCCTTCAAATATGCCTGGGTCTTGGACAAACTGAAAGCTGAACGTGAGCATGGTATCACCATCGATATCTCCCTGTGGAAATTTGAGACCAGCAAGTACTATGTTACCATCATTGATGCCCCAGGACACAGAGGCTTCATAAAAAACATGATTACAGGCACATCCCAGGCTGACTGTGCTGTCCTGATTGTTGCTGCTGGTGTTGGTGAATTTGAAGCCGATATCTCCAAGAATGGGCAGACCCGTGAGCATGCCCTTCTGGCTTATACTCTGGGTGTGAAACAACTAATTGTTGGAGTTAACAAATTGGATTCCACTGAGCCACCCTATAGCCAGAAGAGATACGAGGAAATTGTTAAGGAAGTCAGCACCTACATTAAGAAAATTGGATACAACCCCGACACAGTAGAATTTGTGCCAACTTCTGGCTGGAATGGTGACAACATGCTGGAGCCAAGTGCTAAGATGCCATGGTTCAAGCAATGGAAAGTCACCCATAAGGACGGCAATGCCAGTGGAACCACCCTGCTTGAAGCTCTGGATTGCATCCTGCCACCAACTCACCCAACTGACAAACCCTTGCGTTTACCTCTCCAGGATGTCTATAAAATTGTTCGTATTGGCACTGTCTCTGTGGGTCGTGTGGAAACTGGTGCTCTCAAACCTGGCATGGTGGTCACCTTTGCTCCAGTCAATGTAATAGCTGAAGTGAAGTCTGTAGAAATGCACCATGAAGCACTGAGTGAAGCCCTTCCTGGGGACAATGTGGGCTTCAATGTCAAGAACGTGTCTGTCAAAGATGTCCGTCGTGGCAATGTGGCTGGTGACAGCAAAAATGATCCACCCATGGAAGCTGCTGGCTTCACAGCTCAGGTGATTATTTTGAACCATCCAGGCCAAATCAGTGCTGGATATGCACCTGTGCTGGATTGTCACACAGCTCACATTGCTTGCAAGTTTGCTGAGCTGAAGGAGAAGATTGATCATCGTTCTGGGAAAAAGCTGGAAGATGGCCCTAAATTCTTGAAATCTGGTGATGCTGCCATTGTTGATATGGTTTCTGGCAAGCCCATGTGTGTCGAGAGCTTCGCTGATTATCCTCCCCTGGGCCATTTTGCTGTGTGTGACATGAGACAGACAGTCGCTGTGGGTGTCATCAAGGCAATGGACAAGAAGGCACCTGGAGCTGGCAAGGTCACCAAGTCTGCCCAGAAAGCTCAGAAGGCTAAATGAATATTATCCCCAACACCTGCCACCCCAGTCTTAATCAGTGGTGGAAGAACGGTCTCAGAACTGTTTGTCTCAATTGGCCATTTAAGTTTAATAGTAGAAGTCTGGTTAATGATAACAATGCATCGTAAAACCTTCAGAAGGAAAGGAGAATGTTTTTGTGGACCATATGTTTTGTGTGTGGCAGTTTAAGTTATTAGTTTTTAAAATCAGTACTTTTTAATGAAAACAACTTGACCAAAAATCTGTCACAGAATTTGAGACCCATTAAAAAAAGTTTAATGAGAAACCTGTGTCTTCTTCTGGTCAACACTGTAACTCCCTATAGTACTACTTTGGTAAGAGTTGCTCATAAGCTATTTCTGGTAAAACAATTTTCAAATTATGCATTTGTATTTCTAGGGTGGAGCTTCAGGTTTGTTAACCTTGTGTTGAGAGAACTCATCTGTTTTAATGACATCTTAAGCATTGGTGCAACACTTTCTAGATTAGGACAGATGAGCAAAGAGTAACTTTTATATGTAAGCTAATTTGTAAGGTCAGATTCTATAGTATAAAAGCTCCTGTTGCATATAAAATTTTGTATGGTTACATAAATGAGTAAATATGTCATTTAGTTTCCCAGTTATGAGGATGTGCATTCACATTTATAATAAGTAGTTAATCTAAAATGTGAGGCTTAAACAGTATTGAGTACTGCCCTGCTAGAGTTAATTGTATACAGGTTCTAGGAAAAATAAAAGATGCTGGAGGCTAAAAAAAACAAAAAACAAAAAACATTGATTTGAGGAAACCTTTCTAAATACACACATTCCACAAGATATAAAGGAAATTCTGACCTACTGGACTCTTGGAATTTAAAATTGCCAAGGATCCCATAAACCAGGTCAGAAAAAACATCTGCACCCACAGGGAAACATGGAAATCAGCTTTTAAAAACTTAGTAATAGAATAGAACAACCAATTCCCCAGGAGGTAGCTTGCCCAGGGTCACACAGCTCTCTGTGTGCAGAGAGGAGGCCAAGACCAGGCCTTTGGACATGGGTACGAGGGAGGGGTGGAAATGTGGTTTTAATAACCTAAAGTTTCTAGGATTGTCTCTGCTGGTAAAAAACATAGATTTAAGCTCATGCCCCTCCTATTAAACTGATGTCTGTAGAGTTTGGCTTTTTATCTTAATATTGCAACAGAGGGATTATATGTGGACCTTGTGCAGTGAGCCCTTCTTCTTCTAGCAGGGCCATCTTCCCCACACAGGACCACCCATCACCCACATTCTGAGCAGAGGGCCCAGGGAACATAGGAAGCCAACGCCCTTTGACTCCCCGCTTGGTTTCCTGTCTCTCTCCAGGTGGCAGAGTCCCCCAGGGACTGGCACTGAGCCTGGCACTCAGAGGCAGGGTTTTTCAACAAACCCCGATTCCTTGTAACTGAAAAAAAAAATCCCCTTTCCCCCATCAGCCCTAGCCTAGCTCCCCGGGGGCAGCTTCAAGGAGGCCAGGTCATAGGAGGGAGGCTCTGACTCCCCTGACCTCCTCCACCCTTCTGCTTCCTCCAGTTTCCCAAAGTACTGAGCACACCCAACACCCCCCTTCCTCCTGGGCTCACTGCTCACGTCTCAGGGGTCCATGTGCTGAGCTGAGTCCACCGGGATGGGTGCCGCCCTCCCTCTGCTCTGTTTAGGAGCCCCAAGGTGGGAGGAAGCCCTCAGACACACCTGCCTCCACATCCAGGCTCTGCCCCTGCTTCACCTGCTGCCTCGGCCATGACCGCACCTCTCTGAGCTTCCAGTTCCCTTCTGTCAACTAGTGACATCATCCTTTCTCAGACATTCATCCTGAGGACGGGGAGATGGGCAGGGCCTCTCCGCACTGCTTACCCAGTGATCCTCCTCTCGCTGAGTGTGAACAAGATCCAGATGTTCTCAGCTGTGCAGATGCAGCCTCCGACTGTGCATCTCTGCAATGACCACACACACCCTCTGTGCCCAGATATACTCTGGGAAACAAAACTGAAAGCAAAGCTGTCACTTCTGAGTGGTTCAAGTCAAACAAACAACCTGCCCACCAGCCCAACCCTGGGACTATTTCCACCTCCAGCTGACCCCCTTAGAGACAGAAGCCCAGTCCTGACATTCCATGTCCTTCTTGACACAGTCCACTCCGTCTCAGGCTCCATGAAGGAAGACCTGCCACCAACACACCGTGAATCTCTTGGCAAATCCCTCCTCCCCCCACCCTACCCCCACCCCTGTTTCCATCTTCTCACCCCTCCAACCCCACACTCAGCCTGCAGGGACACCCGGGGCGGCTGGTGGCGGGGGTGGGGTGGGGTGGGGGGGGATGAGTCAAACACAGGGAGTCTTTAAGCGCTCATTCCCTTTACCCCAACAATGTCATCTGCAGGGCCCACACCCAGAAAAACAGCCTCAAAGGTAAGGAGAAAACTTCATACACAGATATGTTCACTGCAGTGTTATTTAAAATGAAGAAAGTTGCAAGAGCCTAAATTCCAACAATATGGGTAGAGAAAACTTAGACATTTGCAAAGTGTTAGTCATTCAGCTGTGTTCAACTCTTTGTGAAGCCATGGACTGTAGCTCGCCAGACTCCTCTCTCCATGAACTTCTCCAGGCAAGAATACTGCAGTGGGTTGCCTTTCCCTTCTCCAGGAAGTCTTCCCGACCCAGGGATAAGAATTCGGGTCTCCCGCCTTGCAGGCAAATTCTTTAGAGTCTGGCCACCAGGCAAAGACCTTTTTAAAATATAGGGATGAACTAAAGTATATACAGAAGAAATGACAACATTTTTGAGGTTTGCTTCCAAAAACATAACTGCACTGTAGGGAGATGTCCAATAATCTTACTGGGGAATTATTTTACTTCTCTAGGTTTTACCCCATTTCCTGAATCTGAACTGTTAGTTTTAGCGTTTTCATAATGAAATATACAGCTTCTTTAATTATCAATTAAAGAATGGTTGGTCATAACACGTCTGCTGTCTTTCAAAAACAATGTCCCTATTGTTGGAGGGAGGGCTCTGCCCAGACTCAGCTGTCGTCACTGGTGTGAGGTCCAGGACAGCACCCTTTGGAAAAGAACAAGTTAATATGAACTTCCAGGTATTGTTGAGAGATTGGCGCAGGATGTTAAAGATGCCCAGCACCAAGGCATGAGAGAAACATGAAATTGTCACCAGAGGCTCTGCCCGGAGGCACGCAGGTCCTGGGTGGCGGGCACATGTGTGTAGCACACATTCCTGCCCGTCTCTCCCCATGTGGGACAGGACAGCAGGTGGGGGCAGACAGCTGCAAGGTCTGGGCTCCCAGTGGGGTGGGTACACTGCCCTGGGCCCAGGATGAGCTGTGCTACAGAAACACCACAGGCTTGCTTCACTTCCTCTGGGAACAGGAAACCCTGCGTTCTCCCGACCAATCAGCTCAACATGGATCAGGGAGGAGGCTCAAGGCACCCAGAGGGCCCACCAGGATGACCCTTCCCAGGCAGGGGCCTCAGCCACTCTCCTGGTTCCTGGGCCCAGCTTCCTCCTGTTCTCCATGGGGGTGATACCACCTGCTCTCAGAGGGGCAGTGAGGACCTGATGAGGACCCAGGTGATGGTGCTGACACAGCGATGGCCCAGCCCAGGATCTGCAGGGGTGAATTTCCCCTCAGCAAAGAGGAACAGGGAGTGGGATCCCAGTGAAGACTGGTGTCAGGGGAGCAATGTTCCTGGAGGCCAGGGTCTCTACTGTAACTCCTTGTTGCCTGCACATATATGACATACATGCAGAATACTGAGAAGGGAGCCCAATGGAACAGGAGAAGCACTAGCATGGACTAGGGCCCTTCCTCCCTGGCATCACGGCAAGATGCAGCAGGTGGCAATGATTCATGTCTGTCTCCAGCTAGAGAAGTGGGCAGTGTACTTACTATCGTGTGTGGGGTGGTTGGACCCAGAACAGTGTGAAGAGAGTCATTTCTGTTGGTCTGGGAAGAGGGCACATGTGCACCCAGGAAGCACTAAATCTGGAGCCTCTCTTCCTGAGAATTTGCCCCAGGGTTTGGGTCCCTGTTACTCATTCATCTTCCTCATCCTTCAGCCTGAACTATTAGTCCAAGGATGCTATCCCCAGACCCAAGTTATTCTGTCTCCTGGGAACTTGATTACACTTGAAACACTGAGATTCCACGTGTTTGGACCTAAGCCCCTGCTCACTGGACCTCAGCGGCCAGACTGTGGGATCCTGGAGGGGGACCTGTCCTGCGTCCTGTCCTCCCTGAACTGTGCACGTTGTGGACGCCTTTCTGTTCTCTGACCTGGGCTTCTTCCCTCCCAGTGCACGCTCTTCTGCGCTCACTCAGCCAGACTCAGTCTCTGTGCTCAGAACCACAGGGCTCTCACCTTACACACGTCACTGTGGAGTTGCCTCAGCCACACAGTGAGCTCAATGGGGTCCAGCTCTAAGGGCTCAGGGGAGATGGGGGGACACTGAGTGTTTCTGTACCCGGTGTCTGAAACCTGCCCAGAGAAGTCTGTGCAGGATGGGAATTCTCCAGGAACTGAGGAAGAACTGATGAAGGAATGAACTCACATTTCCGAAGGTCAGGCAGGCGATGGCCATGACTTGCTGACGTCTTCAAGAAAGAATGAGAGGACCAGTTGGAGCCTCAGGAAAACATGGGCTGAGAGGGAGTCAGAGGCACTGAGGAAAGTCTTCAGAGGGAGGTTTGGACAAAAGTGTGGAGAAGGCTGTGCAGCACATGGGGAGGGAGTTAGGAGACATCCTGGGATCATTTCCAGGTCCTTTGTCTCTGGCTTCCTGCCCTGGGCTCCAGGTGTGGGAGCCTGTTAGGCACTCACATGCTCTACACATGGAAACACAGAGAGTCGGTGTCGTGTGGAGCAGGCCCGTGGGGGTGAGACAAACACCCAGATGCTCCCCTCTCCTCCCTGGAGAGGAGGAGCCTGAGGCATCCCATGAAGGCTCCTCAGAAGGTCCAGGCAGGTGCAGTCCCAGATGGGTGACCAGGTCAGAACATGGCCTTGGATGGACCTTCCCTCCTACCTGCCCACTTCCCCCAGCCCCTCAGTCCTGCTCCTGGGGATCGAGTGAGCCTGGCATCCAGCTCTGCCTTTGAGGGACCACAGGCTCCAGCAGGCTAGGCTGCAGGGAGGCTTTGAGTGTATGTGCTCAGAGTCATGGGCCGCCGTGGAGGAGGGGAAGCAGGTAGGGCTAAGATCAAGTCATTCTAGTCCCATGTGGGGAATAGGCAGGTGAGGCAGGGCAGTGCCCCGAGGTAAACACAAAAAGACTGTTCTGGAAGCTCCTGCAGGAGTCCTGGTAAAACATGAAGGCAGCCTGCATGAGGGATGTGCTATCTCCCTCTGCCCCTCTGTTTACGGCTGACCCTCTCTCATACCTGCACACAAGCCCTCTGCTCTCAATCACCCTTGGGTGCCCCGTGTCCATCCTGGTCCCTGTGGCTGGAGGAGGAGCATCCCCATGCTCAGCTCAGATGACACGGGCTCCCTCAGGTGTCCCACGGGGCCTGCAGGCCTCCAGGTTCTGAGGGAAGTGACTGAGTGGGAGCCCAGTGGGCAGGCAGGAGGAGCCATGGAGGACGTGCTTCCTGAGACCCTGGGAGACAGGCTCATGGGGAAGGAGGTCAGGCATCTGGAGCCCAGCTGAGCTCATCAATCAATGCAAGGAAGCCTCAGTGAATAGCTCATATTTATTGAACTAAAGTCTGTAGAACACAATGTGGAGAGAGGTAGATAATCCTAGAATACCTTGTTCTGCTTCATCCCCAACTGAGGAGGAAATTGAGGGTCAGACAGGCCTTGTCTGTTGGCCCCAGGCTGGTTGATCTCTTTGACACACCGCATAGTTCCGATCTGTTGGTGCCTTCTGCTTTCCTCTTTCTTTCTTATTTTCCCAAATCAATCTCTGTTCCTACACAACACTGCAAATGTCATGGGAACTTCACTGGTCTCTTAGTGCACCCTGAACTCAAAGGGCACCTGGATACTTGTCAGATGCTCCATCCACTGTGTTGTCATCACTGCTGCTGCCACCACCATCATCACCACCATTGTCATCAAGAAGTCACTGCCTGAAGTTCTCTACAGAACATTCTGCAAAGAAGATATACAGATGGCTAACCAGCATATAAAGAGGCTGAACACTGCTAATTATTCAGTTCAGTTCAGTTCAGTCATTCAGTCGTGTCCGACTCTTCACAACCCCATGGACCACAGCACACCAGGCCTCCCTGTCCATCATCAACTCCTGGAGTCTACTCAAAGTCATCACCATTGAGTCAGTGATGCCATCCAACCATCTCATCCTGTGTGTACGCTAATCAAAACTACAATAAGGGATCACCCCCTACCAATCAGATGGGCCATCAAGTAAAAGTCTACAGACAATCAGTATTGGAGATGATATGGAGAAAAGGCAAGCCTCCTATACTGTTACTGGGAATGTAAATTGGTGTGGTCGTTATGGAAAACAGTAAAGAAATTCCTTAAAAACTAAAAATAGAGCTATCATGTGATCCAGCGACCCCACTTCAGGGCATATATTTGGAAAAGAAAAAGTTCCCATTTGAAAAGATACATGCACCCCATGTTCATAGCAGCACTGTTTACAATAGCCAAGACATGGAAGCAACCTAAATGTCTGTCAACAGATGAAGGGATAAAGACAATGTGGTACATACAAACAACGGAATATTACTCAGCCATAAAAAAAGATGAAATAATGCCTTTTGTAGTAACATGTATGGATCTAGAGGTGATCATACTAAGTGAAGTAAGTCAGGCAGAAAAGACAGACATATAATTTCACTTATATGGAGAATCCAAGAAATAGTTTAGGTGGTTCCCTGGTAGTCTAGTGGTTAGAATTTGGTGGTTTTGCTGCTATGGCCACATTTATCCCATGTCAGGGATCTGAGATCCCACAAACTGCTTGGCATTTCCAAAAAAAAAAAAAAAGAATACAAATGAACTTAGGAACAAACCCAAACAGACTCATAGTCATAGAAAACATAACTTGCTACTAAAGAGAGAGAGGGGTAAACTAGGAGTATGGGATTAACAGATGCACACTACCATACATAAAACAGATTAAAGAAACAAGGACTTAATGTCTAGCACAAGGAATAATATTCAGTGTCTTATAATAATCTGTAATGAAACAATTTTAAAGAATATAGATATATACATAGATTATGTATAACTGAATCACTTCGATGTACACCTGAACTAACAGAATATTGTAAATCAACTCTACTTCAATTAAAGAAACAAGCAGACAAAAGAAGTCACAGCCTAATTAAGATAAAATGCTGGAATCAAAGCTGAGTTGTTGGAGAAGTAGGGCTAGAGACCAAAACCAGGAGGAGACTCTTCTTGCTGGGGCGTCAAACCCTGGGAAGGGCAATAGAGCAGCCCCAGCTACTTCTCCTGGATCCCAACAATCCTACCTCTCTATCTCCCTCTTTCAACCCTTTTGTATTTCTGGTCTCTTGTTGCTAGTTCCCCTGCCTCTCCTTTTATTCTGTCCTCAGTGACTTCTTTAGTTCCAAGTAAGTGGTTTCTGATGGGAAGGGAGTTAGGGGAGAATGGATACATGTATGTGTATGGCTGAGTCCCTTCACTGTTCACCTGAAACTATCACACCACTGTTAATCGACTGTTCCTCAATACAAAATAAAATTCATAGTATGAAAAAAATAAGAGGTTTATCCCTCGGCCCCTGCCCATTCTCTAGTCTCCCTTCCTCCCTTAATCCAGGCTCCTCCTCTCTCCCCATCTATCACCTACATTCAACCCTCCCCTCCTGTGCTCAGCTGCAGAAATGCCAGTTTCCTAACCCTCAGCTCCAACAATTTTGTCTCACTCTCCTTTTTCCCCTAACAAGGTGCCTCCACACCTTGACCCTGAATGTGTCCCTGGACCCTCAGTGCTCTGGGGGTGGTGGAGTTGGGTCCTCTTGCAGATGCTTATAGGTCTGCATGAGCTCCTCCAACTTCCTCTCCAGCTCCCTGGCCTGCTGCCACAGGTTTCAGCTGATGCTGTCTTTGTGCCATTGTGAAGGTGCATTGACTCCTTCACCAGGAAGCCCACATCCATCAGGAGGAAGACACCTGCAATGGCTGCACTCACAATTTGGGCTCCTTTGGTAACTGCCGAAGCTGTGCCTTTGAAAGCTGCCTCTACCTGCTGGATGGCTGGGGCTGAGATTCTCCCAGGGCTCACGAGGATGTTTGCGTTGGCTGCAGAGTCAGGGTTGGCTTCACCTGTCTCCATGGCATGGATATTTATTTCAAGGTGTTTCTTGGCTTTTGCCAATTGCTCTGTTGTGTCAACAATTTTGGGGTTGCTCTTGAGTACCTCTAGGAGCACCTTCCATTTCTTGACAGCAATTGACATCAATTGACTGGCTTTGTTTTCTGCTGATGACCTACTTACATGTTCTACGATGCTGGTGGCCACAGCGGTCACAGCACTCGCTGCTCCCAGCCCTATCCCAGTGGCTGAGAGTGCCACACTGGCCCCGGCTGTCACGGGTGCCAGAGCCAGGCCAAGGATGGTCAGGGCGCCAGATAAAGCGCTGGTGCTGTGGCTCACCACATTGGAGATGGTACAGTCCCTGTGGACTTTGTCTACATTGTCTGCAAGCTCCCGGAGCTTGCCTATGAGCTCCACCAGCTGCTGCATCACCCGAGGAAACTTCTTCAGAAACCTCCTCCTGTCCAGCTGCTCTTTTGGGAGCGTTTCCTGGTCCTTCCCAGCCAAGTCTCCTTTCAATTCATTCAGATATTCATGTAGTGCATTCATGTCTTCCCTGTAACAGTGAAGGTCAAGGGGTTAGAAAGGCAGTTTGCTTGTCTGTAAAATAGGTTCCCAAATGTCTATTCTGCATACATACAGAGATAGTACTATAAATCAATTAGAAAAGAAATTTACAAACATAGAATTTCCTCTTTCAACATTAAACACAGGTTTTATACGTTGTAGAGTCTCCATATACTTCTTAAATCCTCTAACAGCTAAGCAATAGTCACCTTAGAATACTCATAACTTAAGAGAGATATTTGATGGAATTCCCTGGTGGTCCAGAGGTTATGATTCTGCACTCCCACTGCCTCGGGCATGACTCAGTCTCTGGTCAGGGAACGAGGAACCCACAAGCCGTGTGGCTCAGCCAAAAAAAAATGTATTTGGTAGAGACGTCTCAGAGGCAGGTCAACACCAGCACTTCGAAAGAGTTGGTGAGTGGGAACTCCACAGAGAAAGAAGAGAAGTGGTGTTAGAGCAGAAAACCTGCATTCAAGGGCCTCGGTGTGTGGTGATAGGGAAGGCAATGGCACCCCACTCCAGTACTCTTGCTGGAAAACCCCATGGACGGAGGAGCCTGGTTGGCTACTGTCCATGGGGTCGCTAAGAGTTGGACACGACTGAGTGGCTTCACTTTCACTTTTTACTTTCATGCATTGGAGAAGAAAATGGCAACCCACTCCAGTGTTCTTGCCTAGAGAATGCCATGGACAGGGGAGCCTGGTGGGCTGCCACCTATGGGGTCACATAGAGTTGAACACGACCGGAGCGACTTAGCAGCAGCAGCTGCAGCAGTGTGTAGTGAGGAGTCAACCTGATCTTTGCCCTTGGTTACTGGGAAGTGGTCCCTAAGTCCCCAGAATATTCTGGCTGATACGAGTGTCCTCATCTGCCTGGGCCTTTTGGCCACTGTTCAGTCTGACAAGGAGACATGTGATGGGGCCTCTGGAGGAGCTGGACTCTAGGACATTAGTCTGACCTCTGGGAGGGGCTGGAGACCACAAGTCAGGATAATTTTTTTTTTAAATGGGTGAGTGTCCCTGGCAGGCAGTGTTCCCTGTGCCCTGCCACTCACTGAGCTACAGAACTAAGTAACAAATCTTGGGGACAATAGAAGCTTCAGGTGTGAAATCCGCCCAGACTCTGCCCTGTGGCTGAAGGAAACCCACAGGCTTCCTGTAATACACTGGGATCATGATGGCTCTCAGTGAGTCCTGTCTCTTCCATAGGGAATTCTCAAACCTGAGGGTGGTTTTGGGGATCCCCTAAATTTGCCGTTGGTTCAGATGAAAGCATAGTCCTGGGCACTGTGCCCTCATCCTTTGCAGACTGGCTCTCTCTATGACTTAGAATTTGTTAAAAAAAAAAAAAAACCCCAAAACCCCAAAGTCAGAATTAGGAGGCACCTTAACAGTCCTCTAGTCTGCCATCGGCTGTCTTCTAAGGCTTGTGCCCTTGACCTTCCTAGCAGCAGGTCCCTGAGTCCATCCACTGCCCCAGCTGCCTGGAGATCAGGAGATGTATTGCTGGTTCCTCTTGGACTCTCCAGCCCACCTCACTGACTCCTGACCCAGCGCCTCTGACCTCTCAGGTGTCACATGTTGGTTTGTGACAGCTTCATGAGACTGCACCCCAATATCATGTGCAACTTTGTGGAACCTCTAAAGGTTCAAGAGGCTTGAGGAAACACCCATCTGAATGGCTGAGCCAGAGGAGACCAGCACTTGCACAGCTGGTGGAGGAAGCGTTTTCTTCTTGGGTGGGGATGCGTGAGGCTCCTCAGAATCCCTCAAATGACACACAGTCGCAGCCACTCACTGTGACCCTGGAGGGCTCACTGAGCCACACGGCCTTCCACTGTCAGGGCGGCTCCATGCAGATTAGAAGAGGGTCCCAGATGGAGTGAGAAGCCAGGTCCCAGGCAGGGTGTGCAGTCACGGTCACCCAGGGCCCTCTAGCCCAGCATGAGGGGATCCCGTCAGGGAGGGAAGAAATGTCCCCGCTCCCACTCCCGGAACCTCTGTTAGAGTCACAGTCCCTTCAGTTCTGTGTCCTTGGGGCCCACTCTCCTCACTCTAGTCCTGGTCCTGCTGCCCAAGCCTGCCTACTAGTCCTCCAACCTGGACCTTCTGCTCCACCCTGACCCCTGGGTCTGACCTTTGTCTAGGCCTCCCTGGGCCTTTGGATGAGATGATTTCACTTGGTTCCCCATCTCTGACCCTGCAATTCACTCTGAGGCCATCACCATAGGCCATCAGATTGAATTACTATTCCCATTGGACACGTGCAAATCTGAAACTCTAACACATAAGCCCAGAACCCAGGAGGTGGGCAGGGATAGATCCAGGATCCCATCAGTTCCACCCAGTTTCTCTCTAGCATCTCTGGTTTATGGGCTAGCAGGATCCTGCAGGGTTGGTACAGTTCCTAAGATGGAGACTAGAAAGGCTTTATCTAGGGAGAAGCCAGAGTAATACAAACGATGGCATCAGGATGTTCGGACTTGTCCCATAGGAAATTCTGGTTGGTTCTCATCACCAGAAAGAAAATTCTTCCCAATAAGCTTTTTAAATGTTAATACTGATCGAGCACCTACTCTGTATCAGTCATTATGGGAAGATTGTTGCATGCAAGATCTCAGTATCCTCACAATAAAACTGAACAGATGATGAAGCGAAGGCAGAGAATAGCTCAGTAACTAGTCCAAGGTCACATAACCTGCCCCTTCCTTATTGGTTTCATCTTTTCTCAACCTGAGATTGTTCACTGCCAGCAAATGACATGGAAGAAACATTCCTCATGAGATATTGAGAAGGAACATCCTACCTCCATAGGGTCCTGCTTGGAGGAGGTGTGCCTGCTAGGAGAAACCTATTCTGATGCCGCGGCATGTGGGTGACCTTCCTGACACACCAATGCACCTGTAGAGGTTACCTGGACAAACCAGCCTTTGCCTCAATTTTCCTCAGGAATTCAGTCAGCAGGAGAAGCAGTTCCTCCCTGCTGAGTATGTCCCAGAGACACTCAGCGACTTCCTCAAAGAAGATCTCAATATCTAGATGAGAGGAAAGGGAATAAGGTTAGAAGAATTTGTGAAGAGAAAAAGGGAAAGTGTTAGTCGCTCAGTCCTATTTGACTCTATGTGACCCCGTGGACGGTAGCCCGCCAGGCTCCTCTGTCCATGGGGTTCTCCAGGCAAGAATACTGGAGTGAGGAGCCATTCCCTCTTTCAGGGGATATCCCAACCTAAGCATAAAATCCAGATCTCCCGCATTGCTGGCAGATTTTTTACTGTCTGAGTCACTGGGAAAGGACAGATTTTGTGGTGGATCATAAATGGTATTGGGTAGCTTTTTTTTTTTTTTAACCCTGTGTAACCTGGGGGAGGGCTCACAGATTTTGACAATCCACTCTAGAACAGGTGTCTAGATGACCATGGCAATAGAAGCTGAAGAGAGCTATTTGAGTTTTTGAATTTGGTGGACCTGAAGTGCTGAAGCTCCAGTTGGATGTCGCTGTACCAATTTTGAAAGACCACCAGGTTCTAACAAAGTCCAAGCATGTGGTGTAAACCCAGTGGATGTATATATTTGCTCTGGCACTCACAGTATAAAACCACTTCTGCCTTATACTCCTAGCTAAGAGATGGCTGGGATAGTAGAAGCTGCTGGAGAGAACCTATCTGCTTTCAAGAAAGGCGACATTCACTACAAGGATGATCTCTGGGGGCTACGCCGAGTTTGCTCCGGGAGCCCATCACACTGTTCACGCGTGTCCCCCAAAAACTGGACTTTAAACAAGGAGCTGCCATCAGCATCTCATGTTTTACTGCTTATTGAGTCTGCTCCACAGTGCCTGTGAAAGCTGGAGAAAGTGTTCTGGGGCTCGTGGAGGAGCTGGAAGAGCAGCAGGCCAAATGGTTAGAGCTTATGGCTTAAAGATTCTGGGCACAGCTACTACTGAGGAAGGACAAATGATTTTTTTGCAAAATGGAGCTAAGTGTTTAATCACAAAGAAGCTAATTATATTGATAAAATTAAGAAATCTGTTGGTGAAAAAAGAGTTGATGTGATTATTGAAATGTTTGCTAATGTAAATCTTAGCAAAGATTTAAATTTTTTGTCACATGGAGGACAAGTAACAGTTGTTGGCAGCAGAGGTTCTATTGAAATAAACCCACAGGATCCATGACAAAGGAATCTAGCATAAAAGAGTAGCTCTCCATTCATCCTCCAAGGAGGAATTTCAGCAGTTTGCAGCAGTCCTCCAAGTCAGAATGAAAATTGGTTGGTTGAGACCAGTAATAGGTCCCCAGTATTCACTGGGGAAGGTGGCCCAGGCTCATGAAGACATCATTCATACCAGTGGGGCTATGGCAAAAATTATTCTTCTCTTAAAATCATTAATCCTTCCATTGATTTCCTGTGTAATTAAGAGGTTTCTTACGTTAGTTTTATGTAGACTGCATTTGCTCTGCTTAGCAATCATTTGATTCAGTGAGTTTCTTCTATTTAAAAAAATATTTATCTTAGGATTCACAAGCGTTGGAGTACAGTTTATTTTATAGCTGGCAATATTCTTTATGCCTTCTACCTCTCATCAAGGAGTAGTGGGAAATAGGATGTTAGTGGTCACTTGGCATTGGAGGACATTGCAGAAATTCCTAACTAATTCTTATCATTAATTCCATACTTTTGACTAAAACATGCTAATTCAAAATAGAACTGCTTGATTCCCAAGGCTAGTTCTCTTTACAAAGGTTCTTTGGTCTCTGATTAACCCAGAACTATACTGGACTCTGACGATTCTCTGAACTAAATGAGACCCCTTTTCTAAACTAATCTCATCTAGATCTACCGGTGTCTCAGAAGGGAAAGATAAACCATGTCCAGAGAAATCTGTTAGTTTTCCAATATTCCCCAATATTTTATGCTATTCACTAGGTTAATCATTGACTACCAATGATCCATGTACTCTCTCTGGACATCAGCCTTATCTCTGGTATCATATGATAGTAGGTGCATAGTGGGCTTCCCAGGTGGTGCTAGTGGTACAGAATCTGCCTGCCAGTGCAGGAGATGTAGGAGATGTGGGTTTGATCCCTGGGTCAGGAAGATCCCTTGGAGAAGGGAATGGCAACCCACTCCAGTATTCATGCCTGGAGAATCCCATGGACAGAGGAGCCTGGCTGGCTACATACAGTACCCAGGGTTGCAAAGAGTCATACATGATGAAGTGACTTACAACATCAGGTGCATAGTTTCCAAATATATATATATTGATTGATTCAACTTGTTTCTGGCTGGATGAAGGCTTTTACATTACAAATGGTTGTTCAAGCTCCTCCAAGTGCCAGAGCCTTCTCCAACTATTACTTGGGGCCTCCTGGTTCAAAGATCCTCAATATGAGGGTAAGCAGAACATGCTGCCTCAACAATTTAGGGTCTGTGTCCCTGGCCATCTCGAAGCAGTCTGAACAGAATTACCACCCCTTTTCCCTAGTAGCCATATTCTCCTAAATGAAAAGGGGGGAAATAAAGGATAACAGACAGGGGGGAAGGACCGGGGTCCCCAAGTGGCAGGAGGAAATAAACTGCTAGTGGCAGACGTTTTTTTCCCCCTTATCTACATGAGATTAAAAGGTTCCTTGTAATCCTGTGTTGCCATGATGCCACCTGGTGCCCCCTGAACTTAACTTTTTCTCAAACCTTGAGCTAACCAACGTGTCTTTCTCATGGAAATGTTTTTCTTTAGCTGTGTTAATGAAGCTATTCATTTTCTTGGAAATCTGCCTTTCTTCAAGATTCATGTCAATTGTTTTATGGCCAGAGGTGAGTCCCCCTTGTGCCATTCTATCCACAATGCATATTGCGGGAGAGGAGCCTGGTGCAACACTCTCTGTCTGAGGCATTTTTAAAATCTGATTAGCAGCTTGCTATCAGGTATATGCTGAAACTCCAATACTTTGGCCACCTCATGCGAAGAGTTGACTCATTGGAAAAGACTCTGATGCTGGGAGGGACTGGGGGCAGGAGGAGAAGGCGATGACAGAGGATGAGATGGCTGGATGGCATCACCGACTCGATGGACATGAGTTTGAGTAAACTCCGGGAGTTGGTGATAGACAGGGAGGCCTGGCGTGCTGCGATTCATGGGGTCGCAAAGAGTCGGACACAACTGAGCCACTGAACTGACTGACTGAACTGATCAGGTATATAACGCCTTGCTAAAAACTAGCAAGGGGACACTCTTTCTGTCCCCTTCTGAAGTCTATCTTAGAAGCTTTCTCTACCCCATTTACAGTTTAATGAAACTCTACTACAAAAAACTCTGAGTGATCCAGCCTTGTCTCTGCCTCCAGATTGAAGTCTTCTCCTTAGAGGCCAAGGATACTGGATTCACTCAGCTCACAGAAGTAACCTTTCAAAATTGTATCTCTGTGTGACAGGGATCATATATTTTTATTTAAATTAATAAACACAGTTGATGCCTTAAAAATGATCTGCTCTTGTTATCATAAAATGGTAACTGCAATAAATTCTAGAACAATTCTTTTAAAAAAATGCTATTTAGTATAAATTGTTAAAATTCATCTTCCTGAGGAGTGATCACCTGGGCACTGTTGGTAGAGTCACCTGGGGCATGGATGGACCTGCTCTTCCCGCCCTCACCCCCCAATTCATATGTTGAAGCTTTAACCTCCAGTGACTGTATTTGAAGATTGGGCCTTTAAGGAGGCAATTGAGGTAAAATGAAGTCATAAGTGTGAGGCCTGAATCCAATACGATCATTGTCCTTATAAGAAAAGAAGAGACCAGATTCTCACGTAGGAGAGGTGGCTCAGTGGTAAAGAATCCTCCTGTGAATGCAAGAGACCCAGGTTCGATCCCTGGGTCAGGATGTTCCCCTGCAGAGGGCTTCCCTGGTGGCTCAGATGGTAAGGAATCTGCCTGCAATGCCAGAGAAACCTGGGTTCAATCCCTGCATTGAACCTCCAGATCCCCTGGAGAAGAGCATGGCAACCCACTACAGTATTCATGCCTGGAGAATCCCATGGACAGAGGAGCCTGGCGGGCTGCAGTCTATGTGGTCTCAAAGAGTTGGATACGACTGAGTGACTATGCACACCGATTCTCTCTCTTCCTCTGCCCTCCTCCAGAGGAAAGGCCATGTGAGGACACAGTTAGAGGGCAGTTAGGATTTGCAAGCCATGTGGAGCGGTCTCATCTGAAACCACCACTACTTTGATGATCTTGGACTTCCAAACCTCCAGAAATCATTATCTAATCCTAGGATTTAGATGTCTTCAGGAATCTACAATTGCAATGTTTAGAAAGAGAACGAGGGCTTTCTAGGTGGTACAGTGGTAAAGAATTGGCCTGCCAATGCAGGAGACACAGGAGTCATGGGTTCAGTCCCTGGGTTGGGAAGATCCCCTGGAATAGGAGATGGCAATCCACTCCCAGTATTCTTGCTGGAAAATCCCACGAACAGAGGAGCCTGGCAGGCTACAGTCCATGAGGTCACACAGAATTGAACAGGACTGAACAGATGAGCACTTGCACACACACAAAGAGAGAGAATACAGGCCTGTGTGTTTGTGAGTTACCACTTCTAGCAGAGACTGGCAGCATGCTGCAAATGCATGCTTTTGAGTTTTGGCAGTGAAACAAAAGAATATTCACATTAAATGGGATAAAGAACATAATGAAAATAATTAACCTCAGATCAGTACAGGGCAAGATCACTGCTCAAATGAGGTACCAAAATCCCTGTGTGATTTCAGGGATCTAGAGGTTACGGAATTTCAGGTAACACACAGGTATATATGGGGGGCTGGGACGCGACGTAAGATTGTTTCCTGGTACATGAACACAGAGAGGCATTATTTTTATTTCACAGAAGAAGAAAGTGAGACTCAGACAGGAGAAGTGACAGCCCAAGGCCAGTGAGCAGGAAGCTCAGTGGTGGAACCCAAGGTCAAGTGTCAGACACTTCTTAGACATGACTTTGAATCCTCCTTATTTTAAACTCCTGTGATTTCTTCATTCTGCGAATAGGGATTTTTCCAACTAAGTTTTGGTGGTGAGTACGCTGCAGCTGGAGGAGAGCATGGCAACCCACTCCAATATCCTTCCCAGGAGAACCCCATGGACAGAGGGGCCTGGTGGGCTGCAGTCCTGGGGGTCACAAAGCGTCAACAACAACTGGGCAGCTAAGCAGAGGCTGCAGCAGCACACCGCAGCACACACAGAAGGAGAAGTCCAGTGCTGTTCGCATGAACTTATAAAACATTGTAAACCAATGTGATCTCATTCTAAAAAGGGTTTAGGACCACCTATCGCTGAGTGAGACTGCTATGTGAGAGGATCCTAATCAGAGACACTCAGGATGGGCAGGGGAGGGGATCAGCCAGGTGGAGGAGGGGTGGACACAGATGTGATCCTGTGAACAACCCCGTCACCCTTCCCCTCCAGGTGGGAGGTGGCACAGGTAGACTAGGGTTCATTTCACTGTCCGCGGACTCTTGCAGAGTCGCTGGGTGAGCAGCAGGGTGAGAGCTGCAGGAATGGTGTCTGTGGTGATGCCCCAGGGTCTGGGAGCAGGAGGAGGCTGGGCCAGGGAGAGGGCAGGAGGAGCTCCAGGGACCCTGGGGGACCTCCTCTCACTGCCCCATTTGGCCCTGGGAACTCCCTCTGCTGTCCCCCTCCCCATGGGCTGTCCTGGCCTCACTTCTGAGTCACTTGCTAGAGGGCAGTGAGCACCTAGCAAGTGGGTCCCCAAGGAGAGGGCTGGGAAAGAGGCTCTGTGGACACACCCCTGTTGGGGGAACTCCATGTGGCCCCTCTGGGGGGCTCCAGGATGCTTATCCATCCTCTTCTTGGTTCTTGATTCCTGTGTATGTTAACTCTGCCTGGAGGAACCACCCTCAATTCTGGGTCACAAGTAGGAACTGGCCAGAAAAGAGGCAGCTGCCTACCTGAGAGGTCTCTGAGATTTTCTGAGCTCATGATGGCAGCAGCAGGGTCTCAGAGATCTCCCTTCAGCTCCTTGTTTCTGTCAGGCTTGAAGGAGGTGTGACCTCACTCTTGGGGAAGAGAGAACAGAATGTGGACTCAATCACGAGTGAGCAGTGCCTGCAGGGAACAGGGAGTGGTGAGGTCTCTGATGGGTCCTCTGGGACGGCCACCAGTGCCACCGGGGACTTAACCCAGCATAGTTCTCTGTCTCCTGGGCTCTGTAGGTCACTAGTCAGGGAAAGTTCCTCATCTCCATCCAACTTCCTCCAAGTCATAGTCCTGTTATCCTGTTGGGGTATGAGGAGAAAAATAATCACAGAGGAGACAGCCATCTGTGAAGTTATAGGAGTAATAAAACCAGAAACGGACGGACAGATAGGAAGGAATAGTCTGGAAGTTACATGAGGTTGGAGCAACTCTGTTACTAACTGGCAATAGGTGATGTTGATCCAGTGTCTATGACGTGCAGGCTCCTGAAACTAATCTAACTTTGGGTCAGCCCGGTTTTTCACACTGGTGCCAGAGCCTGGACTTCAACCCAAGTCTTTCTGATCCAGATTCCAGTTTGTGATGACTATGCTCTATTCCATTTAATACATGAAAATAATTACTTGCGGATATATGTTTAATGGTAAATGACTCTTCTCATTCCAAAGTGATGTCTTGCCCCAAGGCTCAAGTCTGCCTTGACAAAGTTCCTGGTGGTGCAACTCCGACAGCCCAGGTCTTCTTGCTTCTGCAAGAGCCTTTATCTCACAAGGGCCTGGAGTCCCACCAGCCTCACCGCACTTCCTGTATCCCTGCCCTGCCTGGCTGAGGACCCCGAATGGTGCCCTGTCCTCTCTGCTGTCCTCCCCTGACTATTGGACTTTAGGTTGTCTCTAATACCTTGTGTAAATAATAAAGAACACTCTCCTTGTATTAAACTTGACTCACATTTGAGACTGTTTCCTTAAGCTATTTCTAGAAGTACAATTACTAAATCACAAGGCATCAATACCTAAAACATTTTCATACCTAGAGCCACACTGTTATGCAAACAAACTGTCATAATTTATGTTTGCACTCATAATATATGAGAATGTACATCCTTTCAGACTTTCCCATTCTCAGTGGTCTTTAAAAAAATAAAAAAGCTCAGGTCTTTGTATATAAAAATTTTATTTTGGTTCTGCATGTGATTATCTTGCCATGGGAGAAGAAGAAGGAAAGCAGATGTTGATTACATTTAGCTACTCTTTTAAGAAAGCAAAAGAGCCTTTGTCAACTCCTCCTCCTGAGACCTGACTGAAATGATAGTAAAGGTACTTACAGGTATAATAACAGCCGTGGATAAGAGTGACTTGTGTTTGTGGTCATTGCTCTGCATTGGTGTTGGCTCTGAAACTTTACATATAATAACTTGTATGTTATTCCATTAACATTTGATATGTGTACATTGTATACCCATCTACACATAAGGAAGCTGAAGTACAGAAGTTATATGATTTGGCCAAGGTCAGAAGTCTTGCCCCTGGTAGACTGGCCACCCCACTCACCGGGTCAAGAACCATAACCTCCCTCTTCTTCCTTTGCTGTTAATAAAATCAAGCATGGGGGCAACAGGAGACCAGAGTGTTCAACAAATGTTTGAAGACTCACTGGGTGGAGAAGTGATAGCTGAATAAAGAGGAGTGCAGTAGAGGGAGAGAAACAGGGAGCGTGTTCACAGGAGAGAAGGATTGTCTGCTGGGCAGAGCCCCAGAGAGGGGGCAAGATGAGAGGAGGCCGAGGGGAGAGCAGGGGACAAACTCACCAACCCCACATCCCATCCCATAGTCACAGCAGCCTTCAGTCTTCACCAGACCTTTAGAAATTACTTGAGAATGAGATGCAGGAAAAAATTAGATTATGTGTTTGTGTAATTAAGGAAGAAAATAAAGGAAACCCATGAAAGAGATAGATGTGGGATCCAGGAATCAGGAACATCAACTCAGTGGGAAGGAAATCCAAGGATCCCAGCTGGACGCACAGCAGACCTAGAGAGAAACCAGCCCAGAAAGGGATAAGAAGTCCAGAGTCTGTGGGGACAGGGGACTCGGTATCACATGAGGCACAGTTGTAAAGAAATGGAGCAAATGTTGAAGATAAACAGTGCAAGGGTGAAAATGAAGCCAATTAGAAACATCAGGAAAAACTAAAGGTCTTCCCAGAAGCATGTGCAGCTATTTGGTATAAGTTCAAAATCACTGCAGATGGTGATTGCAGCCATGAAATTAAAAGACGCTTACTCCTTGGAAGGAAAGGTATGACCAATCTAGATAGCATATTAAAAAGCAGAGACATTAGTTTGCCAACAAAGGTCCGTCTAGTCAAGGCTATGGTTTTTCCAGTGGTCATATATGGATGTGAGAGTTGGACTGTGAAGAAAGCTGAGCTCCGAAGAAATGATGCTTTTGAACTGTGGTGTTGGAGAAGACTCTTGAGAGTCCCTTGGACTGCAAGGAGATGCAACCAGTCCATCCTAAAGGAGATGAGTCCTGGGTGTCCACTGGAAGGACTGATGCTGAAGCTGAAACTCCAATACTTTGGCCACCTTATGTGAAGAGTTGACTCGTTGGAAAAGACCCTGATGCTGGGAGGGATTGGGGGCAGGAAGAGAAGGGGACAACGGAGGATGAGATGGCTGGATGGCACCACTGACTCGATGGACATGAGTTTGAGTAAACTCCAGGAGTTGGTGATGGACAGGGAGGCCTGGTGTGCTGTGATTCATGGAGTCGCAGTAGTCGGACAGGACTGAGCGACTGAAGTGAACTGAACTGAGTTCTAAAAAAAAGTATTAAAATGTCACAAATATGTAAACTCTCTTCTTGATGTTTTTTTAAAAAAATCTAAGGTAAATTAATGTATGTCCATGTCCTGGTTTTCCCATTTTGGTTATTTTGGATGCTGTTTTAAAACTGAAGTATTGTTGATATATATAATATTTATCAATTTGGTTTACTCAGTATAAAAATTAAAATACACTTCTAGAACTTGGGAGCTGAAGCTCTGAAAGGAAGCATTGTTTACAAAGCTAGGAGTAAAGAAATAGTAGCTCCAGTTGAAAGTGTAACAAATAAATATGTAAATAAAATGTTTACAAGTGCAACGCTTCCTAATAGAGGATACAAAATTAGAGAAATAATGATACAAGCAGAAGATGGGGAAGGGTATAAAAAAGTATAAAAATAAATGAAATCCTTATTTTTCCTAGTAAGAAATAAATAAATAGTATACAAATTTTTAAGTCAAAAAAATGAAAAATGCAATACCTAATACTAATTAGCGATTGTGGTTGATGACACCCCACTATGCACCAGGCACCTTTCCAATTGCTTGGTATGAATTCACTTACTTTTAGTTCTCACAATAATCCTATAAGAAAGGAAACTGAAACTCAGAGAGGTTAAGTAATTTACTCAAACCACACAGCTAGTGCTAGAGTCAGAATTCAAGTCCAGATTCCTGTATCCTGAGCACATTCTCACATGATTCCACCTCCCAAGGTTGTAATATCAACTTTTGTGTGTGTGTTAGTCACTCACTGTGTCTGACACCTTTGTGAGCCCTTGGACTGTGGCCCACCTGGCTCTTCTATCTATGGAATTCTCCTGGCAAGAATAGTGGAGTGTGTTGCCATTTCCTTCTCCAAATATAATTTAAAGACCTTGATCAACTATCTAAAGAAATAGCTGGATTTAGAAAAGGCAGAGGAACCAGAGATCAAATTGCCAACATCTGCTGGATCATTGAAAAAGCAAGAGTTCCAGAATAACATCCACTCCTGCTATATTGATTATGCCAAAGCCTTTGACTGTGTGGATCACAACAAACTGTGAAAAATTCTTAAAAGATGGGAATACCAGACCACCTGACCTGACTCCTGAGAAATCTGTATGCAGGTCAGGAAGCAACAGTTAGAACTGGACATGGAAAAACAGACTGGTTCCAAATCAGAAAAAGAGTGAGTCGAGGCTGTATATTGTCACCCCGGTTAATTAACATATATGCAGAGTACATCATGAGAAATGCTGGGCTAGATGAAGCACAAGCTGGAATCAAGATTGCCAGGAGAAATATCAAGAACCTCAGATATGCAGATGACACCACCCTTATGGCAGAAAGCAAAGAAGAACTCAAGAGCCTCTTGACGAAAGTGAAAGAGGAGAGTGAGAAAGTTGGCTTGAAACAACATTCAGAAAACTAAGATCATGGCATCTGGTCCCATCACTTCATGGGAAATAGATGGGCAAGCAATGGAAACAGTGACAGACTTTATTTTGTTGGGCTCCAAAATCACTGCAGATGGTGACTGCAGCCGTGAAATTAAAAGACGCTTGATCCTTGGAAGAAAAGTTACGACCAACCTAGACAGCATATTTACAAGCAAAGACATTACTTTGCCAACAAAGGTCCATCTAGTCAAGGCTATGGTTCTTTCAATGTGAGATGTTGGACTATAAGGAAAGCTGAGCTCCGAAGAATTGATGCTTTTGAATTGTGGTGATGGAGAAGACTCTTGAGAGTCCCCTGGACTGCAAGGAGATCCAGCCAGTCCATCCTAAAGGAAGTCAGTCCTGAATATTCATTGGAAGGACTATGCTGAAGCTAAAACTCTAATACTTTGGCCACCTGATGAGAAGAACTGACTCATTGGAAAAGACCCTGATGCTGGAAAAGATTGAAGACAGGAGGAGAAGGGGAAGACAGAGGATGGGATGGTTGGATGGCATCACCAACTCAATGGACCTGAGTTTGAGTAAACTCTGGGAGTTGGTGATGGACAGGGAGGCTGGCGTGCTGCAGTCCATGGGGTTGCAAAGAGTTGGACACGACTGAGCGACTGAACTGAACTGAAAGAAATAGCTTTTCCTTGGGAAGGAATGAGTAGAACCCTTTGTACAAATTGATGTTTTTAACCATATGCACTTAGGATTTTTTATTGTTTTAACTCCAAGACAGCTACTGGTGAAGGTGCTCAGTTGTGTCCGACTCTTTGCAATCCCATGGACTATAACCTACCAGCTTCCCCCATCCATGGAATTTTCCAGCCAAGAGTACTGGAGTGGGTTGCCATTTCCTTCTCCAGGGACTCTTCCCCACCCAGGGATCGAGCCCAGGTCTCCCACATTGCAGGCAGACGCTTTCCTGTCTGAGCTACCAGGGAAGCCCTAAGACAGCAGAAGTCACTTTATCGTATTCAGTAACCCACAAGAATGAATGGTTTCTAGCATCACCACCTTAAAGATGATGGAAGCAGTTGAATTAAGTGCCAATAAGAAATCTGTGACTCTTGCTGTGACAACTGTTATTGTAGGAGGCACGTTCGTGTTGATGAAACCAAGTTCTCTAGAAAAGTAGGCATGAAAACAGGGTGAAACTAGAATAATGAGCGTGAACTTGACCTTAAACAGATATTGTCCAGCAGCATCTTTCCCACCCACATGTGCACCCATGGGCTTCTGTCCATCAAAGGAAGGAAGATCCCTTGCAGGGGAGGTGATACCCACAGGCTGGCTTCTCTGCTCCTGTAGAGGCAAGGGTGCTCTTGAAGATGATCAGAGAAGTGGGCACCCGCATATAACAGTAAAAATAATAATAATAATAAAAGGTAATGTTACTATAAATATATTTCATTGGGCCTTGTTGAGTCTGTGAAAGGCCATGAGTTCATAATAATAATCAAATGAGAGGACTTTAAAGTGTGGCCAAAAAGGGAGACATAAAGTTTAAAAACTGCACTAGTGGTAATGCAGGAGATGAAAAATGCAAGAGATGTGGGTTCAGTGCCTGAGTCGGGAAGATCCCCTGGAGAAGAAAATGGCAACTGTGGAGCTGCCGGGGCTGGCAGGCGGCCCGGACCTGGGTTTCGGTTTTCCCTGAAATGGTGGGATTCCCCGCCCCCATCAGGTAACCTGGAGCCAGCCAGTCAATATGTGCCCAGTAAGAAACAAAGGGAGAGCTGAAAAGCCCGCGAACGCCCAGGTTTGAAAAAAGCCCGTGAAAGTTTGTACCAATAAAATTGCTTTGCAAACATGTAACCAATCTGCTTAAGCCAGCTACCAACTGCTTATGTTCACCCTATAAATTTATGTAAGAGCTGGGGCTCGGGGCTTTTTTCTGACCCTGCACCACTGCATTGGTTGCGGCAAAAAGCCCTGACTCGAGTCAGTAATAAACTTCCCTTTTTTTTGCAAATTGCATTGTCTTAGAAGCCTTCTCTCTTCCCGCTCGGGGATTCGGACATCGGGCAAAACAGCAACCCAAAAAAAAAAAAAAAACAGCAACCCATTCAAGTATTGTTGCCTAGGAAATCCCATGGAGAGGAGCCTGGTGGGCTACAGTTCATGAGGCTACAAAGAGTTGGACAGGACTGAGCTGGTATCTTTCTTTCTTTTCTTTTCATGATGTAAAGAAGAGAAGGTATAATAGGAAATATTTTGTTATGAAATAAATTTAATAAGAAGAGCAGTCTTGAAGTCTGAGGGGATATTCCATTCTGTTTATTCACATGAATGTTTATAAAGGATTGAGAAAGAAAGAACCCCTGACATCCCAAAGCTGGCCTGGTATCAACACAGGGTGATGTTCTTTGTCTCTTGGATGTAAAGGCTCTCACAAAACTCCAACTTCACACAGAGTCACCCCGAGAGCAGGAGTGAAGAAGAGAGCAAACACGCATCACTGCACCACCACCAAGGAAACACCCCTCCCTTGGTTGAAAAGCATGACTGCTCCTTCTCTACCAATTGCAACTTTATCCTCGCTCTGGTCCCCAACTCCAAAGATGGAGTTACTGAGACTCATGCTGACCCCAGTTCTCGGCAGCACCCAATCTAGAGTTGCCCCATGTCTTTAGAGCCTCCCCCAAATCCCCTCCCCTAAGCCCCATCCTAGGATCTATCTTTCTAGCACCTTCTCTCTGTGATGCCCAGGGTTGTCCCTCAGGAAGAGTAACCATCAGCTTGTCCACTAGCGAGTGTGCCTGGTGGCAGAGGCTAGAGGCACCGACCTTGTGGATGGGAGAGTATTCACAGAGGAGGCCTGCCTCCAAGCAGATGGGAGAGGAGAGCTGGCTGCTCCCCTGCCTCCTTCTCTGCCTCAAAGCTGCAGGACCCCAGGAGCCAGGGCAGCCAATTGAAGTCATGAAACATGAGAAGGAAAATTCAAGCCAGAAAGCAGAGGAGGGCTCCAGCAGAAGGGCCAGCTCCTGGATGAGGCCAAAGAATTGTAAATGCATCATGACCCTTGACTTATCCTTCTGTCCTTCCCTCCCATTCTCGTCCTGGTCCTGACCCTTGTCTTGGGCCTCAGCTGGGTGTAGATGTTGGGCAGTGCTCCCTTCTGACGGATTTCTATTGTGAGTGTCTTCCTCTTTTAGCCTCCAGGTCACTTCCTGGAAAGGCTATTTCTGGGAAAAGGGAGGACTATGGGGAAGCCTGTCCCTGCCCAACTGCATGGCCAGACACAGAGCCCTCCCCTCCATGTGGGCAGTCAGAGATTCTACCAAACGTCTCCCTCCATGTGGTACAGCGCATACTCTATGGGCAGGGATAGGAGGGGTAAAGGCAGGGTCAGATTCAGAGTCCTTAGCCAATCACCAGGCCCTCCTGATGCTCCTCCTCCTGTCCTCCTCACCCTCCTGATCACCAGGCCCTCCTGATGCTCCTACTTCTGTCTTCCTCACCCTCCTGACTCTACAGGGCCTGGTCCAGGGGCCTGGAGGACTCCCAGCTCCCTGGACTCTGATTCCCCCCAGCCTTCAGGCCTTCGCTCAGGTTGCTCCTCCCCCTGCAATGCCTTGCCCCACCTGCCTCACCAGGTGAAATGTTACCTGTAATTAGAGTTCCCACTCCAAAGCCTCCTCCCCCTGCTGCCTCCCCCAGTTCCTCTTCAAGCCCCACTGGAATCTTGCACTTTCCTTGTTGCAGGTCTGTTTGTGTGGATTTCCTGCAGCTCCCAGCACTGGGCAGGTGCCCTGTCTCTTCTCTGCTGCTCCTCCTGCTCCAGGGCCTCGGGGGCTCCCTCCACCCTCCCGGGCACAGCCTGGCTACAATATGAGGTATGGGACCCATTACTGGGACATGAAGCAACCAGCTTCGTGAAAACACAGCACCACACTTCTTTTACCTGTGGTGGAGTACTTAGATTTGTTTTCCTTGTCTGTCTTGATAAAAGTTCTTTCTGATAGACAGTGTCATCACATTTCTGAGTGTTTCCATTTATGGGCATCCTGCACTTTCCAGAACACCCTCTGCCAGTAAACTGCAATGTGAGACCTACATTGCCTATACTCTATGTCATCTTGGTTTAGGAAAGCTTTTGTAGGAACACAGACACACCTGAGTCCACATCCAGGCTCTGCCCCTGCTTAACCTGTGCCTCGGGCCATGACCTCATCTCCCTGAGCTTCCGTTTCCCTTCTGTAGTGAGATCACCCTTTGCTCAGACAGTCATCCTGAGGATGGGGAGATGGGCGGGGGTCCTACCCACCCCCTGCTTACCTAGGAGTCTTCCTCTGGCTGAGTGTGAACAAGATCCAGTTGTTCTCAGCTCTGCAGATGCAGCCGCCTTCTGTCTCTGCAACAAACCTTGCACACCTTGTGGTCCCAGATATATTTGGAGAACCAGAAGGGAAAGCGAAACCCTCACTTCTGAGTGGCTCAAGTTACCATCACTCTGTCCACCAGGCCCCGCCCAGAACTATTCCCACCCTCCTACTGCCCCCTTAGAGAAACAAGCCCAGCCCTGACATCCCACGTCCTTCTGACACAGCCCACCCTGCCTCGGCTCCTTGAAGGTGACCTGCCACCAACACACTGTGAGTCCCTTGGCCAACCACTGCCCCACCCCATGGCCGTCTCTCCACCCCCTCAGCCCTCCCCACCCACCTGTTCACCATCCTGCCTGCTTTATTCACCCTCATGCCACCAGCATGTGTCACAGTTCCAGAACACACCAGCTCCTCACTGCATACTGGTCATACTGCTGCTGCTGAGGGTCACATCACCGTGCCTTCTAGGGCTTGTTCATGCAGGTCCTTCTGCCAGGGACACCTGCTGCATCGAACCTGGAGAAATCATACTCACCCTGCAAAGCCAAAGTCTGGCATCACCTCCTCTGAGAAGCCCTCCAGGACCTCCCCTGCAGAGTCCCCTGTCCCTGCTCTGCTCCCTTGGTACCTGGGAGAGGGGCCTAAGGCCACCCCTCAGCCACTCTCTTCATGCCTGCCCCCACTCCTTCGATCAAGTCCTTCTAGACTTGGCCCTGCTGACAGGCACAGAACTAGTGCCTTCAGGTCCAACAACTCGCCTGAAGAGGCCCTGCCTTGGTGGTCAAGGTCATTTGGATGGATGCAAAGTGTGTGGGAAGGGCTGAGAGCACGCTGCTATTTTCTACCCTGGATTATTCTAGGTGTACAGTTTCTTTTCTCGAAATGGAGGACCTTTATAGGAAGGTTAGTGATCTGGAAACTCAAAAATCAACAACAGAAAACCAGTCTTATTTTCTGCTTGGTTCCTGAGCAAAGAGCCAAAGTGTATGGAGGGCTGAGCATTAGACCCGCTCTGTGCAGGCTCTGTCCACACCTTTCCTGTTTTACTCTCACATCAGCTCTAGGAAGTGTTGGCTGCATTTTTCAGATAAAGAAACAGAAGAAAAGGTCCTACAGCCTGAGAGTCCTGGTGGACTTTTCTTTTTTGCCCCAACCACAAGGGGCAGCAGTGGGGCTGGACCCCCCATGGAGGCACACCTGCCCATCCTTCAGGGCTGTTTCACCCCAGAAAACGGCCCTGGTCATCATGGCCACCTTCCCCATCTTAGAGGGAGGGACAGAGGAGTGATGGGTGTTACTCCATGAGGACCACACTCTACAGTTTGGTCTTACAATTACCCTGGAACACAGACCAGGAATCTGACTTGATTTGCGCAGCAAGGTAGCTGATGGCAGGGGCGAGGTGGGGGCTTTCTTCCAGCAACTCAGGGGAGGCACCAAGATTCAAACCAAGGTCGTCACTGCCTATTGTAAACGTCACTCCTTGTTTAAAGTTCCTTTTTTTTTTTTTCTTTTAAATCATTTTTTCCCCAGTAAACTCCCTCCTACTGATTCTTCTCTCTTCCACTAGCATGAGTTTGTCTGGAAGTTAAACAAAACCTCCCTGATATGCAGAACTCAGCTAACCCAGAGGACTCTGTCCAGCTGTCATGAAGGTCCTCTGCTGAGAACGCCTAATAGACGCCAGCCCGTCATGGGCTCAATAAACACAAGCCCATGGGAGAGCAGCCACGGGAGCTGCAGACTCAAATCAGGTGAGGACTCAGCAAGGCTTCAATCCAGGGCATGAGCTGAGACCACCCATTTGGAGATCCTAAAGATTCAGTGACGATAAAATTGGGCTCCACTTAACCCCAACATCACAAGAGAAGCACCCCAGGATGGCTCCAGCAACCCACCTGCCTGTCCTCGTCCCTTTTTATAGGATCGGTAGGAGTGAGTAGGGAGCTTCAGACTGAGCATGTGACCAGACGGCTTTAGAGTCATCAGAGTTGCTGATGGAGGCGGACCCCAGGGGGCAGAGCACAGGGGATGCCCTCCAGGCAGACAGCACAGGCGACCTCAAGGGAACGGGTCTCGGCCACTCACTGCCAGGCTGCTCTTGTCACAATAGCCAAAGTAGGAAGAAAGAAAAATAATATAAGAAAAATTCTGTCTATACATACCACGGACTATTACTTAAAAAAGGAAGAAAGTTCTTTTTTAAAAAATTATTTTAAAAGGAAGAAAATTCAGACACATGCTACAACCTGGATGTGCCTTGAAGACATTATGTTCAGTGAAATAAAACAATTACAAGAAACTGATTGTATTTTCTGTTTTTATTAGGTGTAGAGTAGGCAAATCGATAAAGACAGAAAGTAGGGTCGTGGTTGTCAAGGGCTGTGGGAGGGGGAGGCAGATTTAAGGTCTAGTGGAGTCTCAGGTTTCAGGAAGAAAGACTATGGGGATGGATGGTGGTGATGGCTGCACAATATATGAATGTATTGATACCACTCACGTGTACACTTAAAAATGGTTAAGTGGTAAATTTTATGTTGTGTATATTTTACCACAGGAAGTAAAAAAGAAAGAAAAACAAAATCCTGTCACAAAGGACAAATATTGTATGATTCCACTCACATGAGGCCCTGAGAGGAGTCAAATTCATAAAAATCAGGGGCACACTGGTGCTTGCCAGGGGTGGAGGGGAGGGAGAATGAGGTACTAGTATATAATTGGTACAGAGTTTCATTTTTGATGTAAAACATTCTGTGGATGGATGGTGATGCTGGGTGTACAATGATGTGAATGTCCTTAATACCACTGACCTGTACACTGAAAAGTGGGTAAAATGGTAATTTGATGATTTTCAAAAATTAAAACAAATTGTTAAAAAGCTGAACCTTTGTGGGAAAACATAGCAGCACCTGGACCCTTTACAGTCTGTAAAACACCTTCACACACACCATCGTGCAAGCTACCTCAACCCTGTGATGAAAATGTTTACTATCTCTATGTCACCAGGGAAAACTGAGGTTCAGACTTGCCCCTAAATGGGGAAACTGGCTGGTCGGTCTGTTTTCTGGACTATGCCATTTCCTTAGAGGAAGAGAAATCCTTAAACCTTCCAGTAGTCTAAAAATGTACTTTCCTGTTGGGGTTATGCAGCCAGTCTTCACGCTCCAGGGAATCAGCCAGAAATAGAGAGAGAGAGAGAGAGAAAGACACAGGGACCCAAGCTCTGATGGAACAAGGGTGCTTTATTGAATTCTATAAGAGTATATATACTGTAATACAAGGTAGCTTCTTCAGTTAAAGATCAAGAGATCAGACTTTATTACAAGTTACCAAGGAAGCAAGGAGCAATAGAGGCCATAAGGCCAAAATGTGATCCATATCAAAAGAGGGTCATAAACAATCCCTTTCACCAAATGGAAAAGCTAATGAAGGAAATCCTATGCAAGCATCCCATCTCTTTGATCTCTATCCTGGGAGCAGCTTGCCTGCTCCTCTCACCAGCCATGGACTGATAAGGAAGAGAGGGCTCAAGAGAGATAGGAAACAGCACACAGGAATCCTACTGTTAAACATTCATGACACTTTCCTTCCATAAATGCTCCCTGTTAGCTTGAGATAAGTCATAAACATCAATTATCTCTTGTCCGAAGAAGTGAGCTCAAGGCCCGAGTCCCTAGGAGCCACAGGGAGCTGAGTCTGGCGGGGCCAATGGGGACCCTCTGCAACTGGCATCAAGTGTCAACTCACTTCTGCAACAGTCCCACCTCGGCGGAAAGCTGCCTGAATTCTTCCTTCACAGAGACTCTGGGGCCCACTCTGCTGTGTCCACATCCCTCCATCTTCCATGAGTGGGGAGAAAATTTGGCATCATGCAGCCCTCCTTGATGGGGATAAAATGGAAACAGTGACAGACTTCATTTTCTTGGGCTCCAAAATCACTGTGGACGGTGACTGCAGCCATGAAATTAAAAGACATTTGCTTCTTGGAAGAAAAGTTATGACCAACCTAGACAGCATATTAAAAAGCAGAGACATCACTTTGCCAACAAAGTCCCCTATAGTCAAAGCTACGATTTTTCCAGTAGTCATGTACAGATGTGAGAGTTGGACCATAAAGAAGTCTGAGTGCTGAATTGATGCTTTTTAAATGTGCTGTTGAAGAAGACTTTTGAGAGGCCCTTGGACAGCAAGGAGATCCAACCAGTCCATCCTAAAGGAAATCAGTCCTGAATATTCATTGGAAGGACTGATGCTGAAGCTGAAACTCCAATACTTTGACCACCTGATGTGAAGAGCTGACTCATTTGAAAAGACCCAGATGCTGGGAAAGATTGAAGGTGAAAGGAGAAGGGGACAATAGAGGATGAGATGGCTGGATGGCATCACTGACTCAACGGACATGAGTTTGGGTAAACTCCGGGAACTGGTGATGGACAGGGAGGCCTCGGGTGTTGCAGTCCATGGGGTCGCAAAGAGTTGGACATGGCTAAGCAACTGAACTGAACTGAAGAATTTATAAAAAATTTAAAAAGAACAAATATGTATATAGATACATGTATAATTGAATCACTTTGCTATATACCTGAAGCTAATACAATATTGTAAATCAACTAACTTTAATAAAACATGGAAACAAACAGGTCACTACCTACTAAGTTCAAAGGTGAGTTGATGCTGGCGAAGTAGGGCTAGAGACTGTCACCAGGGGGAAACCCTTCTTGCTGGAATATCAAACCCTGAGGAGGGCGACAGAGGAGCCCCTGCTACTTGTGCTGGATCTCTACAATCCTAACTCTTTGACTTTCTCCCATTTTCAAAGCTCCCCTATTCCTGGCCTCTCACTGCTAGTCTCCCTGTCTCTCCCTTATTCTGCCCTCTGTGTCTTCTTTAGTCCAAAACAAGTGGTTTCTCCCCATGACTCTGCACATGTCCCCGGTCCCTGCACTGCTCTAGGGGTGGCCCAGTTGGGCCCTATTGCAGACTCTCATAGACCCAGGTGAGCTCCTCCAACTTCTTCTCCAGCTCCTGGGCTTTCTGCCTCATGTTTTCAGCCGATGCTGTCTTTGCCCCCTCCTGCAAGTCCTGTACTTCTTTCACCAGGGAGTACACGTTCAGTGCCAAGAATAAACCTGATGTGACTCCACTCGCGATGCGGGCTGTTCTAGTCGCTGCCAGAGGTGTGCCTTCGAAAGGCCTCACCTGTTCGTCACTTTGGACAGAGACTTGCCTGGTGGTTATTAGCCTGCTGAGCAGTGGCTCAGTGGCTTCTAATTCAGGGTTGTCATTGGCCACCCTGATGGCATGAATATACATCCCTAAGTCTTTAACATGGTAGAGATCAATTACATAGGATATTATTTCGGCTGTGTCAAGGAGACTGGCCTGGGTTTCTGCTGATGACGTGTTTACCTTTTCTACCACCATGGTGGACACACCTGTTACAGCAGATGCTGCTCCCAGCCCTATTCCAGCAGCTGAGAGTCCCAGACTGAGACCCCCTGTAAAGGGTGCAAGAATCAGGCCAAGGATGCTCA
The DNA here is from genome assembly GCF_910594005.1 of Cervus elaphus. Lineage (NCBI taxonomy): Eukaryota > Metazoa > Chordata > Mammalia > Artiodactyla > Cervidae > Cervus > Cervus elaphus. The sequence goes on from NC_057836.1 coordinate 44,625,808, forward strand.
GGGTGCCAGACGCAATGCCAGTGGAGGAGGCTACCACATTGGAGATGGTGCAGTCCCTGTGCACCTTGTCAACATGGTCTGCGAGCTCACGGAGCTTTTTTATGCTCTCCTTCAGCTTCTGTTTTACCTGAGGAAACTCCTTCAAAAACCTCTCCTTTTCCTGCTGGTATTTTTGGAGCCTGCCTGGGTCCTCCCCGGCCAAGTCTGTTAGCAGCTTGATCAGATGTTCACGGAGTACATTTGCTTCTTCCCTGTAACAATGAACATTAAAGCCTTAGAAAGAGAGTTTGCTTGTCTATGAAACAGGCTCAACAAGCTCTATCCTGCGTAAACCACAGAGATTTTATTGTAAATCACAAGAATTTTACTAACGTAAAAACTTTGCCAACCTTAAACCCTCATTTGGATATTGTTAGTGCTCCATGTGCTTATTCAAACATGGAATAAGTAAGCAAAGGTCATCTTAGGATACCTTTAACGTAAGAGAGATATTTGATAAAGACACCTCAAAGGCAGACCAATACCATCACTTCCAGAATGTGTGTAAAATGGGAACTTCACAGATAAACAAAGAGAAGTGGGATTAGAGCAGAAAACCCTTCATTCAAGGACCTTAGTGTATAGTGAGGAGTCCTCTTGTTCTTTGCTCTTGACTGCTAGGATGTGGTCCCTAGACCCCAAGAATATTCTGGCTGATAAGAATGTCCTTGTCTTTCTGGGACTTTGGCCACTGGACAGTCTGACAAGTTGACATGTCATGGGCCTCTGGGTCACATGGTATCAGTTCTGACCTCTGAAGGAGCTGGGCTCTAGGGCATTAGTCTGAGCTCTGGGAGGGGCTGGAGATGACAGGTCAGGATGATTTGTTGTTAAATAGGGTGAGCGTCTCTGGCGGGCAGTGCTCCATGTGTCCTGCCCCACTGAATCCAGGACAGTAACGCATCCTGGGGACAATGGGAGCTTCATGTGTAAAACATGCCCAGACTCTGCCCTGTGGCTGATGGGAAACTGCATCCTTCCCTGTAAAAAACCATAACTGGGATCCTGAAACTTTAAGTGCGTCTGTGCTTCCTTCTATGGAGTTCTAGAATCTGAGGGTGGTTGTGGGATCCCCCAACTTTGCCCTTGATGGGAAATGTAAGGACAGTCCTGGGACTGTGCCCTCATACTTTTCAGATTGGCTAACTGTGAACCTAGAATTTTATTTTATTTTTTAATAAAAACTCAGCTAGAAGGAGTGATCATTTTGCCTGGCATCTGTTCTTATCCTAGCCTGATACCCTTGGCCTTCTCAGGAGAAGGACACTGGGTCTGTCCACTGCCCATATTGACTGGGAAGCAGGAGATGTGCTGTGAGCCCTGTTACCCATGGCCCCTCCAGCCCACCTCACTGACTCCTGATCCAGGACCCAGCACCCCAGATCTCTCAGGGGTTATATGTTAATTTCTGACAGCTTCATGAGCCTGCAACCCAAGGCTGTGTGCAACTTCATGGAACCTCTAAAGATTCAAGACATGAGGAAACACCCATCTGAGTGGCTGAGCCTGAGGAAACTGGCACTTGCACAGCTGGTGAAAGAAGTGTTTCCCTCTTGGGTGGGGATGTGTGAGGCTCCTCGGAATCCCTCAAATGACGCACAATCACAGCCATTCATTGTGACCCTGGAGGGCTCACTGAGCCACACGGCCTTCCCACTGTCAGGGCAGCTCCACATAGACTAGAAGAGGGTCCCAGATGGAGGGAGAACCCGGGTCCCAGGCAGGGTGTGGAGGACATGGTCACCCAGGGCCCTCTAGCCCAGCATGAGGGGATCCCATCAGGAAGGGAAGAAATGTCCCCTTTCCCACTCCCAGGACCTCTGTTAGAGTCACAGCCCCTTCAGTTTTGTGTCCTTGGGGCCTACTCTCCTCACTCTAGTCCTGGTCCTGCTGCTCAAAGCTGCCTATTAGTCCTCCAACCTGGACCCTCTGCTCCACCCTGACTCCTGGGTCTGACCCTGATGCACGCCTCCCTGGGCCTTTGGATGAGATGATTGCACTTGGTTCCCCACCTCTGACCCTGCAGTTCACTCTGAGGCCATCACCACAATCCATCAGATTGAATTGCTATTCCCACTGGACACATAACACATAACAAATCTTAGACTCAAAGTCTTAAACCCACAGGCCCAGAGTTGGGCAGGGCTAGATCCAGGATCCCACCAGGTCCAACCAGTTCCCCTCCAGCCTCTCTGCCTTATTGGCCAGCGGGAACATGTAGTGTTGGTATAATTCCTAAGATGGGGAATGAAAGAGTTCTAGTCAATTCCTAGGAACACAAAATGATATTCGGGTCAGGATTTTCCGTCTTGACCCAAAGGAAGTCCTTCTTGGTTCTCATCTCCAGGAAGAAGGTCCCTGATTCTTCCCAACAAGCTATCTTAAAATTAAAACACTTAAAAAAACTTGCAATCATGATCTCAGAGTCCTCCCAATAAAATTGAAGAGATGATGAAGCAGAGAGTAGTTCAGTAACTTGTCCAAGGTCATATAACCTGCCCTTCCTTTCAGGTTTCATCTCTTCTCAACCCAATGTCATTCACTGCCAACAAATAGCATGGAGGAAGCAGTCCACATAGGATCTTGAGGAGGAACATCCTTGACCCCAACCATAGGATCTGCCTGGAGAAAACTAGCCTGGGAGAATCTTCCTGGGGGCATGTTGGTGACATTCCTGGTGTACCTGCATGGTTACCTGGACAAATTGACCTTGGTCACAAAATTCTCCCAGGGTTTGTCTTCGAGCAGGAATTTCAGGTGTTCCCATCTCACACTCTTTTGGAGAAACTCAACGACATCCTCAAAAAAGCTTTGTCTCTCTATACAGAAAAATAAAAATTGAAGATTCCAATAAACTATGGTGTGATGTAAATGGTATCGAGTATAAGTGGTTAAAGTTCACCTTTCTCAGCAGCATTCATCTGGCATGCTGTTGATGGACTTATCTGGGGTGTCAGGTGGACCGTATGCACCAGCCCCAATTCATAAGTTAACTAACGCCCAGACCCACCCACTCTGCAATGACTGTATTAGAAGATAGGGGGCTTTAAGGCAGTAATTAGGTGAAATGAGGCCTTAAGTGTGGGGCCTTAATTCAGTAATATCAGTGTCCTTATTAAATGAAGAGATGTCAGATCTCTTCCTCTCTTCTTCTCTGTAGTATTAAGTGTTCTTAGGTTTTCTTTTTCTCATGCATCACTAAGGGAGAAATGAACTCAGGGCTCACATGGAGGGAAACCACAGCACTAGATCTGTGTTTTGATTGATCATGGTGAGTGTGGGTGGAGGAAATAACTGAGCACCTGGGTGTCTGAGGGTTTCCCTTGTAGCTCAGTCAGTAAAGAATCTGCCTGCAGTGCAGGAGACCCAGGTTCGATCCCTGGGTTGGGAAGATCCCCTGGGTTGGGAAGATCCCCTGGAAAAGGAACTGGCAACCCACTCCAGTATCCTCGCCTGGAAAATCTCATGGACAGAGGAGCCTGGTGGGCTGCAATCCACGGGGTCGCAAAGAGTCGGGCACGACTGAGCAACTAACACTTACTTAGCGCTTCCCTTGTGGCTCAACTGATAAAGAATCCGCCTGCAATGCGGGAGACCTCGGTTTGATCCCTGGATTGGGAAGATCCCCTGGAGAACGGAAAGGCTACCCACTCCAGAAGCACAATGGCTGCCACGGACCACGCAGGAAGTGCAGCTGAGAGGTGCTACCCCAGGCCAAGGTCAGGGGCGGCAGCCGAGAGGAGCAGCCCCACATCCAAGGAGCGGTGGCTGTGCGGGTTCAGGAGGGCGGAGAGGAGCTACTCCACGTTCAAGGTCAGGAGGGGCGACTCCTTCAAGGTAAGTAGCAGCAGCTGTGCTTTGCTGGAGCAGACGTGAAGAGATACCCCACATCCAAGGTAAGAGAAACCCAAGTAAGACGGTAGGTGTTGTGAGAGTGCATCAGAGGGCAGACACACTGAAACCATAATCACAGAAAGCTAGCCAATCTGATCACAGGGACCACAGCCTTGTCTAACTAACTCAGTGAAACTAAGCCATGCCGTGTGGGGCTACCCAAGACGGACGGGTCATGGTGGAGAGGTCTGACAGAATGTGGTCCACTGGAGAAGGGAATGGCAAACCACTTCAGTATTCTTGCCTTGAGAACCCCATGAACAGTATGAAAAGGCAAAATGATAGGATACTGAAAGAGGAACTCCCCAGGTTGGTAGGTGCTGAATATGCTACTGGAGATCAGTGGAGAAATAACTCCAGAAAGAATGAAGGGATGGAGCCAGAGCAAAAACAGTACCCAGTTGTGGGTGTGACTGGTGATAGAAGCAAGGTCCGATGCTGTAAAGAGCAATATTGCATAGGAACCTGGAATGATAGGTCCATGAATCAAGGCAAATTGGAAGTGGTCAAACAGGAGATGGCAAGAGTGAACGTCGACATTCTAGGAATCAGCAAACTAAAATGGACTGGATTGGGTGAATTTAACTCAGATGACCATTATATCTACTACTGTGGGCAGGAATTCCTTAGAAGAAATGGAGTAGCCATCATGGTCAACAAAAGAGTCCGAAATGCAGTACTTAGATGAAATCTCAAAAACGACAGAATGATCTCTGTTTATTTCCAAGGCAAACCATTCAATATCATGGTAATCCAAGCCTATGCCCCAACCAGTAACGCTGAAGAAGCTGAAGTTGAATGGTTCTATGAATACCTACAAGACCTTTTGGAACTAACATCCCCAAAAGATGTCCTTTTCATTATAGGAGACTGGAATGCAAAAGTAGGAAGTCAAGAAACACCTGGAGTAACAGGCAAATTTGGCCTTGGAGTACAGAATGAAGCAGGGCAAAGGCTATAGAGTTTTGCCAAGAGAACACACTGGTCATAGCAAACACCTTCTTCCAACAACACAAGAGAAGACTCTACACATGGACATCACCAGATGGTCTACACTGAAATCAGATTGATTATATTCTTTGCAGCCAAAGATGGAGAAGCTCTATACAGCCAGCAAAAACAAGACTGGGAGCTAACTGTGACTCAGATCATGAGCTCCTTATTGCCAAATTCAGACTTAAATTAAAGAAAGTAGGGAAAATTACTAGACCATTCAGGTATGACCTAAATCAAATCCCCTATGATTATACAGTGGAAGTGAGAAATAGATTTAAGGGATTAAATCTGATAGAGTGCCTGAAGAACTATGGATGAGGTTTGTGACATTGTACAGGAGACAGGGATCAAGACCATCCCCATGGAAAAGAAATGCAAAAAAGCAAAATGGCTATCCGAGGAGGCCTTACAAATAGCTGTGAAAAGAAAAGTGAAAAGCAAAGGAGAAAAGGAAAGATATAAGCATTCTGAAAGAAATGGGAATACCAGACCGCATGACCTGCCTCTTGAGAAACCTGTATGCGGGTCAGGAAGCAACAGTTAGAACTGGACATGGAACAACAGACTGGTTCCAGATAGGAAAAGGAGTACGTCAAGGCTGCATATTGTCACCCTGCTTATTTACTTATATGCAGAGTACATCATGAGAAATGCTGGGCTGGAGGAAGCACAAGCTGGAATCAAGATTGCCAGGAGAAATATCAATAACCTCATATATGCAGATGACACCACCCTTATGGTAGAAAGTGAAGAGGAACTAAAGAGCCTCTTGATGAAAGTGAAAGAGGAGAGTGAAAAAGTTGGCTTAAAGCTCAACATTCAGAAAACTAAGATCATGGCATCTGGTCCCATCACTTCATGGCAAATAGATGGGGAGACAGTGGAAACAGTGTCAGACTTTATTTTTCTGGGCTCCAAAATCACTGCAGATGGTGATTGCAGCCATGAAATTAAAAGACACTTACTCCTTGGAAGGAAAGTTATGACCACCCTAGATAGCATATTAAAAGCAGAGACATTACTTTGCCAACAGAGGTCCGTCCAGTCAAGGCTATGGTTTTTCCAGTAGTCATGTATGGATGTGAGAGTTGGACTGTGAAGAAAGCTGAGAGCCACAAAATTGATGCTTTTGAGCTGTGGTGTTGGAGAAGACTCTTGAGAGTCCCTTGGACTGCAAGGAGATCCAACCAGTCCATCCTAAAGGAGATCAGTCCTGGGTGTTCATTAGAAGGACCGATGCTGAAGCTGAAACTCCAATACTTTGGCCACATCATGCAAGAGCTGACTCATTGGAAAAGACCCCGATGCTGGGAGGGATTCAGGGGGCAGGAGGAGAAAGGGATGACAGAGGATGAGATGGCTGGATGGCATCACCGACTCGATGGACATGAATTTGGGTAAACACCAGGAGTTGGTGATGGACAGGGAGGCCTGGCATGCTGCGATTCATGGGGTCGCAAAGAGTCGGACACGACTGAGTGACTGCTCTGAACTGGGTGTCTGCGTGGGCGTTTGAGAACAACAGAACTAGTACCTGCCTGGGGCAGTCACCTGGTAATCAGGTGTGTATAATGGGAGCACTGGGCAGGGGCCCTAACACACCACAGCGGAGAGGGGATTCTAGAGAAGGGGAGAGGTTTCTACTTGGAACTAACACATTCCAGGTAGGGGGGACAGCACGACACTAGGCAGGAGTTGCTATGCGGTAGGCCCTGGCCCAGGCCACGGACACACATTATATTTGGTCCTCATCACAACATAGGGAAATATCCTTCTCATTTTACAGGTTCTATCAGGTCAGGTGCTCCAGATCTGGGAGGCAGATGTTGGAGGCAGCAAAGGCCAGATTGGGGTTCAGTTTAGAGTCCACTGACCCTCACAAAGCTGCTGGGTGGGCAGCAGGGCGAGCGGTGGAGGAAACAGCCTCTGTGTTGACAGCCCAGGGTCTGGGAGCAGAAGGAGGCTTGGACCAAGGGAGAGGGCAGGAGAAGCTCCAGGGGACCTCCCCTCCCTGTCCCACCTGGCCTTGGAGACTTCCTCTGCTGCGCCTGCCCCCTCCATGGGCTGTCCTGGCCTCACTTCTGAGTCATTAGCAGGGGGTCAGAAGGCAGGGGGAGGAAGTTAGCATCTTGTCTGTGGCTCCCTGAGGACCAGGAAAGAGGCTGTGGGGACAGACCGCCAAGTGTTAGGGGACTCCCCATTGCCTCTCTGGGGGATGCTTCTCCACGCCTTTCTTGGTTCTTGATTACTCGGCAGGTTAATTTGGCCTGGAGGCACTACCCTCAATTCTGAGTCACAAGTAGGAACCTGCCAGAGACGAGGTGGCTGACTACCTGAGCGGTTCCTGGGATCTTCTGAGCTCATGGTGGCAGCAGCAGGGTCTCAGAGATCTCACCCTTCTGTGTCAGGCTGGAAGAAGGTGTCGTTTCACCCTTGGGGAAGAGAAAACAGATTGTGGGCTTGATCATGTGTGAGCAGTGGCTGTAGGGAGCAGCGAGGGGCATGGTCCTAGTTTCCCCTGGGACAGCCACCAGCGCCACCAGGGACTTAACCCAGCGTGGTTCTCTGTCCCCTGGGCTCTGCAGATCACTTGTTAAGGAAAGTTACTCATCCTCCCACCGTCCTCCCCAACCAGAGTCCGGCTCTCCTATTGGGGCACAAGGAGAGGATAATCAGAGAGGAGACAGCCATCTGCGAAGTTACAGGAGCAATAAAACCAGAGACAGAAGAACAGGCAGGAAGGGAACACTCTGGAAATTACAAGAGGTTGGGACCGCTTGTGTTACTAATTGCTTATAGGTGATATTGATCCACTGTCTATGACGTGCAGGCTCCTGAAACTCACCTAAACTTAGGTCAGTCCAAATTTTCACATTTCTGTTGAAGCCCAGCCTTGAACCCAAGTTGTTATGATCCAAATCCCAGGTTTGTGATGACTATGCTCTACTTGCTTTAATGTACAAAAATGTCTATTTGTGGATGCATGTTAATCGGAAAATGACTTTTTACTGCAAAATGATGTCATGCACCCTGTGGTCGAGTCTCTGTCTTGATAAAGTTCCCGGTGCTGTAGCTCCCACAGCCCACATCTTCCTCGCTTCTGCAATAGCCTTTATCCCACAAACCTTTTTTCTGGAGTCCCACCAGCCCCACTCCAATCCCTGCAGCCCTGCCCTGGTCAGCTGAGGACCTGAATGGTGTCCTCTTTGCTGTCCACTCCTGATTGTTGGACTTCACGCTGTTTTTAATCCTTTATGTAAATAATAGTACAAAGAACACTCTTCTTGTATAAAACTTTGCCTACATTTAAGATTCTTTCATTAAGCTATTTCTAGAAGTAGAATGCTGGATCCAAGGGTATCAACACCTAACATTTTTTCATACTTAAGCTACTTTGTTAATCAAAGAAACTGTACAAATTTACTTTCACACATATCATATGTGATGGTGTCCATCCTTTGTCTTGCCAGTTCTCTATTGTTTTTTTAAATAGCAAATCTTTATATAGAGAGAACTTCTTTTGGTTCTGGTTGTGACTATCTTGTGTTGGGAGATGAGAAAAGAAGCCATGTTAATTATACCTAGGCAGTATTTTAAGAAGGCAAAAGAGTACTTATTTAAGTATTCTTCCTGAGACCTGGCTGAAATGATAGTAAACGTCCTTATAGTTACAGTAACAGCTATTCGTGAGCATGGCTTGTATTTCTGATTTTGCTCTGCACTGGTAGTTACTCTAACTAAGACTCTATAAATTATATCATATTGTTCTGATAACCAGGAGGTGTGTACCACTGTATCCCCATTTACAGCTAAGGAAGATGAAGCATAGATGTTCTATGATTTGCCTGAGGTCAGAAGACTTGTTCATGGAGAACTGGACCCCACCTCACTCTCTGGGCTCAAGACCCCATACCTGTCTTCCTCTCACTTTGCTTCTAACAATAATAGTAATAAAAAAGCAGGGATGGTGGCGACAGGAAACCAGAGTCTTCACACTCCCTCCCTGGGCTGAAAATTATGACTGCTTTTTATTTAACAATTGCACATTTAACCTTGCTCTGGTCTCCCCTCTCCATAGATAAAGTTACTGAAACAATCACTGATAAAACTGCCCCTGCCATTCTCTACAGCACCCAGTCTAGAGTGGCCCAACTTCCTTAGAGTTTCCCCCAAACCCCCTAACCTGAGCCCTGATCCTAGAATCTTTCTTTCTATCACCTTCCCTCTGCAATGCCCAGGGTTCCCCTCAAAAAGAGTAACCATCAGCTTGATTACCAGGGGTATGCCTGGTGGCAGAGGCTGCGGGCACTGACTGTGTGGATGGGAGAGAATTTACACAGACAGACCTGTCTCCAGGCAGGTGGGAGAGGAGAGCTGGTTGGTCCCCTGCCTCCTTCTCTGCCTTGAGGCTGTAGGTCCCCAGGAGCCAGGGCAGCCAATTGAAATTTGGAAACACAAGGACCAAGAGCCAAGGCAGAGAGAGGAGGAGAGCTTGGGCAGAAAGGCTGATCTTGGATGATGCCGAACACTTGAAAATGCATTTGGACCCTTGACCTCATCCTTCCATCCTTCCCTGCCATTCTTGTCCTGGTCCTGACCCTTGTCTGGGGCCTCAGCTGGGTGTGGATGCTGGACAGTGCTTCCACTGCTGGATTTCTATCCAGAGCGTCCTCCTCTGTTAGCCTCTGATTGGTCACTGCTCGAAAAGCCTATCAGTGGGAGAGAGGAGGACCCTGAAAAGACTCCCCACCCAACTATATGGCCAGATGCAGAGGCCTCCCCTCCATGTGGGCAGAGATTCTCACCAAACATCTCCCTCCATGTGGCTGCAAGTTATCCACCTTGGGCAGGGAAAGTGTGTGTGGGGGGGTGCGGTTAGGGCAGCATCAAGTGCAGAGTCCTTAGCCCATCACCAGGCCCTCCTGATGCTCCTACTCCTGTCTTCCTCACCCTCCTGCCTTCTCAGGGCCTGGTCGAGGGGCCTGGAGGACTCCCAGCTCCCTGGACTCTGATTCCCCCCCAGCCTCCAGAACTTCACTCAGGCTGCCCCTCCTTCTGCAATGCCATTCCCCACCTGCCTCACCAGCTGAAATGTTACCTGTAATTAGAGTTCCCACTCCAAAGCCTCCTCCCCCTGCTGTCTCATCCAGTTCCTCTCCAGTTTCCCCTGGAATCTTACACTTTCCTGGTTGTGGGTCTGTTTGTGTGGAGTTTCTTCAGCTCCTGGCACTGGCAGGTGCCCTGTCTCTTCTCTGCTGCTCCTCCTGCTCCAGGGCCTCTGGGACACTCTCCACCCTCCCAGGTACAGCTTGGCAAAATACAAGGTGTTTGATCCATTACTGGGACATGAAACCACCAACTTCTTGAAGACACAGCACCACACCTCTCTTACCTGAAGTTGGGTAATTCCATTTGCTTTCCTTATCTGTCTTGATAGAAGCTCTTTCTGACAGAGAATGCCATCAGATTTCTGACTGTTTCCATTTATGGGCATCCCTTGCTTTCCAAAAGATCACCCTCTGCCAGTAAACTGTGAGGTGAGGCCTACATCCTCTTCACACTACGCCATCTTGGTTTAGGAAAGCTTTTGTAGGAATACTGTATTTTCAGGTGGCAGGAAACACCTATATTTCCTCATGTTTCCTTACTCCAGCCATGATATTTTTACAGGAGGAGAAAGAGGAAGAGAGAATTGTGGAAAGGCATGGGCTCCTGCTAAAATCTGAATAATGCCTTACTGCACTGGAGGCTCCTTTAAAGGCAGAAAAAAACAGTGTATTTCTTCTTGATTGCAGTAGGTACCTGTTAAATAAATCCTGCTTTAAGGAGATAAAGCAGCAGACATGCAGGAAGGAAGGTAGGGAGTCTGGGAGAGCAGGAGAGGAGGAGGAGAAAAAAAAGAAGGAGGGAGAAGGTAGAAGGTGGAAGAAAAAGAGAGAAGAAGAAACAAAAAAGCTCTAATCAATTAGTGAAACCTAAAGGGATCTAAAGGTAAACCAGAATGAAAAAAAATCTACAGACAAACTGGAAAAAATGAAAACATTATGCAAAACATATTGGAAAATACTGCTAACTTGAGGAAAACTCTCACCAAGACACAAATCCCAGAAAACATTGGACCTCTTAAAAGTTAGAAATTGCTAAGGACACCGTAAACCAAATCAAAATGCAAGAGACCTGGAGACAATGTCTGCAACACTTAGAGAAGATAAAGGTGAATATCCCCAACACAGAGAGAAGCTACAAAGCCATATGAGCAGACTGAAACCAGCTTTTAAAAATGGGTAAGAGTCAAGGCTATGGTTTTTCCAGTGGTCATGTATGGATGTGAGAGTTGGACTGTGAAGAAAGCTGAGCGCCGAAGAATTGATGCTTTTGAATTGTGGTGTTGGAGAAGACTCTTGAGAGTCCCTTGGACTACAAGGAGATGCAACCAGTCCATCTTAAAGGAGATCAGTCCTGGGTGTTCATTGGAAGGACTCATGCTGAAACTGAAACTCCAGTACCTTGGCCACCTCATGCGAAGAGCTGACTCATTGGAAAAGACCCTGGTGCTGGGAGGGATTGGTGGCAGGAGGAGAAGGGGACGACAGAGGATGAGATGGCTGGATGGCATCACTGACTCGATGGGCATGAGTTTGAGTAAACTCTGGGAGTTGGTGATGGACAGGGAGGCCTGGCATGCTGCAATTCATGGGGTCGCAAAGAGTCGGACACGACTGAGCGATTGAACTGAACTGAACTGAAGAGAACTGAACAACACTCCCTGGGGAGGTGGCTTGTCCAGGGTCACACAGCTCTCCATGGGCAGAGTAGAGGCCAAGACTAGGCCTTCTGACACTGGTACGTAAGTAGGGAATGTGATTTTCTTTTATTTTATTTAAACTGATCAAATTATACACTCTGTTTTTATTATTATTATTTTTCTTTTTTTAGCTGCACTACCCACTATGTGGGATCTTAATTCCCCAACCAGGGACTGAACCCACAACCCGTCCAGTGGAAGCAGGTAGTCTTAACCACTGGACCACCAAGGAAGGCCCAAGAATATGATTTTAATAACCCCAAAGTTTCTAAGTTTATTTATGCCTGTCTAAACACATAGATCTAAGCCTACCCTCCTGTTACACTAATATGTCTACAGTTTGACTTTTTATCTTAATATTACAAAACCAGGATCATAATGCAGACATTGTGTAGTAAGCCCTTCTCACTTCCTCCATCTGGATCATCTTCCTCACACATGATCAACCATCATGGGCAGCCCTTAGCTGAGGGCCCAGAGAGCACAGAAAGGCAATGTCCTGCATTTTCTCACTTGGTCTCCTGCCCCTCCCCTCTCAGGCCTCAGTTTCCCTCTAGGACCTGGGACTGAGCAGGCACTCAGAGACAGGGTGGTGATGAACATGGATTCCTTGTATCTCAAAAGGAACACTTTCACCACCCTGGGGGCAGCCTCAAGGTGGCCAGCCCATAGGAGAAGAGGCTGTGATTCTCCTGTCCTCTACCCATCTGCTTTCTCCAGATTTCCCAAAGGGCTGAGCACCCTCAACCTTCCTTCTGGTTGTCACCACTGTCTGTCACCACTCACATCTCAGGAGTCCACATCCTGAGCTGAGCCCACCTGAGCAAGTCTCAACCTCCCTCTGCACCGTTTAGGGACCTTGGGGGTGGGAGGAAGCCCTCAGACACACCTGCCCCCACATCCAGGCTCTGCCCCTGCTTAAGCTACCCCTCTGGCCATGACCTCATCTCTCTGAGCTTCTGTTTCCTTCTTCTGTCAACTAGTGACATCATCCTTTTCTCAGACAGTTGTCCTGAGGATGGGGAGATGGGCGGGTCCTACGCCCTGCTCACCCAGGAGTCTTCCTCTGGCTGAGTGTGAAGAAGATCCAGTTGTTCTCAGCTCTGCAGATGCAGCCACCAGCTGTGCAGTAAACCACACACACCCTCTGGGCCCAGCTATACCTGGAGAAGCAAAAGGGAAAATGAACGCCCTTCCATCTGGGTTGCTCAGATTAAGCAATCACCCTGCCCACCAGGCCCCACCTCCCTTAGATAACCAAGCCTAGTCCTGTCCTGTGGAGTCCTTCATGGCCGAGTACATTGTGCCTTGGGCTCTGTGAAGGAAGACCTGCCACCAACAGACTGTGAGGTCCTTTGCCAAGAGTGCTCCGTCTACTCTGTGGTCTTCTTCCCAGCCCCTCCACCCTCTCCATCCACCCTCGCTCACCAGCCTGTCTGCCTTATTCACCTTCGCACTGCCAGCACTTGGCACAGTCCCAGAAGATACCAGCTGCTCACTGCATACTGGTCATACTCCTGCTGCTGAGGGCCACACTCATGTGGGTTCCAGGCACTTCCTCCCTCAGATCCTTCTTCCAGAAACACCTGCCCCTACCACCTGGCAAAGCTATGCTCATCTTTCAAAGCCCAATCCTGGCACCACTTCATCTGAGAAATCCTCAGGAAGTCCCCTGCTCTGCTCCCATCGTACCTGGGAGATGGCCCTAAGTCCACCACTTAGCCATTGTGTGCATGTCACCTACAACCCTTATAGACTCACTTCAGTTCAGTTCATTCACTCAGTTGTGTGTCCAACTCCTTGCAGTCCCATGGATTGCAGCACACCAGGCTTCCCTGTCCATCACCAACTCCTGGAGCTTGCTCAAACTCATGTCCATTGAGTTGGTGATGTCTAGGTCCCTGTAGTCTTGTCCATGAGGGTAACAAAGACACCAGTGACTTTGGTCCCAGTGGCCCAGGCTGGGTGACCAAGGCCATGTGGATGGATGCAGAGTTCACAGGAAGGGCTGAGAGCACACTACTCTTTTCTACCTCAACTTGTTTCTGCTTGACAATAGGTCTATTTGGGAGGACTTTTGTAGGAAGTCCAGAGTCTTAGTAACTCAGGAAAGTCTACAAGAGAGGGCCAACCCTGTTTCCTCTGCCCATGATGACTCTTTTCTGGGGAACCTAAAAGGAAATAGGGTTGGTTCTCTCAGGAGAGCATCAATCAAGGTGCTCACTTCCTCTCCCACTGTCATCTAGCACCTGTCTCAGCAGTGAGGGCAGGATGGGGAGGGGGGCAGCACATTGAGTCCCCAAGGTCAGGAGGGGCAGGGGAGGTGGCCTCCCAGCACCCCTGGAGGTTCTCCTGCTCTCTCCCTTGGTCTCAGCCTCCTCTTGCTCCCAGGCCCTGGGGCATCACCACAGAGACCCTTTCCTCCAGCTCTTGCCCTTGTCCACCCAGCTGCTCTGTGAGGGTCAGCAGACCCTGGACTAAACCCCAATCTGGCCTTTGCCACATCCCACCTGTGTGACCTGGAGCTCCTTAACTGACCTCGCCTTAAGATGGAAATCATGTTTCCCTGTGTGTTCATGAGGGTGAAATCGCGTGTGTGTCCATGTCTGGGACCAGTGCCTGCCACACGGTAGGTCCTGCCTAGTGTGCTGCTGTCCCCTCTCCCTGGAATGTGTTAGTTTCAGGTGGAACCCTCTTTCTCTAGAATCCCCCCTCCCCACGCTGTGTTAGGGCATTTTCCCAGTGCTCCCATACATGAGCCCCTGCTTACCAGGGGTGACTGCCTCAGGCAGATACTGGTCCTATTGATCTCAAGCACCCCTGCAGATACCCAGGTGCTCAATTGTTTCCCCCACCCACCTCCCCTTCAATCAATCAATAAAGAGTTAATTCTGTGAATTCCCTCCAGGCAAGTTCTAGTTTCCTTTCTCCCTTAGTGATGCAGGAAAAAGGGAAAAATTTAGAAGCCTTCCAGCTGAGGGGGTGGAGAAAGAGAGAAAAAAATCTGATGTCTCTTCTAATAAGGGCACCAATCTTATTGGATTAGGACTCTACACTTATGGTCTTGTTTTACCTAATTACTGCCTTAAAGGCCCTATCTCCTAATACAGTCATTGCAGGGAGAAGGATGGGTCAGGATTTCAACTTATGAATTAGGGGCAGGGGGAACAGTCTACCTATTGTTAGGAAAACGCCGCGGGAGGAAAAAAGCCGCCTCTAAGGACCGGTGGTAAAGGCCTTTATTAAGCGTCTCTCTCAGGCAGAACTCCCGGGGGCGGGTGAGTGAGGAGACAAAGGGAGTCTGCGAGGTATGAGGGGTGGGGAGGGGTTTTATAGTCAGGGCCCGGCGTCCAAGCCAGGTCTTCCCATATAAGGAAGAAAGTGCGGGCTACAGCGGTGGTTGGTGTCCAAGGGCTCCGTGTCGGCACCCGATTGGACCAGGCTGCAGGGGGCTGGCCCCTGGAAGTTTAGCCAGCCTCTGGAACTTGCCTGCGGCACTTTTCCGGGGCATGCCTCAACATGCCCGACCTTTCATCTCGGCCTTTTTGTTATAGGACAAGGGGCGCCGGTTCTCTCTGGCTAATTCCTGCTGAACGGGGCGGCGAGGGGTAGGGTGTGGCCGGGATGACAGGGAGCGTCTGCCGTTAATTTTTGTCACAGAGTGTTTGTTGGAAGCCCTTGGTACTGCTGTTGCAACACCATCAGCTGGACCATGTTGAGCCGCTGTTTGACAAAGGTCAAGAGCTTATTTAAGAGACAGGGCCCGAAAGTATGGCCAGAGCTGTGATTGTCAGCAGCCACAGTGGGTGATGCCAGGTCAGCATCGGATATCAGGATGTGGTCCCTCAATTATTTTGCGATCGACGACAGAGGGGTTCGGGTGATGGTCAGTTTGGTCGGCCCCGTGAGGGTGGAGCGGTAGGAGTAATTGGGAGGAAGGGCCTGGGCCGGGGCCACCCCTGTCTCTGGAAGACCCAGGGGAGCTCGTTTGAGCTGGGTCAGGTGATACCAGGGCTCGTGTCCCAGAAGTTTGGCTGCCGTGGGAGTGGTGAGGATTACAGTATGGGGCCCCATCCAGCGAGGTTGTAGCAGGCGGGGACTCAAGGCTTTTAGCAGTACCTGATCTCCCGGGGCCAGAGGCTGAGTTGGCCCCTCGTCGTCTGTCGGTTGTGGCAGGACCCGGTTTGCGTGTTCTCTTAGCAAGGATCGTAGGAGGGAGAAGAGGGGGAGGTACCCCGCGAGTGGGGGAGCCTCTCCCTCTGGGAGGTGAGTCAGGAGATAGGGCCTGCCGTAGAGCAGTTCAAAAGGGGTCAAACCTGTTTTGGAATGAGGTGTGGTGCGAATGCGAGTGAGCGCCAGAGGAAGGAGGTCGACCCAAGACAGCCGCAGTTCTGAGGCAAGCTTGGTCAGGTGCGTCTTGATGATGCCGTTCACCCGTTCTGCTTTGCCTGACGACTGGGGCCAATAGGGGATGTGGAGATGCCAGTCGATGCCCAGAGCCGTAGCCACCTGCTGGGAGAACTGTGAGATAAATGCAGGCCCATTGTCAGACTGGAGAGAGTTTGGCAACCCAAATCTGGGAATGAGATGGGTCGTCAAGACCTCTGCCACCGCCGCTGCCGTCTCTCGAGCGGTGGGGAAGGCCTCGACCCATCCTGAAAAGGTATCCACCAAGACGAGCAGATAGCGGTAGGTTTGATGTCTGGGCATGTGGGTGAAGTCTATCTGCCAATCTTGTCCGGGCATATGTCCCCTTAGCTGGTGAGTCTCCTGTGGGGGTCGGAGTCCTCCTTGAGGAGAGGTGGAAGCACATGTTAGGCAGGAGTGGTGGACCACATATATGGTCTGTCTGAGATGTCGGGGAGAAAAGACAGGGCTGAGAAAGGAAAAGAGAGCCCTTGGCCCGATGTGGAGGGTATTGTGGATTTGGGATATTATGGCCTTAGCCTGTCGCTCAGGAAGCACTGGTTTATTATGGAGTAGTATCCATCCCGACGGGTGCCTCTGAGCCCCTTCCTGTGCCAGCAAGGCTTTGGCTTCCTTGCTGGAATAGTCTGGGTTGAGGGTGGATCTCAAAGTCAGCAAGGGCTCGGGGGCTTGTTGTAAGGTGATTTGTTGAGCCACTTGATCTGCCATATTATTACCCAGAGCGACAGTGTCATGAGTATTTTGGTGTCCCTTGCAGTGTATGATAGCGACCTCTTTGGGCAGAGATAAGGCATCTAACAGTCGAATGATGTGGGGGGCATTACAGATGGGGGATCCTTTAGTGGTCAGGAAGCCCCGCTCTCTCCAGATTGCCGTGTGAGAATGGGCAATCAAGAAGGCATATTTGGAGTCTGTGTAAATATTGGCCCTTTTGCCTTTTGCTAGGTGTAAGGCTCTAGTTAGGGCTGTTAGTTCAGCCTTTTGAGAGATCATCCCGGGTGGCAAGGGCTGAGCCTCCAGGACTTCTTGGGTGGTTACCACAGCATAAGCTGCCCTTCGGTTCTCATCGGGATCTCGCTTTGAGCTCCCACCGACGAACAAAGTTAGCTCTGGATCTGGTAAAGGTTCGGAAAACAGGTTGTGAGGTGGTTGCATAAGGGACTCAAGGACCTCTGAACATAAGTGGGCTGGGGGTTCTGAGGAGAGGGGGAGGGAGGGCAATGAAGAAAGCGGTTTAATTGTGGAGAGCGACTCACGGGAACTTGCGGATTGTCCAAAAATACCAGGTGAAACTGCTGGAGCCTGGATTCGCTGAGGTCAGAGAGAAATCTAGAGGCTAAAAGATCGCCAAGGCGATGAGGTGAGAAGATGGTCAGGGGCTGACCATGAATCAGCTTTTTAGCATCAGCGTACAATGTTGCCACTGCCGCTAGTGTCCGCAGGCAGGGGAACCATCCCCTAGCTGTGGGGTCAAGTTGTTTGGATATGTAAGCAATAGGCAGCAGTTCGGGGCCAATCGGTTGCACCAAGGCTCCAAAGGCTATCCCTCCCTTTTCATCAGTGTATAGATGGTGTGGATAGTTGGGATTTGGGAGAAAGAGAGGGGGTGCAGCCAATAGGGTTGAGCGTAAAGCGTGGAAGGCCTTAGTCACTTCAGTGGGGGAAGACAGCGATCCTGTGGGAGTCTCTTTAGCAGCGGCATATAGGGGTTTGGCCAGGGTGGCGTAATTTGGGACCCAGTGTCGGAAGAACCCCATCAGTCCTAGGAAGGACAATATCTGGTCTCCGTTGGCCGGAGGACAGATGGACCTGAGGAGGTTACACCGATCTGCTGTCAGGGCCCTAGTGGTAGGGGTGATTTGGAGGCCTAGATAGACAACAGAAGTCTGAGTCAGTTGGGCCTTGGGTTGTGAGGCTCTGTAACCCTGGGAGCCGAGGAAATTAAGAAGAGTTGCAGAATGTTGTCGGGAGGTTTCTTCTAGGGGCTGCAAAGGAGCAGGTCGTCTACATATTGGAGGAGGGTGCTAGGGTGGAGCGAGCATCTGGCCAGGTCTTGGGACAGAGCCTGTCCGAAGTAATGGGGACTGTCTCTGAACCCCTGAGGGAGTACAGTCCATGTGAGTTGGGTGGTCAGCTGAGTGTCGGGGTCAGTCCAGGTAAAAGCAAAGAGGAATTGGCAGTCGGGGTGGAGTGGGATGGTAAAAAAGGCATCCTTGAGGTCAATGACGGTGAAATGAGAGGTTTGGGGACGTATGGAAGAAAGGAGGGTGTAGGGGTTAGGGACAAGTGGATGGGCAGGGACCACCGCCGCGTTGATCAGGCGGAGATCCTGCACTAGCCGGTAGTCTCCTGAAGCCTTTCAAACAGGAAGGATGGGCGTGTTACAGGGGGAAGTCGTGGGGATCAAAAGACCCTGTCCTCTGAGACGGTCGATGATGGGCTTTAGTCCCCTGAGGTTATGAGTAGACAAAGGAAACTGGGGCCTGGCTGGGAAGCAGGTGGGGTCTCTTAGCCGGATGAGGACTGGAGGGTGGTGCCGAGCCACCACCGGGACTCGGGTGTCCCAGACCTCAGGATTAACAGAAGAGGTTGGAGGGTCAACAAGTAACATTAGGAAGGCCCCTGACGTGGGAGCCGATTCTGGAGTCAGGTGAAGAGTGGCCTTTAGCTTAGCGAGTGTCTCTTCCCAAGAGAGGAGTGGGGCAGGAGGGGATGACCAAAAAGGAGTGGGTAAATAGGCAGGAATCTAATTGGCAGGACAGTGGTTGGGTTTGGAGTGGACACGAGGATTGGCCGTCAATGCCCATAACCGAAACCTGGGAAGGACGTAAAGTGCCCCCGAAAGAGGGAAGGACCGAATAGGTAGCCCCCGTATCAACTAGAAAGTTGATAGACTTACCCGCTACCTGGAGCGTTACCCTGGGCTCGGCTTGGGTTATCGGGGTTCCCGAGTCTGGGCGGTGTCAGTCATCATTGGAGCTCAGCAGCTCGAAGGCTGGAGGAGGGCAGGAGGTCTCCCTGGGGCGCCCCTAGAGGTCAGGGCCCGAGAGGCCTGGGGACAGTCACTAGCCCAGTGTCCTCGCTGTTTGCACAACGGGCACGGCTTGGAAGGAGGCCGTGGATTGGGGCACATCTTGGCCCAGTGTCCTTCTTGGCCGCACTTGAAGCAGGCCCCCGGAGGGGGGTTTTGGGACCCCGAGCCCGCCGCCGGCCGTAGGGCCGCTACCAAGGCCTAGGTGTGCTGGTTTAGGAGGTTTCCCTGAAATTCAGCCTTTTGTTTGAGCCTTGCCTTTCGGCTGGCCTCAGCAGTTTCTTCACGGGCGTTATAAACTTTAAAGGCCATTTTTACCAGGTCTCGAATAGGGGTCTGAGGGCCGTCCTCGGCCTTGGCCAGTTTTCTTCGGATGTCAGGTGTGGATTGGGAGATAAAACGATTGACCAAGGTAGCTGCCCCAATGGGGGACTCAGGGGACAGTGGTGTATTGAACAAGGGCCTCAGTCAGCCGATTAAGAAACATGGCTGGGTTTTCGTCGGGCCCCTGAGTCACCTCGTCTAGTTTGAGGAGGTTTACTACCTTATGAGAGGACGTTTCCATCCCATCGAGGAGACACTCTATCATATAGCGTACCTGCAGCTGGCCGCCACCCCCTTCCTGGTAGGTCCAATCAGGGTCGGTGTCAGGAACTGCCTGAGCTCCCGGGGGGCGCTCGGGGGAGGGGTTAGCACAGTGCCGCTGGTCGGCCTGAGCCCTGGCTGCCATCCAAATGGCCTGCCTCTCTTCGGGGGTGGTGGTAGATCCCAGGATGACATATATGTCCTGCCATGTTAAGGCATAGGCGCGGGTCAGACCAGTAAACTGCTTAATGTACTGAGTGGGGTTGGAGGAAAAGGATCCCAGCTTGGCCTCAATCTGTGCTAAGTCCTGGAGAGAGAAGGGGACATGGACCTGGGCCAGGCCCTCAGCTCCGGCTACTTGTCGCAAAGGGAGTAGCGGGGCTGGGGGAGGGGGAGGGGAGGCACCTGGAGGGTTGCTGTGGGAGCGAGTGTGGGAGCTAACTGGAGACGAGAAGGGGGTGACGGGGGGAAGGGGAGGATACAAGATAGGGTTAAGGGCCGGAGGATCCGGGGCCGGCGGTGGAGTCTCGGGGGCGGGAGCAGAGGCAAAAGAGGCCGGAGTAGGGTTAGAGAGGGAGGGGGTAGGAGGGGCCGGAGAGGAGGGAGTAGGAACCGGAGAGGAAGGGGTGGGGGTGGTGGGAGAGGCGTAGGGAGGGGGGGCCACCAGATCTTCCGGGGGAACAGAGAAAGCAGAGGACTCAGAGGCGGGAGGAGTCGGCTTAGCTCGGGAGGGTGGAGTAGGGGGGGGGCCATGGTGAGTAGGATTTGGCTGGGAGCACACGTGGTGCACAGGGTGGGGCGAGAGCAACGCCCAAAAGGCCTGAACATAAGGGGCCTCAGACCATTTTCCCGTTCTCCGGCAGTAATTATCCAAATCACGGAGGACGTCAAAGTCTAGTGTCCCTGTGGCTGGCCATTGTGAGCCATTATCTAGGGAATACTGAGGCCAGGCCTGTGAGCACAGAAAAGTGAGCCGCTTGGGGCGGATATATCCCTTTAGTCTTAGGGTCCGCAGGTTAGCCAGCAGGCACTCTAAGGGTGTGGAGTATTGGGGATCGGGTTTGGAGGCTGTCGATCCCATGGCGACCACGGGGCGTGGAGGCAACCCCCGCTGTCCGAACGTCTTCGGACGAGTTAAGGGGAGCCGGAGGTCCGTGTAGTCGCGGGGAACGGCTTCCTCATGACCGCAGGGACCCGGAAAGGCCGAAGCCGGAGGTCTACTCAGCCGCTTGGGACGTCTCCCTCACGAGCTGGTGACCGGAAAAGGCCGAAGCCGGAGGCTGAAGCCGGAGGTCTACTCAGCTGCTGGGGACGTCTCTCCACCAGCTGGTGACCGGGAGGGCCCAGTAAGTGCGCACCCGTTACTGGGCCCTAGGAGGTGGTCGCCAGGGAGGGCAGGCCCCAAAGCCGAAGTTACTTACCCCGTATCCAGCCGTCCGGGGGGTTGGTCAGCCGCCTGGGTCCGGGGCTACCGCGGCGGTGGAGCTCGAGGGGGCCTCAACGGCGAGTGCCAGGGGCCCTCACCTCGGGTCCCATGTTGGGGCGCCAGATGTTAGGAAAATGCTGCGGGAGGAAAAAAGCCGCCTCTAAGGACCGGTGGTAAAGGCCTTTATTAAGCGTCGCTCTCAGGCAGAACTCCCGGGGGCGGGTGAGTGAGGAGACAAAGGGAGTCTGCGAGGTATGAGGGGTGGGGAGGGGTTTTATAGTCAGGGCCCGGCGTCCAAGCCAGGTCTTCCCATATAAGGAAGAAAGTGCGGGCTACAGCGGTGGTTGGTGTCCAAGGGCTCCGTGTCGGCACCCGATTGGACCAGGCTGCAGGGGGCCGGCCCCTGGAAGTTTAGCCAGCCTCCGGAACTTGCCTGCGGCACTTTTCCGGGGCATGCCTCAACATGCCCGACCTTTCACCTATAACCCCAGGTGAATCCATTAACAGTACCCCAGATGACTTTTGCTCAGGAAGGTGAACTTGAACCACTTTATGTGTGTTCTTGTTTGCTCAGCCACTCAGTCGTGTCCAACTCTTTGCAACCTCATAGACTGTAGCCTGCCAGTCTCTTTCCATGGGATTCTCCAGTCAAGAATACTGGAGTGGGCTGCCAGTTCCTCCTCCAGGGGATACTCCTGACCCAGGGATGGAACCCGCATCTCATGTGTCTCCTGAATTGCAGGCAGATTCTTTATTGCTGAGCCACTTTAAACTCAATACCATTTATGTTCCACCATAATTTCTTCTAATTTTTTTTCTTTTTTTTTCAGTGTAGAGAGCCAAAAGTTTATTGGTGATGTCACTGAGTGTTTCCCGGAGAAAGAATACAGGGAAGAACTGCAGTTCCTGATCACTGAAGACAATGCCTGGGAGAGTTTTGTGGCTGAGGCCAAATTGTCCAGGTAAACCACATACGTGTGCCAGGAATTTTATCCAGATATTCTTGGGAAGATCTCCCCGGGCTAGCTTCCTCCTGGCAGACACACCTCCAGGCAGGATCCTAAGGTTGGGATCGAGGTTGTTGCTTCTCAAGAGCCAATCAGGAATGTTTCCTCCATGTCATTTGCTGGCAATGAACAGCCTCAGGTTGAGAAGAGTTGAAACCGGTAAGGAAGGGGCAGGTTATGTGACCTTGGACAAGTTACTGAACTACTTTTGGCCTTAGTTTCTTCATCTGTTCCATTTTATTGTGGAGAAAACTGAGATCATGCGTGCAAAGTGCTTCACATGATGGCTGACACAGAGTAGGTGCTCAATTAATGCTAACTTTTAAAAAACTTGTTGTGAAGAGACGGGATCAAAGTTCTTTTCCCTAGAGGTAAGAACCAAGCTGGACTTCCTTTGGGACAGGTCAGAAAATCCTGCCACCAACATCACTTTGGGTTGGAAGACCTTTTAGAACTAACACCCAAAAAAGATGTCATTTCCATGATAGGGAACTGGAATGCAAAAGTAGGAAGTCAAGAAACACCTGGAGTAACAGGCAAATTTGACCTTGGAGTACAAAATGAAGCAGGGCAAACGCTAATAGAGTTTGGCCAAGAGAACATACTGATCATAGCAAACACCCTCTTCCAAAAACACAAGAGAAGACACCACACAAGGACATCACCAGATGGTCAATACTGAAATCAGATTGATTATATTCTTTGCAGCCAAAGATGGAGAAGCTCTATACAGTCAGCAAAAACAAGACCAGGAGCTGACTGTGGCTCAGATCATGCACTCCTTATTGCCAAATTCAGACTTAAATTGAAGAAAGTAGGGAAAACTACTAGACCATTCAGGTATGACCTAAATCAAATCCCCTATGATTATACAGTGGAAGTGAAAAATAGATTTAAGGGAATAAATCTGATAGACAGAGTGCCTGAAGAACTATGGATGGAGGTTCGTGACATTGTATAGGAGACAAGGATCAAGACCATCCCCAAGAAAAAGAAATGCAAAAAAACATAATGGCTGTCTGAGGAGGCCTTACAAATAGCTGTGAAAAGAAGAGAAGTGAAAAGCAAAGGAGAAAAGGAAAGATATACCCATTTGAATGCAGAGTTCCAAAGAATAGCAAGGAGAGATAAGAAAGCCTTCCTCAGTGAACAGTGAAAAAAAAATAGAGGAAAACAATAGAATGGGGAAAATAAGAGATCTCTTCATGAAAATTAGACATACCAAGGGAAAATTTCATGCCAAGATGGGCTCAGTAAAGGGCAGAAATGGTATGGACCTAACAGAAGCAGAAGATATTAAGAAGAGGTGGCAAGAATACACAGAAGAACTGTACAAAAAAGATCTTCATGACCCAGATAATCACGATGGTGTGATCACTGACCTAGAGCCAAACATCCTGGAATGTGAAGTCAAGTGGGTCTTAGGAAGCATCACTATGAACAAAGCTAGTAGAGGTGATGGAATTCCAGTTGAGCTCTTTCAAATCCAGAAAGATGATGCTGTGAAAGTGCTGCACTCAATATGACAGCAAATTTGGAAATCTCATCAGTGCCCACAGGACTGGAAATGGTCAGTTTTCATTCCAATCCCAAAGAAAGGCAATGCCAAAGAATGCTCAGACTACCACACAATTGCACTCATCTCACACAGTAGTAAAGTAATGCCCAAAATTCTCCAAGCCAGGCTTCAGCAGTATGTGAACCGTGAACTTCCAGATGTTGAAGCTGGTTTTAGAAAAGGCAGAGGAACCAGAGATCAAATTGCCAACATCCCCTGGATCATCGGAAAAGCAAAAGAGTTCCAGAAAAACATCTATTTCTGCTTTATTGACTATGCCAAAGCCTTGACTGTGTGGATCACAATAAACTGTGGAAAATTCTTCAAGAGATTGGAATACCAGACCACCTGACCTGCCTCTTGAGAAACCTCTATACAGGTCAGGAAGCAACAGTTAGAACTGGACATGGAAAGACAGACTGGTTCCAGATAGGAAAAGGAGTACGTCAAGGCTGTATATTGTCACCTTGCTTATTTAACTTATATGCAGAGTATATCATGAGAAACGCTGGGCTGGAGGAAGCACAAGCTGGAATCAAGATTGCCAGGAGAAATATCAATAACCTCAGATATGCAAATGACACCACCCTTATAGCAGAAAGTGAATAAGAACTAAAGATCCTCTTGATGAAAGTGAAAGAGGAGAGTGAAAAAGTTGGCTTAAAGCTCAACATTCAGAAAACTAAGGTCATGGTATCTGGTCCCATCACTTCATGGCAAGTAGATGGGGAAACAGTGGAAACAGTGGCTGACTTTACTTTTTCAGGCTCCAAAATCACTGCAGATGGTGACTGCAGCCATGTAATTAAAAGATGCTTTCTCCTTGGAAGGAAAGTTATGACAAACCTAGACAGCATATTAAAAAGTGGAGACATTACTTCTTCAACAAAGGTCCATATAGTCAAGGCTATGGTTTTTCCAGTAGTCATGTATGGATGTGAGAGTTGGACTATAAAGAAAGCTGAACTCCGAAGAGTTGATGCTTTTGAACTGTGGTGTTGGAGAAGACTCTTGAGAGTCCCTTGGACTGCAAGGAGATCCAACCAGTCCATCCTAAAAGAGATCAGTCCTGGATGTTCATTGGAAGGACTGATTCTGAAGCTGAAACTCCAATACTTTGATCACCTGATGTGAAGAGCTGACTCATTTGAAAAGACGCTGATGCTGGGAAAGATTGAAGGCAGGAGGAGAAGGGGACGACAGAGGATGAGATGGTTGGATGGCATCACTGACTCAATGGACATGAGTTTGAGTAAACTCCGGGAGCTGGTGATGGACAGGGAGGCCTGGCGTGCTGTGGTTCATGGGGTTGTAAAGAGTTGGACACGACTGAGTAACTGAACTGAACTGAACTATAATAAGGAGGGAAGATTAGGTAAAATTTATAAAGAAATGTTGTGTATTAAAGTTCAGATTTATGAAGAAGTTAAAAAATGAAGCTATGATGTCTCTACTGTGTGGATATAATATGTCTATGTGTACATTATAAATACTACATTTCCTTTGCATTTGTTTTTGTTGTTCTTCAGCTGCTAAGTCATGTATGACTCTTTGCAGTCCCATGGACTTCAGCACCCTGGGCTTCCCTGTCCTTCACCATTTCCTGGAGTTTTCTCAGTCTCATGTCCATCAAGTTGGTGATGCCATTCAACCATCTCATCCTCTGTCATCCCCTTCTCCTCCTGCCTTCAGTCTTTCCCAGCATTAGACTCTTTTCTTTGGATAGTTGTTGTTTTTTTTTTTTTTAATCAAAATTAACTTTTAAATGAGCTCTGTTTAACTGGTAAAGAAAAGTAAAAAGCTTGCAAATCAAACATTTTAAAATACAATAGAAACTAGTGCAAATGAATTTTAGGTTTTTGTGACTTGAACAATTTTCAGGATTAAATTAATCTCTGGTACTAAAGTTTTTGGTTTAAGTTTGTTAATTAATAGACACATCTTTAGAGTCATCAATATTAAGTGTAGTACTTCCCCATCAGCATACTTCTGTATTTGTTTCCTCTGTCTGATTAATTTTCCCCAAACATGGATAATTAAGCAAATATATACATATAAATACAAAGTAGGACTAGCACCAAGGAATATGAAGGACTCATGGAAGGTAGCAACCTCTCTGGTAACGAGGAACAAAATATATTGATTATCAGTGCTTTCTATGGAAAAATTTGCAATCAAAAGGGCAAAATGATGGGGAAAATGTTCACATACTTAAGTATGGGAAAACCTTTCTGGCTTATACAGAGTTTAATTTAAAGTTTAGGCTAAACAAAACAGCGTGCTTATGACCTATTAAACATACATTGTTATATGCTTTAACCGTTAAAAGAAAAAAATACATTTAAAGGTTAAAATGGAGTAACTGTGCTTCAGATATCGAAAATGGAGCTAATCACCATTGTGTACATGGTTTTAGACATTTTATTATCAAGAAATTGAGGTTCCTAAACTGTAACAGATTTAAAGATACCACCAGCTGTTTTCAAAACTATATCTGCTAGCAGCTGCCAATTGCAACTTGACAGCCCCAAGATCTCGTCTTGTAATTATAAAAACTTTCTCTTACTTTAGGAATTGTACCAACCTAGATAGCATATTAGAAAGAGGAGACATTACTTTGCCAACAAAGGTCCGTCTAGTCAAGGTTATGGTTTTTCCAGTGGTCATGTATGGATGTGAGAGTTGGACTGTGAAGAAAGCTGAGCGCCAAAGAATTGATGCCTTTGAATTGTGGTGTTGGAGAAGACTCTTAAGAGTCCCTTAGACTGCAAGGAGATCCAACGAGTCCATCCTAAAGGAGATCAGTCCTGGGTGTTCATTGGAAGGACTGATGCTGAAACTGAAACTCCAATACTTTGGCCACCTCATGGGAAGAGTTAACTCATTGGAAAAGACCCTGGTGCTGGGAGGGATTGGGGTCAGGAGGAGAAGGGGACGACAGAGGATGAGATGGCTGAATGGCATCACCGACTCAATGGACATGAGTTTGAGTAAACTCTGGGAATTGGTGATGGACAGGGAGGCCTGGCGTGCTGAGATTCATGGGATTGCAAAAAATCAGACACGACTGAGTGACTGAACTGAACTGAACTGAATGGCAAATGAAATATCTCAAGCAACTGCCTCCAAGAAGAAGACACTAGATTCTTGAGCGGAATAGTATAAGATAATAAAATTGCTTTAAATTGTGTTTTTATTTTTAACAAAGAGACATGTGGAGTGGCCAATAGCTCCTGTTATATATGATTAATACTCCTGAAAAAGTTAAAACCAAAATTTATACTAATTTAAGATGTTACTTGGTTACTAGAAGGTGCATAAAGAGAAAATACTAAAAAATTACTTTCCTGGTTGACATCTACAATAGAATATTTTTAGAAAATAACACATAGTGCATTTTGATCATTATTCTTACCTTACCTACTAATTTTCAAATATTTATTCAGGTGCTATAACAAAGTAATCAAAGAAAAATGTATTTTGTTTTTGTGATACAAAATATTGGTGCTAAGCTTTGGTCTAGGGACTATTTCCAACACTGTGTCTATTCCCCAAATTGAGGCAGGACCACACTGCATTTCAACAGGAAGCAGCCAGAGCAGTCATTGCTTTATTACCTCAAAATCTGGGGAAAGGTGATAAGAGAATGGAAACTAAAAATGAGTTCCTCTGGCAAGTTTATAATTAACTTCTCTTTCTAAAATTGTATTTCCTTTCCTGTTCCATTCCTGTTCCTCCTCACAGTTGAGGAGTATTCAAAAAGGGGGCAGGGGACAGAGCAATGTGACCAAGCAGGACCCAAAGAGACCTTCCCAGGACAGAACTCTCCTCCACCCTATGTCCTCAATCTACCTTAATTACATAAAAACATGTTTGCATCCTAGGCCTCCCCCAAGTTCCAAAGAATAAATTAATTTAGAGAAGTGAGAAAATGTAGAAAGAAACAAAAGAGTTAGCAAGACAAAATAATAATTGTTTAGCCACTAAACAAATTCAAGAACTTTTATTTCCTTCTCAAGAGCTAATATTCTGAATTATGTCGTTTGAATCACGCCATCACTTCATGGCAAATAGATGGGGAAACAATGGAAACAGTGACAAAGTTTATTTTCTTGGACTCCAAAATCACTGTAGATGGTGACTGCAGCCATGAAATTAAAAGGA
The DNA here is from genome assembly GCF_910594005.1 of Cervus elaphus. Lineage (NCBI taxonomy): Eukaryota > Metazoa > Chordata > Mammalia > Artiodactyla > Cervidae > Cervus > Cervus elaphus. Next base: position 44,653,741 of record NC_057836.1, read on the forward strand.
ACTTGCTCTTTGGAAGAAAAGCCATGACAAACCTAGACAGCACATTAAAAAGCAGACATGTTACTCTGGCGACAATGGTCCATCTAGTTAAAGCTATGGTTTTTCCAGTAGTCGTGTATGGATGTGAGAGTTGGACCATAAAGAAAGCTGAGCTCCAAAGAATTGATACTTTCAAACTGTGGTGCTGGAGAAGATTCTTGAGAATCCCTTGGACTGCAAGGAGATCAAACCAGTCAATCCTAAAGGAAATCAGTCCTGAATATTCATAGGAAGGACTAATGCTGAAGTTGAAGCGCCAATACTTTGGCCACCTGATGCAAAGAACTGAGTTACTGGAAAAGACCCTGATGCTGGGAAAGATTGAAGGCAGGAGAAGGGGATGACAGAGGATGAGATAGTTGGATGGCGTCACTGACTCCATGGACATGAGTTTGAACAAGCTTCAGGAGTTGGTGATGGACAGGGAAGACTGGCATGCTGCAGTCCATGGGGTCACAAAAGGTCAGACACCACTGAGCTGCCGAACTGAACTGAACTGACAGGACTCCTTGCTTGGTGCCCCACAATAAATGTTGCAGTTTCCTTTACCACAACCCAGAGTCAGTAGGTTGGCTTGAAGGTGCATGGCTGAGAGGACCCAAATTTGGCTTGGAAACACTCCATCTGTGTTGTCTTCCCCACATAGGACCTCCCATTACTCCAAACCACATCCTGAGCAGAGGACCCAGCAAGTGTAGAAAGGCAAAGCCCTGCATCTCCCTGCTTGGTCTCGTGTCCCTCTTCAGAGACAGGGTGTGTGAATAAACCGTTATTCCTTGCATCTCAGAAGAAACCCTTCCCCCCCCCATCAGTGTCAGCACAGCACCCTGAGGGTAGCTTCAAGGTGGCCACAGGAAGAGAGGGTGTGACTCCTTCATCCTCCTCCAAATTCCTAAAGGGCTGAGCACCCTAAATATACACCTTCCTTCAGGGGTCAGTGCTTACATCTCAGGAGTTCACATCTTGAGCTGAGCACACCTGAGAAGGTGTCGCCCTCCCTCTGCTCTGTTTAGGAGCCCCAAGGCAGGAGGAAGTCCTCAGACACACCTGCCTCCACAACCAGGCTCTTCCCCTGCTTCACCTGCTGCCTCAGCCATGGCCTCACCTCTTTGAGCTTCCATTTCCTTCTTCTGTCAACTAGTGACAATCATCCTTTTCTCAGACATTCATCCTGAGGATGGGGAGATGGGTGGGGATCCTACCACTCTTGCTTACCCAGGAATCTTCCTCTGGCTGAGTGTGAACAAGATCCAGTTGTTCTCTCCTCGGCAGATACAGCCACCTTCTGTGTGTCTCTGCAATAAACACACACACTTTCTGGACCCAGATATACCCAGAGAACAAAAGGGGGAAGTGAACTCCTTCACATCTGAATTGTTCACATCAAACAAACATCCTGCCCACCAGGACCCACCCTAGCCTAATCCCACCCTCCTTCTTGTCCCCTTCGAGAAACAAGCCTAACGTTGACATGCCAGAGCCTTCCTGGCTCAGCACATCCTGTCTTGGGCTCCATGAATGAAGACCTGTCACCAACACACTGTGAGGTCATTGGCAAATCACTCCCCTACCCCACTGTTGGGGTCCTTTAATGGGCTGGAACCTGGTGGTCTGGAGTCGACGATAAGAAAGTGAAAGAAGGAAAGAGGCTAATATTCCCTGGGTTACGCAGCCATCCTTTGTGCTCCAGGGAATCAGCCAGAAATAGAGAGATAGAGAGAGAGAGAGAGAGAAGGACACGGGGACCCAAGTCTCTGGTGGAGCAAGTGTGCTTTATTGAATTCTGTAAGAGTATATATACCATAATACAAGGTGTAAGGTACAGTTCCGGCGAGGCAGAAAAGGAAAGACGACCTCAACAGAAGTAGGTTACCTTTATTCAGGCAAGGAGGGGCGACAGTCGGCCTAATGACCAGGCTGAGCGCCGAAAGGGATCAGGGAGGCTTCATACTTATAGGGGGTTTGTGGAAGCGATAAGGGAAACGTCAATCAAGTGGGATATTTTGAGTATTCTTTTGTTGAGATGACACTTGTAGTTGGGCAGGGGGTGATAAGTCTTCTGGGTGGGTGTAGGGGGTGGTAGGTTTCCGGACAGGGGGTGATAAGTCCCAGATAGATGCAGCTGGCCTGGAGCATCAGGATGGAACTAAAGTTATGCTTTGTTTTCTCCGAAGTTAGATGATTCAGCAAGGGGCCTTTGAGACTGTTGTTCTCTTTTCTAGGCCCAAAAGACTCCTTCACAAGGTAGCTTCTTCAGATAAAGAGCCAGAGACCAGACTTTACAAGTTACAAAGGAAGCAAGGAGCAATAGAGGCCATAAGGCCAAAAGGCGATCCATATCAAAAGAGGGTCATAAATAATTCCTATCACCAAATGGAAAAGCTAATGAAGGAAACCCTATGCAAGCATCCCATCTCTTTGATCTCTGTCCTGGGAGCAGCTTGCCTGTTCCTCTTGCCCCTGACAGGGACTAATAAGGAACAGAGGGCTCAAGAGAGATAGGAAACAGCACACAGGAATCCTACTGTTAAACATTCCCTGATAATTCCCCATATTTTATTATATTTGTAAAAAAAGGTCCTGACCATTTGAGTTTGTTTAGTTTTAACAATTTTTCAGAAAGGCAACTGTAAACAACAAATATAATTGCCAAGACAATCACCAGAGTTATGGTTCTAGACCCGATGCTGTGGGTGATGCTTTGAAACCATCCTCTTGGGTCTAGCCCAGATAATTGATCAGCTTGTTGTTCAGCTAAAATTTCCAGATCCGTGGGTGAGGGCAGACTTTTAGAGAAGGTATCAAAGATTTCTTTTTGCAATAATTGTACATTCAGAGAGGCATTATCATGTATATTTTGTAAATGAAATTTGATTTGCTCCCAGTTATAGGCACTATGATTGAATTGAACAGGAGTAACACAAATTTGAGTAGAATTCCAATCACATATTAATATCACTTGTTTTTATATACCTAATAATTGATCTCCAACCCATTTGATGGCTGTTTTTGGTTCCTGTATTTCATCTTGAATATCATCATCTATCTGAGTCTGAGTGGCCCACATAGTATGAGCATCTTTAGTCCAATTTTGGACTAAAATTACGTGTTTGAATTGAGGTTTGTAAAGCAACACCAGTGACGGCAGCAGTGGTGCAAATAGCTATTAATCCCCAAATGCCAAGAATCAGCCATCCATTGAATCGTTTAGATCGTCAGAGTAATTTAGTAAGTAACCAGGAAGCAAGCCTGGCCAGGGGGCCTTCTTCCCAGGGCCGTTGGAGATTTACTGGTAACCACAAATTACATCGAGATTGAAGAATCAAAAGGGATTCATTTCTTATGGAAATAGAAGAGTTAAGACAGGTATACAATTTGCAATTCATACAAGTTACAGAGCGTAAAGTCTTATTAAATTGTAAGTTTCCTATAGCTAAAACAAAAGAAAGGGGAATACAAGCTTGTATGAAATAAGATTGATTATAGTGAAAGAAATAATTACTAAGACTACGACTGGTTCCTGTGAAATGTCCGGTTCAAGTTCCAAGATCTTCAGTGCTCACAGCATGTTTCCATATGTCCCATAGTTCAGGCCCAATTTGTTTATCAAGGAGGATCTGAAGACGAGGGGATGCCATTCCACTGTCAAGCCAGCCAAGAATTCCTTTTGTTATGGTAATGTTCCATTGTAGTGTTAGTAACCTTCCAAGCCACTTGAGTAGCATAATCACACACAGTGCTGTTAATATCATCTGAGCAGTTAGACGACCACATACCATGGGGTCCCCAATCGACAACGGTGTGACTAGCCACAAATATTAGTTTTCCTGATTTGGCTTGACATTTGTCCCAATGAACAGGAGTATATTGAAAGTTCTTATAAGTAAACCCTTTACATAATGTTCTTTGTTCTTTCCCTAACACTTTCCCTAAAGTTTCAGTAGTGTAAACATGGTTCACAGACAAAGAAAGGGCAGTAAATAATCCAAGCAATGTCCAAAGGTCTTCGTTTGGAGGCAGGACGAAAGCCCAAGTTTGTCAGCTGATGTTTATGCATAATTCCCCTGGGCCCAGGCACAATGGAAGGACTTCATAGCCTAAAGAAATGTTAATTAGTTTTCCCTCCTCCCCAGGGTGTGAGGGTTCCAGGGAGGGAGCATATGGGTGGAGTCATTGTTTGATACCATCGGTCCTTTTTCCGTCCATTCTATGACCTGCAATAAAGGGGGGTTGGGTAAATAAGCCCAGTTAAATCTGATTAGTTGATCTGGCTCGAGTGGGGGTCGGGCAGGCCAACCAAGCGAGCATAGCAGTTAAGAAGGTTTTCAGGACTCCGAGGCATTCCCTGTTGAGAAACCAGATTTTCAGCTTGATTAGTAAGGGTTTTTATCTGTCCCCAAGAGGGGAGGTCATAAGGTTGAGGTCCCCGAGGGCGATGCTTCCTGGAGATCTTTAGAGCTGACATGACCCATATTGGAATTTCTTCCTCCTGGGGTTTTTGTTGTTTCATCTCCATTTTGAATGCCCGGGGCCCCCTTGGGTCAAATCTTCCAATTAGGAAGCCATGTGAGTTTGTTGGATCCATCTGGGGAAATACAAGCATATTCCTTTCCCTGTAAGATTGATTTCCCAGATTTCCATTGTTTATTGAACCTGTCTTGATACCAAATGGGCAGAGGAAGAGAAGTGTCCTTCAATTCCTCAAAATGTTTTTCTGCTCTTGTCAAGATATCTCCTTGTGGTAAGTTTAAAAAATTTAAAATAAATAAAGCAATATTAACAATAATTATAGATTTAGAGAATATCTTATGTTGGAATCTAGTAGAGTCTGATTTAGAAAGGGAAGATAGCAATATTCCAGTGTATTCCTTCTTTTTTATATTTTTTATTTGCAATTTTAGTGTGTGATGTGAATAAGAGCATACAATTCATTTTGCTGAGCAGAATGGAATTTAGTGTAAAAAACTTTATATTGTTTGAGAGATCAGAATGAGGCTTTAGCGTTCTTAGTCCCATCTATATAGATAACTTCAGCTTGAGGTATTGGCTGTGAGCTGAAGATGTGGGAAATAATAAATTCAGTATTTTGAAGAAATTCCATAGCTTGATAGAAGGATAATGAAATGAAATTTTTCCAAAATATTCCAAAAAAGCTATTTGGAAATCAGTAGAAGTTTGTAAGTCTTTCTTGAATTGAGATTTATTGACAGGTATCACAATTTTATGGGGATTGGAGCCAATTAGAGTTTTAGCTCTATTTCTTCCATTGATAATGATCCAGTTCAGGTCAGTTCAGTTCAGGCGCTCAGTCATGTCTGACTCCTTGCGACCCCATGAATCACAGCACACCAGGTCTCCCTGTCCATCACCAACTCCTGGAGTTTACCCAAATTCATGTCCATTGAGTCGGTGATGCCATCCAGCCATCTCATCCTCTGTCGTCCCCTTCTCCTCCTGACCCCAATCCCTCCGGCATCAGGGTCTTTTCCAATGAGTCAACTTTTCGCATCAGGTGGCCAAAGTATTGGCATTTCAGCTTCAGCATCAGTCCTTCCAATGAACACCCAGGACTGATCTCCTTTAGGATGGACTGGTTGGATCTCCTTGCAGTCCAAGGGACTCTCAAGAGTCTTCTCCAACACCACAGTTCAAAAGCAACAATTCTTTGGTGCTCAGCTTTCTTCACAGTCCAACTCTCACATCCATACATGACCACTGGAAAAACCATAGCCTTGACTAGACAGACCTCTGTTGGCAAAGTAACGTCTCTGCTTTTTAATATGCTATCTACGTTGGTCATAACTTTCCTTCCAAGGAGTAAGCGTCTTTTAATTTCCTGGCTGCAATCACCATCTGCAGTGATTTTGGAGCCCAGAAAAATGAAGTCTGACACTGTTTCCATTTTATCCCCATCAAGGAGGTCTGCATGATGCCAAATTCTCTCCCCACTCATGGAAGAAGTGGCAGGAATACACAAAAGAACTGTACAAAAAAGATCTTCACGACCCAGATAATCTCGATGGTGTGATCACTCACCTAGAAGAAGACATTCTGGAATGTGAAGTCAAGTGGGCCTTAGAAAGCATCACTATGAACAAAGTTAGTGGAGTTGATGGAATTCCAGTTGAGTTATTTCAAATCCGGAAAGATGATGCTGTGAAAGTGCTGCACTCAATATGACAGCAAATTTGGAAAACTCAGCAGTAGCCACAGGGCTGGAAAAGGTCAGTTTTCATTCCAATCCCAAAGAAAGGCAATGCAAGAGAATGCTCAAACGACCACACAATTGCACTCATCTCATACAGTAGTAAAGTAATGCTCAAAATTCTCCAAGCCAGGCTTCAGCAATACGTGAACCGTGAACTTCCAGATGTTGAAGTTGGTTTTAGAGAAGGCAGAGGAACCAGAGATCAAATTGCCAACATCCATTGAATCATTGAAAAAGCAAAAGAGTTCCAGAAAAACATCTATTTCTACTTTATTGGCTAGGCCAATGCCTTTGATAATGATTAGAGCAAATAAATCAAGGTAGGGTGTAAGTGACTTTATTCCTCTAAAATGGATATAGATCCATTCTACTGGGTGATCTTTTTGGGCAAGAAGTCCCATGGGAGAATGAAGAGAGGGGAGCACAAATAATTCTGAAGGTAAATCTAGTCTAATGCCAGTAAGAAATTGCTTTTGTAATTTATTTTGTACCAAATAGAGTTCCAGTTGATAATTAGCAATGCCTAAAGAGGGTCTAGACTTCCCTGGTGGCTCAAACGGTAAAGCATCTGTCTACAATGCAGGAGACCTGGATTCAATCCCTGGGTTGGAAAGATCCCCTGGAGAAGGAAATGGCAATCCACTCCAGTACTATTGCCTGGAAAATCCCAAGGACAGGGGAGCCTGGTAGGCTACAGTCCATGGGGTCGCAAAGAGTCAGACATGACTGAGTGCCTTCACTTAAAGAGGGTCTAATCCAGTTTATATCACCTAAGAGTTCTGAAAATCATTTAAGGTTGATAATTTATCAGTACGAATCTGAGTTAGTTGAGGAGTAATATGTTGTCTATTAACAACAAATCCTAAGTAAAGATAAGGAGTAGAGATTTGAATTTTTTCAGGGGCAATGATTAATCCAGAGTTTTTTAAGCATTGTAGAGCTATACCAAACATGTGTTGAGTTTCTAAAATGGATGGAGCTGAAAACAATATATCCTCCATATAATGGATAACAAGAAAGTCAGGAAATTGTTTTCTCACAGGCTCAAGGGCTTTAGCTACATAGTACTGACACATGGTGGGATAATTCATCATTCCTTGAGGCAATACAGTCCACTGGTATCATTTATGAGGCCCGATATGATTAGGATAAGGGAGAGAGAAAGTGAATCTCTCCGTCTAAAGGGTGTAGAGATATATTAAAAAAGCAGTCTTGCAAATCAGTAATAATAATGTGCCCAATTTTGAGGAATAGCAGTAGGTGATGGGATTCCTGGTTGTAATGCACCCATAGGTTTCATAAATGCACTAACCTTTCTAAGGTCTGTTAAGAGATGCCATTTGTTAGATTTCTTTTTTATAACAAAAATAAGAGAGTTCCAAGGAGAGCAAGATTCTCAATATGTTTCAATTCTAATTGTGTATCTACAAGTTCTGGAGCAGCCTGTAGTTTCTCTTTTGTAAGGGGCCACTGCTCTGTCCAAATGGTCTCATCGAACTTCCAAGTTATTTTTATAATTGTATTATTTGTTAAATGAGCAGTGGCCCTAGGAAAAATGTGGAATGTAAATCTGAGTTTGCCATTGCATAAGTAAATCCCTTCCTATTAAATTAAGGGATGCATCTATCACATAAGGTTTTAATGTTGCAGGTTGACCTTCTGGTACCTCACATGGGTAGATTTGAACACTTTGATAAACTTCTTGTATTTTGGTTTGAGAAATTTCTGCAGTTTGGTAAGAGATTTTTTGTACAGGCCAGGATTTGGGCCAGAAATGTTTGGATATAATAGTAATATCAGATCCAGTATCGAGGAGACCAGGAAACCTTTTACCATTAATTTTGATATTTATATTTGGTCAGTCAAATTCAGATACCAATAATGTCCATAAGGACTGTTTTTATCTGTACTGCTGAATCTGCCTGTCTGTACATCATTAGAGGAGTTAATAGAGATGTAAGGTAAAAGGAGTAATTGAGCAATTTTGTCCCCCTTTTTGAATTGCCATAAAATCTGAGATGACATCATAATTTGAATTTCTCCTTTATAATCTGAATCAATTACTCCAGGTTGAACAGTAATCCTTTAGAAGTCAAACTAAATCAGCCAAGTACAAGACCGAAGGTTTGTGGGGGCAGGGGCCCAAAAAAGCCGGTAGGTATTCTAGAGGGGACTGCTTGAGGGTAAAGGAGAAAATCATTAAGGGCTGGCATATCGACGGCAGCCCTGCCGGATGTAGAGGGTTTGAGGGAAAAGATGGATTTTGCCCCTGGTTTTTGTTGAAGGGGACCTGGGGTGGGGGTGGGGTTCCCTGCCTGGAGTTTCCCGAAATAGGTTTTCCTTCAATATCAAATTTAGATTTACACTCTTTGGCCCAATGCATTCCCCTATGGCAGCAGGGGCAGACTTTTGGAGTTTTATTATTAGCTTTCTTAGGGCAATCCCTTTTTAAATGGTTCTTATCCCTGCATGTGAAACATCCCTCATTTCCCTTTTTTAAAGCAAGCAGCCATTGTTTCAGCTAGCATTTGCATTTTTTGAGTTTCTGATCCTAGATTGCAACAAGCCTTCAAATAATCAATAATAGTCCCTGTCTCATGAATTGGGGCTATAGCCTTTTGACATTCCTGATTTGGATTTTCGTAAACAAGTAATTTCTCTAGTTGCCTTTTAGCTTCTTCTCCTATTACAGTATGGGAAATAGCAGTTCCCAATCTAGCTGAAAAATCAGCATAAGTTTCATTAAGTCCTTGCAATATTTTAGTGTAGCTACCTGTAGGTTCCTCTTGAGGAGTAATTCTATCCCAAGCTTCAAGGGCCACTGTTTTTAATTGTTCATGCAACAAAGGAGGGCATTGTATTTGAGCTTCTATAGCATCAAATTGTCCGGTGCCAGTTAACACTTCAGAAGTAATTTGGTTTTAGGGAGCGCCAGCTTGAGCATTTTTGTTAGCATGATCTCTGGCTATATCTTGAAACCACTTTGTCCACTGAAGATATTCTCCTGGTTTAAGGAGAGATTTTTATTAAAGTTCGCCAATCACAGGGAATAAAGGTTCCAGTAGAAGACACCATAGCATTTAGAATTTCTCTAGTAAAAGGTGAATGTGGGGCATACATAGTTACAGTCTTTTTAATTTGTTGCATGTGAAAAATGTTAATATCTTCATATTGAGGTATTATTTGTCTTTGAGTGTTAGCATTTCTAAAAACTGGGAATGCAGAAAAACCATCAGCTTCAGAGACTTGTGATTGCAAAGCCAGCAATTCAGAGAGCCTCTGTTGTGAAGGAGAGTGAGTAGGTAGTAATTTTTTGCAAATATGAGTTTGTGCTAAGGACTTATCATTATTATCCAGAAAAGTATTCCCAGTTTTGGTGTCACAAAGTATCTCAGGAGAGTCGTCAGAATCATTAGGTTCTAGAAAAAGAGAGACTTTTGGATTCGCACCTGATGTCAGAGGAAGAGCATTTGGAGCAGCCGGGGCAGGGCTTGTAGGAAAATTCTGAAATATTTTGTGTTGTTCTAATTGGGCCTTTTGTAAAGTTTCATCATCTAATTCATATTCATGTAATAAGCATTCTGTCTGTTGTCGAATATCTGGAGGGCTAGAATTGCCTTGAAATGGCAGAATTACAGCTTTAATGGGAGCCCACAGGGGCCAGAAATCAATTGGAATATTTTTACTCTGTCTGGCGGCTTGTTCAACATTCTCTTTAACCCGATGCCAAATTTCTAAATCAAAACTGCCTTCATCAGGGAACCAGGGATTATGTTTGACTATTGTGTGAAGGCAAGCCTCTAATTTTTGGCGTGAAACTGAAAAGTCCCTGAATGTTAAATAAATGATGAAGTAAAGTAGAAAAGTGAGGGGACTTTCCAGCTGTTTGACCCATGTCCTTGTACTTACCGGCCTCAATTGGCCCTGAGTCACTCCGTCCGAAGTACCACATATACCAGGCCCCTGTTCTGGGCGCCACTTGTTGGGGTCCTTTAATGGACTGGAACCTGGTGGTCTGGAGTCGACGATAAGAAAGTGAAAGAAGGAAAGAGGCTAATATTCCCTGGGTTACGCAGCCATCCTTTGTGCTCCAGGGAATCAGCCAGAAATAGAGAGAGAGAGAGAGAGAGAGAGAGAGAGAGAGAGAGAGAAGGACACGGGGACCCAAGTCTCTGGTGGAGCAAGTGTGCTTTATTGAATTCTGTAAGAGTATATATACCATAATACAAGGTAGCTTCTTCAGATAAAGAGCAAGAGACCAGACTTTACAAGTTACCAAGGAAGCAAGGAGCAATAGAGGCCATAAGGCCAAAAGGCGATCCATATCAAAAGAGGGTCATAAATAATTCCTATCACCAAATGGAAAAGCTAATGAAGGAAACCCTATGCAAGCATCCCATCTCTTTGATCTCTGTCCTGGGAGCAGCTTGCCTGTTCCTCTTGCCCCTGACAGGGACTAATAAGGAACAGAGGGCTCAAGAGAGATAGGAAACAGCACACAGGAATCCTACTGTTAAACATTCCCTGACACCCCATGAGCGCTTTTCCAGGCCCCTTTGCCCTCTGCTCTCATCCTTACTCACCAGCTGCCTGCCTCATTCACCTTCGTGCCACCGGCACATGGCACAGTCCCCCAACATACCAGCTGCTCATTGTGTACTGGTCATACTACTACTACTGAGTGCCACACCCATGCCAGTTCTAAACATTTGCTCACAGAGGTCTTTCTGCCAGAAACACCTGGTCCTACGAGTTGAAAAGTCATGTTCATCCTGTAAAGCCCAAATCTGGCATCACCTCTGAGAAACCCCCCAGGACCCTCCCATGCATAGACCACCATTCCGCACTCTGCTCCCATGGTACCTGGGAGAGGGACCTCAGTCCACCTCTCAGCCACTGTGTCCATGTCCTTCCACCTGTTTTGATCAGATATCTCTAGGCTTGTCCCTTATATCAGAGTTATCAGAGCCAGTACCTTCAGGTCCCAGTGACTCACCTGAGGCTCAGATCCTTGGTGGTTAATGCCATTTGGTTCAATGTAGAAGCTTGTTGGGATAGGCTGATAGCATGCTGTTCTTTTTGACCTTGGTTTATTTTTCCTTGATAACAGATCTCACAGAAAACCCTAAAACAGAAAGTCAGTCCTTTGTGCTGTCTGGTTCCCAAGCAAAGAGCCACCATAAACAGAGGGTTGAGTGTGTGTCAGGGTCTGAGTTGGCACTGTACACACATTTCCTATTTAAGTCTCACATCAGCTCTAGGAATTGTTGGCTTCATGTTGCAGTTAAAGAAACTGGGTTGAAAATGTCCATACCTTATAAATCATGCAGGTGGACTGCCATTACTTTTCTGCTTTGCCTCAAAAAGAAGGGGCTGGAGTGGACCTGGACCCCCATGGAGGTCAACCTGACCTTTCATCAGGGCTGCTTCATTCCAGGACATGACCCTGGGGCATCGTGGCCCCCTCCCCCCCTCCCCCCGCTCCTTCACCTCCCAGGTTTGGAGGGAGGGACAGAGAAGTGTTGAGTATTATTCCATCACTTTGGTCTTTATATAACCCCATAATGCAGGCCAGGAACCTGATCTGATTTTGCAGATAAGACAGCCGAAAGGAAGGGAGTTGAGAGAGGAGCCAAGATTCAAACCAAATTTGATGTTGAACATTTAACACTTTGCCAACAAATGTTGTTATAGCCAAAGCTATTGTTTTCCCAGTATTTATGTATGGATGTGAGGCTGAGCGAGAAGAATCAATGCCTTCAAACTGTGGTGCTTGAGAGTCCCTTGGACAGCAAGGAAATCAAATCAGTCAATCCTAAAGGAAATCAATCCTGAATAGTCACTCCAGTGAACTGATGCTGAAGTTGAAGCTCCAGTACTCTGGCCACCTGATGCAAAGAGCTGACTCATTGGAAAAGATCTTGATGCTGGGAAAGGTTGAAGGCAAAAGGGAAAGGTTGCAGTAGAGGATAAAATGGTTAAATAACATCACTGATTCAGTGGACATGAACTTGAGCAAACTCCAGGAAATAGCGAAGGACAGGGAATCCTGGTGTGCTGCAGTTCATGGGGTTGCAAAGAGTTGGACACCACTGAAGGACTGAACAACAACCTTTCACCTGGTGAGGCAGGTGGAGAAATGCAATGTAAGGGAGGGGCAGCAAAGACCCAAAGATTGTGAATAGTGACTGCAGCCATGAAATTAAAAAATGCTTTGGTGTTGTCACCACAATAATCTGAAGGGGGGCTTTGGCAATCATGTGGGAGCACGAAACTGCGGGGAAGAGGAAGGCTGACTGTGACCCTAGTGGAAGCAGCCGCCCATCAGAGCTCTTTCCCAAGGGTTCCAGGCTGAGACCTAGTCTTTGCTCTGCTAAAAAGAGATTGCTGTGGTGATTTTGGAGCCCAAGAATATAAAGTGAGAAGTCCTCCAGGCCCCTGGATCAGGCTGAGAAAGCAGGAGGGTAAGGAAGCCAGGAGCTGGAGCATCAGGAGGGCCTGGCCTGGGCGTGGTGTTTGCAAATGTTAAATGTCCAATGTCAGATTTGGTTTGAATCTTGTCTTTTTTTTTTTTTCTTCTGTAAACTCCTTTCTTCCTAATTTTTCTCCCTAGTTAAAAAAAAAATTTGGATCCTAATTTAAGACAGGTAATTGAGTGGCTGCGCTCGCCGCTGTCCTTTGTCGTGGGGTCGTTGTTGGCTCCAAGGCCACAGCAGTCATGATGAACTTACTTCAGGTTGTGCATGACCACTGGGTACATGTACTTGTCCCTATGGGATTTGTCTTTGGATATTATCTAGACAGGAAGAATGATGAAAAGCTAACTGCCTTCCGGAACAAGAGTCTGTTATATAAAAGGGAATTGAAACAATGAAGAAGTCACCTGGAAGTAATGGCTACAGCTGAATTACAGAATGTTCACATTTTTTAAATCATAAGAGAAATAAAAACACTCATTATTTAAAAAGAAGAAAAAGACAGATAATTGAGCAATTGATTTGGATTAGAGGTTTGAAGCTGAAAAGCACTCTACTAGGTTCTAAAGATATTGTAAACAAGCTTTACCTGGAGAGAGGAAGCAGATTCAAGTTCAGCAGATCCCAAAACAAGAGGGCGAGGAGTAGTGGGTGGGGTTGGAGCGGGAGCCCCGAAAGCCACACCAGACATCCTGGGACATGTCCCAGGGGGCACCAGCCACTTCTGTCCTCCTGGCAATCAGGAGACCAAGGGAATTCTTGTCTGCTGTCACTATTGTGCTAAGATACGGTCTTAAAAAATAACATCTAGCCCCTGTGGAAAACAGTGTGATGGTACCTTAAAAAAATTAAATTTAGTATCAGCCTATGATCCAGCAAATTCAGCAAAAGAACTGAAAAAAGACTCTGGAAGAGATATTTATACATTCCTATTCATAGCACCATTACTCACAATGAACAAAAGGCAGAAACAACTGAAGCGTCCATCAGTGGATGAACAGATAAGAAAAAAAAGCCATATTACATACAATGGGACGATCCCCTGGAGAAAAAGCCTTCCCACTTCCAGTATTCTGGCCTGGAGAATTCCATGGACTGTATGGGGTCACAAAGAGTCGGACAACAATGGGCAACTTTCACTTTCAAATACATACAATGGAATTTTAGTCACATTGAAAAAGAAGGAAATTCTGACATGTGCTACAGCATGATGAAATTTGAGGACATTACACTAAGTGAAATGAGACAGTCACAGAATGATAAGCACAGTTGAATCTGCTTATATGAGGTCCCTAAGTGTAAGCAGGTCAAAAGAGAAAATTAGTATGGTAAATTCCAGGAGTTGTGGGAGGGGGAAAGAGGGAGTTAATGTTTAATGGTGGCAGTGTTTCCGTTCTGCAAAATGTAATATGTTCTGTGGACGGGTGGTGGGGCTGGTTGCTGAGCTGTATACTTTAAAATGGCTAAAATGGTAAATTTGGTGTTATGTATATTTTATCATAATCAAACATTTTTAAAAAATCCTTGAAAAGCCCAACATTTGTGGAAAAATACAACAGCACCTCAATCCTTTACAATTTGCAAAACATTTTTACACACGTAACAATATATTGTACAACACCCAATGGTGGAAGCACTTATTAGTCCTGTGTCACAATGAAAACTAAGGTTCAGACTTGACCCAAAGTGGGGAAGCTGGCTGAAATGAATTGAGTGAAAGTCGCTCAGTTGTGTCCGACTCTTTGCAACCCATGGACTATACAGTCCATGGAATTCTTCAGGCCAGAATAATGGAGTGGGTAGCCTTTCTCTTCTCCAGGGGATCTTTCCAACCCAGGGATCAAACCCAGGTCTCCCGCATTGTGGGCAGATTCTTTACCATCTGAGCCACCAGGGCAACCCAAGAATACTGGAGTAACTAGCCTATCCATTCTCCAGCAGATCTTCCCGACCCAGGAATTGAACTGGAGTCTCTTGCATTGCAGGCGGATTCTTTACCAACTGAGCTCTCAGGGGAAGCTGACTGGTTTCTCTGAATCTCATTTTGGTATCTTCTCTGGACTACGCTATTTCTCCAGCAGAAGAGAAATTCTTAAATCTTCAGATATGCAAAAAATATTATTTTCTTCTGTAAATCCTCCATGTTAGCTGGATCTGAGTCACAAACATTAAACTTGTCCACTAAACTTGTCCAATTTATCTGGCATATGAGGTGAGCCTGGTGGCCTGAGTCCTTAGTGGCCATAGGGAGCAGATCTGGTCCAGGTCCGTGGGGACCCACTGCAACTGGCACCAGGTGTTAGCTCACTCCTGGAACAGCCCCAACCTTGGGGGAAAGCTGCCTGAACTCTTCCCACAATCTCTGCCCACAGAGACTCTGGGCCCCGTTCTGCTGTGTCCATGTCTCCCTCTTGCATGTGGGTGGGGAGAGAATTTGCCATCATGCAGTCCTCCTGGAATTCACCTACCCCAGGTTTTTGCTGTGACTTGGTTTCCTTGTTCATAGAAAGAGTGTGTAGCTTCCAGTGTCACTGAGTAAGACAAGTAGAGACAAGGCTTGGCATACAGTAGTGCTCAGTCAACAAGAAGCACTACTTTCTGGGCTCCAGGTGTCTGCATTACCTTCTTTTTTCTTTCAAAGCCCCATTGCATTGTCTGCTATTCTCTTCATTCCCGTGCAAGGATGAGAAAGCAGACTTAGAGGATTCCGTCATCGAATCACTTGTGCCCAAAATCACAAGGCTGGGCTCACCACCTCCCCTACTTTTACCCGCTAATTCTCACCACCATCATTCAGCTCTCGAATCAGAGACATTTAAAAATTAGTAACTGCAGACTCATAAGACAAAAAAGCACAGTTGCAAAAATACTCCAGACAGTAGACTTCAAGTCCATCTGTCGACTGCATCTCCCCACCCTTGTGTCAGCCACAAACTCGGGGCTTTTGCTTGGCAGCAGAACTTATCCTGCAAACATCAGCATCAGCAGCTCATGTCCTGCAATGTCCATTTGTCCAAATACTGCACACTCACGTTCCGTCCCCCAGCACTCAGAGTTCAGGCTGGAATAGATGCCCCTGAGCACAGACACATAGTGTTCAGGGGGCAAATGTGCAGCTGCCCCCCTCCCCACCCCGTCTTGTAGTCCCTGACCCCTCAGGAGCTGCTGGGACTCAAGGATGCCTCCTCCCTGGATCTTGGGGTCTTCTGGACACAGCTGGCTCTGGGTGTCATCCCTGAAAGAGGGACAGTGGTGGGCAGGGGCTTTCTTGGTGGGAAATTATAGCATAGTCACCCCTCCCACCCACTCACTTTATTTTTTTAAAATTTATTTAAATGTATTTTAAAAGTTTTTTTAAAAAGTGTTGTATTGGTTTCTGCCATTCAACAATGCAAATCACCATAATTAAACATACATCTCCTTCCCCCATCCTATCCCTCCAGGTCAAAACAGAGTGCCAGATTGAGCTCCTCATGCTACACAGCAACTTCCCGCCAGCTATCCATCCTATACCTGATAGTGTACATATGTCGACACTATTGTCTCCATGCCTCCTACTCTCTCCCTCCTCCACTGTGTCCACAAGTCCATTCTTTACATCTGTGTCTCCATTCCCTCCCAGTAAATAGGCTCCTCAATACCATTATTTTTTAGGCTTCATATATATAAACATTAATATATTATATGTTTTTCTCTTTCTGACTTACTTCACTATGTATAACAGGTCCTAGGTTCATCCACCTTACTAGAACTGACTCAAATTCACTCTTTTTATGGCTGAGTAATATTCCATTGTATATATGTACCACGTCTTCGTGATCCATTCACCTGTCAATGGGCATCAAATTTGCTTCAATGTCCTGGCTATTGTAAGTAGTGCTGCTACGTACGTTAGGATATATGTGCATTTTTCGATTACAGTTTTCTCAGGGTATATGCCCAGTAGTGGGGCTGATGGGTCATTTGTTGTTGTTCAGTTGCTTAGCTGTGTCCGACTCTTTGTAACACCATGGACTGCAGCATGCCAGGCTTCCCTGTCCATCTCTATGTCCTGGAGTTTGCTCAAACCCATGTTCACTAACTCCAGGATGTCATCCAACCATCTCATCTTCTGCTGCACCCTTCTCTTCCTCCCCTTACCAGTGTTAGGGTCTTTCCCAATGTGTTGGCCCATCAAGTGGCCAAAGTATTGGAACTTTAACTTTAGCATCAGTCCTTCCAATGAGTATTCAGTGTTGATTGCCTTTATGATTGACTGGTTTGATCTCCTTGCTGTCCAAGGGATTCTCAAGAGTCTTCTTCAGCACCACAGTTTAAGAGCATCAATTCTTTGGCACTCAACCTTCTTTATGGTTACACTCTCACATCCATACGTGACTAGTGGAAAAGCCATGGTTTTGACTATACAGACCATTGTCGGCCAAGTGATGTCTGTGCTTTTTAATATGCTGTCTAGGTTTGTCATAGCTTTTCTTCCAAGGAGCAAGCTCCTTTTAATTTCATAGCTGCAGTCACCATGTGCAGTGATTGTGGAGCCCAAGAAAATAAAGTCTGTCTCTATTTCTAATTTTTTCCCCATCTATTTGCTATGAAGTGGTGGCACAGGATGCCATTATCTTAGTTTTTGAATGTTGAGTTTTAAGCCAGCTTTTTCACTCTTTTCTTTCACCTTCATCAAGAGGATCTTTAGTTCCTCTCCAATTTCTGCCATTAGGGTGGTATCATCTGCATAGTTCAGGTTATTGATATTTCTCCTCAGGGATCAAACCCACATCTCCTGAATTGGTATGCAGATTCTTCACTACTGAGCCACCTGCAAAGCCCACATGTATACATATACAGGTACATGTAAAACTGAATCACTTTACTGTATGTGTGAAAGTAACAGAATATTGTAAGTTAACTATACTTCAATTAGAAAAAAAAAAGAAAGAACGAAGACACTGCCTAATTAAGATAAACCTGCTGGGATCAAAGGTGAGCTGATGCTGGAGAAGGAGGGCTAGAGACCAGCACCAGGGGGAGACTCTTCTTGCTGGGACAGCAAAGCTTCGGGAGGGCGATAGAGGAGCCTCAGATCCTTCTCCTGGGCCTCAATAATCTTAACTCTTTGACTTTCTCCCATTTTAAAGCCTCTCATATTCCTGGCCTCTCGTTGCTAGTTCCCCTGCCTCTCTGTTCTGCCCCCAGTGTGTTCTTTAGTCCAAAATAAGTGGTGTCTCCCCTCCCGTCACTCTCCTGCCTTAGTCCAGGCTGCAGGCTCCTTCCTTCTCTCTCCCCATCCTCCACCTGCATGCATTCCTCCCCTGCTGGGCTCAGCTACAGAAATGTCAGATCCCTAACACCCAGCTTCATCAGTGTTGTCTCCCCCTGCTTTTCCTTCTAACAAGGTGCTCTGAGCCTTCACCTAACATGTGTGCCTGGTCCCTGCACTGTCCTGGGGCGGGGGAGTCAGGCCCTACTGCAGGCTCCCATAGGTGCGGGCGAGCTCTTCCAAATGCTTCTCCAGGACCTGCACCTGCTGCCTCAGCCTTTCAACTGACTCTGTATTTGCCCTCTCATGCAAGTGCTTTGCCTCTTTCACCAGGAAGGACACACCCATCAAATGGAAGACATCTACAGTGACTGGCATGCACCATCTGGGCTCCTTCGGACACTGCAAGAGCTATCCTTCCAAAAGCTTTCCTGACTTTGCCAATCTGGACTGAGACTTGAGTAGCGGGCATGAGGCACTGAGAACTGGCTGTTAAGTGAGGGTCAGCTGTGGCCAGCTTGATGTTTTGGACGTTCTTCCCAATGCCTTTCATGGCTTGGGAGAGTTTCTTTGTGGAGGAAACAATCTGGGGTGTGATCTTATGTAGAAGCCCCAAAGTCACCTCCTTCTCATTGATGCCAGTTGACACAAGGGTGACTGACTTCAGTTTCTGCTGATGTCCTGCTTTTACTTTCCACCATGATGGTGGACACACCAGTCACATCAGCCGCTTCTCCCAGCCCTATCCCACCAACAGTGTCAGACTGGCCCCCGCTGACACGGGTGGCAGAGCCAGGCCAAGGACTCTCAGGAAGCAAGACGCAGAGCCAGCAGAGGCGGTGACCACCTGGGAGATGGTGCAGTCTCTGTGCACTTTGTCACCCTTGTCTGCCAGGGCACGGGGCTTTTTATGCCCTCCTCAAGTTCCTGTTTCACCTGAGGAAACTCCTCCAAAAACCTCTTTCTGTCCAACTGGCCTCATTGGAGCCTGTCTTAGTCCCCCACGGCCAAGGTTCTGTGCAGCTTGTTCAGATATTTATGTAGTCTATCTGAACGTCAAGGTACTAAGAAAGACTATGTTAGTCTGTAGAATAGGTTCAGCAAGAGCTCTTCTGCATAAGCTGCAGATGTTATTATAAATCACCAGGAAAGAATTTTACAAATGCAAACATTTTTTCAATATTAAACACATATTTGGGCATTGTAGATGCTCCATGTACATATCCAATCCTGGAATAAAGCAGCAAAAGTCACCTTAGGATACTCTTAAGAGAAGTATTTGATAAAGACACCTCACAGGCAGATCCCACCATCACTTCTAAAGTGTGTGTAGAGTGGGAACTCCACAGACAAACAAAGGCAAGTGGGATTAGAGCAGAAAAACTGTCACTCAAGGGCCTGAGTGTATAGTGAGGAGTCAACATTTTTTACCCTTGGCTACTGGGAAGTGGTTCCTAAGCCCCTAGAATATTCTGGCTGATACGAGTATCCTTGTTGCCTGGGCCATTGGACAGTCTGACAAGGTGATGAGTAGCCTCTGGGTCATGTGGTATCAGTTCTGATCTCTGGAGAAGCTGGACTCTAGGGCATTAGTCTGACCTCCAGGAGGGGCTGGAGACCACAGGGCAGGATAATTTTTTAAACAGGGTGAGTGTCCTTGGAGGGCAGTGTTCTGTGTGCCGTGCCACACACTGAATCCAGGACATTCACGTGTCCTGAGGACAATGGAAGCTTCGTGTGCAAAACATGCCCAAACTCGGCCCTGTGACTGATGGGAAAGTGCATCCCTCCATGTAATAAGCTGTAACTGGGATCATGACAGCTTTCAGTGAGTCTGTGCATCCCTTGAGGGAATTCTTAAACTTGAAGTAAGTTGTGGGAACCTCCCAAATTTGCCATTGTTGTCAAATGTAAGGACAGTCCTGGGAATTGTGCCCCCAGAATTTTCAGACTGGCTAACTCTCTGTGCTTGGAATTTTGAAAAATATCAAAACTCAGAGTTAAAAGGACCCTTAATGTTAATTTTGCCTGGCATCTGCCCTCCCCCAAGCCTGAGTTCCCTGACCTTTCCAGAGGAAGATCACTGGGTCCATCCACTGCCCCAGTTGACAGGGAAGCAGGAGATGTGCTGTGAGCCCTGGTTCCTCTTGGACTCTCCAGCCTACCTCACTGACTCCTGACCCGTCACCCAGCACCCAGATGTCTTGGATATCACCAGCCTAACTGACACTTTACCTGAGACAGCTTCACAAGCCTGCCCTCCAAGGCCATGTGCAACTTTGTGGAACCTCTAAAGATTCAATAGGCTGCAGTCTATGGGGTCGCTAAGAGTCCATGACTGAGCGACTTCACTTTCACGTTCACTTTCATGCATTGGAGAAGGAAATGGCAACCCAGTCCAGTGTTCTTGCCTGGAGAATCCCAGGGACAGGGGAGCCTGGTGGGCTGCCATTTATGGGGTCGCACAGAGTCAAACACGACTGAAGTGACTTAGCTAGCTAGCTAGCTAAAGATTCAAGAGGCTTGGGGAAACATCTATCTGAACGGCTGAGCCTGAAGAGACCGGCACTTGCACAACTGGTGGAGGAAGCGTTTTCCTCTTTGGTGGGGATGCTTGAGGCTCCTCAGAATCCCTCAAATGACACACAGTCACAGCCACTCACTGTGACCTAGGAGGGCTCACTGAGCCACACGGCCTTCCACTGTCAGGGAGGCTCCATGCAGATTAGAAGAGGGTCCCAGATGGAGGGAGAAGCTAGGTCCCAGGCAGGGTGTGGAGGACGTGGTCACCCAGGGCCCTCTAGCCCAGCATGAGGGGATTCTGTCAGGGAGGGAAGAAATGTCCCCCCTCCTACTCAGGGGATCTCTAATAGGGTCACAGCCCCTTCAGTTCTGTGTCCTTGGGGCCCGCTCTCCTCACTCTAGTCCTGGTCCTGCTGCCCAAGCCTGCCTACTCGTCCTCCAACCTGGACCCTCTGCTCCACCCTGACCCTGGGTCTGACCCTGATGCAGGCCTCCCTGGGCCTTATGACTGTACTTGGTTCCCCACCTCTGACCTGCATTTCACTCTGAGGCCATCAGCATAGTCCATCAGACTGAATTGCTATTCCTATTGGACACAGGCAAGTCTGAGACTCTAACATATAAGCCCAGAGCCCCAGAGTTGGGCAGGGCTAGAGCCAGGACCC
The DNA here is from genome assembly GCF_910594005.1 of Cervus elaphus. Classification (NCBI taxonomy): domain Eukaryota; kingdom Metazoa; phylum Chordata; class Mammalia; order Artiodactyla; family Cervidae; genus Cervus; species Cervus elaphus. The sequence continues at coordinate 44,674,906 of NC_057836.1, forward strand.
CACCAGCTCCATCTGGTTCCTCTCTAGCCTCTCTGTCATGTGGGCAAGTTGGATCCTGCAGGGCTGGTATAGTCCCTAAGATGGGGAACGAAAGC